>NC_136430.1:375438499-376638499 GCF_052849685.1 Lactuca virosa | reverse complement strand
CCATTAAGCTCATTAAGTACAAAAAAGAAATAGTCACTTACCTTAATTTACCAACATAAGCATTGTTTCCATGAGATGAATCGTCTGGATCAAGTGATATTATGTATTCCATGTGAGCACCTTGTCTATATCTTCTTGTAGCTAAAAGAAACTTACCCTTGTTTGTAAATGCTACAAAAATGGAATCCAAATGGTTAATACTTCAATTACAAGTTACCAGAAATATCATTTTCTGGCATGTCTGGTTGTATAATACATGATTCACAAAGAGATTAAAGTTATTGATGATGCTTACATGGAGTAGTAGCAAGATAGAGTTAAAACACCGAGTTCTTCTTGTTTCTTTTAATCAGGCATTGAATTGGAGAATCACGTGAACCAGGTTGCAAAGACATGGAAATTTGTTAGATAAATCAAGCATGTTCATCCATTAACAACATTGATAAATTTCAAGGATCTATTATAGCGTAATAAGTGAACAATGGAAACTTAGAAGGTAACAATTTGCAGAAATTATATACGAAGCATCATTAGGCATATATTCCCTAATTTACCATGTTGATTCGACGATGAAGTAAACAATATTATAATGAACAACGTGGTTACCGGAAAATACTTCAAAATAAGACCTAGTAAAAATTGGCAACCGTGACCAAAGGCGAGCATTTATCAAACTGTTCCTAATCGTTATCACAATAGAATTGACTTTATGGAGTTTTGACTTATGCTACTTGCTTTCAGTTGTGTGAGCTAATCAAAAGCTTCTCCATAACAAACCAGATACTCATCTGGCTAAACATAAGAATCTAAAGCAATTTAACAAAAAAATTGAAAAAAACAAACAAACTAACTACATTTAATTCATTGATTCAAGTATCTGGAATCAACGACATAAAAATCAAGGAATATAGCTTGAAACAAATAAAATCAGATAATATACAGCCAAATCGTACCTGCTTAAGACAAGAAAGGAATGTGATCTTCCCGCTGTGAAGAGGAGGCTTTACGATCTCTCTCGTAACTTCTCTCCAACTTTTACAAACACATCCACAAGCAACCAGATTTCGACGGAGCGGCCACCGGTCATCGCTCGTTTCCACTCGTTTGATTATCTTGCCTAAGAGCTCTGGCAACATATTAGACCACGAAAATCTTCCATTATTTTCGCCGACGTTCTGTTCACCAACGACGTTGTCGTCTCCGGGAACAACAGCAATGTTAATTTCCGACGGTTTTGATAAGGTTGTCAGTTCCTTAAACGAATTTGACCGGCCGCTGGTTCGACGTGATAGGAACGATTGTTGACACCAATAAAGAAAATAAAATGATTGTTGGAGCTCTCATTTTTGTAATCAAGAAGAGGATTACTATTGTTGCTGCTTGCTAGAGTTTATGTATGAAGTGGTTAGGGCAAAATAGAGTGTTAGTGACAGGAACACTTACAAAGATGTGATAACCGGAGGAGTATATTGGGATGAGAGAGACGAAGGTGAGGGAGATGGTTTCGATGGAGATGTATATGAAATACATAGCGAGTATGCATTAGATATATGCAGCTTGAAGCCCTAGTCAATGAATTTCAAATTTGGAGAAGATTACGTATTTCTTGTCTTTTACATCGTTCTCAAATGGAATTTAGAAAGGAAACAAAATCCATGATTATTTGGGATATCAGTTACTCAGGATTTGAAATTGCATCATCAAAAATCCGTGATTATTTGGACGGGATTTTATGCCATTAGAGTGTAAAGGAGCATAGGGGTAAAATCATAATTTCATTTTGTAAATTTGGACGGGAAAAAGCATTAGGAAGGGCTGAGAAAATGTCATTTGCTATAAATGTACTGTTTTATTAGAATAAATGATTTTTTTTTTTGTTAATTAACGAGCTCTCATGAATTTTTTTTTTAGTAAAAAGCTCTTATTTCCATAGCTTTTTTTATATTGCGGATGTTTTTAGCAAAGTTTTCTCTTGAGTTGTTTCACTAAGATAGGTGTCTGGCCTTTCAAACAATAAGAAATAAACGATTATAAAACCAAAACAGTAATAAAATAGACAAAGTTTTTTATTATGAAAAGTATATAAAAAGAAAAATCATTTTAAATTTTTTGACGAAAAATAACTCAATATTATGGATGTTTTTACTGTACTGTCAATAGCCATGTGGTATTTTTGTCATTATCCAAAATTCGAAATTATATAACGTAAAAAAAAAAAAAAAAAAAAAAAAAGACCACGAAAGCACATAGATGAAACTTAATAAAAAACACGTGGTAAATGGCAAAGAGGATATTAAAAAGAAAGAAAAAGTATTATATTTATTATTATAAAGGAGGAATCATTATGATTGCTGTTGCTTTTGTACTGTGGTAGTTGTCTATTACTCTATTGCATTTAATGAAACTTCCTGAGACGGTCAACCGCGATCCCAACCGCGTATACGCTATAACGCTTAATTAAACCGGAAGTTCTAAATATCGCTTTCAACCCTCTATCTATCACGTAGTTATATTTTAACCCCGGCTGTATACCGTATGACACCATTTCAATCCCCTCCTAGCATTTTACAAATAAATAGTATACTAGTAAAGAGCCCGCAGCTACGCCGCTTTTGGGGTAATATGGGAAAAATCGGCAAACTTTAAAAGATATGTGCTGAAATTGTTAATCACCACAAATAGGGGAGAAAGTCGACAGGTCGTAAAATTGGATGTCAAAAGTGTACAACCAAAAGAATGGACACTGTTGAAGAAAATTTAAAAATGTTGTGGCAATAATGTTAAAGTTGCCAAAATTGGGAAAATATGGTGACAAAATTCAAAAAGAGGTTTTTTTTCTCTTTTTATATCAAAAGGAAAAAATTTTAGTACAAGGACGAAAAGTGACATTCGTTAAACATTTGTGGCAAAAACATCAAAAATGTAAAACTTTTGACTGGAAGGACTAAAAGTGTCAAGCTCACTAAAGATTTGTGGCAAAAACCACAAGGCAGAAAAATTTAGTCAAAACGCAAAAATGTAAAAGTTTTGAATTTAAGGGCGAAAAGTGTTAAATGCATCAAAGATTTGTGATAAAAACTAAAGACAAAAAATTACTATTGCTAAGGCCCTTGTGATTTAATATATATATATATATATATATATATATATATATATATATATATATATATATATATATATATAATGTCCATGTTTAAAAGGTACATGTTTGTTGATTCCACATATATGCCCATATTTTACAACAAGCTTTTAAGAATAAATAGTATATGTGGTACATGTTTGTTGATTCCACATATATGTCCATGTTTGACAACAAGCTATTAAGAATTTCTAAGAGTTTTATTTAAAAAAAAACTCGAATAAAAAAATTATTCATGAATACGAGATTAAAGCTTTTATTTTAAATAAAAACAAAAACTTTAAGGTACTTCAACCCATTTATCTTCCACCACACCAACATACCAACTTCATTGTACTCCCGTGAAAGTTTCCTTGTCCCATAGCCCTGCAAATACTTAAAAACACAATGATAAGTAGTGCAACTCGATATATTTTTTGAGCTTACTTATTTTCTACTGAAATAAGAGAAGTGGCTCAAAAAATAGAGTTAATTGCCCAAACATTTGTAATATCATTCAACTATGATATATGATAATATATGAGTTTATTTTGAATTTAGTTTTGGATTTTTTTACGAAATACCGACGGATTTTTTATACTTGTTTTTTTTTATAGATTAGGAAACTATTTTTGTTTTCCATGGACACGTATAACATTAAGTAGGCGAGACAAAATACTACAAAGATGGAAAAACTTATAGATTGATTTCACAAAAAAAAATAAAAAAAATAAAAAAATAAAAAAAAAGATTATGATTTCATATTGAAATCTAAAATAAAAATAAACTAATAACTGAAGGTAGACAATTCAAACTGTACCTCAGTACATGTATCATAAATCTGTTATGACAAAAATAACAATTTTAATAAAACTGAAACAAATGAAAAAGAAATGTATATATTACAAGGGAATTACAAAACAAAAAACATACTTGATTGTATTGATTGAGCCAAACAAAAAACAAATGAAAAAGAAATTTTAATAAAACTGAAACAAACAAAAACATACTTAAACAAAGTTCCAACGTAATCTTATTCTATTTTGGCGTCAATTATATTGATTGAGCCAAGAAATCTTTAGTAAGTGAGGATTTCTTTTAAGACCGATAACGATAACGATTCCTCAAATGTATGCATGTCTAATTTTGTTAAAGTTACAAATAAATATGTTAAAAAAAATTGATTATTTGGTCCGTTTTTCAATAATACCATCTGCGGTAAATATAGTTTTAATGCCACAGATAAAATGTAATTTAGTTAATGTCTTTTTTTAACTACTCATTCACACATACCTTAAATACCGCTCCTAAAACTACATCTTCGTTTCAAATAGAACTTGAACCCTAAACATATTAACCTATTAATTGAGAGCCATATTTCCAACACTCTTGATATGAGTAAGCTACAAGCTCTTCTTTAATACTATCTAAAATCATATATTCTCAATAGATGACAATAAACAACCGTCAATAAATTGATCGCTTATTCTTATTGTGTAAACTGTTTTTATAAACTTCATCGTTGAAATTGAATGCGGACCACTAAGAATGTTGCAACGAGCAAAGCCAATGTTAATATTACAATATATACAATTGGATATATTATATGTCTGTCTGTTTCAACCATCATATTTTCCAAGAATTTAAATTTTCCAAGTTATCAAATCGTGAATCTTCACATACATAAATAATATATTTTAAAAGTTTTTGCTGTACGTGCTCTAAGATCATGTTTTATAAACTCGTTAATCTTCTCCATTTCAAATACTTGAAAAGACTTACTTAGAAATAAAGGTCATAGCTAGAAACAAGTAAGTTGTGTTTACTTGGTTAAAACGATTGTTGACCTCTTAGAGTTCATAGTTATGGCTGAAGTCAACTTGTCCCTATCTTGGGGTTGGGGTCAGGGACAAACATGTTTGTCCCTATCTCAAATCAACTTGATGATTCTTTAGTTAAATATGATTAAGAGTACCATGATATGAGATTTTTTGCAATCCTTATTTCTGTGTTTTGCTACAACATTTAATAATATTTGATACTGAATATTATGATTATTATCTAAAGAAGGCTACAACAATAAAAAAAAATATTTTTTACTGATTATTATCTAAAGAAGGCTACAACAATTAAAAATAGTATATATTATTATCTAAAGAAGCATTTTAATTTATTTATTTATTTTTGTCAATGGTTTATGGCTTTATGCAAATAAAGGACTGAAATGTAATTCAAAATTCTCTGAGGTCCAAATAGTACTTTCTCACTACTCCCTTCTACTGCTTTACCTGCCAAAAGAAAGTCCTCGTCACTGAATCTTCCTCCCAGCTCCCTCACTCCCCCCCACGCGTTCATATTGGTCGTATTCTTCTCTAATCCTCACACGTTTGTTTACTCTCTCTTCAGGTATATGTATATATATTCATTTATATATCAAATCCATCTTCAACCTCTTCACATCTCCAATTTCTCCATTAAAGTTCAAGATCTCTGTTTCCTTGTTCACATTCCCCCAATTCTAATCCACCTTTTCACACCCACTACAGATCTTATATTAAAAAATGGAAATCAGTTCAATTCCTTTCTTAAACCAAGAAGAATACTCGTATTTCTACAGCTTCTTTCAAGAGCTCGACAACAATAGCAACATAGGTGATATTTCGATCAACAAACGCCGGAAAATTGATGACCCCGCCGGCGAAAATAACTCGTTAAAGGAAATTCTCAACACCATCTCGTTTCTCGACGATCTGGACATCCCCAATTCGACTTTCGACCTCGATTTTCAAAAACCCAGTTCGAATTTCGCTTCAGAAACCACGGAGAGAGTCAGGAAAACACCGCCGCCGAAATTCGACGGCGGAGCATCGTCGTCGACGGTGACGGAGGAAATGGTTTCCGGTCAGTTCCATGGTGGCGGCGTCGGAGGACCGCAGCGGAGGTTGTGGGTGAAGGAGAGGTCGAAAGGGTGGTGGGAGTTTTACAACAGCGATGAATGCCCAGATATGGAGTTCAAAAAAGCATTCCGAATGAGTAAAGCAACATTTAATATGATTTGTGACGAACTAGACTCGGCTGTCACCAAAAAGGACACCATGCTTCGTATGGCAATACCAGTTCGCCAGCGGGTCGCTGTCTGCTTGTACCGTTTGGCAACTGGCGACCCACTGCGAACTGTGTCAGACTTATTTGGACTAGGCATTTCAACATGCCACAAGCTCGTCCTAGAAGTCTGTGCGGCCATCCGCACTGTCCTAATGCCTAAATATCTTCAATGGCCCAATGAGGCCCGCCTCGAACAGATCAAAGCTGAATTTGAGTCAATCTCGGGCATACCCAACATATCCGGATCAATCTACACCACCCACATTTCAATAATCGCGCCAAAAGTTAGCCCAGCCGCCTACTTCAACAAAAAACACACCGAACGAAACCAAAAACCATCGTACTCGACCACAGTCCAAGGTGTGGTCGACCCACATGGCGTTTTCACTGATATCTGCATCGGGTACCCTGGCTCGATGCGTGACGACAAAATCCTAGAAAAGTCAGCACTTTCCCAAAGATTCAACATGGGCCACTTGAAAGATATACAGGTAGTGGGTAGTACAAGCTACCCACTACTCGACTGGCTTTTGGTCCCGTATACAAGCCAAAACCAAACATGGAGTCAACACTCATTCAATGAAAAAATTGGCGAGGTACAAAAAGTGGCTAAAGATGCATTTATGAGGCTAAAAGGGAGATGGACGTGTTTACAAAAAAGGACAGAAGTAAAGCTTCAAGATTTGCCGGTTGTTTTGGGGGCATGCTGTGTTTTACACAATATTTGTGAAATGAATAATGAGACAATGGATGCGGATTTGGGGTTTGAATTGTTTGATGATGAGATAGTTGCGGGGGAAAATGCTAGGGGTAAGATGGTAAATGCAGTGCAAGTTAGAGATAGTATTGCACATAATCTATTACATCATAGCCATGGAGGAAGTGGTTTTAGATGATCATTTGATTATCATTTGAGAAAAAATAATTGTAATTTGAATTGACAATTACATTTTGCTTAATAGTATTTTTCTATAACACGTTGGTATTGGTTTACAAGAATAAATTATTTACTACATACTAATGGTATTTACCCCATACTAGAACGTTAAAAATCTTTCCCTTTTAAGTGGTTAGGAGATTGTAACGATTATATATGCTTTGGGTAATTGTTGATTTATTTGAGATATATATTGCCAACTTGTTAACTTATAAAGTTTTAGTCGATTAGATATAAATAAGGGTTGTGATGTAAGTACCTCTTAACCAATTTTACCTCCCCTAACATCAATCAAATCAACTTTTTACTTTTGATTTGACATTATTATTTTTTTTTTTTTCATTTTTTTTTTGATTTTTTTTCCTTTTATTTTATATTTTAATATTATTACTATTAAATTCGGATGACATTTTAAAATTCGGTAAACATTATAAATTCGCACGACATTATAAAATTCAAACGACTTTTTTGTCTGTAATTAAAAAATATAAAAAAAATATTTAAAAACCGATTTTATATAGCCGTTTGAATTTATAATGTCTTCCGAATGTTAAAATTTTGTGCGAAATTTATAATAATAATAATAATAATAATAATAATAATCAAAATATAATAATAATAATAATAATAATAATAATAATAATTAAAAAAGAATTAAAAACAACAAAAAAACAAAATAGGAAAAAAAACAAAAAAAAAACAACAAAAGACAAAAAATCAAATCAAAGGGGGTGGAATTGGAAAAGGAAGGGGGTACTTATAGAAAACCCCTATAAATAAATCAACTAATATATAAATAAATATGTCAAAATATGTCAAAGTTGTTATATTTAATAGTGAATAAAGTATTACACTTTAGGGAAAATGACTTAAAAAGGGTAACAAAGTTTCAAAAATATACAAAAAAGACCATTTTTTTTTGTGTAAAAAATCCATTTTACCGGGTATTGTAGGTTAGCCGATTTACGATTATTATTATTTTAAACAGTAAATGATAAACGGGATGATTAGAGTTTGCCCCTTCATTATTTCCCCCCAATTGCAACAATTAGGGATTGCTCATTCTCCTCTATTCCTCCATTTTACATAAATCACCACAAACAATGGATTCAACCTCGCAAGTGGAGTACTTGACAATCGAAGTTAATCATATAGGTTCTTTTGTCCCCAAACCCATTGTCTATTTCAATCCTGTAAAAGTGGTTGTTAGCAATGTTGATTTCAGAAGCATGAGTTTCACGGAGTTGATCTCATATGTAAAAAAGCTGGTAAAGGATGGAAGAATCACTGTCTACTATTGTCTTCCACAACGTTCACTGAGAGATGGGTTGAGAGCCTTTGAAGATGAAAATGATTACGTACGTTTTCTTGATGCTGGATATGAGAATGGGGGAAGGATTAATTTGTACATTAATCACTCTCAGGAGGCAGTTATGGAGTGGACTGAAGAAGAGATAGTTGAAGATGGATTGTCAGATGTCCATACGGATGATGACGATAATGTAGACTCTGAACTTTCAGATAATGAGTTTGTGGAGCATGAACCTGATGATGAAGAGATACAAATACAACCATCTGATGATCTTTTCACTAGACGAAAAATTTTCAGGCCACCAAGAGTTGTAGATGATAAGAAGGATGTGAAGTTAGATCTTCCTAAGTATCTTGTTCATGATCCTAACCAGAAATAGGATACAATGACACCAATCTTAGGTATGAAATTTTGTGATCATTTTGAACTTAAGCACATGTTAAGCATTTATGTTGTTGCTAATGCAAATAAACTGTGGTATGAAAGAATGATTCAAGTAGATTATTAGTCAGATGTTGCAAAGGTGAAGAAAAGTCTAAATTCCCTTTTAGATTGTAGGCAACTTGGATGAGTGAAGAAAGTTCATTTCAGATTAAGTCCTTAATCTCTGAACACAACTGTTGTAGGGCCTTCAATTTAGGTGCAATGGTCACATATAGTTGGATTGGAAAATAGTTAATGGAAACCATAACAGATAATCCAAGAATACGTTACAGGAAAATGAAAGCAGCAATCCTTAGAGATTTTAATCTACAAGTTAGTGTTGGTCAATGTAGAAATGTAAACAAAATTTGCAATGGATGACATAGAAGGGAGTTTGGTGGCACATTATGAAAAGCTTAGGAGTTATGGTTTGGAGCTATTGGGGGCTAATCTAGGTTCCATAGTAAAATTAGATGTGGATATCATGCCTGATTCTACAGTCTATTTTTCAAAGATTTATGTTTGCTTGAAGGTTGTAAAGGATGGTCAGATTGAGGGGTGTAGAAGGGTGATTGGTGTAGATGGATGTTTTTTAAAGGGTCTTTGTAAAGGTGAGGTACTATCAGCTGTTGGTAGGGATGCTAATAACCAAATGTGTCCTCTAGCATGGGTTGTTGTTCCAGTTGAAACTAAGGCAACTTGGAAATGGTTTTTGGATCTATTACTTGAAGACATTGGAATGGGACAAGGTAAAGGACTAATCATCATCTTTGACCAACACAAGGTAGTTAACTGCTTTTCAGATATTTTTTAATAATAATTTATATATATATATATATATATATATATATATATATATATATATAATTGATAATGACATTGAAATGTTAATTAACAGGGGCTTATTGAGGCAGTTAAGGAAAAAGTTCCTGATTGTGAGCATAGACAATATGCTAGGCATGTTTATGCCAACTTTAAGAGAAAATTCACAGGAGCTGAGTACATGAAACTATTATGGGGGGCTGCCAAGGCCACAACCACAAAAAAATTTGAAGTTATAATGAAGGAAATCAGGTTAATTGACCTACATGCTTATGAACACCTGATGGAAAAAAAACCAAACACATGGTCTAGGGCATTTTTTAAGGAAGATACTGGTAGTGATGCAATTGAAAATGGTATATCAGAATCCTTTAATTCAGTAGTTGTGGAAGCTAGAAAAAAACCCATAATAACAATGTTGGAAGATATTAGAGTGTATGTCATGGAAAGAATGTTTACTCAAAAAAGGAAGGGAATGAAGTGGAACTTGGAGATTTGACCCTAAATTAGAAGGAATATTGAGGACATGAAGAAAGTACAGATGTATATAACTATATTTAATTAAAATACATATATCTATATATATCATTACTAACTTGTATGTAGCATTTCATAACAGGTATTGGGGAGTAACTCCAAGTGGTTTTCATCAATATGAGAGTAGGTGGTTGAATGAGGTGTATGCAATTGACTTACATAAAAGGACATGTGGATGCAGATCATGGTAGTTGACAGGTATACCATGTGTCCATGCTATTTCTGCAATCTTGTGTTTGAATGGAAATATAGAGGAGTATGTAGCAATTTGGTATACATCGCATATGTTTGGGAGCTGCTACAAATACAATGTGAAGCCAATAAATGGATCTGAAATGTGGCCAGTGAATGATTGTAATACCAACTTACCACAAAAATGCAGAAGAATGCATGGTAGACCAAAGATAAACAGGAAGAAATGCAATTCAGAAAGAAGTGAAAGACACACTGTTAGCAAAAGAGGGACCACTTCAAAATGCAGTCTATGTTCCCAAGAAGGTCATAACAAAAGGAAATTTCCACTCAATCAGGTTAATGCAGTTGATGATGCAGATCTATTTGATTACCACATGTTATTTAATGCAGAAGTAGGTGAGAGACATGGGACTATTGAGGAGGTTGGAGGTGATAGAGAAGTTGGTGAGGGATATTGGGCTGATGAGGAGGTTGGAGGTAATGTAGAAGTTGGTGAGGAACATGGGGCTGCTGAGGATGGTGGTGAGGGATATATAGGTGTGGCTGAATTAGAAGTGGGTGATGAACAAGTGGGTGATGTTGGAGGTGTAGCTGATTTGGTGAACACTGGGAATCGACATGTGGTTGCTCCTAATTTGAAAAGGACAAAGTGTGGTCCTTCTCAGAGGAACACAAAACTTAGGTTAAGGTGGTGACCAAGACTGATGAAGGGGAAAGTCTTCAAAATCCTCTCACAATCTAGGAGAAAGTGTTAGGGACAACTTTTGTTAGGGGCATCTTTTGTTAGAGAATCTTTTGTTGGGCACATCTTTTGATAACTTTTGTTTTGTATTTATTCCCAAAACTGATGAAGACACATGTGTTTGGTTAGGTGTCCTATTAAATATTGTAATGACATATAATGTATGTGGTCTACATTAGATGAAAACTCAATTATATTGGTTAAAGGTCCTACTGTGGATATATATTGTTGTTGGAATCATTTATTGTGTACCATTTAGATGAAAACTCAATTATTTCAGGCATCATTAATTCCATTCCAACGTGAACACTCAATTTGATGCAAGAATCATTGATTCCATTCCAATGTGAACACTCAATTTTATCTAGGAATCACTGATTTCATCCCAATGTGAACACTCAATTTTATTCGGTAATCATTGATTCCATTCCAATGTAAACACTTAATTTTATCCAGGAATCATTGATTCCATTCCACTATCAAAACTATTTTTCCATTCCATAAAACATAATTCCATTTGAATATAAGTAATTAAATTAACCCAACTTTCTAATTACATTACCAAAGTCATTTCATTACAACTTTCAAAGTACATTACCTAATCTTACACTTTATTTTAGAATAACATACAGTACAAACATAACAAAAAACAACAACATACAACATTTGAGATTCCAATATTTCCTACTTAACTTATCCAATTCCTTTCTAAAACTCATTGATTCCTGATATGCATTCACCTTCTGAGTCCAAAAATTATTTTCCAATATTGATATCTTCACTTCAGTGGTATCTTGTGTTATTGGTTCTTCATTTTCATCTACCCATTCCCAGAAATCACATTTTTTCTTCTTGGATTCCTTTATATACATAATAAAATTTACATGAGAAATCAATTATGTAGGAGAAGTAGATGATAAATATATGAGATTCATTTACCATTGAGTTACGACAACACCTAAGCTTTTTACCCGGATTATCCCTCGTAGTTGAGGTCCAAATTATGGAAGGCTTCTCCCAGTGACAAGGGTTAGCATAATCAATTGTACTCCTACTCTTGGAAATGTGTGAAATTGATTTCATAAATGTTGATGAAGATGAAGATGCCATCAGGAGCCGTTGCAGGAGGGAGGGTTGTTGATAAAGATGAAGAACCCTAATTTTGTAGTTGAAGGTGTAAATGTACATTAAATAATCCAAGCCATTATTTTACAGAAGGTAACCGGTTACCTCGGGTATCTATTAGTACTTCGTTGGTGTTTTTTGTAAAAGAAATTCAATTTAAAGGTATTTTTTTACTAAAAAAATAATGGCCTTTTTTTTATACATTTTTGAAACTTTTTTTTACCATTTTAAGTCATTTTCTATATACTTTATTCATCTCCGATACACTCAAATACAAGTCATGTACATGGACATTACCTTTTCTTTAACCAATTAAATTAGTAATGATACTTATGTTATAACATAACATATATTATAAAAGATTATTGTCATTAAAATCAATTTAACGATACTTATGGTTGACTTATCTTGAATTTTAATAGTACATTCTTATTTTCGTGCCTTATAGACTATTAAAATCATTAAAAAAGTTGACATATCTTGAATTTTAAGAGGTATAAGTTACAAAGCTTTTTATACAAATCAATTATGCATAAATAATTCATTAATACATATCAAAAGTTTGAAGACTTGAATTAAAGAAAGTAGTAAACCAATTAAATTTGAAGCAAAATGAAAATATTAAAATGTTAAATTCATATATATATATATATATATATATATATATATATATATATATATATATATATATATATACAGACACACACACACACTAGCCATTTACTCGTGCCAAGCGACAGGTGCATATAGTTTTTTCAAATTTTAGTTTCTAAAAGTGATTTGTTATTTTGCACAAATAGTTACAACATTTAAACAATTATCAATAAAAGTCATACTAGAAAATAAGATGTATATATATATATATATATATATATATATATATAATATTATTACATGATAATAATAATAGAAGTATTATTTCTGAGAAAGTAAATATATATTGATACTTAATACTCTGTGTTAAATGTATACACTAGATTAGGATAGTGTTTTCAAAACAGAGTTGGTACTGGGACTTGATATTAAGCGTTATAGTCTTGCCTAGTGATGAGATAAGACTTATAAAGGATGCTTAGTTTGAGTTAAGTTGAAGAGATGTATACTTACATTGTATTGTAATTATATTACGTATGCATGAACTTTGGGATGATTATAGGTATTACAATTTTATGTAGCTATAACCTAAGACTTAAAAGAGATGTTTAGTTCAGTTAAGTTTCGATATTGGGTAGTTTTATATTGGGGTGGGCGTGAGCTTGGAATGAAGAGTAGAACTCTGTTTCTCAGGTGCTACTTGTGTTGGGGTACAATATGTGATAGAAGTACTGTTTGTACAAAGTCTTTTTCGATGGTATTATGTGTCGGGGTACAAGAGCGTACCAGAGTACTATATTAGTATTCTCCCCTTATTTTCTTTTTGACTGCTGGTGCGTATGAGGGTGGAACTATGTTCAATAATACTTGGGATCGGACCACTGCTAGGCATGTCTAATTCATCTAGCGGAGTATAGATGACTACCCCTAACATAATTATCTTGTGGTGCTAATGAATTAGACTAATTTGAGGAGACTGGATCGTATGTTCATTCAAGAACTACATTCCTTTTAATCATTCTATTTCTTGATCCTCATTGGCTACCAGGGAATCCCCGAAGCAATATAATCAATTTATTGTTCATAGTGATCCATATGGATAGATCTCGTAAGGTCGTTTTATAGGATCAAAATGTGTGGATCGACGATATGGGGTATATTTTCTTATAAATATGATATATCTATGTTAATGATAACAGTTGGTTTTGCAGGTTTGAGATATAAGATTAATTATCATTAAAACATTGTAGGATTGAAAACCCTATGTATCTTACTAGGCTTCCCAACCTGACCCACTCATTTTGTATGCATCATAGGTAACAATGTTAAGACTGCTAAAGATTTGAATAAAATGTTGAGTGATTGAAGAGCGGACCTGCCATAGTGTTCAGGACAGTTAGGTATTTATGCTTTAACATATGTTGTGTATCGATTATAACATCCTTAGAGTTTTATTATATTGAAACAATCATTTGTACTCAAAATGTTTATGTACTAATATTTTCCATAAATAAAGATGTTATGAATCTTAAAAGTGTAAAGATTTTTTTGGTTTCTGGAAAATAGGAGATGTCACAGTTAGTATCAGAGCATTAGTTCAAACGAATCAGGAATTGTGAGGATTTATATACTTAAACTTAGATTGGTAAGTGATGATGGTGAGATTTGTGTCTAGTATATCTTAGGTTGTATACCTAGATTGACATGTAACACTCCAAATCAGGTAAACCTTTATAACCCTTTTAAATGACTTAGTTGGCAAAAATGGTCCCTTTTATACGTTGGGTGTACCTAAGGGTACGCTTAGCGTACTATGGAGGAAGGATCGCGGAGGAGCATTGCATACGCGGGGCGTACGCGACAGAGGACCAAAACCCTAATTTTCGGACTTGACACCTATTTAAGCACCCTTAAGTCATTGGGACTAAACCCTAATCCGCCTCTTGAGCCTCATTTCGTCCCTTTACCTCAGTTTTCCTTTGAGAGTGTGATTTTGGAGCATAGAATTGTGTTGGTGGCCATTTTGGAGCTTATTTGAGAAGAAGAAGTTAGTGAGCAAGCTTGAAGTGGCATTGTGTTCCAAGAACTTACATCTAGATCACCTTGAAGAGCTTTCTGGAGGTATAAAGCCTTGATCTTGTCATCTTATTCATTAGATCTAGCTAGGGTTTTCTATATTGTCACTTTAGTTGGTTTTGGACCTTCTCTTGAGAGTTGAGCAACTCCAGAGACTGAATAAAGGTTCTAGCTTGAAGAGTATCTAGACTCCATGCATGAGTTTGAAGCTTTATATGAAGTCCTAATGTGAAGAATGAAGTTTTTAAGTCCCATATAGCATGTAAGGGCATAAAGTTGCGAACTTTATGCCCTAGGAGGTCTTAATGAGCTCAAATCTGATATTAGACGTTAGAAAATCACGTATTAAGCACTTAATGGAAGAAGGTGCTTAATCTTTTTGTACACTGGGCTTAATTTAGGGTACGTAGCGCGTACAACTCAGGGACTCAGTACGCTGCACGTACAAGGGTGGTACGCAAGGCGTACGCACCCCAGATGGGCTTGGACTTGTTTTGAGCTTGTAAGCCCTTTGGGCCTTAATCAGATATTGAGCCTGGTCACGTTTTGAGTTAGTGGGCCAACTTATCTGTTTTGGGCCATGGTTACTATGGTTGGGCTTTATTGGGCCATGAGGCCCATTAATGATTTTGGACATGGACTGTGGGCCCATTAGTAAAGGAAGACTTTTGGGCCATTATGAAAGGACTTGGGGCTTGGGTTCTTTAATTGGATTATATTCAACCCTAACCTTGGGTTAATGATATTATTGTTCAACACGGGTGGTTACAGACTGTGAGAAGAGCATCTTTCGGAATTCAGCAGACAGAGGTGAGTCTCCTCACCATACCAATGGGTCGAAGGCACCAAGGTCGGCCCATTTAGTTAGTTGTAGTGTTTATTGTGGATTCACTACTGATATGTCTGGTATGCATGTATATGAGAATGTGCTAGTACTTATTGACTGGATATGTGAAGACCCCGGGGGGAGCCCATGGCAGTTGGATATAAGACCATGTGGGGGAGCCCATGGCATTCCTAGGTAGAGACCATGTGGGCCAGCCCATGGAAAGTAGTTAAGACCCTGGAGGGAGTCTACGGCATCCCTATATGTTTATCTATGAGTTATGTAGTATGATAGATATTTCTGTGATATATGATATGCTAGTTGACTATTATGTTATTTTCATGGAAGACCCCGGGGGGAGCCCGTGACAGTTGGATATAAGAGCATGTGGGGAAGCCCATGACATTCCTAGGTAAAGACCATGTGGGGAGCCCATGGAATGTAGTAAAGACCATGGGGGAGCCCATGACATGTAGGTATAAGACCCTGGGAGGAGCCCACGGCACCCTTATATGTTTGTATGCATGGCTTATGTGGTTTATGTAGCTTATATAGCTAATATGGATTATGTGGATTGTGTGGGGTATGCTCTGGGGAACTCACTAAGCATTAGCTTATAGTTTGTTGATTTGTTTCAAGTACTTCAGAGCCTAAGGGCAAGGGCAAAGTTTGATGGCGTGGTATGCACTCTCCGACATTTTATATGGGACACTCTGATATTTGAAATAAAATGTTGATGTTGTGGGTTTTGAAAACAGTTGTTATTGAGATTTCATATTTTATGGGAATTTTTTGATTAATTAAAAATTGAAAAATTTTATTTGGAAATTTGGGTTGTTACAAGACACAAGTACTAGAACAACTTAAGTTGTAGGCCTTAATTGATATTATGTGCTAAGAGATTTATTTTATATCACGCCTTAGGTTTAATACCTTACTTGCTATAGTGTGCACTAGCATACTTTAGGAGAGATTCATGATATGCTAATATGTGCTAAATGTTATATGTTATAACATGCTTTAGGTTGCTTACCTAGATTGTTATTTCTTGAAGAGATTTAAGGTATGTTGTCGAAATTGGTTTGGAGGAAGAAGTTGTACGTGTATAGGATTCTAAACGTTTAATTATTGTATTAGAACTGACATATAACTTTTCAAGGGAATAAGTGATGTGTTAAGAGCTAATTTGTACTAAGTGACGATTGACTTCTATCACATCCTTATGATAATTCCTTAATATGTTAAGCTAACTTTAACATACATGACTAGGATGGTGAAAATAGTCATTGTTTGGAGGAATGCTGAGTAACATACCTTTTTAGTAAAGTTAGAGTAGTTAACCGAAGAAGCGATACCTTTATAGTGTTGCATGAAATGAGATATTGGTGTTAAGAATGATAAAGGATCAAGTTGAAGATAGTGGAACGTGCTGACATGCAGCTGAAGCACAAACTTCCTAAGAGTAACCCCTATAAAGAAGATGTGAAAATGAGATGCAACTGAGATACAGATTGACTCCTAATGGAATGAAGATGATAAATAAGGGATGATGAAGTGAAGAGGTGGTACAAGTATGTGACAACCATCAAAATTTGAGTCGGTTCTAGATTTGACTAAACTTAGTTGCATGTATAGGCACGACACATACTAGACTTAGTAAATAGAAGCTAAGTTATAACCTACTAGAAACTTGGAAACAATTAGAATCAATGGATAGTGTACATAGATTTCACATTGATATGTGAATTCTACAACTACTTAACTATAGAGACTACCCATATTCGGTTCACTCTTTGACTCGAACACCTTTTCATGAATCATATACACACATCATTCACTTGACCTATAAGTAGAAATTAGGTCAAAGTCTCATATAAACTTAAGTCAAAGTTGAAGACTAGGACTAATATACTTGATTCCTCAATTTCACTTGAATCTCGGAATCACTATATAGAATGCCAATAAACCGATAAAATAAGTTACAAACATTACTTATAACTATACAAGAGTTATAATAACATAAGATAATTTGAAGTCTCAAAGATTCTATTGATTTTGATATCCAAAGATTTACAAACTCTCAAAAACCCTAAATGCCCTAAAAACCTAAATTTATAAACTTTAACCTTAAAAATTCTATAAAAATAATTATGAACCTTATAATATTATCTCATAATAATTAAAATTATGAAAATGCATTCGAGAAAAATAAAATTTAATACATTATCATTTACCCTTAATTTATATGTCAAAAATCAAGGTTTTGTGAATGAAAATTAGGATAAGGTGCATATTTTATAAAAAACTTGATATTTTTATAAAATAAAGTTATATTTTATAAAATTTAAATGAGGGAGAGCCTCTCTCCATTGAAAAGTTGGATTCCTCTCTCTCTCTCTCTCTCTCTCTTTCTCTCTCTCTCCTCTCTCTCCTCTTCCCAACACACTCAATCAATTCCTCTCCATTTCTCCATACTTCACTTTCTCTCTTACACTCCTTCACTTCATCTTCTCTTTATTCTTCTTCTCTCTCAAACTCATGAATTTTATTCCAGAAAATGAGTCCAAGAACACACCTTAAACTCAAAATCTTCATCATCATGTGGTGTTCTTGAAGGTAAAATCGATTTCTACTTCACCATTCCTTCAAGTTTTACTTGTTTTTCATGGATTTTCTCAATCTTCTACTCCATTCTATTGTAAAATCGTGAACACTTGCACCTACTCACGGTTTTGATGATGATGATGGTAGGATTTCATCCAAAAACAACATGCATGTTGTAGATGGTGAAGTCTCATGACCTAAACCTAAGTCAAAATCAAGGAAATTCACTTTTCTACATGTTTTGGTGGAAAAACACCACATGCATCCAAAGTTTTCTTTCAAAAACGAATTTTGAACATTTCAAACTCATGAATGGTCTTCAAACAAACATGCATGTGATTATCTTCAGCCTTAGAAGCCAGATCATCAAAGTATGTTGTTAAAAGCTTTCAAATATGTTTATGAAGGATTTATTTCCAAATAAATATCTAAAACTCCTTTTCTGACCAAATCCAATTTTTCCCAGATTCCCACCAACAAAGTGAGATGTTATACAAATTTTCAAAAATAATTCATTTTTCTCGAATTATTATAATTATTGCAATAATATAGGGCAATAAATCATATAAAATACTTTATGAGGTCTATAAATACTAGGTAAATTCGTGGATGACCCATATGCTAAATAATGATTTCTCATTAAGTTTCATTGATTTTTGTTATTCTTTAGCATGGTTTTGAATTTTCTTTTTGTTTAGCCCCAATAAATCATAAAACCACTTTAGACAATTTGAAAAGGCTATGTAATAATTTTCGCAGCTCATACCCTATGTGTAAGACTTAGAAAAATATTTTCAGAATTTTTCATAATGCATTCCTATTTTTCCCCCGATTTTTGTATTTATAATGGACTAATAATGGGAAAAATATTTGTACTCATCCAAAATTCATGAAAATTTACCAGAACACCTTATAATATATTAGGATGCTACATAAAATTTTTTATGAGTTTTCTATTCTGTATGCTATTTTTCTTCTATTTTCCCAAGATTAAATACACTTAAATCCATTTTTTATTAGAATAAATGCACAAAAATCATAAAATTGGGTTAAACAGTTTATAAATCCATTTTTATATTTTCCCAACTTAAGAATGTTTAATAACAGTAATACAAAAAGTTTGGGTAATTTTGGAAACTGTTTTCTATTTATCTCCATTTTTATTAGAATAAATGCACAAAAATCATAAAATTGGGTTAAACAGTTTATAAATCCAATTTTATATTTTTCCCAGCTTAAGTATGTGTAATGGCAGTAATATAAAAAGTTTGGAGAATTTTCTTAACTGATTGCTTTTTTTCATGAATTTTTATATATGTTTAGAGAATTAAATATAAGAAAAAAGGTTATACATATCTATAAACCATGAAAATTTATCTGGAAGTCTTTTAATGTAGTTAGAACCAAAATCTGAAGTTTGGTAATTTTTATTAACTGTTTAGTATTTTTCATGATTTTATGGTTATTCAAGAAACTAAAATGGTGAAAAATAGTTAGACAAATCAAAACTTCAAGAAAATTTATCTTGAGGTCTTTGACTTCAATTAAAACTAAAATGCAAAGTTTGGGAATTTTTATCATCTGCATTCTATTTTTCACGAATTTATATTGTTATGAAGGCACAAAAATTTGGAAAAATAGTTAATCACATCAAAAATTCAAGAGAAAATTTCTAGAAGACATCTACTGTATTTGGAACAAAAATGTAAAATTTGATGAATTTTGGAAACTGTTTGATAATATTTTTGGATTTTTAGGAGTTTAAAACACTTTTAAATGTATTGAAATACCCTCAATTAATATTACAAAATTATAGAAAATAATATCCAAAATTATCTTAATCACATGAGTTATAAAATTTCACCATTTCAGAAAAATGTTTGTAACTTATCAATATTAAATTTTGACACAATATTGGCATAATTATATAGTAGTAGTAAGTATACTAGTGTTAGATTTCGATTAGAGACTCACTAGCGAATACCATTATTGTAGGAATCGATAGTGGTACGAGTGGAGCGTAGTCAAGGCACCATTTTCATCATCTCAATACATTGTGAGTATTCACCACTCCCCTATTTTCGGTTTTTAAATGTTTTGGGGTGGAAAAGCATGTCCTAAACTTTTTATGTTCGTTGTATTTATTTTGACTTGTATGAAACTTGGTTGCTATATTTCGTATGTATGTCTATGTTACTTTAATTCATGAGGACTGTATCGCGGTTAAGTCCCTGGAATCTCTAGACATAACTCATTAACTCTTTTGAGCCTATGGTTATTATGGATAACGCTATCAGGAGGTAGACAACTCCTCACTCGCACGATTCGCTTGAGTGCATTTTACCATTTTGTTCACTATGTTTGCGATACACATAGTAGTCAATAGGGCACGATTCGGTCATTAGGCTTGGGTCCATGAATGGAAACTTGATGCACATACGAATCTTACATCACATTTTAGCGACGAAACCTGTATACTCATTTTAGCAACAAAACTTGTATACTCATTTTAGCAACAAAACTTATATACTCATTTTAGCAACGAAACTTGTATACTTATTTTAGCAACGAAACTTGTATACTCATTTTAGCAATGAACTTTTACTACTGAAAACTTATATACTTGTTTTAGCAATGAAATTGTTTGCTCCTTGTAACAACGAATATTATTTCGATTCTTGAAAACTCATTTTAGCAATATACTTTTATTTATGGAAACTTTTATCAAAACTTTTATTTCGATTCTTGAAACAAATATTATTTTTAATCTGTGAGTACTAACCAACTATTTTTATAGTTGACGCTCGTTTTACATGCTTTTTTAGGAATCATCTAGTAAGAGACACGTAGAGACACAAAACTTGTAGGAACATTTGCATGTGTTGACTTTTAAATACGTTGTAATTTCTTTTAAAAAGTTGTTCAAACTCATTGTAAATTTGTAATGATTTTTAATACTATGGTTGGTGTTGTCTTTAAACTTTTGCTATGAGACCCTTTGTACTGCCACGCCTCGTGTTTCCGCTTTAGCGGGGTGTTACAAAGTAGCTGGAGAGCATTAGTATCCATACCAACAGAGTAAATTCAGATGTATCATGCCTTACAGATTGGGAACTATATTGAAAGGAATTTATATGAAGAGTTTGGAAGTGGAGATTCCTAGTGACCTAGGAAAAATATTAGAATATTCTAGATCGAGCATATGCACGAGAAGAATCCTGGAAGAAAAATCTAGGAAACTTTAAGATGTGTTCCGTAAAACACATGGTTATTATTAGAGCGCCTAGAAGAGACGCGAAAATCCTAGTAGATTCTAGGGAAAAATTTTGTATGTGCTTTTTTAGACACACTTATGTGTGTTAAGTTGTTTTTTGGTTATCACGTATAGTGACTTGGGGACTACGAGACAATTCTTGGGATGAGTATGCATAGTTGTGAAATGTAGTAATGGCCTATACTACCAAAAGTACAGGATCCATACTTGAATCAAGAAGAGTAAGAAGGTTACTAAGGCACTAGTAGTTGAGTTTGTTTTGTCTATTTCCGTCATCTACCTACATGTTGGTGATGACTATGAAAATGATTTTTGTTCAAACCCTAGTGGCCATGAAGTATCGAGTCCGATTAAAATAAATATACGAAGTGTGTTACTTGGTTCAAAGAACCATGTCCGGTGTTGTGACTGACTTTAAACAAAAGATTGGAGATGGAGATGATCACCGTGATCGAGAGAAGTATTGCAGCCTTCGTTAAGGTTGAGCAACCAGTAGCTAGAAATGTTGCATGCTATGATGTGATGTACCACATTAGAACATACAGGAAGGTTTCTTCCGTGTTAGTGTTTGACTCATAGAGACAAGAGTGTAATTCATTGCACGATGCAATGGAAGGTTATTAGAGTGTGACCATTCGGCCTATTACTATAGCCAAGGTAAAAGACCTTACCTTAGGTTGAGTTTACGACCTAACTTAAGAAGAAGCAGGAGTGTCCAATGAAAATTGAGTTATAACTCATGAGTTAGGACTGGAGGTGCATCGAAAGGTAAGAGAACATATGCAAGTGTAGGCACCACTTCGGTCTCTTTTGTGACAACAATCAATTTTGGGTCAAACCAGGTCAACTTAACTTGTATTAGAATGTTAAGAGAAATGTGATATTCCCTAATGTTTCTAATGTACTATTGACAAATTATAATACAAAGTACCTCTCTGGTTGCCATTTATCGAATATAAACCCTAATTAGGGTTAGTAACGTAACAACTCGATAATTCAATTATATATTATTTGGGTATAAATAATATTCGTAACACAATGTAGTGGAGTTCATAAACCCTACACTACATGGCAAATTCGTATCAAAGGTTACATATACAAATTTTTGGTGAATTCGTCACCAAACGCGACACATTCTATACCCGGCCTAAACACCCAACTTTTAACGGAAAGAATCTAGGAATCAACCTGATTTTCGAGTAACATATTATTATTTTTTATAATAAGGATTTTTGTAATAATTTGAATTTTTATAATTCAAATTAAATATTTATGCATCATTTATACCATGTTTCATTATAAAAATACCATTTTTTTATAAAAATGCCAAGTTTTATAAAGAGTTGACTTTTTTTATAATAAAACACTAGAAACCAGAATGTTCCCCACCTTATGCTAACACTAGCATGCAAATCTACAAGAACATACAGTAGACATATAAGACATCCTTCCTAGATCCTTAGCCCTAATCCAGCATGCAGTTCACATATTCTCAATTCATATCATGACATAACATAACATAACATAACATGTATGGGTATCTTGGGGAAAACTTACTTGAGCTCGGTTGATTGCAAGCATCACACTCCTTATTCTTTATCAAAACTCTTTATTTTAATTTTCAGAAAACTAATTTCTTGTAAAAATCTTTCAAACCCCAGTTTTGAGTCCAGACACACCCGAGAGTGTGTCCGAATCACTTAAATCGGGGCTCTAATACCAACTTGTAACATCCCAAAATTTAAGACCAAAAATTTCATTTTTAATTAGGTTATTATAAAACCGATAGTATAAAACATCCATAAAAACATCCCATGCCAAAACCAAAGTGTCAATAATCAAAGCATGTTATCATAAAACAATATCAGAGTGTAATCCCAAAGATCTCATGTGCGGAAAACATAGTGTGATGCGCTACGATCGCCGACTCCTTTCCTTTGAAAACGAAGTACCTGAAACCAAACCTGAAAACCGTAAGCACGAAGCTTAGTGAGTTCCCCCATCATACCACATACCATACATAACACATACTGTATAACATATCCGGGTACTAGTTACCCATTCGGTCTCTTTCAACCGGTAACTTGCCTAGCATATCAGGGTGCTGGCCTACCCCTTCGGTCCTGTCGACCGGTAACTTGCCTAGCGTACCAAGGTGCTGGCCTACCCATTCGGCCATGTCGACCGGCACATCGCCTAGCATATCAGGGTGCTGGCTTACCCCTTCGGTCCTTTCGACCGGTACCGGGGACTATTTCACCCCCTACTCTACCACATAACATCCTAGTGCATAAACATATAAGTCATATACTGCCTAGCTTATCTGGGTGCTAGCATAC
This sequence comes from Lactuca virosa, assembly GCF_052849685.1. NCBI lineage: Eukaryota > Viridiplantae > Streptophyta > Magnoliopsida > Asterales > Asteraceae > Lactuca > Lactuca virosa. The sequence goes on along the minus strand of NC_136430.1, from coordinate 376,614,470 downwards.
CCCTTCGGCCCTATCAACTGGTACCGGGGTCTATCCTACACCTCCTATCACATATCACATAACATCATAGCATACTAGCACATAATCATAACAGATAGCAACATACCAGATAATTATCACAAAGACAATCATCTTTACTATAACTCTTACTAGTAGGCCGACCTTGGTGCCTTAGACCCACTTCTACTGGAAGGTAACTCACCTCGCACTGCTGAAGTCCTGTAGACAAAACTCTAGCTGTTGGATGACAAGTTCTCGAACTGTCAATCATCAAAATAACACCCAATCAGTAATTAAGTTCCAATACATATCCATAAGTCCATGCTTAGTGTAAAAGACTACTTTACCCCCATCTTAGCTTGATTCAAACTCAAGGCCCAATCCAAAGGCCCAAAAGTCCAACTATGAATCAAAGCCCAACATATGGCCCAATTTTCCAAATTGGGCCCAAACCTTTACATGGTCTTATCCTAAGGCCCAACCATTTAGTCCAGTCCAAACATTTGGCATTTCTAATGGCCCAATATCTCATAATCATAAAGGCCCAATTATGGCCCATCTATGGCCCAATTTTCCAAATTAGGCCCAAACCCCTCACATGGGCCTTACCCTAAAGCCCATCCATATATTCTTTATCCATATGATTGTTCTTGGATGGCCCATCAATGCCAAGTCCCAAAAGAAAGGCCCAACTCAAAGCCCAAGTGAAATTAGGGTTTTCACATAAAATGACGATTAGGGTTAAGTGTTTCTTACTTAACCCATTAAGGACTTAATACATTAAGTCCATCACTCTACTAGATAAATCATATGGTGTGATTGGGTGTAATTCACAATTCCATTCCAATGGCCTAAAATGCGGGTCCCGATAAGTCCAAACCAATAATTCCAAAATTAGGGTTTTCTAAACCCTATTTAGGTTTTTCAACCCAATCACAACCCATTTAGGCCCAATAGCTATGTCTTTGGATCAGTTAGGGTTTCATTAGGCCTACTAGGGTTTCATTAGGCGGGCACCACCCACTACCACCTCGGGTAGTGGTGGTCAACAGCGGCTCACGACGGCGGCCACCACCTCACGGTGATGGTTATGGTTCTAGTCCATTTTTGTCCAAGCATCCCAAAAGCAACTAAACACAATTAAAAGCACACCACCACCCAAAACGGCGGCTGGTGGCAGCAGCCACCACCTCACGGTGATGGTTATGAGTTTTCTTATCATTATACAAGCACCGATTACAATTTACAACACAAATCCTAAATAAACACACACATACACTAAAATAAACACACACACACACAACCACCCTTGTGGTGGCCGGCGGTGGCACATGGTGGCAACCACCACCTCACATTGGTGGTGGTGGCTGTTTTCAGTTTTCCGGCCAAACAAACTACATACAACACTCCATCGGAAATAAACACGCACATAACACCAAAACATGCAAATCCATCGCCAAAAACGCACCAATATCGGCCACCCTGAGGTGGCGTGAGGCAATCGAACGGAAAAGCGGCAGAGACTCACGAAAGTGGCAGCAATGGCGAAACCAACGGAACTGAAACATATCACTGGCAAAGCGACGACGACCAGAAGAATGGCGGCAACAGAACTCAGCAGAAAACCACCGTAGGGAACAACAGCGGCGCGTCTTCAGCCAGGAACAACGACAACTAGGGTTTGGCAGCTTGTCGTCAACAAAAGTGGGCAACGGCAGCAATGACGCAACGGCAGTGGTGGCGGCGCTACTCGACTGGTGGCTCCCGGTCTTGGTGTTTATTCCAGTTCCGCCTACGTCTCCGACAACCGGGTTGCGAATGGTGCTTAATGGCGAGGTAGGAGGCGGCGACCTTGTGGTCGTCGGCAAAGGAAGATACGGCAGTGAACATTCTCGCCGGCATCAACAGTTTGTGGTGGTGGCTTCGGTGGTCGGAGAAGCAAGAGAGTAGGGTGGCGGCCGATGGTGGGAGGCATAAGGGTGGAGGTAACGGCTGATATGGTTCCTAGGGTTAGGGTTATAGTTTGGACATATATATATATATATATATATATATATATATATATATATGCATGAGAGGGTGGCAGGTTATGCCCGTAACTTTCAATTCTTATTTCATCTTTTTACGCTTCCAGCCCTCCTCTTAAGAATCTATTCCAATTAGCTCCAATATTTACCAATCACACCCCAGCTTCTATAATTCATCTCAAATTCGATCCATATTTTACCAAACAACCCCTTAGCCTCCGAAATCTCTTCAAATTAAGTCCCAATAATTTATCAAGTACTCCCTGCCTTCATAATTATTTACGAAACCAATCTAAAACTTACACTTTTAACACCCGACTTCTAAAATTGTGACAGTTAGCTCCTCGAGACCAACACCTTGCTACATAATTATTAATTTTAGGGCTACTATTCATTAATTAATTAATTAATTTATTTATTTAATAAATAGGGTGTTACGTCATACCCCTTCATTTTCGTTTTATCCAAGTTTGAGGGGGGGGGGGATACAAGTAAACTTGTATAATAACATGGGTTGTTATGCATGCTTCTTCTTTATGTCGTGTAAAAGTATTATTTGCATGAAATAATGTTATTACCTAGTTAGAAGAACATTTATATGTGGTGTGTTTGTTTAAAATGCAAAACTATGAAAAATGAGTATAAATGTGCCACATAAAAAGAGTCATAAAAACAAAACTACAAAAAGTATGGTTTTTATGAACACTACATGGGATTTCTAGCAAAAATGGTCATAACTAGGTTATGGCACCATTTTTATGAGATTTGACCCAAAATATATTATTTTAAACATATAAGGTTAGTTTGACTTAACCTCCATAAAAATGTAAAAATAAACTTTTCAAAGGTTTTAACTCAATATTTACCGTTTACGACCTAAAAATGGCAAAGACCAGAAAACTGATTTTATCATACCATTGGTTCATATATTTGTGTTTGGATGTATAATATATGTTTATGAGTATCTAAACATGTTATCTTTTATATATATATATATATATATATATATATATATATATATATATATATATATATATAACTACGTAATACTATTTTAAGTATAGAAGTACTTATACATTTTTGGGTCTTAGGGTTTTTATGACTACCACTCATTTTTAAGAAAATATTGGATTTTCTGGGAACGAACACTATCATTTTACAAGGAAAAAGTTACAGATTTTCACATACAAAACTCTTATGAACTTACAAACTTAAATTTTGACACTTTTCAAAACTACTTGTATTCTCAAGAAATCGTTAAGCAGGTATCACAAGGTTTTTGAGGATGGAACGTTACGACGTCACGTTATTTACTTTTGTCATAATGTAATTGGTATTGAAACAAACAACATTTAGATACAATGTAATATTCCTAATTATAGTTATGATGGTTGTTTTGCTTTGATCACTATTATTCATTATGTTGTGATACTGTTCATGAAAGTCATCCACCCCAGACGTTTCCGCCATCCTGGTTTGGAGGTGTGACATCTTTCAACCAGTATTGAGTCCATTTCACCCCTACCATTACCACATAATATCATAATAAAAGATTCATAGAGACATCAATAAAATACATGCATAACGGACAATTGTTACGAAGACAATCATCATACTACAAGCATAATCGAGTGGGCCGACATTGGTGCCTTCGACCCACGAATACAGTGAAGGAAACTCACCTTGGACTGAAGATATCAAATCACACTCGGGCTGCTGACTCTCGAAATCCTCTCACTAGAACATAAGTATAAAACCTTAATTAGAAATTAGGTCAATAATCTAACCCGAGAGTTTAAACCCTAAGTTCTGATTTAAGGGTAAAAATGTTGCATAAACCCTGCCTTATTGGGCCTACACTATCAAGGCCCAAATCCAAACTAGCCCAAAATGAATTCCAAGTTCAACTAAAAAGAGAGCCTAAGGCCCAAACACGGGCCCAAGAACTCCATGATAGCCTAAGGCTCACAAATGACCTAATACTGCAAATGGGCCTACGACCCTAACTCGAGCAAGGCAGAAGCCCAACAAATCCTGAGCCCAAAATGCCAAAGGCCCACAGACAGACGTACGCGCAGCGTACCTGGAACGTACGTCCGGCGTACGTTGCTAATCCGAAAATCGCGGGGCTGGCCCAGTACGTACAGTGTACTCATGAGTACGCCCGACGTACTGGTCAGACAACCATCCATTAAGATTTTGTATTAACCCATTAAGATTTTGAAGTCCAAAATCAGATCCAAGTTCATTATAGTGTATTAAGCCATAAAGTTTCAAACTTTTTGTTTTTCATGACTTAATGGGACTCAAACCATGGATTAAGCCTTCTATCTCCCTTAAGTGGTCACCAACTCATGAATGGTTGAGTTCTAACCTCCAAGATACGATTTTTTGATTTCATTCACCACTAAGAGCCCAAAAGGACAGCTCAAATGGTATGGAGTAGCCATACTCCAAAAGACCAAGTTACGGGACCAAAAGATGCTAAGTTCTTCCCTAAAGCTAGATCGAGAATTAGAATGAGCAAGTTTCAGAATTTATACTTCCAATGAGCTAGAAATGATGCACAACCTTTTTATCTACAAGCTTCTTCTTGCCATTTGCTTCTTCTCAAGCCTCCTTCCTCTTCAGGATCACAAAATGAACACCCAAACTCTTAGTAAGCTCAAGAATGATCTTCAAGATGGATAGGGTTTCGAGATAAGCACAAAAGGCAATGGGGGCTAATAAGGTGAAAGACTTGATGGGTTTAATGAGCTTAAATAGGGTCCAAACCCTAAAAATTAGGATTTTCACCTGGCTCGTGTACGTCACGCGTGGGCATGGGTACGCCATCGTACGTAGGGGACGCCCCGAATTTGCGCATACATGGGAGTACGTCGTGCGTACCTTGTGTACGCCCAACATACTCCGGTCTAGCCCACGGGTAAAAGAAATTTAATGTAAGAATTTTACCTGGCGAATCCGGACGTTACACTTTAGGGTTTCTTGATGTTCATAGTTTATTGCTATCGATAGAGAAAACATAGATCCTTTCTATGTTGTATGTGAACTTAAGGGTGTAAGTGTTTTTCCGCTCAAAGGTAATTTTTTATAACCTAGAAAACCCATCAAGAACTACATATATTTTTTCTATCATCCCATCTTGATCGCTCATATCTCCTCCTTCAAGAGTGACATTTGAAATTGAATTGGAGAAAATAAAATATGAATTAAAGAATGTTGGAACTAATTGCAAAGAATGTATAATTTTCGAAGTGGTTGAGTGTGCCTAAAAATGCTTTTTTTAAAACAAATGTGTCTTAACGGTCAATAAGATATATATATATATATATATATATATATATATATATATATATATATATATTATACATTCCCTAATAAACAAAGCCTAAACTTGTCATTTTTAAATCTATTGAACAATATGTTGTACAAGTGACATCTTTTCCCAAGTCTATTTGTTTGTAATCCCTCTCAAAACTTTTAATTATGGAAATTCATAGACATATATTATTTTTGTAACATCCTAAAATTTAAGACTAGGATCTTAAATTAATAAAGTAAATAAATGAAAATGATTTATAAAGTTAAATCATTAAGGAATAATCATATTAGTAGTTGATATGAAGTTTAGAAAGTTAGAAGTAAAAATAATAACATTTTAAAAAGTTAAAGGGCTAAAAGTGTCAAGTTAGCAAAGTGAGTTGACTAAAGGGTTGACTCAATTAATGGAAGGGACTAGAAAAGTTATATAAAGGATGGGGAATGACTTATTATGTCAAAACATAAGTTGAAATCACAAATATTGAGAATTGGTGAATTTTGACCAAATCAAACAAATGTGGGGGACCAAATTGTAAATCTGGAGAAATAAGATGCATCCATTCCCTCATATGGAGAAAAACCTATTTGAGATTCTTACCACTTCCTATAATGGAGATTTTGATCTCAAGGGTTTTAGGGTTTCTTCCAAGTGAGGAATTAAGCAACCATGAAAAGAAGAGAACTAATCAAGCCTTGAAAGGTATAATTTCTATGCATTTCAACCTAGAAATCGATTTTGTGAAGTGGGTAAACCCCAATGTCGAAATTAGTATGATTCCTTGATTAGGGTTTGGTTTTCTAACCTCCCTTGAGTTTTTTTGATGATCTCAACCTCAATCCAATCATCCCATTGATGGATTTGAGGATTTTGGTGAAAACCCCCATGAACCCTAGAAATTCAACTTGGGGATTTCATGTTTGTATGTTAAATTGGAATGGATTCAATGACCTAGATGATTTTTGATGACAATGAACCCAATTAAATTAGTCAAACTCATCCATGATGGTAGAATCATGTACAAACTTGGATTGAAATGGATTTGGGGACAACATGATGAATTTAATGGAATCCATTGTAGTTGAAGTATTTGATGAGTAAAGGAAGTTCATAGTCATGAATGAATACTTTTGAATGATTTGGATTCAAAAATATGAAGGCTTGAATGATCTTTCGATGGATGTATGGAATATTGGCCATAAGGGCATTTTGGGTAATCTATTTATAATTGTTGGGTTTTTGAGCACTACAACATTCCTATGGTGTACATGCAAACCCTAAAGCTTTGGATCTAGTTTGTCTAATGAACGTGCAATAATCATCCAAATCCATAAACCCTAGATCTAGCATGTGATAATCAATATTAACATAAGAATAGGATTTAGATCTTACCTTTGATTGTTATGTAGTAATAACAATTTATTCCTTCTTATAATTGGCTTCTAAAAGCTTAGAGTCACAAATGTCACTCCGCTAATGGCTCACAAACACCAAGAGAAAGAGGATGAAGAAGGAGAAGAGGAGAGGCACTCAAAAACGTCTAGAAACCCTTAGGAATGAGTTAGCCACGTTTTTGGGGCCCTAGGGGTCCTTAAATAGTGAGGCTATTAGGGTTATCTAACAAGGAAACCCTAATTTGACTGCTTAGGCCCTAAGCAACCCATGGACTCCTCCTTTAGAAGCCTTGGACGATTTCTAATGGGTTTCCCCATAGAATTCGTCCACCCCTCTAATAAGGAGTCCAATAGCCCAATATTCAACTATCACACAATTGACTAGTCCCTTAAGTTTAATTAATCTCTTTTAGCCACAAAATTAATTCTTAATTAATTATTGACTAATATTACTTAAACAATATGATCTCTCCTTTAATATATTATTCATATAATATATTAATAAATCATAATTAATCCTCTCTCTCCAAAATTCATCCTATCAAGTTGCTTTGGTGAAGGAAACCCAAAAGGACCATGCACCATCGGGTCAAGTACATACCAAAATAGTTATGGACTTAGACACTAATCCACAGTCTCCCACTTGGATAAGTCTAATAACTATTCTGCGTATGACTTCAGATCCTGATCCGCAATCGTAGCTTTCAAAAGCCGCTGTCAACTCTGATCTTATCAGATACGCGTCCTTTATGATGGATTTCGAGCAATACATCATTCCTATGGTGTACATGCAAACCCTAATAGCTTTTGGATCTAGTTTGTCTAATGAACTTGCAATTGAAAATCCAAAGCTATAAACCCTAGATCTATCAAATGAGAACTGAAATAAGGGTTTAGTAATTACCTTTGATTGTTATATAGCAATAACAATCAATCATTGCTTTGATTGGCTTCAGAAAGCTTAGTGCCTCAAGTGTTGCACCTCTAATGGAGTCACAAACACCAGTAAGCAACTTGGATGAAGAGGGAAGAGAGAGGAGGCACCAAAAACGGCTGGAAACCCTAAAGGAACACTTGTCCACGTTTTTGGGGCTTAAGGGTCCTTTTTATACATGTAGGCTATTAGGGTTTACAACTAGGAAACCCTAATCTGGCTGCTTAAACCCTAAGCAGCCCATGGACTCCTTTAACATATCTCTTGGACGAATTCCTTATGGACTTCCCATAGAATTCGTCCAACCTATATTATTTAGGTAATCCATAGCCCAATTACAATTATCTTATAATTACAAATCCAGTCCCCTAAGTTTAATTAATCTCTTTTAACCACTAAATTAATTCTTAATTAATTCTTGACTAATATTAATTAAACAATATGATTTCTCCTTTAATATATTATTCTTATAATATATTAATAAATCATAATTAAACATTTCTCTCCTTAATTCATCCTACATATTGCTATGGTGAAGGCAACCCAAAAGGACCATGCTCATAATTAGGTCAAGTACATACCAAAATAATTATGGACTTAGACACTAATCCAACAGTCTCCCACTTGGATAAGTCTAATAACTATTTTGCATAACTTCAGAACCTGATCAGCAATCGTAGCTTTCAAAAACCGCTGTCAACTCTGATCTTATCAGATACGCGTGTCCTTTAGATAAGGGATCATATATTCCTCCATTCTCAAGATATCGTATAGACACAAGACATGAATTTGATCATTCTCTCTATACAGTTTCCCGACTTCCGATTTATGACGACTGACAACAGACTACAATTGAACACATCAAATTAGTCCCGGCTTGGCCAAGCGCTTAGGGTGTCATCACTAAATCATCGAGAGGCCCACATATATCGCTTTTATCCCACTTTGGGTAAAAGGAATGGATAAACTTCGACTCAAATGCTCGCTTGCATTTACTGATCGAATCACACACAACAATAAGTTTTATAACACCAAGTTACTGGTGTGTTTTCTTATTATCAATATGCAAACGACCAACAAATAACAACTCACACGTCTCGGTTTCAAGAATATACAATGTTATCGTCTCACAATTACTCATGATAAAAAAAACCATGAAGTGATTCAAGTGAGCGTGGGTTTGATCCAATACTCTAATCTTATTAAAGCACTCATGAACTCTGCAGCAAACTTGTGCTATGTCTAAACACTTTAGACAATCTACAGACAGATTCATGACAGTCTTCCTTCATACCTACTTCCAACGTATGACCGACTGTGGATGTTTGAATAACCTAGTTATTCTGGAAGTCAAAACATGCAAAGTGAAACACAATAATAATATTAATCCTATATGGCCCCAAAACTTTTGAGCGTAAATAAAAACACTTTTATTTAAACACCATATTGATTACTCATTATTCATTGCTTACTGTTTCAGAAAACCAACTTATTACTCGAATTATAACCACAATTGTCCCATGCTCCAAGCATGCACACTTTGGTTTCCTATGGTCCATACTTTGTGAAATAGATCAATTGAAAAACTTTTGCAATGAAACTCATTTCACAATCCCCAATTCTTATCATTAGAGTAAGAATACCAAATTCTTGCCATATGTCAGATTCTAACATTTTATGCAACGATCCTTTCGTAAAGTCATAGCACAAAAGTCATCAAGACTTGGCCAATGAAATCACAAAGTACTCTATCAGAAATTGTCACAAAACAATTCTATAGATGTGATGTCTCTCACTCAAAGTACATTCCTTCGAACATCCTTTTGCATAAAAGTTTCTAATCTACATAGATTCTTAATTTCCAACTCCCATTTATGGAAACATTTCCATATTTTCTATATGACAACTCATTCTTAATAGAATCTTATCTATTCATAATAATGTCAATATAGTCCATCCAGTACTATACTTCCAACTACTCACAAGCGACAAATCCTCAGTGAACCTCAGATCGTCCTTTGATAGTTGTTTAATTATTTTAGTCAAAACCATTTCTAGTCCTTCTTCCCTCTTAATGCCCTAGGCATTTGGAAAATTTTAGAATGGTCAAATATTATAGCATATGCAATCGATCCTATACCCGAAGCGTATTGGACACGATGCATAATGTCTCCCATAAAGACGTGATACTTTATCAGTCTTGTGCCATAATATTTTATGTGCCCTGTTCCCACAATTCGAACTATGAAGAGGGATGCCGTAATCATAATCGAATTTTGAGAATGCACTATGTATCCTTGACTAAATTTATTAACGTTTCTCGATCTAAGCTTTAGAATTTTGAAACGAAGTATAATATTCTCTCCCTTAATTATAGCAAAACAACTTTTCAACCCTTGCAACTTTGCAAAGTGAATCTTTGTTTTCTATAATTAATATTGCTAACTTGCAATACTTACCATAATAATCATGGTCCCACTAACATGATGATTATTTTTTCTTACCAGCATAACACTTATGCTCCCACTAGCTTTGACATGTATTCAGAAAACAATTGAACTTCCAGAAAACAATGCTTATTGAATTCCTTAAGTTCATATTTCTAATACCTAATGCTTTGATAAGCCTTTATCTAAGCTTTTTAAGCTCATACATCTTTGCCTTAGATAGCTCACATGTGTGTCTAAACAATTCAGAATTTATGTTACTAAGTCCCAAATGTTCAGACCAATTGCCAAATCTCACAATTCGAACTATGAAAAGGGATGCCGTAATCATAATCGAATTTGAGAATACAATTTTCACAATTGCTATCTTCTTAAAATCTCTCTTAGTGAAAGCATTTCCTCACAATCATTTTCATGAAGGAGGGAAACCTTATGACACTTAGATTTTATGATGTATGTGTTCCTATCCATGTGAATTTGTCAAAAACGAAAGTTTGCGACAAATCCAAAACCATATGGACTGAACTCATTCAATCTCGATTTCTTGCCTTATGGTAACACGAGTGCCCACCATGTCTTCCAAGTGGTTTAGCAACTCACCCTTACATACCAATGTACTTTCCATTGATCAAGGTGCTTTGTCTTTATGCATTCAAATGAGAACTCATAGAACTCACATGCATATTAACTCAATTGGAATGGAACAGAAAAAGAGTATGTCATCCACGATAGGCTTTAAACCTCAAGTTGTGTGCTAGTGATGATCAACTAGGTTTAACTCTTGATTTGTTCTTGAAACCTTTCAAGACCATTAAGACTCCTACTGACTCCTTGACATATAAGGTTCTCTTGTCAAGAAACATTTCTTGACAAAAAAATATTCAAGAGTTAGTGTAGCCTTTTGTCAAGTTTAACACTTCACGCAATTGGTCCTGGTTGGTCTTTGTCTTATCCAAGACATCACAACTTACCAATTTCAAATGTGCAAGAATAAGAAAACTTTTCCAAATTTCACATCTGACGAGTGTTATAAACCTACTTAAGACTTGTCACTCATGTCAAAATCTTGACTCTAAGACTTGATATTGGAACGAAGTATGATTGACTTCTTGATTTTAACCATTTCTACAATTCTCGATTCCTCTTCTTAGACATACAGATGCACTAAGACTCACTTGGAGGATCAATTGAGATATGGTTCTTAATCATTAAGACTTATCATAAAACACAATAAAAGGTACTCTCCCTTCTTCTTAGAATAGAGAAACTTTTATCTTTCTGCCTACTTGATTCTTCTTATTCGTTCTGCTATTGATTGAAACTCTTTCAATCAACTCAGAATTATACTTAATCTTATAAGTATAACCATATTTACTAAACTTTACTAAATCATGACAAATATCTTTATCACTCTTGTGGTGGACTTGATCAACGCACAATCTAGTGTACTCGATCTCCTAGTCCTTCTCTTGACACTTTGTCAAAGAATTAGTCTAATTTCCAAATATGAAGTTTCTCATTCATCACGCAACCAAGTTGCATGACTCTAAGTTTCTGTCCAACTGAAACTTGGGCGATGCGAATCTTCCCTTATTTGGCAAATTCTCGACATTTCCACAAATAACATAATAAAGAATCCATTATTGCTAACAATAGAAACAATCAAACATCAATTTTTCATACACACCATTGCAAGGATAAATAAATGAGACAAAATCAAAATTTATTTTATTGCGGAAAAATTTGTCCTTACAATGCAATTCAACTGAAAAACTATGCTATTTCATATTTCTTATCATTCTATCCTAACTCTACAGTAGCAGCTCAAAAAATCTGATCCTCGAGTCCATGCGATCGAAATCCATTTCTTCATGATCAGATTCAGCACGCTTCTTCCTTAAGCTTCCTCTCTTTTCTTCGATCCTGCAAAAACATCAAAATGTAATCTTATCACATCATGTATTAAGAATCAAAGAATAGGAACTTATAGAGTTAGTTAATAGATTTTACCTGAAGTAGAGCCATACGTCTTGACACTCCCATCTCTTAGATCTCTCAGGTAAACAGGGCGGCTTCGTCTCCAATGCCCCTTCTCTTGGCAGTAGAAGCAGATGGACTCTTTTGGAATGGCACAAGGAACTATCTCAGAATTTACCTTTTCTGGATTTCCAATGTCACCATTTTCAATGTCCATTAAAGTTTGGGAGTTTGATTTGCCAGACAAATTTGCTCGATCAGCACGCCAAATCATTTCTGATTCAGCAGCTATAAGCAAATAGGTCAAATCAATGAGGATCATGTCATGGTCTATCATATAGTACTCTCTAACGAACTCACTATATGATTCAGGAAGTGACTGAAGAACCCAGTCAACAGCCAACATTTCTGAGATATCGACACCCATCATCCTTAACCTGTCAGTGTGTGACTTTATCTCCAAGACGTGTGCACACACAGGTTTCCCATCTTCGTGTTTACTTGACAATAGGGCTTGAGTGAGCTTGAACTTTTCAAGCCTTTGAACTTGTGGGTAAGGGAGAATAATTGGAGGAGGTAGAGGAAGTGAAACATGACTCTCATTTCCTTGATCGTATCGTGGAACGTCATCTTCATTTGGAAAGCTTGTTCCAAGGGACTTGGGAAGACCATTTTAAGATTTAGACATCTACAAAAACGGGAGAAAATTCAAGTTAGTTGATAAGAATCCTTGATGTAACACCCAAATGAGACATCAAGGCTAGGATCCAACACAATACACTACAACCTAGAAGAGGGATGCCGTAATCTAGTTGCAGAATATTTGAAGGTAGGTAAATGATGATTTACCAATTCCCACCATGAAAAACGAAAAAGAAGTTTAAGTTTTAAATGAATTGAAACTCCTAGATCTTTTTGAGATTCATTGAACTTTTCAATGGCATGTTTAATCTCGATTATGCCCTTCAAGTTTGCGACTGGGATGCCGAGGATCACAAACAAGGTGTGAATAACCATACGAATCACGTGGTTCACCCAATTGCTACTATCACCTAATCAATGTGCCGGTTAACCACACACGCTCCATTGATCTATGATAAACATCGAGCCACCCTTCACTACCAATGTCAACCCCAAATTAGTATGCCGGTTAACCACGCACGCTCCACCAACGTTTGGCAAGGGTGTGAAGTGTAATTCCATGGATTAGCATACAATTTCACATTTTGCCTAAAGTAACTATGATTTGGGAATTTGTAAAAGCATTTAGTTACTTTGCACTTCATTATACTTATAATGGAAGGTTTCGTCCTATCCTACCCATTCGGCAAACGACCCTCCACTAGTCAAGGGTGCGGTGGGTAAGAGTGGATACCCATTCAATCGCCATTTTATAGGCAATTTCTTTAAACACCCCTTATAGACCAGCTTCGTGAATGAGGCCTACTAACGGTAAGACCGACTGTTTACTCATATATATATATATATATATATATATATATATATATATATATATATATATATATAATATTAGACTTTTAATGTTATATATAGTGTAAGGGTGTATTTTATACTTTTAAAATACTAGGTGGTCTAATTTAATAAGTTATACTTTTAATTTAATTAAATGTAAACCAAAACTTTATGGATTTATTAACTCTCTTTTAATTATACACTTTAATTAATTAACAAAACCATAAGGGTGTAATTTGGACTTTTCAAAATGCGAGGGTTTTAGAATTTAACATTTCAAAATCAAACTTTTAATCAACTTTTAAATTCCAAAACTTGAGGGCAAGTTTTGAAACTTTTCAAAACATTTGGGATTAGAATTTAAATATTTCAAAATTAAACTTTTAATCAAAAATTTAAATTCCAAAACTTGAGGGCAAGTTTTGAAACCTTTCAAAACATTAGGGTTTAACTATTTAAATTTCAAAAACAAAACTTTTAAGTTCAAATTTAAACTATAAAACCTAAAGGGAAAAATTGAAATTTTTTCACAAGATAATTCAAATCTAAATTACAAATAATCAATCTTTATCTAATAAAACAAAAGATTATCTAAATTTTGACAATTATCTTCTATTTTGGCAAGGATAATCTCCAAATATTGATAAAAATCGGATTTTATTGATAAAAAAACGTTTTAGGTAATTATCCACAGCCAAAATAGGTCAAAATCCCGAAATCAGCTCCATCTGACTCTCTGACTCGTCGAGTCAGGCTTGGACTCGTCGAACTATGGACTCGGCGAGTTCAGCCATGGACTCGACGAGTTCAGCCATGGACTCGGCGAGTCCAGTCGAAAAACCTCAAAATTTTCGATTTTCAGCCAAAATTCGATCAAATAAGCATCAAATTCACTAACAAACAGCCCTGACACTGATACCACTGATGGATTTCGAGCAATACATCATTCCTATGGTGTACATGCAAACCCTAATAACTTTTGGATCTAGTTTGTCTAATGAACATGCAATTGAAAATCCAAAGCTATAAACCCTAGATCTATCAAATGAGAACTGAAATAAGGGTTTAGTAATTACCTTTGATTGTTATATAGCAATAACAATCAATCCTTGCTTTGATTGGCTTCAGAAAGCTTAGTGCCTCAAGTGTTGCACCTCTAATGGAGTCACAAACACCACTAAGCAACTTGGATGAAGAGGGAAGAGAGAGGAGGCACCAAAAACGGATGGAAACCCTAAAGGAACACTTGTCCACGTTTTTGGGGCTTAAGGGTCCTTTATATACATGTAGGCTATTAGGGTTTACAACTAGGAAACCCTAATCTGGCTGCTTAAGCCCTAAGCAGCCCATGGACTCCTTTAACATATCTCGTGGACGAATTCCTTATGGGCTTCCCATAGAATTCGTCCAACCTATATTATTTAGATAATCCATAGCCCAATTGCAATTATCTTATAATTACAAATCCAGTCCCCTAAGTTTAATTAATCTCTTTTAGCCACTAAATTAATTCTTAATTAATTCTTGACTAATATTAATTAAACAATATGATTTCTCCTTTAATATATTATTCTTATAATATATTAATAAATCATAATTAAACCTTTCTCTCCTTAATTCATCCTACATATTGCTATGGTGAAGGCAACCCAAAAGGACCATGCTCATAATCAGGTCAAGTACATACCAAAATAATTATGGACTTAGACACTAATCCAACACTTTAGACAAGGGATCATATATTCCTCCATTCTAGATATCGTATAGACGTGAGACATGGATTGAAATCATTCTCTCAGTCTATGTGTCGTTTCCCGATTTCTGATTTATGATAACTGACTAATTGAACAAATCAAATCAGTCCTGGCCCGGCCGAGCACTTTCCTTTGTCATCACTAAATCATCGAGGGGCCAACATATATCACTTTTATCCTACATTGGGTAAAAGGAACGGATAAACTTCGACTCAATGCTCGCTTGTACTTACTCACCGAATCACACACAATAATACGTTTTATAACACCAAGTTACTGGTGCGTTTACATATTATCGATGTGCAACCGACTCGCAAGATACAACTCACACATCTCGATTTTAATCCTTGAAGCGATCCAAGTGAGCGTGGGTTTAATCCAATGCTCAAATCATATTCGTAAGCACTCATGAACGTTGTAGCAAACTTTTGCTACACTTTAGACAATCTACACACCAATTCATGACAATCTTCTTTTATACCTACTCCCAAAGTATGAGCGACTGTAGAACGTTCAAATAATTCGATTATTCTCAAATAACTCAATTATTTAGGAAGTCAAAACATGCAAATTGAAACACAAGAATAATACTAATCTTATATGGCCCCAAACTTTTAAGTATAAATAAAACACTTTTATTTAATCACCATATTGATTACTCATTATTTGTTGTTTCGGGTAATCAACTTCTTACTTGAATTATAACGACAATTGTCCCATGCTCTTAGCATGTACACTATGTTTACTTATGGTCCTTGCTCTGTGAAATAGTATAATTGAATAACATTTTCAATCATACTCATTTTACAATTCCCAATCCTTACCACAAGTGTAAGAATACCAAATTCTTGCCACTTATAGAATATGTTAGATTCTAACACTTTATGCAACAGTCCTTTCGTAATGTCATGGCACAAAAGTCACCAAGACTCGGCCAATGAAATTACAAAATGCTCTATTGGAGATTGTTACAAGACTATTCCATAGATATGAAGTCTCACATTCAAAGTACATTCCTTTGAACATTCTTCTTGCATAAAAGTTTTTCTACTCTACACATAAACTCTTAACGTCCAACTCCCAATAAGGAAACATTTCCATATTTGCCATATGACAACTCATTATTAATAGAATCATTTCTAATAATAATAATGTCAATATGGTACTTCCATTACTATACTTCCAACTGTTCACAAGCGACCAATCCTTGGCGAACCTTAGATTATCCTTGACAGTTGTTTAACTAATTCAGTCAAATCTGATTCTTGTCCTTTTTCCCTCTTAATGCCCTAGGCATTTGGAAAATTTTAGAACGGTCGAATATTACAATGACATGATACTTTACCAGTCTTTTGCTATAATATTTCTATTTGCCATGTTCTCACGATTCGAACTATGAAGAGGGATGCCGTAATCATAATCGAGTGTGAGAACACAACAATTATTTCCATATATAGAATTCTCTTACGTTGAATCCTTTCAACATAACATTCATATATCTTTTTGACTAAATTTTATCAAAATTTATCGATCTAAACCTTTAGATATAAACGAAGTATAATATTTTCTCCCTTATTTATAGCAAAACAACTATTCAACCTATGCAACTTTGCAAAGTGAAACTTTTGTTTTCTATAACTAATATTGCTAACTTGCAATAATAATCATGCTCCCACTAACATGATGATTATATCCATACTAGCATAACATTTATGCTCCCACTAGCTTTGACACGTATTCAGAAACCAGCTAAACTTCTAGAAAACAATACTTATTGACTTCCAAAGTTCATTGTTTCTAATACGATATGCTTTGATAAGCTTTTATCTAAGAATCTCAAACTCATACACCTTACTTTAGACAGCTCACATGTGTATTTAAACAATTCCAGAACTTTTATTACTAAGTCCTAAATGTTTAGACTAACTGCCAAATCTTACAATTCGAACTATGAAGAGGGATGCCATAATCATAATCGAATTTGAGAATGCAATTTACATAATCGCTATCTCCTTAAAATCTCTCTTAGTGAAAGCGTTTCCTCACAATCATTTTCATGAAGGAGAGAAACCTTATGACACTTAGATTTTATGGTGCATGTGTTCCTATCCATGCAAATTTGTCATAAGCATAATCGTAAGATAATGTTTGTGACAAATTCAACCTCTTATGGACAGAACTTGTTCATTCTTAATTTCTTGCCATCAAGGGTCCCACCATTGCTTCCAAGTTATTTAGCAGCTCACCTATGCCAGTCAATGTACTTTCATTGATCAAGGTGTTTGCCCTTATGCATTCAATTGAGAACTCGTAGAACTCATATGCATAATCACTCAACTGGATTGGCACAGAAATAAAATTTTATCAACACGATAGGTTACAATCCTCAAGTCGTGTGCTAGTGTTTAATAGTTTTACTTCTTGATTTGTTCTTGAAACTTTTCAAGATCTTTAGACTCCCACTGACCTCTTGACATATAAGATTTTCTTATCAAGAAACATTTCTTGACAAAACAAATATTCAAGAGTCAGTGTGTGCCTTTATCAAGACAAACCTACATACAATTTGGTATTAGTTGGTCTTTGTCTTATTCAAGACATCACAACTTACCAAAATGTGCAAGTGTAAGAACATTCCTACTTAAGATTATCTCACTCAATTCACATTCTTGGAGTATGACTCTAAGACTTGATATTGGAACGAAGTACGATACATCTTATTGACTTAACCATTTCTACAATTCACCATTCCTCTTCTTAGCCAAACTAGTGCACTAAGGTATCCTTAGAAGATGAATTGTAATATAGTTCTTAAGACGATCATAAAACACGATACAAAAGTACTCTCCCTTTTTCTTAGATTGGAGAACCTTTTATCTTTCTGCCTTCATTGATTCTTCTTATTCGTTCTGCCATTCATTAAAGCTTTTCAATAATTCAGAGTTACACTTAATCTTGTAAGCATAATCACGTTTACAAGACTTTTAGTAAATCATGACGAATAAACTCATCGTTCTTTGTGGTGGACTTGACCAGTGCACAACATTGTGTACCAGATCTCCTAGTCTTTCACTTGACTCACATACTTATGTGAACAAGGAATTAGTCTCAATTTCCCAAATACAAAGGTTCTCATTCATCACACAATACCAGTTGCATGATTCCAAGTTTCTGTCCAATTGAAACTTGGGTGATGAGAATCTTTCCTCATTTGGTAAATTTCTGACATTACCACAAATAACATAACTAAGAATCAAATCCATTCACAATATTGCTAACAATAGAACCATTCAAACACCAATTTCATAAAATCCGTCGCAAGGAAACATAAATAAGATAAATCAAAATTTATCTTATTGCGGAAAAATATTGTCCTTACAACGCGATTACAAATGAGAAACTACGCAAATATTATTTAGCAATCTATCCTAACTCTAAAGTAGGAGCTAAAACAATCCGATCTTTGAATCATGCGATCAAGATCCATTTCTTCATGATCAGATTTAGCTCACTTCTTTCCTTTTAAGCTTCCTTTCCTTTCTTTGATCTTTCAAAACATCGAAATTTAATCTTATCACATCATGTATTAAGAATCTCCAAACAGAAACTTAATCGAGTTAGATAGTGGATTTTACCTGAAGCAGAGTCATACATCTTGACTCTCCCATCTCTTAGATCTCTCAGGTATTCAGGGCAGCTTCGTAACCAATGCCCCTTCTTTTGGCAGTAGAAACACATGGATTCTTATGGAATGGTACACGGGACTATCTCAGACTCAACTTTTCTCTTGCGTAGAGAAAAACTTTTCTGGACTTCCAATGTTGTCATTGCCCATAGAGGGTTGGGATATTGATTTACCAGACAAATTTGTTGACCAGTGCGCCAAATCATTTCTGATTCAGCAGCAATAAGCAAAATAATTCAAATCAATAAGTGTCATGTCGTGTTCCATCATATAGTACTCTCTTACGAACTTACTATGTGATTCGGGAAGTGACTTAAGAACCAAGTCAAAAACCAACTTCCTTTAAACATCGACGCCTAACAATCCCAATATGTAATCTTTTATGAGCACATATAGACTTTCCATTTTCATGTCTTTTGCCAATAGGGCTTGAGTAACCTTGAACTTTTCAAGTCTTCGAACACGTGGTTCAGGGAGAATTATTGGAGGAGGTGGAGGAAATGAAGCATGATTTCCACTTCCACAAAACAATCGTGGAACATCATCTTCACGTGGAAAACCTTTTCCAAACGGATTTAGGAAGACCATAGTTGTCAGACTTTGACATCTATAAAACGGGAGAAAATTCAAGTTTAGTTGATTGAGTCCTTAATAAAACACCCAAATGAGATATTAAGGCTAGGACCCAACACAATATCCTACAAATTGGAAGAGGGATGCCGTAATCCAATTTGCAGAACATTTGAAGGTAGGTAAATGACGATTTACCAATTTCCACCATGAAAAACGAAAAGGAGGTTAAGCTTTAAATGAATTGAAACTCCTAGATCTTTTGAGATTCATTGAACTTTTTAATGTCATGTTTAATCTCGATTATGCCCTTCATTTGTGACTGGGATGCCGAGGATCACAAATAAGGTGTGAATAACCATGCGGATGTACGTGGTGCCCTTAATGTTACAATCACCTAATCGACGTGCTGGTTAACCACACACGCTCCATCGATCTATGACAAACATCGAGACATCCTTCGGTACCAATGCCAAACCCAACTTAGTGTGTCGGTTAACCACACACGCTCCACTAATTGTCTCGACAAGGGTACAAAGTGTAATTCCATGGAATTGCATCGATTTCACTTTTTCCTAAAGTAACTAAGATTTGGGAATTCAGTAAAAACATTTAGTTACTTTATTCATTATACTTTTAATGAGGAGAGGGGTTTGCCCTATCCTACCCGTTCGGCTAACGACCCTCCACTAGTCAAGAGTGCGGTGGGTAAGAGTGGATACTCATTCAATCGTCATTTTATAGGCAATTTCCTTAAACACCCCTTATAGACCAGCTTCGTGAATGAGGCCTACTAACGGTAAGACTAGCCGTTTAAGTTATACATATATAATATTAGACTTTTAATGTTATATATAGTATATGATGTATTTTACACTTTTAAAATACTAGGTAGTTTAATTTTATAAATTACACTTTTAATTTAATTAAATATAAACCATATCAAAATGGATTTATTAACTTTCTTTTAATTATACCTTTAATTAACTTAATAAAACCATAAGGGTGTAATTTGAACTTTTTCAAAACTAGGGTTTTATAATTTAAAATTTCAAAAATTAACCTTTTAATCAAAAAATTTAAATTCCAAAACTTGAGGGCAAGTTTTGAAACATTTCAAAACATTAGGGTTTAACTATTTAAATTTCAAAACTAAAACTTTTAAGGTTCAAATTCAAACTATAAAACCTAAAGGGTGAAAATTTGAAACTTTTCCAAACTTTATCAAGAACATTCTAGATCAACAATTCAAATAAGGCAATTAACAATTAATTTGGTTATCTAATTTTAACCTAGTCCAATTACTTGCAAGATAATTCACCAAATAACTAAAATAATTAAACATTATCTTATAAGACAACAAATATTTCATTAATTGGAAATTATCTACTATTTTGGCAAGGATATTCACCCAAAATCAATAAAAATCGGATTTTACTAATTAAAAACGTTTATGGTAAGTATCCCAAGCCAAAACAACAAGAAAATCGCGAAAAAAACGCTGCCAGACCCTTTGACTCGTCGAGTCCAGGCATGGAATCGTCGAGTACAGCAGACTCGGCGAGTTCACCAAGTGACTTGGCGAGTCAAGCAGTCAGAACCAAAAAAAATTCGATTTTTAAGCAATTTTACGATCAAACAAGCATCAAATTCATAAACAAACAGCCCTAGGCTCTGATACCACTGTTGGGTTTTTGAGCACTACAACATTCCTATGGTGTACATGCAAACCCTAAAGCTTTGGATCTAGTTTGTCTAATGAACATGCAATAATCATCCAAAGCCATAAACCCTAGATCTAGCATGTGATAATCAATATTAACATAAGAATAGGATTTAGATCTTACCTTTGATTGTTATGTAGTAATAACAATCTATTCCTTCTTATAATTGGCTTCTAAAATCTTAGATTCACAAATGTCACTCCTCTAATGGCTCACAAACACCAAGAGCAAGAGGATGAAGAAGGAGAAGAGGAGAGGCACTCAAAAACGTCTAGAAACCCTTAGGAATGAGTTAGCCACGTTTTTGGTGCCCTAGGGGTCCTTAAATAGTGAGGCTATTAGGGTTATCTAACAAGGAAACCCTAATTTGACTGCTTAGGCCCTAAGCAACCCATTGACTCCTCCTTTAGAAGCCTTGGACGATTTCTAATGGGTTTCCCCATAGAATTCGTCCACCCCTCTAATAAGGAGTCCAATAGCCCAATATTCAACTATCACACAGTTGACAGTTCTAGTCCCTTAAGTTTAATTAATCTCTTTTAGCCACAAAATTAATTCTTAATTAATTATTGACTAATATTAATTAAACAATATGATTTCTCCTTTAATATATTATTCATATAATATATTAATAAATCATAATTAATCCTCTCTCTCTATAATTCATCTTATCAAGTTGCTTTGGTGAATGCAGCCCAAAAGGACCATGCACCATTAGGTCAAGTACATACCAAAATAGTTATGGACTTAGACACTAATCCAACAATAATTACATAATGAATCTCATATAATAAGTGAATGATATACATGAGCATGAATTAACACTCTAGAGATGATAGTGAAACATAAACATGAAGGAATGTTAGAAAATATCTAGCTCCAGTGATTGTTATGACCCAAGGGAAATTTTGGAACATGGAATGGAATTGAGGATTCCATAGTTAGATTGGACGTTTTCAATGAGATTAATGGTGGTTTTATATGCTCGACAACTTTCATATGAGTGTTCAATCAATTAGGAACAAATCTTGTGAGTTTTGAATGGTCAATTGAACAATTGGCTACTTAACCCTTCTTATGGAATACGAGAACCAATATGTTCTTAAAAGGAGTTCAATGAGAACTTAATGGATTAAGTAGGGTGTTTTAGGATAATAAAACACCTCCTAATCATATGTGAGAACCTAAACAAATGGTACAAAGTGAATGGGCAAATGGTCTTCAAGAAATATGCAAATTAGAGTGTTATATTAAGAAAATTTGAGACCTTTGTGTGTGCAGACCTCATTCCACGACCGTGGAATGGCAAGGCCAAGCATTCCACGGGCGTGGTATGCCCTGATCAACATCATGTAACTTTTTAATACATACTCGAATTTACCTGTAATTTTCGCCTACATTCATGTTTTTGCATAAGGAATGAGATGAAACAATAAAATTTAGTAATTGTAACTTTGATGGATATTTTGGTCATTTTAATGGCTTGTTTGCATGTTATATAGGTGTTGATTGAGAGTGTTTCTCTAAGGAAAGGAACTAGAAGAAGAGTAGTTAGCCTACATGTGATTGAGGTGAGTACGTGTTGACATTTTTGCCACTTTGGGGTACATGGCAAAATGATTTTTTATTATAATGAAAATGCTTTGATATATGAAACGTTTTGAAAAGAAAGTGTTAAATGTTTTTGGAAATGATGTTTGGAAAGAATGTCTTGAAGGAAAGAATGTTTTAATAGCAAAGAACGTGTTTGAAAGAAAGAATGTTTTGAAATATAGATGTTTTACTTTTGAAATGAGCATTGTGATGCTAAAGTATAAAATATGTAAAGCATGGAAAGTCATGAAAGAATAGAAAGTAATGAAAAAGAATGTAAAGAAATGGAAAGTAATGAATATAATGGAAAGAATGTAAAGAAATGGAAAGTAATGAATAGAATGGAAAGAATTGGAAAGTAATGAAAATAATATTTGCCCGGGCCATGATACCTCGTAAGAGGCACTAGAGGAATCTATCGGGGTGGCGCCTCCCCTTCGCGAGATAAATGTCCTAATGGAAATGATGTCTTGGTGGATTGATTTGTTCTTTCCATCTTGGTCTAGACTTGGGAGTGGTTCCTTTATTGGACATAGACCCTAAGTATAAAAATGGCAATGGTTTAATACCGGAATTAGCCCCTAATGATAAAATAAAATGGAATATGGAAAGATGTCTGTTGAAATGAAATGAGAAGATATGAAATGATATTTATGATGCGTATGAAACGAGTTTTCCTTGAAAATGCTTGAAACTGATTTATGGTCTAAAACTAAGTTTTGCAAAGATGAAGTGTTTTTGATGAAAATTTGATAAATGTTTTGGGTCACAAAATCACGTAGCTCATGAGACATTTTTATCTTACGTATCTCTTTTTAGTGTCATGTATTCCAGGTTGCAATTAATGAGAAAATTGATAGATGAAAGTTAGAAGATTAAGAGATAGAGAATGGAGTGGAACTTGTTAAGTTCCTTATTTAATGTTATTGATGTAATTCGTATTTGTTTGCTATGGTTGTATGATTCTTAATGGTAACACCCAAGGTTTTAACTGTAATTGTGTTTATGGGACCAGTTTTATGTTAAATGAGAGTTAATACCCAAATGTTTTTATAACCATAACATTTGAAAAAGTTTTGAAAAATTTAGGGTGTTTCAATTTTGTTCCATTATATTCGACTACAATATCAATAAATATTTTTGCCGTTCAAATTTCAAATATCCTAATACTAAGCAATATCATATTTGCTAAATTTATTTAAATTCAAATCCTCTTACATTTGGTTATATCAAATTAGAAATTTGTAAGGAAGTGTAACTTCATATCCTTAATATTAAGGAAGATCTTAGGCAATATATGAGGAATAAATCAATTTCTTCGATTTTTATTCTTCAAAACCAAATTTCAATCGTTTCTTTATGGAACAATTATTTTCGTTTCGAATATTATTATCCGGGTTTTTATATTCACATATTCTATGTAAATAACTTATATATACATTTTTTATAGCCTAAAATTTTTAATAATCATCATTTTGGTACCGGATTAAGCATTATTTAAAAAATTTATACATTTAAATATTATTTATCTATAAACATTATAAGCTTACCCGTCATCATTTTGGTATCGAATTAAGCATTATTTAAAAATTTTATACATTTAAAATATTATTTGTATATAAACATTATAAGCTTACCAATATAGAGACTATATATAAATATTTGTTTGCAATTTATTGTTAAATAAATTGTTTTTTCTTATTATTTAAATTTTATTATTGTGAACCGTGTAAATCAGGTTATAACATTATATATATATATATATATATATATATATATATATATATATATATATATATATATATATATATATATATATATTCAATAGAGAACCCTTATTAATGGTTATCCAAGAAACCAAATATTTTTTTCAAGTTTTTGAGCTTATTATTTATCGAAAAAAAAACTAAAAATATTTAAATTCATAACTTCACATTGTGAATGATAAATATATTTTTCGGATTCACCGTGTGAATTCAGATTGACATTGTGAATCTGCACAGATTCACACTATGAATTTGATGAAAAAAAATAATTTTTTTATTGAATTTGATATCATTGGAAAAATGTTAAAAAATTATGAATTTTGAGTATATTTTATTAAAAATTAATTTTTAAAAGTTGAAAAAAAGATTGGTTCCTTGATTGTAGGGTTAATAATTGTTCTCTATTTAAAACCTCACCATATATATATATATATATATATATATATATATATATATATATATATATATATATATAAAGAGAGAGAGAGAGAGAGAGATGGTTGTAAGCAACATTTCTTTCAACTTTCAAGTTCTACGTCTTTACGAAGTGATGTATCTAGCGGTACCGTGTTCGAGATTGTCAAGATCGGGATCCCACCTAGGATCGTTTTTGGGTTTACAAGATCGGGATTGAGATCGTAAGATCCCACAAAATAAAATATAATTTTAATTTATAATATTTAATCATGAAAAATATTTCAAACATTTAATTTTTCGTTCAAAAGTTATAAAAACTTTAAAATATTAGTCATAAGTCACAATAAAAAATAATAAATTGTAGATTGGTAAAGGGTAAAAGACCTAAAGTGGTAAAAAAAAATCAAGGGACGGTAAGATCGGATCAGATCTCGATTCTACGATCCTACCTGCGATCCTACCCCAAATACGATCCTTTTACAACCCGGATCGTTTTTCATACCTAGGATCGTAGGATTGTACGATCCTACGATTATGATCGCAGGATCGTACGATCAACGATCAGGATCGCAGGATCGTACGATACTACGATCAGGATCGCGATTTTGACAACCATGCGCGTTCCTATATATCGTCTCTATTCCAGACATTTTAAGATTTTCTTTAAAAAGTATAAAGTAATTAATGATGTATTAGTGGAAACAATATTTTTTAAAAATCATATATTGTTATTATACTAATTTAAAGTTCTTGCAAAAACTAATGTGTGAAATGTGATAATTAAAAGTATAATAATAATATTAATTGTAAAGAGTCTTTGGGCTAACGGTAATAAGTAACTCTCTTAAATGAGATGTCATAGGTTCAACTCTTACTACCGACATGTTTTAAAGAGTAGATTAGGACTAATTAGTTTGTCATTTCAAATATATAAATAGACTCAAAGTCTCAAACTTAAAAAAATAAGGCGTATTTTAGTGCCAGCTTAAATAGTCCGACTCAAGTTGGTTGGTATACAAATAATAGTTTTTGTTTTGTAATATGTATTAAATATAATTAAAAACGGTCGTATCGTAAATATTCATAATAAGATTGATTTTTAACTTTAACAAATAACGTGTACATATATTTGACAGGGGTGGCAAATCGTGTTATCGTTTCGTGTTTCTGTCTGACACGACACGACAATGTTTTATGTAACACGAACACGACACGACACGATGTCGCGTTTTTTTAACTAACACGAATACAAACGAATTAAAAAACGACAAACACGACACGACACGAAAAATATAACATATACTAAAAACTAGTTTATTTAATGAATACTTTATCAAATATAACACGAAAAAAACGACAAACGCGATAAACATGATAAAAAACTGCTAAATCGTGTCCATTTCGTGTCGAATTTTGAACACGAACACGACACGAAACGACATCGTGTTTTTTACAGTTAACACGAACACGACACGAACACAAATTCAAATTTTAGTTTCGTCTCAATTTCGTTTCGTGTCACGTATTTTTATCGTATCGTATCATAAATTGTCACCATAATATTTGTTAACATTAGAATTTTAGTGGTTTCGAATTCATTTACCGTCTTCTAGAAATTAAATTTTTTTTTTCAATACTTCAGTTTTCCCATGTGATGAGTCATTGGCAACCATTGTGATTATAACATTTTACTATCATGTTACAATTATTAAAATACTTTTTATTTAATATTATAAACAATAAAAAAAAACGTTATCCTCTTCCATGCCATTATGGAAAAGTTCTCTTGTAACATCTTTTTAATAAAAAAGTAAGTTATTTATCGCTCATGTTTACTCCACAGGCCCACATCATTACGTGGGCTTTCTGATTCTATTTATCATCACGTGTAAAAAGTTAAAACTGACCAACAAGAATTCAACTGAATCGAATCAAATACCGCTTTCCACGTAACTACGTTTTTTTGACGTAATCAAAAGGGCATAGGCTGACGTTTCAAGATGTCAGGTTTGTAATTCATCATTATCCGGCTCATAAAAAATAAATGTATTAATTTTCTTAGGGATTATTTGTTTTTTAAAATATAAAATATTTGCTGTGGATTATATTTATAGATATTTTTGACTATATGAAGAAGATTGTTTTTAAGGTATGCAAAGTGTTATAATAGAATAAAATTTATATAAATTAATTTTTTAAACTTATAAAACCTTTTCACCACAAAGTTACATAATTTTTATTTTAGTTAATTTATTCTATAATTATATAATCCGATTTCAATCTTAATAAATCAATTTCAAAATTATCTAATAAAAATATATTATTGTCTTTGCAAGATAAACAAAAATAACAATCCTAAAGATCATGTTATATGATAATCATCATCATCATCATATATACTCTAATAAATCAAAGTTTTTTTTGTCACACTGTCATTTAATTTGCCAAATGTCATTTTGTTGTTATTTTGAATTAATTTTTTTTCACATGTAATTTTATAAGTTTTTCTATTTTTTTAAATTCCACATAATATTTGAATATAATAATTGCAATAAATATACTCTAATAAATGAATGTTTTTTTGCCACTTGTCACATTCTCATTTAATTGCCAAATGTCATTTTGTGGTTGTTTTAAATTAATTTTTTTCTACATGTCATTTTATAAGTTTTTTTATTTTTTAAAATTCTACATAATATTTTAATGTAATAATTGCAATAAATGTAGTAATAAATGAATATCAATGTCAATAATGAACTTACCTTTTAAATTCAAATTTCTCAAAATTAAAGCTCATTAATTTTTTTGTTTATTTATTTAAATTATTTGTTTAAATTTAAAAGATAAAAAACATTTCCACTATAATAATTCATTATTTTTTCTAATTTTTTTTTATAAATTCAAAGTTCTTAAATATTTAAACTTTAATATTTATTTATTTTTTTAAATTAACCCATGTAATACACGGGTCTCACAACTAGTATATATATATATATATATATATATATATATATATATATATATATATATATATATATATATATATATATATATTCTATTCAAACTAAGTATTGTGTTATTGTATGCATAATTGTGGACCAATCATTTTACTTAATTTTGGAAAGTGAATAATATATATTATTAAATTAAATATAATAAAAAAATACCATCTAATTTCATTCTAAGGGTATTTTAGTCAATTAACATAAATTTAAAAAAGGAAAATTGCATATTTTAAGGAAAATAGATTCTATTAATTTTAAAAATTTGATTGTATGTATAATAATTCTCCTAATTCGAAAATTCTGACGGAATATTTTTATCAATATATTGAAAAATAACAAATATGATTAAACCATACAAGAATACACATTCTGACATAATATATATTTTGATTTAATGAACTTCTTGAAGAATAACAAAATTTTGGATACAAGTTAAAAAAATTTCATTACATTCTTAGAAAAGAAAATATATATATATATATATATATATATATATATATATATATATATATATATACTATTCTATGAGAATGTTACACTTATTAATAACAAAAAAACACAATATATAAATTATTCTACCAGAATATACTATTACATTTATTTTTTTTCATTATATTGTATATTATTCTGGTAGAATATTCCATTCTTTTTGGAAGATCGGTGGTCATTGTTCATCTTCATTCCATATAATGTTCATCTTCAAGATTCTATTCTGACAGAATCAGAATTCCCCTGTTCAACCAAACACCTTGAAGCTTCAAAATTCCCCTGTGCAGATGACATGGATCCTGATAATTCCACATCTCTTGAGTTGGGAAGCAGAGCCCTTAAGCTGTAAAAGGTTCCATATAAACGAGTATTATGTTACTAATTTACTACTCATTTTGAGGATCTTTTGTTATTATGATTTGGTTATCCAGAAATATCAGTTTATAATCTTGGAATTTATTAATTCCATACCTGTTAATGTTAAGGGAATTAGCTCCACCTTCTGGTTGATCATCAATCGATATATCTTGTGATATGAACTTTGCCTTTTTGATGTCACCAACAATCTTTACAGTTGCTGTATATCCACAATGTCTTACAAATACAGTACCCAGGGAGGTGGTGTCCTGTAATTTGTAAATAGTAAAAGTTGGCTATATTTATTTAGATTCCATAGCTAGCAGAAGAATGAGTTCAGGCATACTTACATGGACTACTGCACTCTCATCTGCTGTTATTCCTTTGAGTAAATTTGTTATAGCAACTTCATCAGAAGACATGGTAGGAGATCCAACACCAACTACCTTCACTTCTGACTTTGAGCTTGCATCAGCTGCATCACGCCTCACTGTAATAAACAAGTCCCCCACACGATCCTTACGTACTATTGATCCTGGAGAACAGTTTGATGTTGCAACAGAATCTATGACTTTGCGTATGGTTGAAACAACTTTAAAGATAGAGACATCAACAAACAAGCTATGAAGCAAGAATGCCTTTCGATCACGAATCACCCTTTCTTCCTCAGTCTTGCAAGGAAGGTTGGCTAATATTGCAAACTCTGTGGCCCATGTTCTATGGTCATGTTGACCATTTTGCCCTTGGCCTCCACCATTGCCACCCCAGTTTTCATCTTCTGATGGAAGTGGCTGGAAGTTTGATTCTGAGTCCAAAATGGATGGAGGAACCAACCAAGTGTTCGCCCGAAAACCATATGGAAGATTACCAAACTGAAAAAAAAAACATAGTGTCAGTTTCCAATTACACTCTTATAGCATCAATGTAGAAGTATTTCGGATAAGCAAACAAATATATATTACCTTATTATGTTCTAAGTAGGCTTTCATCAAGGAATCATATGCCTGCATAGTTTCAACATAAAATTGAGTATTTTTCTCTTACACATTTCTTCCAGTTAATAAAAGAGAGAACATAGAGATGGAGCAGAAAAGGAACTAATATACTGACATTAGCAAAAGCTTGGCTGAGCTGTTGAAGAAGATCCACCAGGGAATGAGGAAAGTGAATCGAGATGAATCGAGATTAGTACCAGATCTGATAACTCGATAGTAGTGGTGTCATCCGATTGGGGGGGGGGGGGATTGGACCTTGCAGCCGCTTCGTGCTTTCCTTAGCCTGCAATCGATCGACATCCATTGGACCTTGCAGCCGCTTCGTGCTTTCCTTCTCACCTTCATCGATGTACAAATACATGTGTCAACGCCCATGAAATCAGAAATCAAGAAATCAGACTTTCTTTCCCCTTCTTTCTTCATTCGAGCCCTAACTATGTGCGGGTGTGTGTGTATCGTTACTCTTAAATAAGAATTGCAGAAGAACATGTAGAGGCGATAATGGCTTGGTATTTTTTTGAAGATGGCGAAGAGATGAAAGGAATAATAGCTGGTGTTCAGTCAAGATCCAAACTTTGGATCGTGGTGGCTGAAAGCTTTTGATCAAATCCTACGGGGGGTTTTTCAAAGTGACCTCGGTGGTAATTAAAAGGGGATAAATTAGGTTAAAATCTACTAGCATAATTATAGGAAAGTATTTGGGGAAGTTGTTTATAAAATTACCTAATTACCCTTATTTATTTATTTATATTTTAAATTTTGATTGGCCCACATTTATGCATACAATAACACAATAAATACTTTAAACAATTGAACCTAGCTCTCTCTCTCTCTCTCTCTCTCTCTCTATATATATATATATATATATATATATATATATATATATATATATATATATATATATATATATATATAAGTATGTTCAAATGAGAATAATTTTTAGAACATTTGAGAACAATTTTCAGCTACAACAAAAAGCGCCTTTTTTTAATGAAGTAGAGGGTATGCACGTAAATTTTCATTTCTTTTACAAATGAAAGCTTCAGGAGCATCTTTTTCGGTGTATATCATCGGACCATCACCACCTTCTCCCCACCATTACTTTGCTGCTACCTTCAACCGTCAATCGCACCATCATACATCATGATCTTCTCCCCACCATCAATCGGTGAGAAACCACTGTGTTCCATGTTGGAACCTGAAAGTGAACCTCTAGCAATCCTAAGTACATATTCCGAAGTATGTTGGTTCCGAAGGAAGATGTGATCCGGAACCTGTCCGGAGCTGGAGAAAAGGAGTGAAGTATTTTGAAGAGGAACACATTCCGGAGCTGATCCTGCAGTCCAGAATGTATGATGATCCGGACCAAACCTTCATCTTCGGAACATTACTTGTTCGGAATGAAGTTGTTTTGTCTCTTATGCATTTATTACTTTTGTCTTGTATTCTGATGTAACGTTTCATAGGACTTAGTCTAAAGTTGATTTAGGACAATCAGAATGTCAGACTTGTGTCTTTTGTCCAGTCCTATGTAAACACTTGGGTCAATTCACTGTAATATTCTCTCCTATATATATAGGAGCATTCAATACAAGTCAACAACGGATCTTTCACTCACTTTTGGCATTTACTCTTATCACATTTAAAACATTCTTCTTGTTCTTAATTTATTAACCTTACCTTGATCATTATCTACTTGTTCTCAATTAATGTCTTGATCATTTGTTGAGTTGATTATCTAAGACTTGACTAGTCTTTCCAGTCTCGACTTGAACATCCATTATCAAGCAGACATTGATCTCAAGCATTCACTCAAGGTTTGAGTTTTCAAACCTTGTCCCTGCGTATAGATCTTGTTCTCACAATTAGTATCAGAGCTCGAGTGGTTGTCCTTTGAATCCATAAGATCAGATTATAGTTGGTTTGAATTTACCTTGGTATTTCAACCATTTCTGTGTTAAGGATAAAAGTTCTTCTATATACCACTTAAGCTTGAAGATATCTTGACTTCAATGGCTGCTTCAAATCCTCAGCAAATGATTTCAATGCAAATCGCAAATAGCGTGGGTGGCCCTACACATGCCCCATTGCTAGTTGTGGAAGAATATGATCATTGGAAAGTTAGAATGGAAAGGTTTTTACTAGCCAAAGAGAAAGGTGAACAAATCTGGAGATCCATCAAAGAAGGCCCTCATGTTTCTATAAGAACAGTTGTAAGAGATGCAGCTGCTCAGCTCATGCGAGAGGATGAAGTTCGTCCAACCCCTCTAACTGCTGATGATATTGAGAAGTTGCATGCTGATCAAGTTGCCTTCTCAGAAATGGTGTTTGGTGTTCCTCCATCACTCTTTGAGCACATCAAGCTATGCAAATCAGCCAAAGAAATTTGGGACACTCTTCAGGATCTGATTGAAGGTTCCGAAAATATGAAGGACAAGCGCCTCACCTCGGTTGTCAATGACTTTGACACCTTCACCACTACTCCAGGTGAATCTGTAGCCTCAGCCTCCAACCGATATCGAATCGTTGTCAACAACATGACTGCTCATGGGATTGTTCAAACTCCTCTCGAGTACAATCTCAAGTTCATTAACAATCTTGGTAAAGGATGGGGAAATGTAAAGTCCTGTCTTCAAAGTAATGGTTCTTTAAAAAAATTGAAACTCTATCAACTTTTTGATGAGCTTCAAGGACATGAATCAAACGTTGCTCAAACCATAAGGGAACTTTCCGGAGGACCACTTGCTCTCGTCAGTTCCTTTGAATCAACCATTCCGAACCCACCTGCTCCGGAACCTTACAAACCCACTGTTCCTTTGACTCAGTCATCCTTAACTTCTTTATCCACACACATCTATCCTGACGATGATTTCGAAACCTTAGATTCCGAACTCCGTTTCCAACAAAAATTTGCCTTACTCTCAATGAAATACAAACGACCTTTCAATCCCTCTTACAAGCCATACCAAAACAGATTCAATGCTCCTCACCAAACCCATCCTCAACGATATTCCTCTCCGGAACCGAAACAGACCTCTGAAAATCCTCCTGCATACAAGCCCAACCTCACTAAACCAAACTCCGCTCTGGAATCTTCTCAAAATTCCAAATCTGACAAACCAAAGATCTTGTGTCATAAATGTGGTCATGCAAACCACTTTGCCAAATATTGTCTAGCTGATGCTCCACAAAAACCAAAAGTCAAGGACTCAGCTTATTATGTCCGAAGAGCACAAGAAATGGCTGAAAGTGAGAAGACATTTGTTACTACCGTTTCAAAAGATGTCGAAGGATATTGGTCATCCGGAGATGATGATGATTTAGTAACTGGAAAAAACATGTGTTTGATGACAAGACAAACGGTTAAATGTGACGAAGTTTATTGGTCTTCTGGGTCCGAAAATGAAGATGATGTTGCTGAACCTCACTACTGCTACATGGCCACTAACGATCCACTAGGTCGAAGCATTGTTCAGCAGGTAAAATCCATGATCTCTGATAATAATTTTGATTTGACTTTATGTGAACCTTACCTGACCCAGATCCAAACAGATATGAACACCATCTATAAAGCCTATGAGTCTGCCATAGAAGCCAGTGAGAAGAAGGACTGTGAACTAAGTCGTCTTAGATTACGTTTTGAGGATAAGAAATTGAAAATCGAGTCTCTAGAGCATGAACTTGTAATGTCAAAAGATGAATGTATCATTTTGAAAGATAAATGTGAAATCACTTATTCTAAACGAAATATTTTGATTTCTGATAACAAACGTCTCAATGATAAAATAGATGCTTTGCATAACTCTGTAGACATGCTTGAAGCTGACATTCAGATGACTCATAATTTTCGTCATCCATGGTCCAAAGCTCTTGGTCTCGGAAGTGGGTTTCCGAAACCAATTGTTAGTCCCCTGAAGGAATTGCAAAATTTGACATTCATGGGAGAAGTTCCGAACATCAAACATTCGGACACCCCTGTTTCTCCCTTGTCACCCCTTCCGGAGACTAAAAGACCTTTTGAGTCCCTAATTCCTGAGTTCCAACCCATAGTTGTCAAATGTCCTGATTCCACGCCTCTTCCACCTCTGATAAACCTGGACCTGAATCGGACCACGGAATATCATTATAGTCTTCCAAATTGTGTAGACTATGTTCCTAAAAGCAATCACGTAAACAACTGTGTGATTGAGGAAATTATTCCGGAAACAACTGAAGTCAATGCCTCGGAATTTGTATGGGCATCTTTAGATGATAAATTTGAAGTCTCAAGCAATGTGTCCTCTGATTCATGTGAATCGGATTCCGTAGTTCTTTCAAAAACCAAATTGATTCCCATTACTCCTGAGTTTACAAATCCATCCAAAGGACAAACCTCTAGATCCTCTCCTCATTCTAAGAGAAAACCAATGCTGAATAGAAAAGATGTTGTAGATCCCAAGGTAGAAGCTAGAAATGCTTACAAAAAGGAAGTTAAGACTAGACAAAATTCTAGGTTCCTTGCTGACTCTAAACCAAATTCATCCCGGAATCCTCGTGTCTCCACTCATATTCAAAGTTCTTTTGTTCCCACAAGGATCCTAAAAAGACCTTCCGAACCTCTTGTTCGTTCGGAACCGAAGGAAGTCCTTAACTCCAAATCACCTCAAGCTCATGTTAATGTAAATGTCAAAACCATCCGAAATACTTCACCGGCACCTCGAAATGTTTCATCTGTCTTTATTGCAAAATCTGATGGCACAATTTTTAAACCGAGAATTTCAAAAAACAATGTGTCATCAAATAAATCCACTGTTTCAAAATCTTCAAACAAAAATCTTGTGTGGAAAATCAAAACCTCTGTCAACAAAACAACAATCTCGGAGATAACAAAAATTGTCAATCCTTCGGATACCAAAGATCCAAAGAAGTCAGCTCCGAACCCACAAGTAGTTGAATATGACTACTGGATAGATGAAAAGACATTAGCATTCTGTCTATTTCCAAAGAATTCCAGTAATATCACCCAGAAACACAAAGTTGTTCCCAAGTCACAGTTTAAGTCCAAAGCCCATGCCTACGTCCCAAAGTCTAACTCGGAGCCTAAAAACTCCGTTGCTCACTAATTTTGCAGGCACTTTGTGCTTCGGAGCAAGAAACAATATGGTATATTGATAGTGCTTGCTCCATGCACATGACGGGGCAGAAGGACTTTCTGCGAGATTTAAAGCTTTCTCTAAATGTTGGTTACGTGACATATGGCAACAACTCCAATTCTCAAATTCATGGTTATGGAACTCTCACCAATGGAAATTTCTCTATTTCACATGTTGCTTATGTAGCTGACTTGAAACATAATTTAATAAGTGTTGCTCAACTCACTGACTCAAGTCGACGTGTGGAATTTTGCAAAAAGTATAGCTATGTGATGACTGAAGACCGAAAAGAATGTTTGATAAAGTCTCTTCGCAACAAGAACATGTACCCGCTTGATATCAACATGATTATTGGCAAACCGCAACTATGCCTTCTCTCCAAAGCCGTTCCTGACGTCAGTTGGTTATGGCACCAAAGGCTCGCACATCTGAACTTTCGGTACATGAATGATCTTGTATCAGGCGAAATGGTAAGAGGTTTACCTCTTCTCAAGTTCGAAAATGATCACTTATGTGCTGCGTGTGAGTGTGGTAAGCAATCCAAGAAGGGTCATCCTGTTATCATAGAAAAGTCCATCTCGGATCCATTGCAACTTCTACACATTGATCTTTGTGGACCATCCACTGTAGAAAGTCTTCATCATAAGAAATACATTCTTGTGATTGTTGATGATTTTACAAGGTTCACCTGTGTTTTCTTCCTAAGGCTGAATCCGAAACTGCCTCTGAGCTCATCAATTTTATCAAGGGAATAGAAGTTCTTATCAAACTCCCAATCAGAAGAATCCGAAGTGATAATGGTTCGGAATTTGTTAATTCCACCATTGAGAAATTTCTCACAAAAAAAGGAATCGATCACAACTTTTCAGCTCCCTACACTCCACAACAAAATGGTGTAGTTGAAAGACGTAATAGAACACTTGTTGAAGCCGCTCGATCAATGCTGAACTATGCAAACTTACCACTCTATCTTTGGGTTGAAGCTGTATCCACTGCTTGTTTCACTCAAAATTGAAGTATCATCAATCGACGTCTCAACATGACACCATACGAAGCAATGAATGGTCGAAAGCCAACAATCTCGTTCCTACATGTCTTCGGATGCAGATGCTTCATCAAAAACAACCATGATCAGCTTACAAAGTTCCAACCTAAAGCTGATAAGCTATATTTCTTGGGTACTCTTCCAAATCCAAGGCTTACATAGTTCTCAACCGAAGAACTCGTGTTCTGGAAGAAAGCTTTGATATTACCTTTGATGACAACTTTGTTCGGAATTCTGGCGCCACTCACGTCACAACTCACATCATGGAGTCTGATGCTCCTCCACCAGGATGTCCGAACCCTCAAACCATTCTTGAGGTTGACTTTGAAACCCTCTTTGGTCCTTCCGAAACCGCTCTTGATTCAGAATCTCGATCAAGACCATCTCTAATTCCAATTCCTCCTTCGGAAGCCCCAGTTTCTCACAACCTCTCCGGTCCACCTCCTAGCCTACCTGCATTTGATTCCGAACTGTTTCAACCTTCTCAGGTTGAGGGGGAGAATAATGCAAATCCCTCTCTTGAATCAAATGTGGATGGCTTCCAAGATGCAGCTGCCGATTTCGATGACTCTAATCCTCTCAACATTGATGAAAACGAAAATTTCTTTGAGTTCCCTTCTGATGATGATATCAACCTCTCCGGTTCAGAAGTTCAGGGGGAGCATCATCCCAATATTCAAATCATTCAGGGGGAGCAAATCAATTCCACTGTTGATGTAGGATCTTCGGCTGCACAAGAATTCCCTCGATTGCATGTTTGGACGAAGGATCATCCTCCGAACCAAGTGATAGGCAATCCGAATATTGGTGTACAAACTCGCTCAGCTACCAACATCCAAAATGAATGTCATTTTTCAACATTCATATCCATGGTTGATCCCAAATCCATCAAGGAAGCTTTAGAGCATGCTAATTGGATTGCAGCCATGCAAGAAGAGCTAGCAGAATTTGACCGAAATGACGTCTGGACTCTCGTACCTCCTCCTCAACATTACCCCGTTGTCTGTACAAGATGGATATTTCGCAACAAGCTAGACGATGCAGGAGTTATCATCCGAAATAAGGCAATATTGGTAGCTAAAGGTTTTACTCAAATTGAAGGTCTTGACTACGACGAGACATTCACTCCTGTTGCATGACTTGAAGCTATCAGAATCTTTCTTGCTTATGCTGCCCACAAAGGCTTCAAAGTTTACCAAATGGATGTTAAGAGTGCTTTTCTTAATGGTGAACTAGACACTGAAGTGTATCTTCAACAACCTCCCGGATTTATCAATCTTTCCTTTCCAAACTACTGTTATAAACTCCAAAAGGCTGTCTACGGACTCAAGCAAGCTCCTCGGGCTTGGTACGAGACTCTCACCGATTTTCTCAAACGCTCAGGTTTTCAAAGAGGTATTCTTGATCCCAATCTATTCCGAAGATCAAATGGAAAGCATCTCATGTTGGTACAAATTTATGTGGACAACATCATTTTTGGATCTACGGATTCATCTATGGTTGCTAATTTTGCCAAACTTATGGTCAGTCGATTCCAAATGAGCATGAATCGAGAATTAAGCTTCTTTCTTGGCCTTCAAGTCAAACAGACTAACAAAGGTATCTTCATTCACCAAGAGAAGTATATTTCTGAACTTCTCAAGAAATACTCAATGGACACCTGTGCCTCAGCAAAGGTACCTATGGGCTTCGGACACAAAATCTTTGCCGACCCTTTGGGTGTTTCCGTTGATGAGAAGAAGTATCGCAGAATGATTGGATCCTTACTCTATCTCACTGCAAGTCGCCCGGACATTATGTTCTCAACATGTTTATGTGCCAGATTCCAAGTCAACCCGAAGATGTCTCATATTTTGGCTGTGAAACAAATATTCTGATACCTCAAAGGTACAAAGAGCCTCGGAATCTGGTATCCAGCAAATGAAAGTTTCCTTCTGCAAGCTTACTCTGATTCAAACTATGGTGGTCTTCAACTCGATAGGAAAAGTACATCAGGAGGATGTCAATTCCTAGGTGGTCGATTAGTCAGCTGTTCATCCAAGAAACAGAACTGCATTGCTCTCTCCACAGCTGAAGCTGAATACATTGCTGCTGCCAGCTGTACCTCTCAAGTTCTCTGGATGAAATCTCAACTCTTGGATTATGGTTACCGATTTCAACGCATTCCTATTTACTGTGACTCTCAAAGTGCCATTGTAATCTCTCATAATCCAATTCAGCACTCCATGACGAAGCACATTGACATTCGGTACCATTTTATTAAAGATCATGTTCTAAATGGCAACATCGAACTTATTTTTGTTCCATCTGACGATGAAATTGCTGATGTCTTTACTAACGCATTAGACGAAACCAAATTTAATGGTTTTCTGAACAAAATGGGTATGATGATGCCGGATCCTCAATTCTGTCAAGAGACATGTTCTCTTTGATAGAAGTATTCAGAAGAAAAATATGCTCCGGACTCAATTATTTTTGCTTCGAAACTATTTTCCCTCTAAATACATAGGATCATTTTACCTGTCTTTATTACTAATTATCCCTTGAGTTTTTAAGCTGTACAGTTCATTCTCTTCATCACGACTATCAAGATCAACCATCATCCGAATATATATTTCGGAACTCTCTCCATAAAGGAATTCCGGAAAATCCACTCCGGAAAGGCGAATTTCAAATTTGCTCCGGAAATTTCAAAGTGCTCCGGAATTTTCAAAAATGCTCCGGAATTTTCAAAATCTGCTCCAGAATTTCAAATTTGCTCCGAAAATTTCAAAGTTCTCCGGAATTTTCAAAAATGCTTCGGAATTTTCAAAGTCTGCTCCGGAATTTTAAATTTGCTCCGGAAATTTCAAAAATGCTCCGGAATTTTCAAAATCTGCTCCGGAATTTCAAATTTGCTCAGGAAATTTCAAAAATGCTCCGGAATTTTCAAAAATGCTCTGGAATTTTCAAAATCTGCTCCGGAATTTCAAAATTTGCTCCGGAATTTTCAAAATTTCCTCCGAAACCTCTTTTTATCATATATGTTCCGGAACATAATCTTTATCCTCCGGATCATGCACTATCCGGAACAATTCATCCGGAATACCAAGAGGTAATAAGGTGAAACAGTTTTTCTCAACGGTTACTTTTTAGGAAGATCCTTATCCAATCTTCCTCGATTTGCGTGACACGATTGCACGCCCTCTAAAATGGAAAACGAATTGACGGTTACATTCTCCTCTTTTAGACCAATTGCCTTGCCCTTTCACCTCACCTGTCTAATCTCTATTTCCCAACATTAAATGCGACGCGATGGATCTCGGATCCTCATCATTACTTTTTTCGACCCGACCCGTCTTTCCCTACCTATAAATACCCCTTCACACTCTCCTTTACCTCTTTACGCACTCTCAACTCTCAAACCTCCCAAAAAACCCTCACAGTTCTTCGTGTTCTTCAAGCTTTCTTCATCTTCATCAATGGAGTCCTCCAAGAACCAAGCTTCAACTGCTCCAACTCCCAATAAATCCATAGCCAGGAAGAAATCATCCAAAGGATCGAAGGGATCATCATCATCTGCAAATCAAGAACCCTTTCTTAGGGACACTACCCAACTGTTCTCCTTGAACCCCCTTGACTACGACGAATCAATCAGGATAATGATTGAGTTCCTTGCACATCATCCTCTCTCCATTCCACTTACCAAAATCCCTGATCCTCCACTCCCACTCTCTCATCTTCATCGTGCATTCACTAGCATCAAACTTGAAGATAATGTTCTGTTAACCTCCATTATCGATGATCGCACCATTCCCGTCTACAAAGCAACCTTCCTCAAGGCAATTGGAATTTCACCAAATCCTGCTGGTTTTGAAGTTGTCGAACCAACGGCTGAAGAGTTTCAGACATTTCTGAACTTTATTGGGTACTCACAAGACTATAGGGCAAAGGACTTCAAGAAGACAGTTGTTTCTAGCCTCTGGACCGTGCTTATGCATCTAATCATGCGTGGGCTATCGGGCAAGCATGGAGGTACCGATACTCTGAGCAGAGATTAACTGAATGTGGTATTCAGCATTTACTCCAGACGCAACAACGCTGTGGATCTTCCGGAAGTATTGTGGCAAGACTTCTGCAA
Organism: Lactuca virosa; assembly: GCF_052849685.1. NCBI lineage: Eukaryota > Viridiplantae > Streptophyta > Magnoliopsida > Asterales > Asteraceae > Lactuca > Lactuca virosa. The sequence continues at coordinate 376,574,244 of NC_136430.1, read as the reverse complement.
ATTCGCCATCAAGAGGAAACCGAACGAGATTTTGAGCCCTAGATTTTGGGCTCTGACGATTGAACATGTTTTAAAGGAACTCAACATACCCATTTTGGTTAGCACCATTCCTCCGGAGGTATGTGTATCTTTTAAACTCGTTAAGGCTTATAGAATTCCGGACCAATCTTCTTTTGGTCCGGTCAGATGTCTTTCGGACAATATGTAGGCCCTCATTCCTTCCGACTCTCCCTTTTTGAAACAACACATTGAGACTTCGGTTGTGTTCGACCCAACACAACCTGCCCCGGTCTCAGTTGAGCCTACTCCGGAAGAGGCCATTCATGCTAAGTCCGGACCGAAAGTTAAGCCACCAGCCAAACGAAAGGCTTCACCTACCAAGCCTAAGGCCAAAAAGAAATCCAAAGTCAGTGCCCCCTCTCAACAGGAGGGCACCCATGACATTCCGGCTGATTCTGGCCGTCCGCACACCCCTCCTGCCCACTCATCTAAGGTACCCCTCAATGTTTCATCATCACAAGCACACACTCACGGGGAGTCTACACACATTCCACCCTCACCCTCCCAAAAGGGTGATTCCGGTGTTGAACAAAGTTCCTTCCAGCCCCCTGGAACACACCCACGTGTCAAATTTGATATTCCCATTATCTCTTCCACACGCACACACTCCGGAACCACTGTTCCGGAACCCAAGCATCCGGAAGGAGGAGCAGTCTCTCCAACTTCAGATGCCACAACTGGTCTGATACCCGGAAGGCGTACAGGACGACCAAGTTCTAATGATCCTTTGTGGGAAGATTATGTGAACAGGGCCGCATCTCGACGTCCGGATCTTTCTCGAGCTCAAGTGGAGTCAACTCTCATCTCCATGAGGAACAGGGCCATCCAAAGCAATCTGCCCTTTGTCCCTCCCACTAACGATGACACCATCAAAGAACTCACTACGGAGCTACCCCCAATCACCATTCATCAAAGCATCTTCCACACTGATCCGGAAGAAGAAATCTCGGAAGAAGTTATGTTGGAGGAAGAAGCAACAACCGTTCTGGATGCTCATCTCATGACCTCCATTCACTATCAATCCAAAGCATCCGTATCCAAGTCTGCCTTTGACTTCGGATCCTCCTCCACTACCACTCCGGACGACGGCTCCAACTCAAATCTTCAAGAAGACGATGATGCTACCAAACCGGGTCCATCCTCCAATCCCGACGCTCACCAACCTCCTCCGCAACACTCGGATTCTGATACAGAATCCTCAGCTGGTGACCATGTTGACCCGTTTGCCCTCCTGGAGATCCGCAACAACGTTTCGGACACTATGAGTAAAGTGTCAACTGTAGAAGCTGTTGGATTAATGTCTAAGTCCATAACTATATTTGGTAAGTACTTGACCCGACCCGGCATGGTCCATTTGGGTTGCACTTCACCGGCACAATTTATATGGATAGTCTTTTGAGAATAGTATATTTATGATTTATATTAATATATTATAAGTTCTAATATATTAATATGGAATCATATTATTTAATTAGTATTGATCAAGAATTAATTTAAAATTAATTAAGTGATCAAAAAGAACTAATTAAATATGGACTCTTATATATATGGAATGGGCCAAGTTCATTTAGGTTGGGCTAAGCTTTCATGGATGGTCCATGGAGCTTTTAACCCATGGATCCTATGTAAATGAAAGGTCATGGGTATTAGGGTTTACATGGATGTAACCCTAATCCTCCATAATATATAAAGGGGTCCTTGGCTCACAAAATTGGCACAGTGTGTGAAAATAAGAGTGGGCCGATTTTAGTGTGCATACATATTCTCTCAAGTTCTTCCAGGGTGTTTTGGTGATTTGTGATTCCATTTGAGGCTTCCACACTATTGGGGCTAAGCTCTTAAAGCTTGAAGACATCAAGCTACATCAAAAGGTATGTCATCTAACTAGAACTTTGTAGTATAGGTGCTTCATAATATGCTAGTTAGGATGAAACCTTGGAATAGTTAATATTTGCATGTATAATAGAGAAAACATAGATCCAAGGTTTATAGGGTTGCATGTACACCATAGGAGTGTTAGAATGCTCAAAACCCAACAGTGGTATCAGAGCCATGGGTTGTTTTCTATTATATTGATGCAAATGTTTTATTTTCAAGTTGGAAAAAAAAGGAAAAAAAAAACATGACGTTTGTCAAATTTTAAGATAATTACTTGTTTTGTGAAAAACGAATTATTTGTAAAATTTGAATCATTTGTTATATGAGTTGAATTAGGTCAAATTTAGTAAAAGATAAAATGATATGATTATTTTATTAGTTTTAAAAGTTTGATCTAAATGTTTTAAGGAGTTACAAATTTTGTCATAAAATTTTGGAGCTCAAAAGTTTTTTTAAAAGTTGTGATCTTAAGGGTTTTTGAAACTTCCATAAGTTATGGATATGAAAGTTTTTTTTTTAAAAAAAAAAATTTGATTCAAAGTTTTTATGGAGTTACAAAATTGGGTGTTAATGTTTTAAAGAATTCCATAACTTGTTCTTAAGTTATGGAACATGGAAAGTTTCATCATAAAACACCATTAATTCCATAAGTTATGGAATCCAAAGGTTTTCAAGAATTACAAAACTTGCCCTCAAGTTTTGGAATTTGAGAAAAGTTTTTTATGAAAAAAAGAATTGAATTCTAAAACTCTTGGGTTCATAACTTAAACAATTAATTAAATGGTTTTAATTTTGAGTTTAATAATTGGAATTATGATGTTTTGTTGAATAGTTCAAATTAACTCTTATGGACTTTATTAATAGTTAATTAAAGCGTTTAATTAAAAGAGGATTATTAATCCATAAATATATGGTTTGAGTTTAATTAAATTAAAAGTCTAGTTTAATTAATAGATTAAACCACCAAGTATTTTAAATGTCTAAAATACACCCTTATACTATTATAATATTAAAAGTTTAATATATTATATGTATAAGAGCAAGTCGTCTTACCATTAGTAGGCCTCATTCACGAAGCCGGTCTATAAGGGGGGTATAAGGTTACTGCCTATAAAATGGCAGTTTAATGGGTGTCCACTCTCACTCACCGCTTCCTTGACCGGTGGAGGGTCGTTAGCCGAACAGGTAGGACAAGGACTATAATTCTCCCTTCATTATAAGTATAATGATAAATACTAAGTAACTAAACAATTATAAATTCCCAATCTTAGTTACTTAGGAAAATGTGAATAAGGTGCTAATCCATGAAATTACACTTTGCACTTTGTTTAAGCTGTTAGTGGAGCGTGTGTGGTTAACCGGCACACTAACCTGGACTTAACAAGGTAGGCAAAGGGTAACTTAATGTTTATCATAGTATCGTTGGAGCGTGTGTGGTTAACCGGAACATCGATTGAGGGGTAAATATTAAGGGTACCAAGTATATTTGCATGGTTACTTCACACCTTGTTTTGTGATCCTCGGCATCCCAGTCACAAAACCTGAAGGGCACACTCGAGATTGAAACATGCCATTGAAAAGTTCAATGAATCTCAAAAGAATCTAGGAGTTTCAAAACCAATTAAAACCTAATAATACATTTCGTTTATCTTGGTGGAAATTGGTGAATCGTCATTCACCTACCTTCAAATATTTTATAGCTTGGATTACGGCATCCCTCTTCCAAGTTATAAAATAGTTTGTTGGGTCCTAGCCTTAATATATCATATTGGGTGTTATATTAAGGACTTAAATCAACTTTACGTGAATTTCTCCCATTGTTGATGTCTGGTTTAGACAACAATGATCTTCCCAAACCAAGCTTTCCTAATGAATATGACTTCCCGAGTTTGGCTCATGGAAGTCATACTTCTCTTCCTCCACCTCCTCCAATTATTCTCCCTAACCCACAAGTTCAAGGTCACTCAAGCCCTAATGGCAAGCAAGGTCTATGTGTGATCACATCTTAGAGATGAAGTCACATATTGACAAGCCGGGAGAGTTGGGTGTCAAAGTCTTGAGAAAGTTGGATGTTCAATCACTTTCTAAGTCACATAGTGAGTTCCTTTGGGACTACTATGAAACAGACTATGACATGAACCTTAATGATCATATCTATTTGCTTGGTGCTGCTGAATCAGCAATGATTTGGAACGATAGTAAAGCAAATTTGATTAGAAGATCAACTTCCCAAAAAACTTTATGGACAGTGACAATGGTGACACTGGAAATCCAGAAAAAGCATTCTCTTCCCAATGGAAAGGGATTGGCCATAGTCAACCCGGTTGACCAAATGGTAAAGAGAAAGGCTAAGTCTGAGATAGTCCCATTACCAAAGGGTCCATATGTTTATTTTGCCAAAGGAAGGGGCGTTGATTGCAAAGCTACCAAATTTACCTAAGGATGTTAAAGTCAATAAGTTTGACTCTACATCAGGTAGAGCCCATTATCTAACTCTGTTAAGTTCTATTCTGAGATCCTCATTACATGATGTGACTGGGTCACATGTTGATGTTTCAAGAATCAAAGAATAGAGAGAAATCTTAAAGGAAGTATATGCTGATTCTGATCGCGAAGGTGGATTTCGATCGCATCAGAATTTTGAGCAGTTGCTTAAGAAGTTATGATATATTGCTAAGGAATAGATAACAACAATTTTCCATGTGGATTGTAAGGATAAGTATTTCCGCAAAGTTTTAAAATAAAAGAAAATTGTTTAATTTTATTTATTTGAAGTATCCTTACAATGGCATTTGTGGAAAATTGTTGCTTATATGATTCCACTGACAGCAATATTGGAAAATGGATTTGATTCTTTCATTTGTGGTAGTGTCTAAATTTACCAAATCAGGAAAGTTCCTCATCACCCAAGTTTCATTTGGACCGAAACTTGGAATCATGCAAGTTGAATAGTATGATGAATGAGAACTTTCAAGCATTGGAAAATCAAGACTAATTACTTGTTCACATGGATGTGTGAGTCAAGTGAAGGACTAAAAGGATCGAGTACACATTCTTGTGCACTGGTCATGTCCACCACAAAGCTCGTTAAGACTATTTGATTTACTAAAGTTTAGTAAATATGGTTATACTTACAAGTTTAAGTATAATTCTGAAACATTGGAAAAGTCTCAATGTATGGCAGAACGAATGGGAAGAATCAAATTAGGCAGAAAGATAAAAGTTTCTCAAATCTGAAAAGATAGGCGAGTACTTTAGTATCATGTTTGTGATCATCTTAATGATTTAGAAATCATATCACAATTAGTCCTCTAAAGGTCATCTTAGTGCATTCTTATGACTAAGAAGAGGAGTCATGAATTGTTGAAATGGTTAGATCAGGAAGATGAGTCATACTTCGTTCCAAAACAATTCTTAGAGTCATACTCCAAGATTGTAACTTGAGTGACATATCTTAAAGAAAGGTTTAAAACACTTGTCAAATGTAAGAGTAAAAGTGTCCTACTCTTGTACATTTGAAATTGGTAAGTTGTGATGTTTTGGATAAAACAAAGACCAACTAAGGCCAATTGTGTGAAGTGTTTGTCTTGATAAAGAATCCACACTATCTCTTGAATATTTGGCAAGATAGTCTTATATGTCAAGAGGATAGTGGGAGTCTTAAAGATCCTAAAAATAATTTCAAGAACTAATCAAGAATAAAACCTGAGGTTCTTCACTAGCACACGACTTGAGGTTTTTAACCTATCGTGTTGACATATTCTGTGCCCATTCCAGTTAAAGTTGGCTTTGCATAGGAGTTCTGAAAGTTCTCAATTGGTTGCATAACAACTTGGAAGCAATGGCAGGCCCTATACTGCCAGGTGGCAAGAAGTTAAGATTGCATAAGTTCAGTCCATATGAGTTTGGATTTGTCATTATCCTTGTCTTGTGACTATGGTTTTGACGATTCACATGGATAAGAACACATACACCATAAAATCTAAGGGTCATAAGGTTTCTCTCCGATTCATGAAAATGATGGTGAGGAAACACTTCCACCAAGTAGATTTGAAGCAGATGGCAAAAGGTCTAAACAATTGAGACTATGATTACGGCATCCCTTTTCATAGTTCTGAAATTGTTTAGACACACATGCATGCTATCTAAGGAAAGGTGTATGATTTTGATAAAGTTTTATCAAAGCATCTCGTATCAGAAATATGAACTTTGGTAAGAAAGTCAATAAAGTATTGATTTCTAGAAGTCCAGCTGATTTCTGAGTACATGTCAAAGCTAGTGGGAGCATAAGTGTTATGCTAATAATCATCATGTTAATGGGAGCATGATAATTATTGTTAGTGTTGCAAGTTAGCAATGTTAATTATAGAAAACAAAAGTTTCAATTCGTGAGGCTGCAGGGATTGAAAAAGTTGTTTTGCTATAATTAAGGGAGAGGATATACTTCATTTCAGTTCTAAAGGCTTAGATTGAGACCTTAATCATCTTTAGTCAAGAATATATATATGAATTTCATGTTGGATTGGTTCAACTTAAGGAAATTCTATATATTGCGTTCTCAAAATTCGATTATGATTACGGCATCCCTCTTCATAGTCAAAATTTGAAAACATGGCAAATAAAAATATTGTAGAAAAAGACTGGTCTAGAATCATGTCTTTATGTGAGACATCATGAATCGTGTACCATTTGCTTTGGGTACAGGATCGATTGCATGTGCTATAATATTTGTCATTTCTAAATTTTTCCAAATGCCCAAAGGCATTAAGAAGGGAAAAGGTCTAGAATTGGATATGACTAAAATGATTAAGCAATTGTCGAGGACAATCTGAGGTTTACCAAAGATTGGTTGCTCAGGGACAGTTGGAAGTATAGTGCTAATTTTGGAAGGACCATATTGACATATTCTGAAAAGAGGCATCTCTTATTCAGAAGTGATAGTCAAAATGAGAATATGGAGTTGTCTCCATAGGTGGAAGTTATCTGTGTAAGATTAGAAAACTTAATGCAAGAAGCATGTCCAAAGCAATGTACTTTGAATATGAGACTTAGTTTCCATGGAGTTGATCTCCATTGGAATACCTTATAATGACTGTTGACAAGTCTTTGTGACTTTGTACATATTCATTACAGGAGGGTCAGTGCATATAAGTTTAAAATCTAAACAGATTTCGATAAATGATAAGAATTTGAAATTCTCACATTTTTCGATAAGGATTTGGGAGTGTGAAATTAGAATAATTGAAATTATGTTCAATTGGTTTATTTCACAAAGTAAGGATCATAGACAAACATAGAGTGCATACTTGGTGTATGGCAAAGCTATTGTTTAAGAAAAACATAGTGTACATGCTTGGAGCATGGGACAACTAGTGTTTTTAATTCAAGTATAAAGTTGATAAAACCGAAACAATGAATGATGAGTAATCAGTATGGTGATAAATAAAAGTGTTTATTTATATTCATAGGGTTTGATACCATATTTGATTCATTTATTCTTGTGTTTCACTTTGCATGTTTTGACTTCCAGAATAACTAAGTCGCTCTTCCTGAATGATTAAGTTATTCAACCATCCACAGTCGGTCATATGTTGGAAGTAGATATGAATCAAGACTATCATGGGTTGGTTTGTAGAGGTCCAAGTTGGTGGACAAAGTGGTGCTACAACACTCATGAGTGCTCATAAGTTCTGAGTATTGGATTCAACCCACGCTCATTTGAATCACTTCATGGATTTTATCACGAGTGATCATGAGACGATAATATCTTATATTCTTAAAACCTAGAGATATGAGTTGTTACTATGAGTTGGTTATACATTGATTGCACGAAAATGCATTGGTAACTCGATGTTATAAAACGTGCCTTTGTGTATGATTCAACAAGTAGTAGAACAAGCCATATGAGTCGAAGTTTATCCATTCCTTTTACCTTCGGGATAAAAGCGATATCTGTGAGCCCCTCGATGATTTAGCGATGACACATGTGAGTGCTTGGCCAAACCAGGACTGATTTGATTTGTTCAATCAGTCAGTCATTATAAATCGAAAATCGGGAAAAAACAAATGGACAGAGAGAATGATTATAATCCATGTCTCAGTCCATATGATATCTAGAATGGAGGAATATATGATCCCTTATCTAATGGACAAGTCATTGACAAGGTCAGAGTTCAACAGCGGCTTTAAGAGCTACGATTGCCAGTTAGGTTTTGAAGTCATACTCAATAATAGTTTTAGACTTGTCCAAGTAGGAGACTGTTGGATTAATGTCTAAGTCCATAACTATATTTGGTAAGTACTTGACCCGACCCGGCATGGTCCATTTGGGTTGCACTTCACCGGCACAATTTATATGGATAGTCTTTTGAGAATAGTATATTTATGATTTATATTAATATATTATAAGTTCTAATATATTAATATGGAATCATATTATTTAATTAGTATTGATCAAGAATTAATTTAGAATTAATTAAGTGATCAAAAAGAACTAATTAAATATGGACTCTTATATATATGGAATGGGCCAAGTTCATTTAGGTTGGGCTAAGCTTTCATGGATGGTCCATGGAGCTTTTAACCCATGGATCCTATGTAAATGAAAGGTCATGGGTATTAGAGTTTACATGGATGTAACCCTAATCCTCCATAATATATAAAGGGGTCCTTGGCTCACAAAATTGGCACAAGTGTGTGAAAATAAGAGTGAGCCGATTTTAGTGTGCATACATATTCTCTCAAGTTCTTCCAAGGTGTTTTGGTGATTTGTGATTCCATTTGAGGCTTTCACACTATTGGGGCTAAGCTCTTAAAGCTTGAAGACATCAACCTACATCAAAAGGTATGTCATCTAACTAGAACTTTGTAGTATAGGTGCTTCATAATATGCTAGTTAGGATGAAACCTTGGAATAGTTAATATTTGCATGTATAATAGAGAAAACATAGATCCAAGGTTTATAGGGTTGCATGTACACCATAGGAGTGTTAGAATGCTCAAAACCCAACAGAAGCATCCGTAGCAGAGCTGAATTCTAAACTGGATCAAAAAGTCTCCGGACTTGATTCCAAACTTGATGCTATTCTTCAGTCTCTCTCCCAACAGTCCGGACCATCCGTATCAGAGAGAGAAGCCCAGCTTGACCAGCTGATTTCCATTCGGCTGAAACACACTGTTGAGCAACTTGATTCCAAGTATGATGCTCTTGTCGACAATTATCTCAACACCATCTCCTCCATGCTCAAGGTTCATGATGATCTTGTGTCTGCTACCAACGACCTAATCAAGCAGACTCATGTTCGTCATGAGAAACAAATTCAACGATTAGAGAAGGAGATCCGGAAGAAGGATGAGATGAATCTGATCATTCAACAAGTCCTCATCAAACTCCTGCGCTCAACTTGGAACATTGTGGATGTTCCGAATAGGAAATTTGATGAGATGATTGCAATCCTTAGCAGCACATTCAAGCATCTCTCTGAACAAGCTCCCACTTCTGAAGCCTATGACACTCTTACTCTTCAACTCTCCACCGGTCTTCAGAAGGTGTTCTCCAAACATGATGATATCAAGGAGGACTTATCGCTTGCACTGATTTCAAGAGTCATCGATGCAAGAGGGGGAGAAGGCCCAAGCAGAAGATGGAAGCCAGCCTCGGAATTCACATTCAGGGATGAGGACCTCGATTCCGAAGAAGAAGATGTTCAATTTGTCTCCGGAATCCTGGGAATCACTAAAGGAAACGAAGGAGATGAAGATTATGAAATTTACATTCCGGATGAAGCTCCCAAAGGGATTCTTGGTCTTCAAGCTCCAAAGTTGACTGCTCCGAAGGTGTTATCGGAGGAACAAAAGAGGATCTGGTCCGCTGTCTCCTGGCCATCCTCTCTTCCGGACGCCTTTGAAATGGCCGTCAAAATGGCTAAGGCAAAATATTTCCTTACAGCTCAAGCCTTCCGAGCCACTCCCTCTATGCTGCCTCCTACTCCCATTCCGGAACCAAAAATAGCCCCAATTGATCAAAGCTCTCCCCTCCGGACCCCAGATGAAATTCCGGAAGAACCGCTTCCTACTCCTACTTCGGAATTCGTCATTGACGAGAATATGAAGATGGTGATTGATGCACTTTAGAAAGACAAAGGGAAGAAACCGATGACTTCCGAACATCAAGCCTTTCACTCCGGACCTCCTCTCAAACAGAAATATGGATGGTCTGAGGAGGAAATTCACAAGGCACTAGAAGACAGCATCCGGATTCAAGCTTTAAAAGACCATCCCGATCCGATGCGTGGCATCTCTCCTCTGTGTCGAGAAGGCATCCTTCAAGCCAAGGAAATCATCCCAACTCTCTACTATGACCTTCCCTCAAATGACTCTGATCAACTGGATCTTCCTCTCTCTCCTTTCAGCAAATTCTACACGAAGTTTGCTCCGCTCCACCCAAACGACAATCCGGGAGTGATCATCCGGACAGAGCGTGAAAGGCTCAAAACCTTCTATGCAAAAAATGCTCAACCTTCAGGGAAGTTTGGTCAAGAAAGAGGATCACCAAAGTTCATGGCTTTGGAAGAAAAATTTTGGTAAAATTTGAGCTAAACTGTCCTCTATTCCGTTTTCATCTCCTCCGGAACAAACCAACTCCCCGGACCGTTACTGATGCGGATTTTCCCTCAATGAATCCGAACGATATCCTTACCCTAGCTGCTTACTTCAGAGAAAATCAAAAGGATGACATCAGTATGGGTGCCTATCACGCAGCTCTCAACTTTCTCAAAGACTATGTTGCTGAGTTCTGCCGCTGTGATTACGAACTTGCTCATCTCTACGGAACCAAACAATTAATTGCAAAGATCGACTTTGTTCTTCCGGAAGCTGAAATTCTTGAAGATGGTCCGATCGAAGAACCGGTTCTAGGGTTTGTCTACACCACCAGAAGAACAAACAAGAAGGACTTCTTCCGAGTCCTTGACAAACACCTGGTTCCTACCAAAGCTCTGCAGAAGTTCATATCCCGGGCGTCCAAGTCTGATGCTCTGGAATAGGTTAAAGCAAAGTTTGTAAGTCAACTGACTTAGTACATTGCGGTGCATGAATGGTTGTTCCGAGCATACACCTTCATCAAGGAAGAAGTGAACTAAGCTTGATGGATTGATAAGTTCACTTAGGGGGAGATTGTTGGAACCTGAAAGTGAACCTCTAGCAATCCTAAGTACATATTCCGAAGTATGTTGGTTCCGAAGGAAGATGTGATCCGGAACCTGTCCGGAGCTGGAGAAAAGGAGTGAAGTATTTTGAAGAGGAACACATTCCGGAGCTGATCCTGCAGTCCGGAATGTATGATGATCCGGACCAAACCTTCATCTCCGGAACATTACTTCCGGAATGAAGTTGTTTTGTCTCTTATGCATTTATTACTTTTGTCTTGTATTATGATGTAACGTTTCATAGGACTTAGTCTAAAGTTGATTTAGGACAATCAGAATGTCAGACTTGTGTCTTTTGTCCAGTCCTATGTAAACACTTGGGTCAATTCATTGTAATATTCTCTCATATATATATATGAGCATTCAATACAAGTCAACAACGGATCTTTCACTCACTTTTGGCATTTACTCTTATCACATTTAAAACATTCTTCTTGTTCTTCATTTATTAACCTTACCTTGATCATTATCTACTTGTTCTCAATTAATGTCTTGATCATTTGTTGAATTAATTATCTAAGACTTGACTGGTCTTTCCAGTCTCGACTTGAACATCCATTATCAAGCAGACATTGATCTCAAGCATTCACTCAAGGCTTGAGTTTTCAAACCTTGTCCCTGCGCATAGATCTTGTTCTCACACACCACCATATACCCTAATTTCCACGGACTCGGTGATGAATCAGAAGCTGATAACATATGAACAAGGTTGGAACGATAAAATTCATGGCGTATTTTGTAATTAAATGAAGGTTGGGGTGTTTCTTACTGATCGTGTTGAAAATAATTGGAGCAGCACTCAGATCTTTGTTTTTTAATTCCGATGGTGAGTTCGATGTGTGTTTTTACAGCATTGCTACTGATCCTCCGTTGATCGGTTCTCTGGAGCTTATCCAGATCGATCTAGCTTCGTATGACACCAGTGGGGGCCAAGGTTTAGCTTCAGTTAGGGTCAAGCAATATGTTCTAGGAGTTCGATTTGGAAAAATAGTGGCATATTGGAGCCTAAGGTAGCAATTTTCATATTGAATATCTTTAACTATGAAGTCATTTTCTGTTATCCAAAGAATCAATGAGCCATTGCTTCATAGGAGCTCAAATTCTGGGTAACCACAAAAGCAATAGAGTCATTGCTTCAGTGGAGCTCAAAGTCAACAATTGTATATGTAATCACTAGTCTATTCATTACCTTCTCTCTGCTTATTTCTTGTTCATACATGTTATAATGTTGCCAAATTGTTATGTTAATTTGTTGATCAGACTTTATATGTTTGTTTAGTTTGAGAAAAAGATATTATTCATTTGATTTAATTGGTAATAAGATTTAGGCTCTAACACTTGCATATAATCATTCATAGTATCATTCATTTTTCATAATTTAAGAAATTGGTGTCTCACTTGGTGAAACAAATAGCGGCCACCGGGTGTTTACAAAATGTCACAAAGAAACATATTTGTTATTAAGATCTAAATACAAACCTTGTTGTTAACATTACTTATTTTACTTTTATAATGTAGTAGAAATTAAAATGATTATAACATGTCTTCTACAAGTAAGACAGAGGTGACTTAAAGAGCTTAATGGGTTAAGTTGGCAACTTAACCCTAATAAGTGTAAAAGTGGCATTTTATGTTAAAATCATGAAATTTGAACCCTCCTTAATCCAAGCATTAAGGCCCTTAGGATAAATTGAATTTCACATCTCAATAGCCTAATAAGTAACCAACAATCATATAAAAAGTGATAAACTTTAGGCTTAACCATTAAGTCCTTAATAGAACACCAAAAGTGATTTAAAAGCTATTATAATCAATTTTTCCAAATCTGTCCTCCAACTTCTAAAATTCGTGCAAGTCAATAAGAACACTTAAAAATCATGAGACTTATTTTTCTGGAAATATTAGTGTGTCTAGTTTCTTCAAACTTTGAATTACATTTCGAAATTCCAACTCGTTAAGGGGTAAAATTGGCAATCTTCTCAGGTTGGTCCATGCTATCATAGATTTTATGCATTGTCTTCAAAAACATCATAATAAATTCATTAGAACTCCAAATTCCAAATTCCAAATCCTATAGTTAGATATGGAGGTATAGTTTCCTACATATAAAGGGAATGATGTAATTCTTAGTAGATTGGTACAGTTTATTCCAAAAGTGTTGTGTGGTCCAGAAAGTGACAGCTTAAAGTTGCTAACTTGTTAATTTAATTTAAAATCAACCAAAAATAATTAGAACAAGATATTTATATTTCTGAAAAGATAAAAGAGGAACTTTACCAAAAAGAGCACTACAATCAAAGAGAAAATAAGAAAATATATACATAAGTTTTATAAGAGTAATACAACAAAGCACAAGCTAAATAATGTTATAATTGTTGTGTAGGTTCTTGAAAAGGAAAGGATCCATCTTGCTCACGCTAGCTGAGTTTCAAGTTCAAGGAGGTGAGTTACACTAAGTCTCCTATTATGTGTACGTAATCACATATGATTTATGTGGCTAAGATTCATTTTCGCGTTCTCGATTCAATAATTGTTTTTTTTCCACTTTAATCATACGTGAATAAATACATTTAATCAGATGTGATTATATTTTTCTAATCACATATGATTTTATTTGGAAAAAACGAATCTTGTATATATAAATCATATGTGATTATATACACGATAACAAATATTGAACCAAGAACACGAAAGCAAATCTTTATCCAAATTAATCATATTTGATTAAATACATCTAATCACATGTGATTATATGAATCTAATCACATATGATTAATGTGGACATAATTCATTTTCGCTTTGTCAATTAAATAATTGTTTTCATGTATTTTATTATATGTATAATCGTATGTGATTAAGTACATGAGCACAACTATTGAATCAAAAATGCAAAAATGATTCTTGTCCACCTCAAATCATATGTGATTATATACATATAATCACATGTGATTAAATACACAAAACCAATTATTCATCGAAACCGTAAAAATAAATATTGTCTACATAAATCATATCTGATTAAATGCATATAATCACATGTGATTATATGTAACCAATCATATATGATTTATGTGGATACGATTCATTGTCACATTCTCGATTCAGTAATTGTTCTTTGTCAACTGTAATCATATGTGATTAAATACATATAATCACATGTAATTATATGTATCTAATCACATATGATTTATATGGACAAAAAAGAATGATGCCTATATAAATCATATGTGATCAGATACATATAATCACATATTATTATATACACGAGAACAACTATTGAATCGAGAACACAAAGATAAATATTGTCCACAATTATCATATGTGATTAAATGCATATAATCACATGTGATTATATGTATCTAATCTCATAGAATTTATGTGGAAAATATTCATTTTAGCGTTCTTGATTCATATTTTGTTCTTGTGTATTTAATTACATGAGATTATATGTATCTAATCTGATATGATTTATATGGACAATATTCATTTTCGCATTCTCGTTCAATTGTTGTTCTTGTACATTTAGTTACATATGATTTCTGTACAAAAGATTCATTTTCGCATTTTTGATTCAATAGTTTTTCTTTTTCCACATTAATCATATGTGATTAAATACATACAATCACATATGATTAAATACATAAGAAAAATATTGAATCAAAAATGCGAAAACGAATATTATCAATATAAATCATATGTGATTTGATACATATAACCACATGTGATTAAGTACATGAGTACAACTATTGAATTGAGAAAGAAATAATGAATCTTGTCCACATAAATCATATGTAATTAGGTACATATAATCACATGTGATTATATGTATTTAATCACATATGATTTTTGTGGACAATATTCATTTTTGCGTTTTTAATTCAATAGTTGGCCTCGTTTATTTAATCACATACAATTTATGTGAAAAAGCTTTGTTTTCACGTTCTTGATTCAATAAATCATATGTGATGAAATATATATAATCACATGTAATTATATAGACGAGAACAACTATTGAATCGAGAACATTAAAACAAATTTATGTCCACATTAATCATAAGTGATTAAATACTTATAATCACATGTGATTAAATATATGAGAAAAATTATTGAAACGAAAAATCAAAAATGTATATTGTTCATGTAAATCATATGTGATTGGATACATATAATCACATGTGATTATACGTGTCTAATCACATATGATTAAAGTTGACAAAAAATAAATATTGAATCGAGAACGCAATAATGACATATGTGATTAAATATATCTAATCACATTTGATTAAATATATCTAATCACATGTGATTATATGTATCTAATCACATGATTTATATGGACAAAAAAGAATATTGTTCGTATAAATCATATGTGATTAAATACAAATAATCACATGTGATTATATACACATAATCACAGGTGGTGGTTGTGTGTAGTGATGTTTGGTGGTGTTAGGTGGTAGGTGGTGGTGGTGGTGAAGGATGGTGGGGGTGATATGTAGGGTGATGATTATAGTGGGTGGCAAGTGGCGGTGGTGAGTGGTGATGATGGGTGGTGGAGACGGGTAAAGGTGATAGGTGGTGGTGGGTGGGTGGGTGGGATGACGGTTGGTGGTGATGGTGTATGGTGGGTGATGGTGGGGTGGTGGTGTCGGGTGGTTGTGATGGGCGGTGAAGGTGGGTAGTGGTGATGGGTGGTTGTCGGTAGTCGGTAGTTTTGGTGGGTGGTAGGTGGAGGTGATGGTGGCGGGTGGTGGTGAAAGGTGGTGGTTGTGGGGGTAGTAGAGGTGGGTGGTGGGTGGTGGTGGTGGGAGGTAGTATAGGTGAGTGGTGGTGAAGACGGGTGGTGGTGGTGATAGGTGGTGGGTGGTGGTGATGAGTGGTGGGTGGTAGTTGGTGGTAATGGCAGGTGATTGTCATAATGGTGAGTAGTGGGTGGGTGGTGATAAGTGGTGGTGGTGGTGGTTGGCGAGTGGTGGTAATGGGTGATTGAGGTGGGTGGGGGTGGTGGTGATGGGTGATGGAGGTAGGTGGTGATGATGGTGGCGAGTGGTGGTTTTGGTGGTTGATGGGTGGGGGTGGTGTTAGCGGGTGGTGATGGTGGTGGGTGGTAATGGTGGTGGTGGGTGCTAGTTGTGGCTGGTGATGGTTTTGGTGGGTGGTGATAGGTGGTGGTGTTGGCGGGTAGTAGTGATGAGTGATTGAGGTGGGTGGGGGTTATGGTGATGGGTGGTAGAGGTAGGTGGTGATGGTTGTGGCGGGTGGTGGTTTTGGTGGGTGATGGGTGGGGTGTAACGGGTGGTGGTGGAGGTGGGTGGTGGTGATGATTGGTGGTGGTCGGTAGTGATGAGTAGTGGTACATGGTGGTGGGTGGTGGTGGTGGGTGTGGTGGTTGGTGGTGGTGGCGGGTGGTAGTGGAGGTAGTGGTGGGTGGTAGGTAGTGGTGATGGGTGGTGTTGGTTTGGTGGTGAATGGTTTTGGTTAGTGGATTTTTTTAATTGTTTGTAACAATTGATTGATTTTTATGAATATTATTTTATAGTTTTAATTAAAAAAATTATGTGGTCCAAATTTGTTCTCAAATGTTCTCGTAATAAGAAATGTTCATGATTAAACGCTCCCATATATATATATATATATATATATATATATATATATATATATATATATATATAGTGTTGAGTTATTGTGATAATTAAAAAAAAGTGTGAATTGCGAAATCATAATCAATTCATAATTTTTCAAAACCAAAAACATCAATTTTCTCCAAATGTTGCGTCTAAGTCATAACTAGGCTAAAAAGATTTGACAAAAAAATTTATTTTATTTTTTCGAAAATTGCATGTATGCACAATCAACAGTCACATAGACTGCTGATGAGCACAATTAGCAGTCATATGGACTGCGGATAGGCACAATCAATAACCATATAAACTGCTTATGAGCAATCAACAGTCCATATGACTGTTGATTGTGCTTATCAGCAGTCATACAAAAAAAAACAAACAAAAAAATCGTCAAATCTTTTTTTATCCTAGATATGGATTAGACGTACCATTTGGAGAAGACTAGTGTTTTTGGTGTTAAAATATGATGAGTTGATTATGAGTTCGCAAGTTCTCATAAATCTTTTGGTTTTCAAAAGAACCTGACTCTCTCTCTCTCTCTCTCTCTATATATATATATATATATATATATATATATATATATATATATATAATTAATATTTGTTATTGACAAGTTTAAACAAATAAACATTCATTTAAAAAACTATCAAATCGCAACAATAATTTATCTCTAACTATCAACAATAATATTTTTCATTTCATTTGAAAACTCAAATCACAAGAAAAGTATCTTAATCCTAACTCCAACTCCCTCAAACAACTTTTCAAATCATTACTTTTATGAACAAAAGCTACATAAGAAGCCTTAATCTTCTCCGCTTCCACATGCATTACCAACAAAGCTCATCATTTTCTCAAAAGGACATCTAATGGTAAATCTGAGTCTCCATTACGCGAACTTATCCTTTTAGAAATCCATGTTGTAAACATACTCAGTCAAGTCCGCCTACAAAGTTGGTAAATCTGAGTCTCCATTATGTTAAATTGAACTAGAAACAGTAAAGTTATATGTTCCAAGACGCAATGTCCCTATTAGATGTTTTTATCAAACACTTGGCGGGCGATGTTTATGTGAATTTAGAAAACCAAAATGATTTCAAAAAATAAAACATCCAAAACAATGACCTAAAGACACATAAATAAAAACAAATTCCAAAAGCCATAGATTCATCAAATGTGAGAGCATCTCCAACCTACCCCCAAACTCTATTTTCCCTCATTTTCTCCAACCCTATCCCATTTTTATCTCATCCTCATCAAAAGGTTGTCCAACAAGGATGTTGAGTGGTAGAAGCATGTTGAGGAAGACAACTTTTTGGTGCTTGCCGAACTTGAGGGGTGGTGTGCATCTTAGCATGTGTTGAGGCCAATAAGGATGCCATTATGTTTAGTTTAGTTATCTTGAACCTCGGTTGTACCAGGAAGATCAGTGATATATCATTTATATAAGCTAAATTAGAGGAAATTGTAAGGTCCAAATATGGATCTTTACCAGTAGTTAAGCAACAATCAATCACAGAATAAGAATAAGATGAAAAGAAATCAAGCTTGCACACGATTATATTGAGAAAATCGTCTGGTACAACTCGATAGGACTCTATGGCATCAACAACCACTAAAAGACTAACACCTCCTCTATATATACAAGACACGGCCATAAACTGGGTTTGCGACCGTAAACAGAGTTTACGGTCGTAAACGTGTTTACGGCCGTAAACACAGTTTACGGTCGTAAACACACAAAAAGTTCAACAATCAACAAACAACCCATAAACACTATAACAGACTCATTCTGAACACAAAACAATGAAAGCCTAGACAAAACCATTTCCAGGGTCCTTCAATCTCCCCCTTGGTTTGGTTCTAGCTTAGACTCAATCCTTGTCGACCACCAGAACATCCGACGTTCCCATCGCTCCATTCCACATCTTCTTTTCAATGATCTCAGCCACCATCGCCGTGTATTCTTTCGCCGCGGGCTCGAATATTGTTTCAGCCACCTTAATCTACTGAGTAGCAAGATGATGAATGTCCCATTTGTGAAATTGAAGCAAGTCCCTTTTCTCATAGAGACGGATGCAATCATCTTTAAGCTTGATGACAGCGGCATCTGTTAATTCATCATATACCCAATACAGCATGGATGCAAGAGAACCATCAGGGTAGTTTTGAAGAACAGGGACTTGTTTCACTTGTGCGGTAGCTGGCCACATCACTTGTTTAAGTGGCTGATCAGTCTTGGGATCAAGCACATTGGGGTGAACCTTGACGATTGACTGAGCAGTCTTCATCGAAGGAAATCCTTTGGCAACTTGATCTTCCAAAAACGATTTAAACTGGCTCGCCTTGGGATTATTTGAAGGATTGGAGAAAGGAGCCTTAGACAGCTCAATAAGATCAATCTTGGTAAAAGAGTCAAAGTCGTGAGCGTCTTTGTATAGTTCATTTTTTCCGCTCTTTCTCCTTACCATGAACATGTTCATCGTGCCATGGAATCCCCATGAGATGATTCCAGACCTGTCACCATAAATGTCTCTGAAGCGATTTTCGCCCAGATCTGTAACAGTAACATGTTGTTTATCCCAGGGCGCCTTATGATCTGCGCTTCGTTTGAATAGAAGTTGACCCTTTTCAGATTCCTGGGTCGACTTCTTGCGTTTTAAGGCCTTTCCACGTGGAGCTTGCTCTGGTTCCTTTTCAAAGCGGTCTACGACGGTGGTGGTTCTGATAGTTGTAGGAGCAATGGGAGCATCTTGATTAGGAAGATAAATCTGTGGCTCTTCAACAGATGACTTGAATTCGCCCCCAAACTTATCTTCCAGCTTTTTCTTCAAGTCATAGTAACTGGCGGTCAGAAGGCCAAAATGAGTCTGGAGATCTGTAATTTGTTTGGTCTTCGCAGCATTTTCTTCATTAAGTTCTGCCATTAGAATACTGAGCTGTGTGTTTTCAGCTTGAAAGCTTGCGACCTTAATGTCAAGCTCAATATTCCTCTGATCCAACTCGACATTTTTCTGACTCAGAGCATCGACCTGCTTCTGAAGACCAAAAAGTGTAACGCCTTCTTCTCCTGTGTTATCACCCCCTATATAAATTCCTTTGCCACGCAAGGGTGATGTTGAAAATGGTTCTCTGGCCAAGAGCGTTGCTAACTTGACAGAGGTAGCGTCGTGCTCTGGCCTCGGAGGAGAGAAGTCCGTTGGGAAGGACGAGCCACCGGTTTCGTAGAAGGTACTGGGACCTTCACTGATTGGCTCAGTTGAGACTATGACTGGGGTTGTTGTTGGTGGAGCTGAAGCACTTTGAGTCACCAGTCTTGGGTCAAGTCTTCGTCTTTTGCTAGGAGAAGGTGTAGTTTGAGTGACTGGAGGATCACTTTCCATCGGCGCAGATGTAGGTAAGACAACATCAAGGGGAGGAATCCCTGACGTCACCACCATAGGAATTGCTATTTCCGCCGATGTTTTGGTTGGTGGAGGTGTAGCTTCAAGAACATCTTCTTCTTCCCTTGTCTCAGTTGCCGGTTTAGCAACTTCATTGACATTGTCGAGCAACTCATTGAGGTTTACCCCTGTCAGGAAATCCTCGTTACTCCCAAAATTAACAGGAATTTCATCATTGTCAAAACCTGTGAGATCCAGGTCTTCATACAAGTCAGTTTCTGACCCCGACCCCCTGTGAGAATCTTCTTGAACCCAAGCGGATGTCAATTCATGTTCCGAAGCTACATCAGCATTAACAGTTGGATCTTCTTCTTCTTCATGATATGAGACAGTGATGACATTTTCAAAAATGACCCTCTCGGAGGAAGTTGGCTCAGATGACATATTCTCTGACGTTCCATGCGACTCAGAAGACTCGTCAATTTCAGCAAATTTTCCAAATTTGACCAGAGGATGCAATCCTTGAAAAAAGACTTTGCCCTTTCTATTTTGCTTGATAAGACCAACTGTGTGAGGGCCCAAGGATTTGATATCCAACTTGTCACCATCCTTGACCATTTCTGGAAACTGATCGTCGACAAACACTTGGATAAGCCTTGGATAAAGTAGAAATGCATCTCTGGTCCCCGGGGTAATGACATTAATGTTCACCAAGAACTCATCAAGAATGAACTTTGAGAAATTAAACTTTATGCCAGCAGCCAAGGAGACAATTGCCCCGGTGTTTCTGAGAGAGATCTCATCGGCTCCTGATCTCCTGCCAGAAATGCAGCTCACGAACACGTGTGCCAGGAATCGCCAGTAAGGAGGCAGGAGCTTCTTCACTGTGGGAGGGTAGATACCCTCGTATCCCATCCTCTCAAGAACCCTTTGTACATCTTCAATTCCAATTTCAGTAGGGAAATTAGATTCATCGACGACAAGCAAAGTATTTCTGATGTACTCCTCCGTAATAGTGATCTTGCAACCTTTGACTATGGCTTCAATTGTTATCTCTCCGTTGACCTTTTCCATTTTTACAGTTTGCCAAAATTCCCGGATGATGTTTTGATAAATGACGGGATTTACTGTGATGGCATAGGATAAGCAGCACTCCCTTAGCCTGTAGATCATGGATTTGAACTCCGCATGAGCGACTGGAGGATCATCCAACACGATCGCCAAATTGTGCATATCCGCGAACTTAAGATTGGCCATTTTTCTGCACTAAACAAGCCAAGTAAGAAAACACAGGATTTTAACAAGTTAAATCATTTAGTTTTCTCAATTAGACAATTTATTTTGGCTTTTAAAAATTAGTTTGACTACAAAATA
This sequence comes from Lactuca virosa, assembly GCF_052849685.1. Taxonomy (NCBI): domain Eukaryota; kingdom Viridiplantae; phylum Streptophyta; class Magnoliopsida; order Asterales; family Asteraceae; genus Lactuca; species Lactuca virosa. Next base: position 376,552,719 of record NC_136430.1, on the reverse strand, counting down.
TTGGAGTTTATGGTCAAAATAGTCAAACATTGGAGTTTACGGTCAAAGGAAGTCAAGCATGGGTTTACGGTCAAAGATGGTCAACAGACCTTAAACTGAGTTTACGGTCGTAAGACCAAAACTTGGGTTTACGGTCGTAAGACCAAAACTCGGGTTTACGGTCGTAAGACCACTTTGGGTTTACGGTTCTTGAATGATCCGAAACCGTAAACTCCTCGTGAACAGTAAACGCCGACAGAACTTTAAACTTCGATTACTCCTTCGTTTTTGGTCGGAATGGCGAATAGAGAGCATATCCTTGGTCGGATTCATCATACCTTCGAGATGTACTAGGCCGATTTCTCAAAAACTTCAACAAAAATTTCGATGAGAGAGAGTAGAGAGAGAGAATGTGATTGCGGCTGTAAAGGGAGAGGAGGAGGTGGAAAAGGGTTTACGGAAGTAAACTCTTTGTTTTATACTTCCTCGAAATAACCAGTCTCCCACACAGTGTAAAACCCAGTCTTTTATCCCGATAAAATTTTTAAGAATAAATCTCTTGAGGATTTATTTAAAATAAAAAAAATAAAATAAAAATAAAAATTAAATAAGATTAAAATTAAACTAAAAATAAACTAATTTCTAAAATTTAAGAATTAAAGGATTTAAAAAATAAATTTTGACAATTATAAAAAATAAAATAAAATTAGAATAAAAATTAAAAATAAAATAAAACAAAGGAAAATTTAAATTTTGAACAAACAAAATTTATTTCAACACTACTAACAAGATCTTGTGACACTGGGATCAAAGCTGTTAGACAGCCTTAATCCGCTTGTCGGTACCTTTCATCTTCACATCTTTATCTGGTCGATCGCCAGTATTGTGGTCTACTTAAACACGAAAAATCGTGACAGATTTTGGACATTACTATTTGTTACAAGACAGGTGAGCTTAAGTTCCTAGATACTATATCTTAAGGACCATTCAGCTGACGACGACCAGGGATATTGTTGTCCACCTAAATTGAGCAGCGAGATCTATAGACAATCTTTGAGAGTTCAATTGTTAATTGTACTGGAACATGTTTCCCGCATCCTGATATGCCCCCGTAATCAAGAACTTCCAGAGTACTCCTTACATCGGGTGAGAAGACAATCATTAAGAGAGAGGATGAATTCAGACTATTATTAATTATAGTTTTTAGAGGGATTAAGATGTAGAAGGGTGCATATACTGTGTACCAGGTCGGATTATGAGTCACGCAAAGGAGACAGTATATGGCTAACAGATGGGAAGAATTTCATAAATTTAATATGCAGAGAGATAGATTTGCATATGTTGCTATCCTGGTCGGATCTCTTCCAATCACGCAGAGGAGGCAACATATGACTGACAGATAGGAAGAGAAAGAAAACAATTTTCTACAGACCTAACTTATCGGAATTTACCAGTTGCCCCATCAATACCGGATTTAAGGACAGAATCCACACATCGAGGAGAAGTTAATCCACGGTTCCAAGTACGGGTTCATTTAATGTGACGAGTCGATTCCCATATATATCTCCCTGCTCAACCTATCCAAGCATCGTATTGTCAGGCTAAACGGATCTAACTAGGTCAAGATTTGTTAAGTCTAAGAATTTCTTAAGTTCAACTCTGCCTAGTCAAGTCCATTTATAATCTTTCGTGCCTACCGACGCATCAGCCCAGAGTAAAGACCCTTCAATTTTGGGTACGTTACGCAGACTCAGATTGCCTGTTATCACTTGATAATATCACTTCCCAGTCTTTTATCAACAAGCAAAACTGTTAGAGACAATATTTTTGATTTTTCTGAAATTTTTAATGTTTTTGGATTTTTGTTTATTTCTCCCCCTAAATTTGTGCATGGAAGAGAATGAAATGACTGAAAAGCTCAAATTTAAACTAAGAAAAACCTAAAAAACAATCCTCAAAACGAATCATTTTTAAAAATCCCACAAGCACATCGAATCGAGCTTTGTGAAAAGGCTTTGTGAACAAGTCCGCCACATTATTATCAGTGTGAACATGTTCTAGCCTAATGAGCGAACGCTCATAGCAATCTCTAATAAAATGAATTTTGATGTCAATGTGCTTGGTTTTGGAATGTTGGACAGGATTTTTAGCGATTTGAATAGCAGCCTCATTATCACAAAAAATTGGGGTTTCTAGATAATTCAAACCGTAGTCCAACAGCTGATGTTGGATCCATATGACTTGAGAACAACAGGCAGACGCAGCTACATATTCCGCTTCTGCTGTTGAGGTTGAGACCGTATGCTGCTTCTTGCACTGCCATGAGACCAGTCTATCTCCAAGAAACTGGCATCCTTCTGAAGTCGATTTTCTATCAAGCTCACACCCGCCATAGTTGCTGTCTGCAAAAGCATAAAGGTCAAATTCGGGATTTTTCGGATACCAAAGGCCCAGTTTTGGGAAACCTTTGAGATACCGAAAAATCCGTTTAACAGCAATTAGATGAGAGAGTTTAGGATTGGCCTGGTAGCGTGCGCATTGACAGACCGCAAACATTACATCTGGGCGGCTGGCAGTCAGATACATAAGCGATCCGATCATTGATCGATAATACGTCTGATCTACGGATTCGCCTTCAAGATCAGGAGTCAGTAAAGGTCTCTCCGCCATGGGTGTAAGAGCAGGTTTCGCGTCTTGGAACCCGAACTTCTCCAGCATATCATCCACATACTTCGCTTGGTGAATTAGGATTCCGGTAGAAGATTGTTTGACCTGAAGCCCCAGAAACATGGTCATCTCCCCAAGAGAACTCATCTCAAACCTTTTCTTCATCACACCTTCAAATTCCTTGCAAAGCTGTGGACAGGTTGACCCGAAGATAATGTCGTCAACATAGATTTGAACTAGTATCTGATCATTACCCACATGCTTGATAAAAAAAGTTTGATCAATGGTGCCGCGAGAGTATCCATGCTCGAGCAAATGCTTTGTTAGAGTCGCATACCATGCTCGAGGAGCTTGATGTAACCCATACAATGCTTTGTCCAACTTGTAGACACGATTAGGGAACTTTGAGTCAACAAACCCAGGGGGTTGATCAACATAAATTTCTTCCTTCACCTTGCCATACAAGAAGGCAGTCTTGACATCCATTTGGTAGACCGTGAAATTCATGTAGGAAGCATATGCGAGAAAGATACGAATAGCCTCCAGCCGAGCCACGGGAGCAAATACCTCACTATAGTCAAGACCCTCAATTTGTCGAAACCCGCGAACCACCAGCCTTGCTTTATTTCGCACGATCACACCCGAATCATCTTGCTTATTACGATAGACCCAACGCGTGTCAAGAGCCTTTTTGCCCTTCGGTAAGTCAACCAACTTCCAAACCCCGAGCTTTTCAAACTGATTCAGCTCTTCATGCATTGCATCCATCCAGCTGGGATCATTCAAAGCCATGTCAACATTCTTCGGCTCTATTTGAGATATAAAGCAAGAGTAGAGACATGCATTAACGTCTCCACTCTGACTTCTGGTTTTAACTCCATCTCCCAGCTGGCCAATGACGTTATCGATCGGATGATTGCGTTGAATACGTGAGGGAATGTCTTGGCTGATATCATTGATAGAAACAGGAAGAGTGTGAATATTGAAACTTCCATCATTTACTGATTGATTCACATTAGATGAATCTGCTACGAACTCATTTGCGATTTCTTCGGGAAAGAGGAGTTCCATAAACGTTGGATTGACAGCGGAAGCGTCTCTGGACATGAACTCTCTTTCAACGGGTGTAAGAGGTGTAGCATCAGTATTAGGAGTTCCATCTTGAACTTTAGACTATGGACTATTAGGTTGATCAGATGGCTCCCCCTCAGGTGGAGCAGAGGACTCCTCCCCAGATGGAGCAGAGGACTCCCCCTCAACCGTTGGAGGTCTGTAGACAACTTCTTCGTCTTCGTCTTCATACACGATCTTCGAACCAGAAGAGGATCCACTTGAACTATTTGAAGACACATTTAAAGATTTGAAAAGCGATGTGTAATCAAATAACCAGTCAGGACCCACTCGAGCGTCTGTTTCATTCTCCTCCAGCCAGCGTACGTCATAGGATTCGACTATCTGCTTAGTCTTCTTGTTGTAAACCAAATACGCGGTGCGCGCAGCATACCCTACAAAGTAACAATCATCGGCTTTGGCGTGGAATTTAGGGTTGGATTCCAAATGAAGAAGGGTGCAGGGGCAGCCTAATACACGGAAATTTCTGACAGAGGGCTTGTGTCCATAGAGAATTTCATACGGTGTCTTCATCTCTGCTTTGTTGATTAGAACACGATTCTGCACGTAGCAAGCAGTATTAATCGCCTCGGCCCAGAAGAAAACAGGTAGTTTGGAATCACAAAGCATCGTCCTTGCGGCGTCTTTCAATGTTCTATTTCTCCTTTCAGCAACACCGTTCTGTTGAGGCGTGTGAGCAGAGCTATATTGACGCACTATCCCCTTTTTTGCGCAAAAATGGTCAAGAACCGAATTCTTGAACTCAGTTCCATTGTCAGTACGAAGCGCTTTCACTTGATTGTTGGTCTGTTTCTCAATCATCACCACGAACTTCTTTATCAGGTCAGCAACCTCCGGTTTGTTGGATAAGAAGAAAACCCAATAAAACCGAGAGAAATCGTCGATCACAACGAGGCAGTATGAGCTTTTGTTGATGCTCAGGACGTTGACCGGACCAAATAGGTCCATGTGTAACAATTGGAGCACTTGACTTATTGAGTTGACATGCTTGGGCAGGTGTGGTTTCCGATGGTGTTTGCCTTGAGCACAGGAAACACACTTTTCAAATGTAATAAAGTCTCTGACGGGTAGGCCTCAGACCATCTCGTTCTTGGCAAGACGATTCAAGTTTTTCGCGTTAGCATGACCGAGCCTTCGGTGCCACAGCATTGCGTTTTGTTCGGCGACTTTTGAGAAGAGGCAAGTGACTTGTTCAGGGAGATTGGTGTTCATGTCAATAATGTAAGCATTCCCATCCCGCTTAGATTTGACGAGGATCCATTCTTCCGGGATGACAATGCCTGGCTTTAAGATCATACATTCCTTGTCGGTAAAGTGGGTGGAGTAGCCTTTGTCGCAAATTTGGGAAACGCTCAACAAGCTGTGCTTTAACTCGGGAGCGAAGTTGACATTCTCAAAGCTTACCACTCCATTTGTAACAGTTCCTCTTTGCGTGATCTTTCCTCCATCTCCGCCCGCAAAGGAAACATACCCCCCATTAAAGGATTGAATTTCGCTCAATTGGGATATGTCTCCAATCATATGCCGGGAGCAGCCACTGTCGACGTACCAGGGACGAACGACATTCCTCCACAACTGTCCCTGCAAAATGAGCGGAATCATTTAGATTTAGGAACCCAGGTCATTACAGTCTTGGGTTTCCTTTTTACTTTCTCTGAATTAACATTTAAAGATTTCAAACTAGGATCCTCATTCCTAATTACTTCAGAGGGTGGCAAAGATGGATTAGAAAGTGATTTAGGCTTCCATTGAAGTTTAGGTTTTACAACATTCTCTTGTGGTTTTGAAATAGATTTCTTAGGAGTTTGCACAAAGCTTCTGGATGTTCTACCAGAAGTGGTTGAAGATCTAGAATTGCTTTTTGACGAAACCGATCTTGGCGGAGCCTTGTTCGGTTTTGGCAAGCTCTTTTGAGTTTTGTTGATAAAAACCTTTTTATTCTTTTGAAAATCAGCTCTTTTTCTACTTCGGTCATCTTTCCAATCATCAATTCGAGAACAATTTCTTGAGGATTTTCTAATTAAAGACCTTCCTCGAGATTTGTTCTCTCCTCTTGGTGACAGATAGTTCACAAAGATCCTGTTATGGCAATTCCTAGCTATGTCACCACCAACGCCACAATTAAAACAAGTCTGTTTATTATTTGAACTTGTGCTACATTTATCAGATTTATTTTCTTGATGGACACTCTTACTTTTCTCAGAGGAGCATACATGAGAGACAGATTGTGATATAAGTGAGGGTGCCTCAGAAGGTATGACATGTGGAATTGATGGTTTTTCATGAGAATTGCCAGCATCAGAATTACCAAAAAGTTCATCAAACATATCAAAGAAATTAAATTCAACAGAGTCAGAAATAGGAACATCACACAAAATACTATCAGTCTTAACATCAGAATCACAAATAGGAATAGAAACATCAGAAATAGGAACAGAATTAGAAACACCAACTCCATGCTTTGCCTGATCTAAAGGATGATCTGCAGAGGAAAAAGAAGCGTCAGTACTTTCAACATTTATAAATCCTCCTGAAACGAAGCCAGATGGATTGCTATAAACCATAAAAGATTCATTGGCAATCTCATCTTTGGACAAGGGTTGATACTGATAGGTATGATTATATGGAGGAGGCACGCTATCATATCCTAAACCCTTAGACTGATTTCGTTTAAAATCCATGCAGTGATCAATCATGGTGGCAACTACCTCGCTTGATCCATCAAATTTTTGAAAAGCAAAGTTTGTAGAATTAAACCTTTCCTTTAATGTATCAAGCTCGACAGTTAGCGCATCATTTTGTCTTTTAACATAATTGTACAGTTCACATTTCTCACTGTACTCTGCTTGGATTCTTCTAAAATCGTTTATCTTAGCTTCTAATTGGACTTTAAGAGGCTTTTGTCCTTTCCTAAGTTGGTAGCCCTCATATCTAAGGTCCTCTACTTCTCTACGCAATAATTGGACTTCATCACGAAGAACTTTAACATATTCTTTACATGCATAAGAACAGGATGGTAGGGTTACCTCGCTTCTCTTGGGCTCAGAAGAAGTAGACGCCATGAAAGCAAACTGCAGCTCCATCATTTCTGCCTCGGGATCAGCTTCATCAGTCTTTAATGAGGCATCATCGATCTGAGCAAGGTGAGCATTTTCTGGCCCTGAAATGTTCAAAGCCTGAATCTGGTCCTCCCAGTCAAAAGACTGAGCGACCATAGCGGTCTCACCATTAGCTGCAGCACCTGCACGGTTGTTTCCCACTGCTACGATCATTCTGTTGTTGTTGACCCTGCGATCTGGTTTAGGACATTCACGAGCAAAGTGACCCGGCTCGTGGCAGTTGAAACATCTCAGCGTGCTCTTGTTGAATCCCACCTTCTTGTGAGCATTCATGCCCCAATTGCTCTTCCCAGTCTTCTTAGCAAACTGCTTGGCCCTGAAAACAGCCATAGCAATCTGCCACGTGATGTCCATCTCTTCTACGTCTTTAGGATGAATCTGGTCCAGGTCAGCAAATGACAGCTGAGGTGGAAGCTCTCCAGCTACAAAAGCATTATAGCAGTTAACAAGCCCAGTAGCTAGAGCCAGATTTTCATCAGTATCCTTAGGGTTTGAGGAAGAGGCTACAGTAGGTACATTTGGGGAAGGAACAACTTGTGGGGAGATAAATGGTTGATGCTAAGGATGAGGAATAGGTGATGCAGCAGCGAAGGTCTGAATTTGAGGTGGTTTAGCAGTAAACCCTTGACCTGAAGAGGACATGATTGAGGAAAGAGCATTGTTGGATGAGATCCCAAGATTTGTAGTAGAGTATGAGCTCACATGATTGATCTCTCTCTGTTTGTCATCAATATCACAAGATTTGATGATTGCCATGGTTTCAGCAAGAGTGAGGCGGTTTAGATCCTTAGTCTTCTTGATCACAGCAACATTTATATCCCATGATCTGGGAAGAGCATTGAGAAGCTTTTTGTTGATTTCTGACTTGGTCAAGTAAATCCGAGATATGTTCATATCCGTTGTGAGAGTTGTGAACCTCTGCAATTGAGCCTCAAGAGTCTCTCCTGGAATGTAGTTGAACATGTTGAACTTTTGCCTCAACATGTCCTGGCGACTCTCCTTCATATCCTCATTGCCCTCATAAACTTCAATTAGGGCTTCCCATAGATCTTTAGCTGAAGTGTACTCACGAAAACCTTGAGCAATATCAGGAGATAATGCCATGGTTAAAGTGGCTAAAGCTCTTTCTTGCTCTTCTATTTTCTCAAACTCCTCATCAGTGTAGTTTTCAACCTCCTTGTCAATCACTTGGCCTGCAACTGTCGTAGTGATTCTAATAGGGCCTCTAAGAATGCTTCTCCATACCTTAAAGTCCTTCATTTTGATGTATTTTTCAATTCTATACTTCCATTCGGGGAAACCATCCACAGACATCAATCTTGGAATTCGTGTGGTGGTGCCCATAACAGCGTCAAGTTCATGGAAATGATTTTGACCTTGAGAATCCATTTGAGATTAAGCAAATTAAGCAAATTAAGTTCAAAATTTGAGTTTACAGTTGAAAGGGTTTACAACCGTAAACCGAGTTTACGGTTCAGATGATTTCGACCGTAAACGGAGTTTACGGTTCTGAGCTTACGACCGTAAACTGTGTTTACGGTTGAACAGTTTACGGTTTGTGAGTTTCCGGTTTATGTGTTTACGGTTCTCGAAACTTGGTTTACGGTTTATGAAGATTCAGTGTTTACGATTCTTGATGTTTTTGATTCAACAACCGTAAATGGAGTTTACGGTTGACAGCAAACTCCCAGAAAACCCTTATGAACACGATTTTTCAGTAGAAACGATTCCCTTCACTACGTAAACACTAACAGCAGGTTCGAACTTCAAAGATATCGGTTGAAATAGCCCAAAAATCGATTGAAAGAAGCTTTAACACCGGTTTTAGCTCTGATACCAATTGTAAGGTCCAAATATGGATCTTTACCAGTAGTTAAGCAACAATCAATCACAGAATAAGAATAAGATGAAAAGAAATCAAGCTTGCACACGATTATATTGAGAAAATCGCATGGTACAACTCGATAGGACTCTATGGCATCAACAACCACTAAAAGACTAACACCTCCTCTATATATACAAGACACGACCATAAACTGGGTTTGCGACCGTAAACAGAGTTTACGGTCGTAAACGTGTTTACGGCCGTAAACACAGTTTACGGTCGTAAACACACAAAAAGTTCAACAATCAACAAACAACCCATAAACACTATAACAGACTCATTCTGAACACAAAACAATGAAAGCCTAGACCAAACCATTTCCAAGGTCCTTCAGAAATGTAGATGTAGGTATATAAGGGAATCACTTATTGATACCTTTATGAAAATAGGAGAGAGATTTATCAAGTGTTGATGAGTGATTTGAAGTTAGGACTAGTTCACCAACACTAAACGTAAGGGTGGTGTCAGAGATGAAGGCGTCACCAAAAGATGGAGTCAACTGCGGAATAAAGAGACGCCGTTCAAATTTTCATGCGTTAGGTAAATTTAACTATCTCGACCTTACCATTTAATGAAAGCCAAGTTTTTTATATTATTTCAGATGTGTTTAATGTGTATAAGCTAGCTTGTTTTTTGTTTGGTGAAACCACAAAATTAGCTTATAATAGCCTATAAACTAGCTACTAAGTTAACTTTTTTATAAGCTATTTAAGATAACATATTTATAAGTTAGCTTATAAGCTAAAATCTAACTTTTTAGCTACCACGTTAAACAAGGTATTAATGGACTAGTATCTAATGGGCTTAATATTATTGGATTAAATGAAGTAAAAAATCAAAATAGGTAATAGAGATGTATCGGAGGAAGAAAATTATCGTATACATGTAGGGGATTATTAGCATCAAGTACATTATCTAAAGGTAGAAGAATAATAGAAAGATTTACTCAAGTACACATGCATACTAGAATCCATATTTTACTAGTAATAACAACATACTTTAAAAATATAACAAAAGAAAGCACAACTAACCTCTTGGTTGTTTGATTGTATCTTGTGTTTGTCAGCTCGTTACTATGGATAAAGGATCCAACATAGCACCCCTCTATTGAAATCAGACCCACAACACCATAAACATAAGGAAGAACCCACAAATTAGGGTTAGTATGAAAATCAACAACCATAGCAGAGAGGTTGTGCTTTTCGGATTTAAAGAAATAGAGAGACAGGAATTGGACAAATTTTAGATAGGGAAAAGTAGCTCTAGCGTTTATCCTTATCTAATTCAAATAAGTCGCATCCCTATCCAAGGACACCTCAAATTTGTCCCCTGATGGTCTCCAGAGACTTCTGGAATATTCCAATTAATCCCTTTGAGTAATTAATATTCTAGCCCTTTAATTAATTAAAACAGTTTAATTAATTTCCAAAATAATATCCAATTAATTTATTAATTACTTAATAAATTAACAACTTATTTATCTCTATTTCCTTATGCCATTTTGGTCATCCGACTAACCCAAAAGGACCCTACTATTATTAGATATATTATCAAAACAGTTAATGACTTTGGACACTATTTTCAGTAGTCTCCCACCTGGACAAGTCATTAACTTTTCAGGATCTAAATATTTCAATAACAATTAGCAGAGAGTGGTCATCCATTGAAATTGTCAAACTCTAATTAGAATCTGGTCCTTAAGGCAAGTGATAAACTTACTCATTTGTCTAAATATATCTATGAACAAGAGCCATGGAAATGAGTCAATCCAAATGTTCAACAATTCGTTTCTCGATTCATGATTCCTGACATTACATCTGATTACTAAATCGAACACATTAATTTAGTCAGGGCTCGGTGTGACATTCCCTATTTTCCATAACCAAATAAAACTTTGTCTTTATGCTTTCAAATACCATGTTGTATTTGTTGCGGAAAATTATAGTTTAAATAAACATTATGAGATAAAAAATATTGTTTCAAAATATAAAAACCACTACGGATGTCATAATTAATACCTAACATAGGTTACAACTGATGGGTTTTGATACTAAATATAAGTTAGTTTTTCATAAAAACCGGTCAATGGAAGCGTTACAAAATAACAAGTTTATTTTTAGTTTATAACAAAAACAAACCATCAAGGATCTATTTATAGAGGTTAGAATGAAATAAAAACAACCAAATAGTTTTTAGAATGACAACCTTTGAAGCCTTAGAACCCACTTGGTTTTCGGGTGTTGATGAAGATAGCAAAAATGAAAGAGTATGATTTCTCAATGTGTATCAACCATCAAGAGTAAGACACTTGGAATGCTAGTTCATTCTTGTATTCTTGAGTGTCATAAGCCTTAATTGCTTAACTCAAATAAGAAATAAAGGAGACAACTCAAGAGGGCTTTTAATCTTGCAAAAATCTTCAAAAGACAACAAGAAGAGGGAGAGTAAGGTGGTTGCGGCCACACTAAAGATGAGAAGAAAAACTAGCCAAATTTCATGGAAGAAGCTCTCTTTTTATATCTCATGCAAGGTAGGGGCTTAACATTAAAATACTCTAAAGTAATGGTAGCCTTTAGAAGCATGAGAGACATCTTATGGAGGTTGACAACCTCCACCTCTTAAAAGATACTTTCGACCATACCCTTCAAAAAGAGAAGTATTCTTTAATTTTTATAAACTCAAAGTTTATAAAATATAAAATTTGTCATTAGGTAAAAGACAAAAAAAATCCAACTAGTCCAAAATGTTGTGCGTGACTTATTAATTCATACCATATGAAATAATAACTAGTTATACTCTCTTATAATTATTCTTTTCATAAAACAATAATTATTCCATAATTAAATACAAGAATTGATAGTATTTATTAATAATCATATTAATAATAAATATACAAAATGTGCCAACTTGATAAAGGCGTGACTCTATAGGATCATATATTATTAGAAATGTCAGTCAATAATGATTCTTGGGCATATAGATTCATCAATCTCCCACTTGCATAAGATTCATTACAGACTGACATGGACAGTAGCTGATGTCTAGCAACGGGCTACTGCCCCTAACAACATATGAAGGGTGTCATCTCATCAGCATCCAATTCCAGGAGCTCTAAGCTACAATTGTTACTAATGGTGTGGTATCAATTATTCCTTTGTCTCAGACATCATGTTGAACAGACATCATTTAGTGTCTAACTCTCAACGAATAAGAGTGACAAACCCCATCTTGAATACATACTCCCATCAATGTAGTTCATTTCATACCCAACGATGGAACTTATGACTGCCTTTAACGGAACAAAGATAAACCATGTCAAAGAACACCAATCCTTCACTTCAAGTCTTGAATATGTATCTCAGGTATAAGAATACAAAGATACAAATTTGATCAAAACATCACTCATGAATACGATCCATAAAGTGATTTTGATGCGGTTAAGGTCCAATACTTATTCTTCTAATCAAGTACATACGAAGTTGGTAGCAGCTCTTGCTATTTTCATCTCCATGAAAGTCAAACAATATGTCACAACTAGCATTTTTTACTAGGAAATTCTGTCTGCATGTAATCAACTCTTGTATAATTTGTAACTTTAAGTTGATATTATGCACTATGCTCATTCAAAAACAACTATTTGAATCGAAACTCACTCGTGAAGTCCAAAACCTAATTCAATACATTTCATACATTTAACTGTGGGTTTGAAACCCTAATTTCCCAGTTCAAACTTAAAATGGACTAGGATCCTCTTATTGGGTCAAGGAACCCTATGTGGGCTCTAGTTGGACCCACATTCATTAAACCATAGCATCTTGGGCCATGATGGGCTTAACATGACTCACTTCATTTTCATGGGCCTTAATGGGCCGTGAACAACCTTCTTGAACTTAAATGGGCCAAAAACCCACTATGTTCACCCTTTTGGGCCGTAAACCCATAGGAGGGCCCAATGGGCCGAAAACTTCCACATTGGGCCTTGTAATTTCAAGGATATTCAAATTAAGCCCAACATCTAGCCTTCATCTCTTTCCTTCTCATTCTCGCCCCCCCCCACACACACACAAAAAAGGGAAAAAGATGGAGATTTATTAAGATGACACCTCCTTATTACATGGAGGGTATCCATCCTAATTATATCACAAACATCCAAGTTAAGCCTTAATCCTTCATGTAATAACCACACATCAAATCCCTCCCTTCCTCTTCTTCTAGCCTCTACTGAGAACCCCAACATCATCTACACCTCTCTCATTTCTCAAACATAAAATCCTCTCTAGAGCTCTCAAGAATATTTCATCTCCATTCTTCCAAATTTTCATGAATTGTAAGTGTGCATCAAGAACATTTTATCCAAAAATCCACTCATCTTGGTATGCTACTTCCACTCAAGAGGTTTAACTTCATTTTTATGTTAAACTTACTCCTCTTAACACTCCATTTCGTGATTTATGATCTTAGAACTTCCTAAGCTCGAAAACTCATCTCAAGGGAGCTTGTTAGAGCCAAAAACTCCTCCAATCTTCTTCCAAAACCGATCCATCAACCCAATGTGAGTTCATACCCCCTATTTTCGGTTTTTACTATGTTTAGGGGGAGAATACAAGTTGTTTTGTGTAGATCTATGTGTATATGCATGACTATGTGTGTTTTTCATGATATAAGTTGTGATTATGTGTTATAAACTTCATAAACTCGAAAATATGCTAAACTATGATGATATTTGTAGAACATAACACTTGATACAACTTATTATGCAAAGAAAAGGTTTAAAACATTTCAAGGTTGTTTAAAACTAAGAAAATCGCATAATAGGGCCAAAAATGACAAAAAAGTCAATAGTGAAGTTATTATATATAACTCACGGTTTTAAGGGACCAAAAAGGAATTATTTTGGATAAATATGAATCTTTGTGGTATTTATGATTTTAAAAGGGCAAAAAGTGTAATTTTTTGTAAATGGGCCTCATATTGGGCTTTCACGGTTTTCGGGCTAAGTTTATAAATTTTTGGACTTTTGCGGGCTTGAATGTCATTTTAAACATAGTTGAGCCAAAAATGTTATTTTTCGGATATATGGGCTAAAAATGAAAATTTTACCAAACTTGGGCCAAAAAGGTTAAATTTTATGCTTTTGGGCCGAAAAGGTAAATTTTTATACAATAGGGCCAAAAATGTTAATTTTTGTACCATTAGGCCGAGAATACCTATTTTTATAAAAATTATGGGACCGAAAATGATAACTTTGACAAAAGCTAGTTAAAAATGATATTCTATTTGAAATTAGCCCTTAAATGTAAACTTTGGGTCCTAAGGGACCTAAAGTGTCATTTTTACCAAAAATTACACCTAAGTTGTAAATATTTAGTCCACTGGACCAAAGATGTCAATATTACAAAAGTGGCCCTTTTTATGTCATTTTGGAAAAACGATTGAACAAGAACGAACATTACAATAACAAACGAGTCAAATACGTTAAACTCACTTTTATTGGGCCTGAATATACATTACATGCTTAGTGGGCCTTAGTTGTCCTTTTGCATGCTTATTGGGCCTGGAATATACATTACATGCTTAGTGGGCCTTAGTTGTCCTTTTGCATGCTTATTGGGCCTGGAATATATCACATGTTTAGTGGGCCTTAGTTGTCCTTTTACATGCTTGTTGGGCCTCATACCTTCACGTACATACTCGTTGGGCTTGATAAACTTAAACACACACAGAAACAATATACACTGTGCAATTCAATATTCACGTAAATTCAGTTAAGGATCTTGTGAGACACTTCGTTTGACACTTATCGAGTGTACAACCGTAGCCTGTAGTTATAACCAGAGTCTCCTGTAGGGAGAGCGAGAGTTTGTGTATAGATCTATACGGGGTTGACACCCCACACCTGAGCTGTTCGCTACAGTTAGACGAGGCCAGTCTAGGGTGACAAACCTTACCCTAAACAAGTTGGCGTCTGAAAAACGTCATGATGGGCGGATCAGTCATTATCAAGTATGGTTATAGCGACTCACAAAGAAATTAAATCCATTATAAAAATTTACGGAATACATTTACAGTTTGGTAACACGGAAACATACACTGGTACTTAGTCTTAGGGTGATAAGACCACAACGTTTTATAAACAGACACTATCGGATTGTCTGGGACCATTCACTTTATACATTTTCAGACATTAACACACATGCATTAATACAAGATCGGACACAAACATTTCAAATCGTTTTTCAGAAAATATCGGATTTTCTGGTGTTTACAAAGTAATACAAAACATTTTACTCAAACATGCTTATGAACTCACCAACATTATATGTGTTGACGTTTTCAAATTAACTTGTATTGTCAGGAAATCATTAAGCAGAAAGGTCGACAGGAACATATGGAAATTGTCATATTTTGTATCATCATACATTAACTATTTGGGCATTTAATATTTAATACAATACTTGATGTAAACAATGATGGTTGTATTTGGTATGTATGATGATGGTGTTTGTGATGTTTCATTTATATTCACTGTGATGATATTACAAGATGAAGTCACTCAATCCCCGGACGTTTCCTCCGTCTGGTTCGGGGGTGCGACACAATCCACTCATATTAGTCTTACCTTTAGATGCTCCCACAACTATGAGCGACTATGGACATTTAGAATAGCCTAGTTATTCAAGGATTAAACATGATAATATATAACACAACAATCATTTAATAAAAGACTCATATCCAGTATATCAACTCATTACAATACATGTTGCTTGTATTGTTACAATATCCAAATACTAAATTTCAATCAAATATATCTACTTATATCAACAAGGCCCTATAACACCTACTTGACTTTTATGCTTTAGTTAATGAAGGAGATTTGTTAAGTAGATGTGACAAACTTAATTTGTATAAACTTTGTGAATACAAACATGTTCAGTTATATATATATATATATATATATATATATATATATATATATATATATATATATATAACTCATATATGGACAAAATTATTGAGAATGTATTAGATGATTAAATATGACTTAGATACCAATACTTGCCTAATGGGATTACTCATAGTTATAATGAACTATATATTAAGCATCTTTGTATGGGGTTCTCCAAACAACAATGTACTCTAATTCTGATTTGTAACTATAATTAAAATCTACATGGAAACTCTATCAATATAACTTTCTCTTCATTTATAAATAGGACACGCCCGACTGTGATTGGGAGTCACCACAATCTATTTGGAAGTGAAGTGCATGTGTAACAACTTTAAACATAACTTTCTTTCAAATACTCCGTAAATGAGGAATATTTATTTAGTTCTCGCAACTACTTTATAATGTTCCTTTAAGTCTCACCATGACTTATTCTCGTATACTGTTATCATTTGACATGCTGCAAGCATACAAATTATCTGGTCTTCATGCATAATGATGACATACATGATTAATCCAATTGCAACAACATATGGAATACAATCATATTATGTAATTTAAAAACATTGTACCAGGATTTTAAGGAGTACTCAAAATTATGTCATGTGGTATTCGACAAGATGACTCTCTCAAAGTCCTTTATCTTAAGCTCTTTAAGATTCTTGACAATTAATGCAATTTTACTTTATTATTTAAGTTTCCATGATCAATCTATATAGATCCTTATTCCAAGAATTAGTATGTCGACTACATATAAGACTAGGAATGTTACTGCACTCCCACTAGTTTTATAGAAATACAAGAGTCATCTATATTTATAATTAAATCACATTATGCAATTATCTTATAAGAAAGAAGATTCTTACTTTGAAATGTTAGCTTAAATCTTGGAAAGATTTTCATTCATGTATGTTTTCTCCTCTAGAACTCACTTACTCTTTATAGTCAAACTATATCAAGGAAGATTAATCAAGACCAAACTTGATAATTATACATGAATACATCTCTATGTGTTTTATTAGTTTCGGATCAACTATTGAGTAGATTAAAAAACAGTTGAAAACTTGCTAGTTCCAAACTATGATGCATTTAGCTTATGGATCTTTAGCTCTTAAAGTTCCAAATTGCTCCCACTTAGAAAAAGAACTTTCTAAGCACTTGTCTTATGGAATGACAGTTAGTGAAATTTGTAGAGACTTCATCTTAAAAAATCATTTAGGATAGTCTGCATAAATGCAATTAGTAGATGCTAGAGTGGTTAAGCTTATTCTCTAACATAAGCTTTATCAATCCGTACTTTTTCGATAAAGATAAACCATTACATCCTTAGTCTAATGAAAGTATTTAATCTAGTTGTATGGTTGGAAATATATATATATATATATATATATATATATATATATATATATATATATATATATATATTCAATATATATTTCTTGCAGTGAGCATAATTCCAAAAAAAACTTATAAATTAATTAGTTGTTTAAAAAAAGGTCATATAATAGACTGAAGGGTCGATTTTTATCCTCTTCAAAAACTTGTACTATAAACATTCAGCTAGTGGCCAGGTGACCCTATCCCACTAGATAATACGAAGGCTACCTCGAACATCAAAAGATAGATCCAAGTGACTAGGTGAGCCCGTGCTACAAGAACCATACTAATGACGAGTGAGTGTTTTTGACGAAATGAGTTGTGAATCAATTCCACAACTCCAAAGATGTTCCAAGAAGACTTGGTTTATTAAACTCATTTTCTTTATCATAACGAAAGGTTAATGATGGTCTCATAAAGTTGTATTTCAATCATCACTATGAAACAATTTGAGCAATTCAAAGGTTTCAACAGAAACGAATAGAAATCGTCAGTGGAATTGATTAAGTATTTGTCACCAAATCTATTCATGGATTGAAAATATTACATACATCAATTATGTATAATTCTTTGTCAAGCCTTTTGTTCTTTAGCTACTAATAGATAAAGACACTTGCAAAGCATTTTTTCATATGTATATGATTCACATATATCAAATGAATCAAGCTCATTTACCTTAAAAAATTCCATCCTTTTGAAGTTGGTATATGTGTTTCATATTTATATTTTCATGATGATTATGACATAGATAAGTTTCAATCAAATATCATTTGATTATTTAGGCATTATGATTAGAAATTTCAATTTAATGAAAGCTTATAGATTTACATCATAATCAACAATATGAGAAAATATTCTTTAACACAGAATACATCGTTTCAGAAAATGAATGTGAACATACATTAAACGATATGTAAATCTAAATTTATTTATAAACTTACAACTGTTACATGTCCCTATAAAATAGGTACAAAACATCTATTGTTTAAATAAAGACTATAACATCACTTGTTATATATTTAGCATGGAATATCATTCGTTTGTAATCAGTTGAATATTTCTTCCAACCATTAGCACATAATATCAATTATTAGTGTCACATTAAGTATAATATACTTATGTGAATGATGGAAAAATACATAGTTCTATCATATAGATATTTGATGTCTTGATCAACTCAGACTTCCTCAAATCGATGAGATTAGAGGAGCAGTTCTTATTTCAATGTTCAGTTTCTTTCACAATAGAAACAACATTAATCATTTAAATCCTTTCTTGATTTCTGGGTTTATGTTGTATTTCTGTTAACTGAACTATAAGTTTATTTGAGTACACAATATCTCAGACTTCCATTTATTCAATGCTTAAACAGACTTGAAGCACTTCTACTGTTTTGATTGAATGTTTGTTTTTCTTGATGACACATCTGATATGTTTCATAATTATCCAATACTTTCTACAAGTCAAGGTTAATTACTCCAGTATGATGTGAGACACATCAATATCATCCTAATGATACTTCAATCAAAGTATCATGATCAGACAGACTGGCTTGCAGAGGTTATTCAGATATGGTATCTTTTAGTATATATAATTTCTATTTATCCTTAAGGTGGAATCTCAAGATATTATATCAGTTATAGAAATTATAACCATAAAATGTTACTATCACTTGAAACTCAACAAGACAGGGATTTTACAGGGCGTAAGAGTATTAGCAGTTATTAACAGAATTTAACAAAGTTTTATTAGTATTTTCAATATTTAGCCTTTAAAAATTGATACCTTTTATTGTTTCTTAAAAATTAATTTACTAAATTCTAGGATCCAAGTAACGAAACAAGTAAATGGTTAGGTGACATTTATCCCATAAACTTAATCAAACTCAGTAGATAGCTATTACCAATTGAATACAATATGCAACTCCTAGATTATGGGATCCTAAACAACTATTTCTTAACTTGGCATGTTTATCTCATCTATGCCTCAGACCTCTCATGCTTAGGTGACCATTATCACACAAGATTCTGATCAAGTCATCCTACTTGAAACAACTTGTAGTATTGTAATTAACTAGTGACAAAGTGACCCCTTAGAAACCAGAAACCACAAAACTACCCTGAACATCATTGGACAATCCTAATGATCAGGTGACCTTGTGCCACTAAAACCATACAAATGATAACGAGTGTTCTTCAAAAGGACGACAATGTCTTGCATTTTTAGAAAAGGATTTATATATGTTTTACAATTATAGTTATAAAAAACATGGTCTCGTGAATATTGAATGCATCCTACAATTCATGTACCCTTTTGTAAAATTCATATCACTTGTTATGAGGTTCTTTAGATGTCAAATAAAACTTCATTTTATTTGTCATTAGCCGCGATCAACTATAAACTAAAATCTGGTATTTTTAAAGTTTAGTCGTAGATCGGTTTATGAACCAGTAATAATCTTAATCAAGGTTGTAGAACTCGCTACTCGGTACCTGGTCGGCCGACGACCGAGTAGCGAGTAATCGGGAGTACTCGGATTCGGTAATTGATGTAGAAATATTTTTAGGAAAATTATACATGTCAAAATCATAAGTTAAAATCATAATTTGATTGAAATATATAACAAAATTAGATACATGTCAATACATAAAACTGAAATACACACAATTGTCTAACTTTGTGAATAATTACTGAAAATTTAATAAATATATGTAGTAATAATCACATGTGTGTGTTAAATAATAAATCATTAAGTGTATTATACATATTAATCTTGAAATTCTTGATTTTTTTTTCTCTTTTTATGACAATTTTGACCCTTTGACCGAGTTGGCCGAGTTTGACTTTGTTGACCGAGAAGGCCCGAGTAAGACCGAGTAATACCAAGTAGGCCCGAGTTAGAGAGATGTTGACCGAGTTTTGACCGAGTTTGACCGATTTTTGACCGTTCAGATGCACACTTGTTCTCCTGACAAGTTACCATTACGGTACCATTGCCAAAAGTATAACAATAAGTGAATCATAACCTCCTACCATTATTCTGGTTTAAGTGTACGTCTTCAGTAATAGATCATCAACAGTAACTATCGTGGGCCTTATGGTTCATAATTTCCATAACTAATATTCCATTATTGATAGCCGAACTCAATTGGAAACTTTTGACTCACAATCGTGACTTCCAATTTGTTATTATCCATTAATTCAATTGTAAAATCCCAAAAATTCAAGCCAATTTAAAACCATTAAGTTATTACAGTTTGTTTTCAAAATAGTTTAATCATAAGAGTATCCCCAGAATCAAATCATAAAATCATGAGATATGAGGAGCTGTACGATCACGCCTTCGCCTTCCCACGATCATCAGAAGTACCTGAAACATAATTAACAACTGTAAGCCCGAAGCTTAGTGAGTTTCCCCAAAATATCAACGCCATACAAATATAACCATATCATATAACAAATACAGAACAACATGCATAATGAGCCTTCAGCCTGACTGGACCGCCTAGCAAGCCTTCAGTCTATCTGGACCGCTCTCCGAGCCTTCGGCACGCCTGGACCGCCTCGCAAGGCCTTCAGCCTATCCGGACCGCCGTCGGGCCTTCGGTCTGACTAACGTCCCTTCTGGGCCTGTAGTCTGTCCGGACCGCCCTGGGTATGTTGGCCTTCAGCACAAAACAGGACCGCCTCAACCCAACCCCCAAACAAATAATCATGTGCACATAAATATCATACACTAGCATACATAACAGTCAAACTGATCAACAGATCCCAGAGCATAGCAATAATCCTATAACCAGGTTACCGACCTAACAAGTCACTAATATAGCATCATCCTATATACCAGGATACCGACCCAACCGGGTCACTAAAACATAGTACATCACCATCCTAACTACCAGGATGCAAATCAGTAAGCATAACATGCAATAATCCGAATAAAATCCACAAAGGTCCGGCCTTGGTGCCTTTGACCCTGTTGATATAGCGAGGATAACTCACCTGGCATTGCTGAAGTCCCGTGGATGAAACTCCAGCTGCTGGTTGACAGATTCCCGAACTGCCAACATCAAACAACACCCAATTAATAATTGGGTTCCAAGCCCAAGATCCAACTCACACTCCAAAGGCCCAAAAGTCAAGTATGGGCCAAAGCCCAACATATGGCCCAATTTTCCAAATTGGGCCCAATCTTTTACATGGTCATAATTAAAGGCCCAACTACTTAGTCCAGTCCAAACATTTGGCATTTCCAAAGGCCCAATATCATATAATCATCAAGGCCCAAACTATGGCCTATCTATGACCCAATTTTCTAAATTGGGCCCAAACCCTCATATGGGCCTTACCCTAAAGCCCATTAAGTTATTCTAGTCCATTTGCTTGTTCTTGGATGGCCCATTAATAACCCAATTACCAAAGCCCAAAAGAAATGCCCAATTCAAGGCCCGAGTGAGATTAGGGTTTTCACATGAAATGATGATTAGGGTTAAGTGTTTCTTACTTAACCCATTAGGGACTTAATCCATTAAGTCCAATATTGCCATAGGTTAATTTTCCAATGGTCATTAATTAATATTTTAACTCTACTAAATAATTCCTGCGCGTGTCCCGATAAATCCCCAAAATTTGGGTTTCAAGCCATTAAGGTTTTCCAACCCAAATACTAGCCCATTAATCAAATGGTTGGGCTTTTATGTCCATTAGGCGTCATTGGGCCCATTAAAGTCTCATTGGGCCCACTAGGGTTTCTTTGGGCCCATTAGGGTTTGGTAGTCCCTTTGTCCAATCATCCAACGAGTCACAAACCAAACAAGGCACATCGCCTCCCGACACGGCGACCGATGGCGGCAGCCACCACCTCACGGTGGTGGTGACGGATTTTCTTTTCATTATTCCATTTTGTTACAAATTACGATACCATCCAATTAACACACACACAAACACTAATAACACACACACACTCACTAATAAACACACACACACACACACAACTACCTCGTGGTGGCCGGTGGTGGTATATGGTGGCAGCCACCACCTCACGGTGGTGGCGGTGGCCCTCTTGTGATTCCGGCTAAGACAGCCACCCATACACACGACACAAAATTGACACCATACGGCAGCAATACATGCACATACTTGCCCGGAGAAATAAACCCAACACCCACTGAAGTTGGTGGCAACGGAAGTAGCACAAGAAAACGTCAGCAGCGGCGTCCCTTGGCGGCAGAACTCCCCTACTTCCATGGCTGCTTCGAACGGCAACAACAACGGCAGAGGAACGTACCCATCGGTGGTCCTCGTTTCCCACAGCAGCACCTGCGGTGGCAACAGCTCCAATGATCTTCATCGGTTCCATCTCGGCCATCCACGACGTCCGGCAACGAAGTTGGACACGAGATGGTCGTCCGTGGCTCATGGCGGTGACGAAGGGGTTGGCGGCGGCTGGAAGATGGAAGGATAAGGATGGAGGGTAATGTAACAGTAGAGGAGATGACGGTGGCGACTGGAGAGCAATCAACGAGCGAACAACAACAATACACATGCACTCGTTTCCCGGATTCCATCGTTGTTCGTTACTGCCGGCGACAGGGGCGTTTGACGATGCAAGGTGGTCGGGGTGGCAGCGGCGCCGGAGACGGGTGAGGCGAGTGTAGCGGCTAGAGGATGAGGAGCATTTACGGTTAGGGTTAGATGGGTAATGAGATATATATACCCGGTTCCACAAACTTTTCCCATAATAACACAATTGGTCCCTCCTTGTATTATCTCTTTCAAAATAAATCCCTAATTTACCAATTAAACCCTGCTTCTGAAAATACTTACAAATTAACTCCGAAATCTTACCAATCGGCCCTTACTTCTGAAATCCCTTTCAAAATAAGTCCCGAATTTACACTTTAACCCTCGGAAATCAAAATTATATCATTGGCTCCCCGAAACCAATATCCCACAAATTATTATTTGATTTTTGGACTATAATAATATAAGATAATAATAAGAATAACTTCTCAGGGTTCTGAGATTATTATTTAATCGCTATATTTTAAACGGGATGTTACAACTCTCCCCCAGTTAAATTTGGTTTCGTCCTCGAAATCGTTTCTCATCATCCCTTACACACCAGTCAACTTGAACCTCATGGCCACTATTATAAGCATACCCCAGCCTTTCCAAGGCAACCACATCCAACCCTCGTAGGGTTCTGAAACCTGATGATACACGAATTCCTCGCAATATGATCATCTTACTCAAGCCAAAATCTGCAGTCTCAAGATGGACTGGCTTCCTGACAGATTGCCCATACTGAATCATTATTGTTGAATTTTTTGCACTTAGCTCCCAACTGGTTACTCGACTGCTAATAACCTGAGGTTCCCACCCGAAAATAGAATCACAGATCCCACACTGCTACATGTAATTCTCTTCTTGAGTAGAGATTAGGTACTCCTTCAAGAGAAACTCGTTCTGATAACCAATTCCTAGTGGTATAATGAACAACGGGACGTAAACTGGGAGATGAACCCATTTGGATCAACAAGACAATGTTTCCTTTAGTTCCCGAACCACATACATATAATAACTGGCTCATAAGCACAACACTCATACCTGGCCTAATCAGCCTCAGGCTGGAATACCAGGCATGCCTACGACGGGTCCAGTCATCCTCAGGATGGAATACCCTCGTATCCTGCACATGTTTGGCCCAATCAACCCTCGGGTCAGAATACCAAACACACCATATCCAATCAATCATAGGGTTCAGTCATCCTCACGATGGAATACCCTAGATTGGAATACCACTATATATATAACTCAGGTCTAACCCATAACTTGAAATCCAAGGACCTATCCTTGCATCTCATCTAAAATCCTCTGATTCGTCACAACCGAGTACCACTCATCTGAAATACCGGGTTCCGGCCCGGTCGCGGAGCTAAAGGACTCCCACATAGTTGCCTCACACGACTTCCGAACGAAATCCTTCCCTAGAACTAGTTACCACTAGTTATCATGCCACTGCGACTCTAACAACCTCCTGATCCAACCGATCGGATCCATGTGTCAAATCCCGTTGTTACCAAATCCACGGCTAAAAGCGATTGCTACATGACCAATGGTGGCCTTCCATCACAAGCAATCCATTGCTTCCTTGGTCTCATAACTGTAGTGACGTTCCTACAGTCTTATCACTGGCTTAACCAGGTCTAATCCCTCTGGGGAAACCCATAAACCAATCCGTGGATTTCCATATCCTCGCTGTTACACCTGAACTGGTGGTTACTACTGCCCCTTCTGCGTCCTAGCAACGCGCTCATACTATCTACCAACCTAGCGAATGCTATGGCTACACCCACAGACTTACATCACTCTAGCACTATTTGCTAACCTTGTGAATACTACGGCTACCCCCGCAGTCTTACAACACTTTCCATACTATCGATCGCTAGTGAACACTACGGCTACCCCCGTAGTCTTACAACACTTTCAATACTAACTGATCGCTAGTGAATGCTACGGCTACCCCCACACTCTTACAAAACTTTCCATACTAACTGATCGCTAGTGAATGCTACGTCTACCCCCGCAGTCTTACAACACTTCCCATACCGATCGAACACGCGCTCGACCTAACACACCACCGAACTTAATTCATGGCTATAATCCCAACCTGATTTCCCCAAGTCCTACTATCAAGCACCGAGAAGACGCGATTCATATGCTGGGGAGTTTTACCGAACTCCCAACTCACACAACTCTCAAACCAAGCAGCCCCTAGGGTTGTCTTCCTTCCTGAAAACGATGCGAAACTTAACCCAGTTTCAAAACCAATCCTGCTTCTGCGTTCCGGGACGATTCTCCCCCACTTAGACTCAACTAAGTCTTCACAATACATGAAATTTTGAGAATTCCCAGTCCTTCTCACTTTCCCAACAATCGATCTGATGACAACCAGACCTTTCCAAATAGTACTCCTTTACTAGCCAACCCCAAATGATCACACGCTTCTAATAACTAGATGAACACTTCCTGAATCCCCGGGAAACCAACAGTCCCTAAAGCTCGAATGATCCCACACCCAAATCTTGAAGTCCAAAAAAATAGATGCTCCAACTAATGTCTCAACAACGAGCTACTTCCCTTGGCGCTTTCCTCCGCCAATCGATAATGCTTACTAAAACCACTGAATCCTGACAATGTTGAATAACCATCTTGTGGGACCCTGTCCGCATACCTCCCATATGATACCCTTCTTCCCAAAGTGCTCCAACAAATCTCCCGCTCTCGACTCTAGAAATCATATCATTCAGGGTCTCGCACCCTGACTCACTCACCAGCTCGATCATGCACAGTTGAACTGCAATAGCTGAAACAACCTCTGCCCTAAACTGGCCACAAACTACTCCCCAGACATTGTCTCGAATCCCCAGAAGTGCAATAGATCGCACAATCAATCCCTACCGTCAGATGCAAGAGATCCAAGATGAATCAGATCTTAGCTCCTATGGGTCGGAACGGTATTCGCGTACGCCTCACAAGATACTCATGCCACATCGACCCACCTGCGCTCACCAGCGCTGAAATACTATCGCCAACCCCTGCGACTAACTGAACCAAGCTGGAACACAACCTGATCCTGGGGTCCCAAGTCTGCTCACTCCTTCGAGCTTGAAAACTGAAAGGGCATAATCCTTGCCCTATAAAACGACATTCCAATCCACCAATTAACCATTCTACTTCCAGCTGCGAAACCCCAGCTGAACATAATCATCACTACTTTCCGGAGTCCTCGCGACTCATATTCCGGTCTCGAGCAACACCCCCGAAGCCTCAAATCTAGGAACTAATGTGCCAGACTCTCCCACTCAACCCGTGGAATGTAAAGAGTACAGAATATCTCCCTGGTCCCATGTAACTACAGCCCTCTGCTCATCAGAATATGTCCCAGTAATGAGTCCCAGTACTGGAAAGCTCGACCAGCTCCTCCCCCTGCCATCGATACAGCTGCTAAAGTTGTTGCGGCATCCGTCTCAGCAATGGCCGCATAACGCTCGTCGAAATACTCAGCCATGGTGGTCTTAATAGACCCAAACATCTCCGATAACTGTCCCCAGACAAACTCGATCACCTCCTCCCGAATGATCTCACTGACACGGTCCTCTGACAATGCTGTCCTATCCTGTTCACCAGCTCCCGATCCTAACCTGGATCCGGTCTCAAGACGTCTCGTAACCACCATTCTGGTAAGACACCAGAAAGATCTTTGATAATCCATATAATGACAGGGGACCAACTCCCAACCAAACCCTAGGGTTTGTGACTTCCTTGATACGCGTATGGGTCCTGTGCTTTCAGTAGTACGGACCCATACTACCTTCCACACCTACCCATATTTGTCTCAAGTATCACCACAACACCCTAACAATAAACATATACAAGGTGGTCGCTCAATCCTCACCCCTAGAAGGAGGCTAACTGTCTCACAACTGATCTACCGGCCTCACACAACTCACCCATCCATGAAACTTCCACCAACCCTGCAGCTCTAGTGTATGCTAGCCATACATAACGCTGCCCCATAGACTTTCGAATATCCAATCCTACCCTAAGCTCCCAATCAAACAAGAACAGAACATAAGGCCAAATCAACATTCTCAGGCTATATGATCTTAATTATGTATAACTGTGATGCATACACTAAGCAACTACAGTAATGATGTCAATCTCATGTAAAGGAACCCTAGGCTAGCAAGCATCATGTAACCAGACAATTCTATCATGCAATTCCTGAAGATCCTAGCCTAGCACTAGCATGCTGTTCTAACATATAACATAATCAAATAACTGTATGGTATTTTGGGGTTTACTTACTGGCTCCGACTGATCGTACACCCTGCATCCTCCTTTACTTATTCTGAAAACCATTTTAGAAATCATTTTGAAAACCTTTCCATGATTTGAGACTGGATTCACACGAATGTTCCCCCAATTCACTCAAACCAAGGCTCTGATACCAACTTGTAACATCCCAAAAATTCAAGACAATTTAAAACTTTTTAAAACATTTAAAACCATTAAGTTATTACAGTTTGTTTTCAAAATAGTTTAATCATCAGAGTATCCCCATAATCAAATTATAAAATCATGAGATATGAGGAGATGTACGATCACGCCTTCGCCTTCCCACGATCATCAGAAGTACCTGAAACATAATTAACAACTATAAGCCCGAAGCTTAGTGAGTTTCCCCAAAATACCAATGCCATACAAATATAACCATATCATATAACAAATACATAACAACATGCATAATGAGCCTTCAGCCTGACTGGACCGCCTCGCAGGCCTTCAGTCTATCTGGACCGCTCTCTGAGCCTTCGGCATGCCTGGACCGCCTCGCAGGGCCATCAACATATCCGGACCGTTCTTCGGGCCTTCGGTCTGACTAATGTCCCTTCTGGGCCTGTAGTCTGTCCGGACCACCCTGGGTATGTTGGCCTTCAGCACAAAGCAGGACCGCCTTAACCCAACCCCCAAACAAATAATCATGTGCACATAAATATCATACGCTAGCATACATAACAGTCAAACCGATCAACAGATCCCAGAGCATAGCAATAATCCTATAACGAGGTTACCGACCTAACAGGTCACTAATATAGCATCATCCTATATACCAGGATACCGACCCAACCGGGTCACTAAAACATAGTACATCACCATCCTAACTACCAGGATGCAAATCTGTAAGCATACCATGCAATAATCCGAATAAAATCCATAAAGGGCCGGCCTTGGTGCCTTAGACCCTGTTGATATAGTGAGGATAACTCACCTGGCACAAGAGGGTCCATGCGAAAATTCCCGGTTTTCAACATTTTCTTGATTTTTGTGCCAAAAACTTGCGAAATTCATAACTTTCGCATACGAGCCCTGTTTTTGGCGTTCTTTATATGCCCGCGTAGGTAAAATTATACTCTACGACTTTCGTTTAGACTTCGTCGGCTAATTTTGAATTTATTTTTAATATTATTATTTTTAACAGATCGGGACAGGAAATCCGTTAAAAATTCATAACTTCTTCATCTGACGTCCGTTTTCGTCTGTCTTTTTACCGTTGTGCTACTTTTGACGAGACCTTCGATTCTCGTTTAAGTTGTGTCGGCTAAATATCGATCGATTTATATTTCGAATTTTTAGCTGTCTACTGCTAAACCGAAACTTAGAAAAATCATAACTTCCTCATACGAAGTCAGATTTTTACGTTCTTTTTATGAAGATTCTCAGTTTAACATATTCTACAACTTTCATTTAGATTGTTAAGGCTAAAAAGCCTTTTATCGAAAATTCACTTTTTACACTGAACAGTGTTTTGCCGGTTTTGTCGCGGATTTTCGATTGGTCATAACTTCTTCGTTATAACTCGGATTTCAGTGTGCTTTATATTTTTGGAAACCTTGTTACAATATCTACCACTTGGTTCATCCCAATTACAATTAATGACCAATTTATTTTTGACCTAAATTTGACTGGTGTCACATTATCCCCATGTTAGAGGGAATTTCGTCCCGAAATTAAGTCTAAAGTGATACTCATGGACTAGGTCTAATCTTCCCTTTCCCAAGTGAATTCAGGTTCCCGGTTTGTAATCCAGCGAACCTTCACTAACGGGATAAGACTTTGCTTGGTTCTTTTGATTTCCCTATCCATGGTTTCTATTGGTTCTTCTACAAAGTGTAGACTTTTATTTAACTTGAATGTGAAAGGTGGGATGAATGTTATTTAGTTTTTGTGGTAGTCTAACTTTATAAGCTACAAGACCGATTCGGGTAAGAATATCGAATGGTCCTATGTACCTTGAATTTAGTATTCCACACTTTCACAAGCGTATCTTGTCCTTCCGGGGTGAGACCTTCATATGACAAGGTCATCAACCTATAATTCCAAGGGTTTTCTTTTATCGAAGCCGTAGCTTCTCTGATTAACTCTGGAAGCTTTATGTTGCTTCCTGATTCGTATTTTGTTTTTGGTAGTTTCTCGGATGAATTCCAAATAAGCGAAGGTGCTGTGTGGAAATTGGATCTCTAGCTAGTTGCGTATTACCTAATTTAGTCCAGTGCAGATAGGATCTGCACTTGTGACCGCAGAAGGTTTTGAATAGAGCAACTTGAATGCTAGCGTGATAAAGGACTCGACTAATTGGTAAATGGGTATCCCATTCTTTACCATAGTCGATCACATAGGCTCATGGCTACTCTAGTTCCCAGAGATTTTTGAGTGACTGCCTGAACTGGGAGATGATTCTATTATCTCAGCGGAGATAATAGATATTGGAATACCGTGCACTCACACGTTCTAGTTATCTTCTCTACTTGCCACATTTTTAGGTTTCAAGGCTTCTTGTTGAGCCTCCTTACTTTGTGTGGACAGATTTGAATGGGTTATCATAGTCATTGATTGGCTCTACGACCTGGGTACTCTTTCCGACTTAGGGTTTCAACTACTATATTGGCTTTGTCAAGATGATAACGAATTTTGAATTCGTAGTCATTTAGTAGCTTGACCCATTGTCGTGGTCTCACGTTGAATTCCTCCTGGTAGAATATATGATGAAGGATTTTGCTCTGAAGTTCATGATCAGACTCATACTTGGCTCATCCAGCATCACCTCGTGTATACAAGTCATATATAATTTAGATTTCACAAAACGTTCGGATGGGTGACTCTGCCCCAGGTCCACAACCAAACAAGGAACATGAGATAGGGCGGAATTACACATCCTTAATCTTGTTAAGTCTAAATTATATACCACTCTCGTGTATACACTTAGCAGCGATAGATTAACTTAATGAGTTCTTAGTCTCTATTCTTGAACTTGACCTGCGGTACAATGATTGTCCTATAAGGTCTATTGGGGTACTTCGGTAGTTACTGACTTCTAAGACTACTTCGGTGCTTTTCGTTTGAAGTTTCTTGTCTACTGAGTAGGATAGAATAGTGTGGTACCCTTTGCATGGGTACTTCTGAATTTTTGAAATGAGAGACAACCTAAGGGTTTTGCGTTATGGATTGGAAGAATTTCATCTTACAGCTGATTAAGGAAAAAGTTCTCTTATACAGCATAAGAATTTTCACATGGTAAGGGCCAGGCCAAACCATGTCGAATGAGGATGTCGGAATTTTCTCGACGAAATAGATATTAATTCGTTCTGGGAGGAATGATTACTAGGATGATATCCTATGTAGCTAAGTTTTCAGCGCTTCTGGTTTTATTCTGTTATTATCGCTACGAACCCCTTTTTGATTCGAAATTGGCGGGTACTACCAATACGAGGGTTCTGATAATTTGAAATTATGAACTTTCATGAAAGGATCCTTACTAGGTCTTTCAATAATCGCTTGGTGTATACAAGTCATGTATAATTCATATTGGTAAGACCTTTGACTGAGCAACCCTGCCCTAAATCCACAACCAAACAAGGAACATGAAATGAGGCGGGATTACTCACTCTAAGTCTACAAATCTTAATTATAAATGACCCTCATGTATACACTAAGTCATCATAGCTTACCTAATAGGGTTTCAAATTTTATATAGATGTTGTGACTTAATTTGATCGGGAGAGTAATCATAATTATAGATAATTATCGGGGTTTGGAAGCGTACCAAAATATAGCAGGGTTCTTTGATGCTTTCCCATGTATTGGGGTCAAACTCCTCCTGCTCCCCCGTCGTTCTTCTCTGTTGGCCAGTCCCTCTTGTAATTTCCTATTTCACCACAAAAGTGACATATGGGAATGGTTCCAACATCGGTAGTTGAAGTGATGAACTCAACCGGAGTTCTACAGATGCGGGCGGTATGCCCCTTCAAGTTGCATCTATTGCAATGCACCTCTCGGAAAACTCCATGATGATGGTAGTTGCACTTGATGCAGTGTGGGAGGTTTCCTAAGTACGGCGTGGTCGGTGCTAGGATAACAGGGCTGATGGGGGTATTGACTGCCCCAGTTCGTTGCCCTTTGTTAGGTTCTTGAGTTGAACAACTCGCTTTCTTGTTCTCGAACTTTCATTTCAGGATATTAGGCTTAAGGTTCAAAGTGTGCTTACAAGTAGGTGCTCGTTGTTGTACTTGGTCATCACCACGATCGGGATTGCCGATAGCATTACTACTAACATTTGCGTTGTTAGCATTAAGGTGTGTCATGACAGCTGCTACAGCTGCTGTGACTGCAGCTTGAAACGTAGCCGCATCTATTTGAAGGATTGGTGTTTTGCTGGTGGGTTGGTTACATTCCTTCGGAGGCATGATTCTGTTTCATGATAAGAAAATGAGCTCGTGAGCGACTATCGTTATCTCTAGATGTATTCTATCCATTTGTATCTATGTATAAATCTTTCGTTTTGTTATATTGTTCTCAATGATTCGACCTGCATCCCTATGATGCAGTCCTGGTAAGGAACAAAAATAAGTTTCTAGAATGGTTATGAACTGAGTATCATCCGAACTAAGTTACCTTTGATTGGTGGATATCGTTTTCCAAATTTCGAAAATATTCGAAAACAATTCATAACAGTGTCTACATAAAATAGACTTATGAATTTGAGAAGTAATCACTATCAATGAAGATTTCGTGATCTGATTTATTGTTATTAGCCGTGACAGGAAAAGAGGATAAGCTCAAAACCTAATGTGAGTAATGTAATCACTAACTCACTAGGTTGAATCGATTTACTAGTTATTACTTAGATGAAAAGGTGCTCAAACACTTCACATGAATCACACGTGGTTTTTCTTTGTTCTCTGTTCTATTCTGGGTGGTAATGATTTGTTTCCTCCTGGTATCTATAGGGTGTCCTTCTCCTCTGTAGGTATATTGAATTCCTGAGCTGTCTTACTTCCGATTCTGACACTGATCCCCATTACTTCATAATGAAGATTTTGAATCTCGGAAGTTCATGCGAATCTCTCATTGGTGTCCTTAATAGGGTAAGGGCACTAAATGATTTCTATAGTTTATTTACTTATCATCTGTTTCTTTCTCGGAATTTTCCCAATGAAATTCTGTTGGATCCTCCTTGACTCTTCTATTGGTTGCTGGAGTGACTACATCTATCTAACGGGTTTATACGAGAATGGGAATGTCTAAAGAATCTATGAGAAAATTTAAATTTTTACGAAGGTGATTCTTTCTGGTCCTTCTATAATCACATGGTGTGTACCGATTATATATAATCCAAATCAAATAGACCTTTGAATAAGTAATCCTACTCTAAAACCATATCCAAACAAGGAAAAGGAAGTAGAGTGAAAATCACATATTCTAAGTCTATAAAATCTCGGCTATATATAATCTTAACGTATCCACTTAGTAATTATAGACTTATCAAAAAAGATCTTTTTAACATTTCCCCAAAGATATGTAAAATACCTCCATGTTATTTTAGTTATGAGTTTGATTCTTGGACTTCTAGATATAAGAACTTGACAAGTTTTCAGTTTTCTTGTTATAGCATCCTAAAATACTCCCATAGTATTTTAATCTCTATGTTTGGTTCTAGAATTCTTCTGGTACATAGGTAAGTTTTAGACCTGTTGCAACACTACAATCACTCCCCAAACACATGTTGGTCATATCTCAAATGAATATAGTTGATCAGGATATATTGATCCCAGATATGATTACGTCACTGTCTAGGTTTAACTACAATGTCCAACATCCAAATACTTTTGCTTTGTTCTTCTTGTGATACTCATTCTAGTATATATATTCTGCATGTACTTATACTTTTATAATATATTGTTATATTTTTAAAGTATAACTCTTGGTCAGAGTGTTTTTATCCCAATGGGTTTATACTTGTATATCTTTTATGACTGATATACTGAGTTCACTATAAACACTGCACTGATACCAATCTGTCACACCCCCAAACCAGAACGGCGGAAACGTTCGGGGGCGGAGGACTTCAGGTAAGTATCACAACACATGCAATATAGTAATCAAAGTACAAACAACCATTGCATTAATAAGTATAAGTTTTACATAAGTGTTTAAACATTACATATTCAAACACCAAAGTAGGTACAGTAGAAGACAAGAGTCGCGGTACGGTACTAGGTAGTCTTCTCAAAAGCTTCGGGAGTGTACCTGTCTACTGGATTCCTGAGAATACAAGTTATTTGGAAAGAGTATATCAACATTTAAGCTGGTGAGTTCATAAGTATTTTAGTTCTGTTAAGTATACCCTAAGTTCTTTGGATAAGTTCACTGGTTCCTCCAGAAAATCCTATATTTCCTGAGGTGATAGATTGATAACCTCAATAGTTTCCCTCTGTAATTACTTAGTTTATACTAATTATACATAACCCAATATCGAATGGATAGTTAAATGGGTGTATCTGCCCTAAGCCCACAACCAAACAAGGAACATGAAGTAAGGCGGAAGTCACACATTTCACTGTCAATCGGATATTACTTATGTATAACTCTGATGTAAAAACTAAGGAATTATGGAATTAACCACTAAAGGTCCTTTATGTTATACTAGTTTACAGAAAGTCAATGACTAAGTTCTCATTTGTAAAAGTGGTTTAATCCCATAAACCGTTTCATTTGTAAAAGTGGTTTAATTCCATAAACCGTTTCCTTTGTAAAAGTGGTTTAATCCCATAAACCGTTTCCTTTGTAAAAGTAGTTTAATTCCATAAACCGTTTCATTTGTAAAAGTGGTTTAATCTCATAAACCGTTTCCTTTGTAAAAGTAGTTTAATTCCATAAACAGTGTCATTTGTAAAAGTGGTTTAATCCCATAAACCGTTTCATTTGTAAAAGTATTCTTAGTTATATCCGTTCTACGGTAAAAACATTAGTATTAATCCTGGAAAATATTATATTATCCATAATACTGCCTTGTGGTTTTAAATGTTCCAAAACCAGAAGTACAAGTATATTTACCATACTTGATTTCATGATACGTAGTTTTTACTGTAAATAAAAACTAACAGAAGGTATATTTGGTCAGGATGTAATTATCTTTTCTTACTGTTTTAAGAGAAGTATATTACTTAGTAATTTACTCGTTGTTTTATCCATGTGAGTTCTATTAACCATACTAATATGACTGATATGCCTGCTGCGACGTTCTTCATGCGTCGGAAACGATATGATATTTGACACCCTAGGCCTGCCGGCCAAACTTTAGCGAACAGTAAAGGTGCAGGATTGTCAGTCCCATATAGATCTATACACAAATTTACGCCCTCCCTACAGGAGATTCTGGTTAATAAGTCAGGACTTAAGGTCGTACTTAGATAAGTACACCATGAAGAGTCTCACAAATTTATTGTTTCAACGAGATTTACGATGTATTATTACCCCGTGATTGCTAACCCTAGTACTCTGTATTGTACCTTTGTTAATGCAAACCCGGTATGATGTATTATTACCCCGTGATTGCTAACCCTGGTACTCTGTATAGTACCTTTGTTAATGCAAACCCGATATGATGTATTATTACCCCGTGATTGCTAACCCTGGTACTCTGTATAGTACCTTTGTTAATGCAAACCCCGTATGATGTATTATTACTTCTTTAATATATTATCCTTATATTAAAAGTATTATACATATCTTGGTATAGATAAATGAATTGTTGGTAATTTCCTTGGAAAGTATACAATCGTGAATCATACTTGTATATATAGTTTTGAATCATAAATTATACCTATTATAATTTATATGTTCTATCTGATTAGCATGATTTCTCATGGATGAACACCTTTGCTCAGCATGATACAAAGGTAATGATACCGAAAGGAGTAACCTTTTATATTCATATATGTATAATATATAAATAATTAAGAAGAAAACGACCTTCGGACAAATAACACCACCTTAATTCCACATCCAAACAAGGAAAAGGAAATAAGATAATTCATTAGTCCTAAGCCCTTCAAATCTTATTTATATATTTATACATATATAAACATAATTTTGGCATTTATAAATTGAAATAGTTTATAAAACCTTTTTCAAAGAATTTTAACGGAGTTTACATGACTTTAAAGATTTAACATGGCTTTAAGTCATTTTGGAAGTATTTGGTAATCCTTGAAAGCATAAGGAAACCCTTTGTGTGATTATTATCATATACAGTTATTAACACAATTTAATATTGTGTTAAACTTGTATTCCCCCCTAAAAAGCATTTAAAAACCATTAAAAAGGTAAATTATAGGGGTATGACCTCACTTTGATAAGTGGTGATTTGGACAGCGTTTCGTTTCTATAGATGATATTTCTCGAAGAAACCGCGAGTTTTTGAATAAAAATCGGGCTTTATGCGGGTAGCACTTCGACTGGAAAGAGGTTATCTTCTCGAGAATTCCGGGGCTCCGGGGCTTGCTCCGGGTTTTAGAAACGATATCGGGGCCTTGGGGGGACGTGAGAAATTTTAGGGGGTGAAAAGGTGAAAAATGGTGAAATTTGGGGTGAAAAACCTCTCAAATCCGAAAAGTCTCGCACCCTTTATATAGGGGTGCGAGGGTTCGGCCGAAGGGTGAGTCACCGGACAGCAGGCGAGGGCGAGGAAGGAGCCAGCAACCACGCGTCATCAACTGCGAAGGCCACGAGGCCGAATTCTAAGGCGGTTTGCGAAGCCCGGATCCGGTGCTAGGCGCGTGTTGGCTTCTTAGTGGACCGAACTTCGGTCCAATGGGGAGGTGCCACGAGGGTCCGAGGGGTGTCTCCTGCGAGGGTGTCCGAAGGTAAGTGGACCGCGGCTTTGGTCGAATCAGAAGGTGCCATGCGAGACTGTGGTCCAATCAGAAGACGCCACGTAGCAGACCCGTGGAAGCCTCGCATGCGAAGGTGACGTGGCCGAAGAGGGTCCATGCGAAAATTCCCGGTTTTCAACATTTTCTTGATTTTTGTGCCAAAAACTTGCGAAATTCATAACTTTCGCATACAAGCTCCATTTTTGGCGTTCTTTATATGCCCGCGTAGGTAAAATTATACTCTACGACTTTCGTTTAGACTTCGTCGGCTAATTTTGACTTTATTTTTAACATTATTATTTTTAACAGACTGAGACAGGAAATCCGTTAAAAATTCATAACTTTTTCATCCGACGTCCGTTTTCGTTTGTCTTTTTACCATTGTGCTACTTTTGACGAGACCTTCGATTCTCGTTTAAGTTGTGTCGGCTAAATATCGATCGATTTATATTTCGAATTTTTAGCTGTCTACTGCTAAACCGAAACTTAGAAAAATCATAACTTCCTCATACGAAGTCAGATTTTTACGTTCTTTTTATGAACGTTCTCGGTTTAACATATTCTACAACTTTCATTTAGATTGTTAAGGCTAAAAAGCCTTTTATCGAAAATTCACTTTTTACATTGAACAGTGTTTTGCCGGTTTTGTCACGGATTTTCGATTGGTCATAACTTCTTCGTTATAACTCGGATTTCAGTGTTCTTTATATTTTTGGAAACCTTATTACAATCTCTACCACTTTGTTCATCCCAATTACAATTATTGATCAATTTATTTTTGACCTAAATTTGACTGGTGTCACATTTTACATGAAATGATGATTAGGGTTAAGTGTTTCTTACTTAACCCATTAGGGACTTAATCCATTAAGTCCAATATTGCCATAGGTTAATTTTACAATGATCATTAATTATATTTTTAACTCTACTAAATAATTCCCGCGCGTGTCCCGATAAATCCCCAAAATTTGGGTTTCAAGCCATTAAGGTTTTCCAACCCAAATACTAGCCCATTAATCAAATGGTTGGGCTTTTATGTCCATTAGGCTTCATTAGGCCCATTAAAGTCTCATTGCACCCACTAGGGTTTCTTTGGGCCCATTAGGGTTTGGTAGTCCCTTTGTCCAAACATCCAACGAGTCACAAACCAAGCAAGGCACATCGTCTCCCGACACGACGACTGGTGGCGGCAGGAGGCGCCAGCCACCACCTCACGGTGGTGGTGAAGGATTTTCTTTTCATCATTCCATTTTGTTACAAATTACAATACCATCCAATTAACACACACAAACACTAATAACACACACACTCACTAATAAACACACACACACACACAACCACCTTGTGGTGGCCGGTGGTGGTATATGGTGACAGCCACCACCTCACGGTGGTGGCGGTGGCCCTCTTATGATTCCGGCTAAGACAGCCACCCATACACACGACACAAAATTGACACCATACGACAACAATACATGCACATACTTGCCCGGAGAAATAAACCCAACACCCACTGAAGTGGGTGGCGACGGAAGTAGCACAAGAAAACAGCAGCAGTGACGTCCCTTGGCGACAGAACTCCCCTACGTCAATGGTTGGTTCGAACGACAACAACAACGACAGAGTAACGGACCCATCGGTGGTCCTCGTTTCCCACATAAGCACCTGCGGCGGCAACAGCTCCAATGATCTTCAGCGGTTCCCTCTCGACCATTCACGACGTCCGACAGCGAAGTTGGACATGAGATGGTCGTCTGTGGCTCATGGCGGTGACGAAGGGGTTGGCGGCGGCTGGAAGATGGAGGGATAAGGATGGAGGGTAATGTAACAATGGAGGAGATGGCGGTGGCGACTGAAGAGAAATCAACGAGCGAACAATAACAATACACATGCACTCGTTTCCCGGATTCCATCGTTGTTCGTTACTGCCGGCGACAGGGGCGTTTGACGATGCTAGGTGGTCGGGGTGGCAGCGGTGTCGGAGATGGGTGAGGCGAGTGTGGCGGCTGGAGGATGAGGAGCATTTAGGGTTAGGGTTAGACGGGTAATGAGATATATATACCCGGTTCCACAAACTTTTCCCATAATAACACAATTGGTCCCTCCTTGTATTATCTCTTTCAGAATAAATCCCTAATTTACCAATTAAACCCTCCTTCTGAAAATACTTACAAATTAAATCCGAAATCTTACCAATCAGCCCTTAGTTCTGAAATCCCTTTCAAAATAAGTCTTGAATTTACACTTTGACCCTCGGAAATCAAAATTATATCATTGGCTCCCCGAAACCAATATCCCATAAATTATTATTTGATTTTTGGACTATAATAATATAAGATAATAATAAGAATCACTTCTCGGGGTTCCGGGTTTATTATTTAATCGTTATATTTTAAACGGGATGTTACATCAATACATTCCTTACAAATACCAGCTCTACACTAACATACTAATTCCCCCCGAAACTTCTATCTCAAACATGGGCATACTGAGAACTGATCACTTCCCCTGAAGGGTCTATCATGATCATCCAAACCTTGACCATTTACCTAAAAGGGTCTATCATGGTTAAGAATACTAATCTCTATCAACGCTATCTTTGGACAGCTTAACACATAACATCTATGTAGCACATGATCTAAAACCTGACAGGTTCAACCCACATAAGTTGCCTACTTGTCTATTCACGATATATCGTGACACCATCTAGCCATTTGAATAATAATCACATGATAGATATCGTTCTTTCAATCATCCCTCCTAACATTTGTCAACCGAAAAATCCATCCTGCTAAAAGGAAACAACAAGGACCAAATGGGGTCCCACGTACATTTTCTAATATCCATTCATTCCTCTTTATGAGATAGTTGTAGTCTGACTATAGTCTTATATCAATTGTAATTGTACAGTTGCTAAAAAAAGGCCACTTTATCCATAACATAACACGGAGTTCAGGAACTTGTAAAATGTTATTCCGGTGTTGGATGGTGTCTCGATTCCCCAAACATTTATCAGATAAGAACATGTAGGGAGACACTCCATAAAATCCTCAACCCGAGTCGGACCAACAGTTCTTATGCACAAAGCAGACATGTCCGTCCATAACCGAACATTATGCAACATAAGATCACATATGGAGAATAAAATAGATGCTGCTCCTGATGATTTTAAATTATACCATCGCATGCCAAAACTTCAAAAGTTTGTAAAAATCACTAAGATCAACCACGCAAATATGAGTCGAGCAACCTCAATCCATAATCCTTACACATTTTGGTGGAGCACTAACGAATTCCAACTGCATCACTTTATCCCTATACTCAAGGAATAGTGTCCTCGAACACGTATTTACTTTTACACTTATTACAATACCTGATTACAACATAGAACGAAGAAAGCATACATACATGTTTCTAAAATGGTGTGTTATTGCCAGTCCTTGGCAATAGATAACCGATCCTTGATGCGAGCTAACCATGTTCCAACATTCCAATATACGACCTGGGTGATTCAACTGTTTCCTCGCGAACATACATCACACTCTCATATTCATCCATTGCAAAGATGAGTTCCATATACCTCTTGCATGCTAACTTCAATACACTACCCGAGCGATCCATTTTCTCCCTTACGAAGACACTTAGCGCTCTTAAGGGGAACTACTTGACATAGTCAGTTCCTTGTGCAATAGCTCCCATGTCATAAGGACAACTCATGTATCACTGAACACATAAACCCATTTGGTTACCCGAGTTTTACCCGCTGTATGATCGATTCCTGCATTCCTTCTAACACAAGGATAGAAATCCAACAAACCCTTGATAGATACAATGCTAACACTTATAATCACGAGCAGTCTAAAGAAAATTGCTTCCTCTCAACACATCAATAAAGCTGAACTAATCATTTTGCATTCTCGAACCGTAGATTATCCTAACCCATGAAGCTGAAAATGAAAGTCAAATTGTCCTTCGAATCACTGACACAAATATCCAATTCTCCCCCACTTAGGGTTCAAACTACCACTGGTTGTCGTCTACATTATCGAAATTCCAAACCGGCTCAACCAACTCTTATAATCCTTGATTCTCAAATAGTTTACCTTATGTAGATACACATAGTCCTTCGAATAATTAGCCCCGCCCTAGAACCCCATCAGACAAGGACCAACAATAGAGCTAAGATAAAATTCTAAGCCTATGTAATTCCATTTAGTAGGGTCTTCTAACAACTGGAAGTGATCATGAAGTTTCCCAATGATTAAAATGCTCCTAAAGAAAATGAAATTCTTGCTAATCAACAAGCCATCTGATTTCACAACATGCTTACGATCCGATCGACTAAGACAAGATCAGGGCCAGTCAAATTTCACCACCCAACCCAAGCATCAACATAATTATAACAAACTATCATATCATAACAAAACACATTGGCCA
The DNA here is from genome assembly GCF_052849685.1 of Lactuca virosa. NCBI lineage: Eukaryota > Viridiplantae > Streptophyta > Magnoliopsida > Asterales > Asteraceae > Lactuca > Lactuca virosa. The sequence goes on along the minus strand of NC_136430.1, from coordinate 376,512,402 downwards.
CCTTGACGGGTGTTGGGTTCTACACCATCCTTCTGATCCAATCAAGGACAATCATCCATGACATAACCCCATTGACTATGAAGAGAATTATAGTCTTTCTCACTTCACTTACAGTCTCGGTTAGAGTATAACAATTAATTAATATCGATATAGATTTCAAGCAAATCAACAGTCAAGCAGCTAATCTAACATATATTTCTAACATATTTTCTTGATAAGCTCCTTAGTCTGTCTACTAGTACAAAAAATCATGGTAGGAAAAGTACAAGATGTCTAGGTGGAACTAAGCAGGTCGTGTCATATAAGCACATAGTGAATGCATATAATCATCAAATAAGCACATAAATTATGTTCATCACATAAATCATTCTACGTCATATCACTTAGACATGCTGACTAACTGTGGAGCTCAGATGATTGGATGATCTACATTCTCTTCTTCGAGGCATATGGCATTTTTCTTCACTTATACTTTCAAAACTGGTCCCTTTTACTTAGTTTTACTTATAAAAACAGTTTTTCTTTTTAAAATTCGCAAGTGATTTGAGTCTAAACACACTAAAAGTATGTTTAATTCTCTCAAACCATTGCTCTGATACCAACTTGTAACATCCTAAAAACCAACCCTGGAACTTTTTAAAATCAGAGTGAAGGTTGGTCCAAAAGGTTTTATTCACAAATATTAACAAAACATAAAATCGTATTTTCTAGTTGCATCAACATAATCATAGTAAAAATGCGGAAGCTGAGGCTTGTTTTCAAAACTATATCGTATCATAATTTGGATAAACTAGATGTCATGCCCCTCTGGGAATGTCCAGAACTCCCAATAATGTCATCCCCTCATCATTTGAAACAGAAGGACCTGCATCTAAAAATATAAAATAGCAACGGTAAGACTAAGGCTTAGTGAGTAATCACTATATAAATGATATGCATTATGAAACTTACACATAATATATTACCGAACACATAAACATATAATTGAACATATATAACTAAACACACACACACACACACACACACACACACACACACATATATATATATATATATATATATATATATATATATATATATATATATATTGAACATAAAACTATTAGCATGCTAACATAAATGACCACAATCACTAGATTCCCTTTGGCGATATATCTCTAGTTGACTTGGTACTGACCACTTCCCTCTGATTGGTCTATCATGGTCTTAACTACTTCTCTCAGAGAAGGCTGTTAGGATCCTGAATCCACTAAATTCCCTCCAAGAGTTCTATCTCTAGTCCGACTAGCATATGACATATAATCTACATAGTAAATAAGTTCATGAGAACTCACCTAAAATAGCAAAACATAGGATAAAACTACAGAAGATTGTCCAACTCCCTGAAAACCTACAATAATATAAGTAATCCTTACTCAACCTATATTTCAAGAACTACTTATTAATACTTTGTATTATATTTTTAATTTTTTAATTTTTTTTTATCATTACAACAATAACTCATATTATTAAACTAACTTAACATTTTTACTAGCTTGTTGTTCATTAAAGACAAAATTGCAAAAATGGTCCCTGTAGTATGCATTTTTTTGGGGTTTTAGTCCAAACCACGACTTTTTTGGATTGGTGGTCCTCTTGACCTAGTTTCGTTGCGTTTTTGGTCCCTTTGAATAGTGAAATGACTGTAATACCCTTGGGGTATTTATTTCCATTTTTAAATTCATTTTTTTAAAATTTAATAATTATTTATTCATTGTAATTATTAAAAAATGAGAGGACCCACCTCTCTCTCTCTCTCTCTCTTCCTCTCTCTCTCTCTCCCTCTCTCGATTTTATAAAGTCAAAATCAATTTACCAAGAATCTGATATTGAATCTCCATTTAGAACAAATAGGAAAACCCATACAAAGAAAAAACCCATAAAAAACTCTTAGCCCCCACCTCCATCGTTGTCCTCCTACTCCGCCACCCCTTTTCTTGTTGAAACCCACCTCCAATGCCACTATCATTTACCAGCGACGTCAATCTTCACCGCCATCTCCCTCGTTCTTCAACTTATCTCCTTGCTGGTGCTTGTTAGCAAGAAGCGTGCTCCAATCTGATTGTATCGATTGGATTATGTTTGTAATTAACAGGGAAGCAGAGTAAGAAAGGTGATCGACTTCAAGTAGCAAGGGCTCAACAACATCGTGTCAAATTATCTCAAGTCTAGGGTTCTAGAGCACCCAACTATCGACGGAGGGAGAGATAGGTAGTGGTGTTGGTTGGAATATGAAGAGAGGAAGAAGATGATGATGTTCGTGAGGAAGAAGACGGGTGCACTCCAGGTGCTCGACCTTATGTCTAGCTTAGTCTTCGGTCCAATTCCTCCGTTAATTGGCTCTCTAAATCAACTCAATCTTCTACTTTTTGTCGATAATTCTCTAAATTTTTCGGGTGTTTGTTTTAATTGGATTCTTGTCTAGGCTTGTGGATATTCCAGTGGATGGAAACAAGATAAGCAAGGAGACGAGTCAATGTATGTTTTTGCTCGTTCTGAAGATGGTTCAAGGTTCCCTCTATTCTTTGTTTCTTGTTTTACCTGGCGATGTGAATCAATGGGGTGGGTGCGAATGCCATTGGTGCAAGTAGACACACATTTGTTGTGTGTAAAGTATGTTTATGTCTCTGTGTGTTTTTAATTTGTAATGTGTGTATTTATAAAGTTTGACTGTGAGGATGGTCAGAATAGGCGGTGTCGGGCGGTGGCAGTAGGTAACCCCGAATGTCTTGGTGGCCGGAAAAATGGCTCCACCTCCGGTGGGGAGTTCTTGGTCGTAAATGAAGAAGAAGAAGAAGAGAGAGAGAGAGAGAGAGAGAGAGAGAGGTGGGCCCTTTCCTTTTTTTAATAATTAAAATGAATAAATAATTATTAAATTAAAAAAATGAATTTAAAAATGGAAAATAAATACCCCAAGGGTATTACAGTCATTTTACTATTCATAGGGACCAAAAACGCAACGAAACTAGCTCAAAAGGACCACCAATCCAAAAAAGTCGTGGTTTGGACTAAAACCTCAAAAAAATACATACCACATGGACCATTTTTGCAATTTTGTCTTCATTAAATTGATTGCACAACATGAGCTTACAAAACACGTTTAAGTCCATAAGCCCGGTATTAATTATTCTAATATTATTAAGCCCAAAATTAAACATTATAATATTATGAAGCTCGATATATAGAAGTCTAATTCGTTTAAAACACATCAACCCATATGGTACATTTGAATTAGAAACATGCGAATAGACCTTATTCCCAGTCAAATGAACTAACAAGATGGTCAAAGACACTGACCACGTAGCTTCATTGCCATTACAATTTCACATCCCATATATTTGCTCTAAAAAGAATAGTGAAACAAATGCAACAATCAAAGCCAACCAAGTAGACCTCCCCATCGATGATTTTAACCGGAAAAGTCATAAAGAACCCCAGTTTCCGCCGCTGACCCCCCGACCTGACCGTAGATCTAATACCACGTCAACGCGGTCGCTAGAAAAACTCAATAATCGCCAAAAAAAGCTTGATGGGGAAACCAGATGTTACCAGGGTTCTCTGTATCTGAAAACACTCACGGAGGGGCAGTGAAGATTCGTCGGAAAGCAAACCCGAGGGCTCTTCATATTGTCGTTGGAAGAAACAAAAAGTTCTAACTACATTACATTCATTCTTGTTGCTCCTATCCCCACACTCTGACACCATTTCCTTTGATTAAATCCATATGCGGTGTCACAAGAGAAGTTGGCCGGTGATACCTATTAGCCCCGAAACTCTCTCTCTCTCTCTCTCTCTCTCTCTCTATATATATATATATATATATATATATATATATATATATATATATATATATATATATATATATAGGCCTAGGTTATTATATTCAAAGTAATTATTGTGTTATTGTATGCATAATATGGGCCAATCATTTTACTTATTTTAAGAAAGTGATTAATACATATTATTGAATTAAAAATAACCGAAAAATACCATTTAATTTAACTAGAAGGGTATTTTAGTCAATTAATATAGATTTAATAAAGGAAGTTTGCATATTTTAAGGGATCATAGATTCTATTAATTTTAAAAATCCGATTTTACGAATTATAAGGTTTTTAATTCGGACATTCTGACAGAATATATTTGAATATATTCAAAAATAAAAAATTTCTTGAACCATAAAATGATAAAAATATTCTTGAACATATTTTTCTTGTAGAATAACAAAATTCTCGAACCATCATTTGAAGAATTGAAACAAAAATTACATTAATTCTTATAGAATACATGTAACAATTGCTAAAAATTACATTTATTGTTAAATAATAAAACTAAAAAAACTTTCAAATCTGGAAAAAAAAACATCAAAATCTAACAAATACCCTAATACATTCTAAAAGAATAATGTTGCTAAGAGGTGTCGTTCAAATTTCGTGGTCCGTTCTTCAAGCATCGGCTTCTGTGGAAACAAATCCAATGAATAAATTAGTGAGAAAATATTCATATTCCATTCCAGCATAATTGTAATTCGTGATTCCATTCTGATAGAATTGGAATTCATTTACCAATAATTATATTAATTCGGGGAATTCGAACAGAATATGTTCATGATTATCAGAAAAAACATTCTTTTCTGATAGAATACTATAAACGAAGAAATACCACTCAATTGAAGCATTTTAGCGAGCGCTTGGTGTGCATCAAAACAACTTTCAATTTCTTGTAAAAATTAGACAATCAGAACAAATTCCCAATTCACAAAAAATATTACACCTTGAAAGAATTAGACAATAAACCTAAACATATCCAAAATTTCTTTGATTTCTGTAAAACAATCAACCCAAAACATCCATTCTATATATTGAAATCAAATCAAATTAAAAAAAAAAACCCCATTTGAAGATTAAACTTCATTGGTTTACAGTAAATCAATCTAAAGTACATCTGCAAACAAGAACACGTTTATGTTTCCTTTCCTAACAGTCAAACAAAAAGAAAAGGGAAGAGAACCTGTTACTGATCGGAGCAACACCCCTCACAACCCCTCTTCTTCTTACTTGTAAAGGTTCTTTTACAAGAGTATACTACGATCTTAAGGAAGTACAAGGCTGCCAAAAAGGAACTTGCAGAAAAAGAGGAGAAAAACCAAGGAACTGTCTTTGAAATGAAGTTACAAGTAAGAGACCTCGAAACCTTGCTATCAAAAAGAGCGATTTTACGAAATTCAACAGATGAAACAAAAACTCAAACTTCTTCAAGAAGATGAAGGTAAAGACGATGTATCAGAAGGAAAAGAAGTAGTGGACGAGGAGTAAAATTCGAACCCGTTTCTGAGATTGAATAAAAACTGCGAACAGGTATTGATGCGATACTCGATGAAAATCTTGAATTTTGGTTGAGATTCAACTCTACATTCCATCAAGTCCAGAAATTTAAAACGGAGGTAGACGATCTACAACAGGATGTTAGCCAACTCAAGAGTTCAGCTTCAAGATCAGAAATCAATCCCATATACAAACACCTTAAAGAAATACAAAATGAACTTACAATATGGTTAGAACAAAGCGTGTCTCGATCGATGGTAGTGGTGGTGATCTTCTGTTTTGGAGCTAGGGTTAGGGAGGATCGAATGTGATAGAATACAGTATTGTTGATTGTTTTAAAAAGGGATAAAGGCAAGTCAAAGTAATTACCATAATTATAGGAGTGTATTTGTAGAAATTATTTATCAAATTACTAAATTACCCTTATTTATTTGTTTGATTATTTATTTATTTTTTAAATTTTGATTGGCCCACATTTATGCATACAATAACACAATAATTACTTTAAACACCTGAACATATCTCTCTCTCTCTCTCTCTCTCTATATATATATATATATATATATATATATATATATATATATATATATATATATATACACACACACACACACAGAGGGAGAGGGAGAGAGAGAGAGAGAGTTAGGTTCAAATGTGGATGCACAAATATTGTGCGGACGTAGGGACGAATAAGAATTCAGGAAAAAAATAAATCATTAATTAAATCAATAGGGGTTAATTAGTAATATTACATATATATTAAATAAATTACAAAATTAAAATGAGATATCCCTGTAAAATTGGAATTGATTTCTTATTTAATCATTGAAATAACATCATCGTTACACACAAACACCATCATCTCATTCCAGAAAATTGGTCACCGCTACCATCATCAACGAAGGGCACCTCTGGCAGGCCCCTCCCATTACAGCACCAACTTCGCATATCCCTCCAACCCCAGCGCCATCTCCGTATGCCCTCTGCTAATTTTATGGTAAAGCTCTGATTTTATTTTAATCTGTTTAGGGTTTTGTGTTTTTTTTTTGCGTAGAATCTGAACGAGTTGCAAGTATTTAAAAAAGTCGATTGATTTCTTAATCAATCAAGACTTCAAAATTTATGTGAATAAAAAATTGATTGGTTCATAACTTCATATTCATCAAGATTGTCCATACTTCTGGATTGAAACATATGCACATATACTTTTAAAATTTGGTTTGAAACATAAGAACTCAAATGTATGATATTGTTGATATTGAATGGGCTTTTTTTCAAAACTTTTAAATTCTTTTATCACAAATTTTAATTTAATTTTTATTGAAATGCTTATCTTAAGACTCACGAATGTTTTTTTATATATTTATGGTGAGTTTTAATACATAAATGAAAAGGTCAATTTTAAGGAGTCATTATATATATATATATATATATATATATATATATATATATATATATATATATATATATATATATATATATATATTTGACATTTGAACCATTTATAGTTTGTTTTCCTCTAAAATATGAAGCTTTTTTTTTGTCAATTTTTATAAATTTGAAGCTTTTTTAACATCTTAGTTGAACTCTGGATGCAAGTTAATAGTTTAGAATTTGGGAATGATGCGATTTCCAAAGAACGTGAAAGTTCACCAACCATTGAATAATACCTGGTAAGTTTACACAAATATCTGGATTTTGATGTTGACCACCTGGTTACTTTGTTTCCTCAAAGAACTTAACCCCATTCTAATCATATTTACATTGAGTTTTGCTTCATTATGTTTTTATTATTTTTATTGATTTGTGTTCGATTTTGAAGTCATATTTCTAATCCGTTGAACTCAAAATTTGAATGTTATCTGTCAATTAATGAAATAATTTTCATAGCTGGAAATTTGAACTTGAGTGACCGATGATTTTTGTTTTTAGTATTCTTATCTTCATTCCGAATAATGGTATAGTTTTGTTCGTTTAACAAAGTTATTCTTGTAATTGAAGTTTTTAAGAATTTCAATTATTATGGTGAAGATATCATTTGACTGTATTGTTGTTTGAACCATCTTAAATTGGGAACTTAACATGTTTCTTTGTGGGTTTCGGTTATGAAGATATTGACATTGGTGTCGAAAAGAAAGAAAACATGGAGAAAGAAAATGTATTCTTACGTAAAAGAACGTATTTTGCCATAATAGAATGTATTCTGGCAGAATGATTTAGAATATTGAACTAATCATTCTTTTGGAATATATAAATTAAATCATTCTATTAGAATCTTATAATAAATACAAAGTGGTATGCATTATGTTTTAGAAGATTTGAGTTTTAATTTTTGATATTTGTTTTAAGGATTATCATAAAATTTGTGTTGTAATTTAAAATGTTGATTATAGTGACGAATGTTTTAGACTAGTTGCCTAATCATTCTGTTAGAATATGCATTAGAATCTGTATACATATATTAACTCGTATAAGTCTAGTATATTATAAGAATATTTATGAATTTTTATTTAAATTCAGACGTCTATAAACATATAAAAATATTATTATTCTTTAATTAATGGTTAAGAATGTTTATATTATTCAAAATAATCATGATGTCAGAATATGTGTTATGTATTCTGTTAGAATTTATTATTTTCAAGATAATCTTTGCTATTTTTTCAGAATATATATATATATATATATATATATATATATATATATATATATATATATATATATATATATATATATATATATATATATATATATAATTAAACAAGGAACCAAGGAACCAATCGTGAGCGTCAGAAATCATGACGATCAACGGCCAAGGAAATAGACGTACACTTTTACATTGGACGCACACACACCGGATTATACCAAAAAATCCACCATTTACAAAAAAATCCACCACTTTTTTTCGTTTAAGATTTTTTTTAGGCCATGTTTTTTATCGAAAAAAAAAACCGAATATACCGTTGTTCACGATTTTTCGTCATCTTTCCATAGAGATCCATGATGATATATTAAAAACGAACTTTTTTTTTTCGAAAAAAACCTACTTCATTTTCTTTGATGAAAAAGTTAAGGTCTATTTTTTTATAGAAAAAAAAATTAATAAATATATCAAAATTCATATTTTTTGTACTTTTTAAACATAAATTCATATTCATGTTAAAAAAAAACGATATTTCAGTTCAGATTCACATTGTGAACCTGTTCAGATTCATATTGTAAACCTGTTTAAAATCACATTGTGAACCTCCTTAGATTCACAGTGTGCATAATAATAAATCAGATTCACAGTGTGAATCTGAACTGATTGAAGTTTTTTCACATTGTGAATGTTAAAATTTGAAATATTTACCGTTTAGATTCACAGTGTGAATCTACACTAATCGAGTTTTTTTTTTTTTTTTTTGTGAATCTTCTCAGATTCACAGTGTGCATAATAGTAATTCAGATTCATAATGTGAATCTGAACTGTTCGATATTTTTCATATTGTGAATGTTAAAAATTGAAATATTTACAGTTTAGATTCACAGTGTGAATCTACACGGTTCGCGTTTTTTTTTAATCGGTGTTGATGTTTATTAATAGAGTACAAAAAATTAATATTTTTGGTATAATTAGTTTTTTTTTTTGATAAAAATAAACTTAAATATTGAAAAAACTAAGAAAATTAAGTGAGTTTTTTTCGAAAAAAAAATTCGTTTTTTATATATCATCATGGATCTTTATGTAAAGACGACGAAAAATCGTGAACAACGGTATATTCGGTTTTTTTTTCGATAAAAAACTTGGCCTAAAAAAAATTTAAAATGAAAAAAAGGAAGTGAGTTTTGTTATAATCCGATACATGTGCGTCCATTATAAAAATTTACAACCCTTTCTTTTGTCGTTGATCGCTTTAAATTCCGACGTTTTGGATTGGTTTCTTGGTTTAATAATGGTTCTTTATTGAACTTTTCTATATATATATATATATATATATATATATATATATATATATATATATATATATATATATATTAAATTAAAAGAATATATTATCTTATAGAATTCACAACTTTCTTTTTTTAAATTATGTTAAATTGACTAAAATATCCTTATAAAGATATTAGTGTAATTTTGTTATACATGCATTCCCATTGTATTATCATACACCCTAAATTACATCCTTTCATTATTTTTCACTATTGGTCCATAATCATTCCTACGTCCACATAATATTTGTCATCCACATTATAACCTATATATATATCAAGGTTTCAATCGATTTTAGTACCAAGGAAGATGAGGTCTTCTTTAAAACGAATGAAGAGGTCGTATTTAGGCTAAAGATCAGATAGCTTTTGTTGTCTTAGTAGATTTTTCAGTTTAAAAGAGGAAATGAAGAACAGTGATGCGTCGTTGTTGATGGAGAAAGAAGCAATCTAGATTTCGAAAATTGGCAAATTTGGCTCCTAGGATTTGGCATGCTAGCATGACCCTAAGCCTAATTTTGTCTTCCAATTTGATTTCCAAAAATTACATAATACCCCCATGAAATTATTAATTACATATTCTATTATTATTATTATTATTAATTTAATTTAATTTAATTTAATTTAAACCCTTTACGTCTATATATTGCCTTTTATTAATTTAATTCACTTGCCAAACCTGTAAATTTAGTCTTTTATTGTATAACTATCCATTATTATTTATTAAACCTATAAATTCACTTGCCAATTCCTTAATAAATTAGTACATTATTTATCTCTATTTCCTTATGCTATTTGGGTTATGAGGCTAACCCAAAACGACCATGCTATTATTGGAAATATTATCAAAACAGTTAATGACCCTAGACATCATTTACAATAGTCTCCCAGTTGTACATGTCGTCAAATTTTCGCAATCATAATATTTCTCTAATAATCAAATCTGCCAAACTCTGATTAAGAATTTGATCCTTAGACAAGTGATCAATTTTATTCTTTCTTTCTAGATATCTCTATGAACATGAGTCACTGATATGAGTTAATCTCATTGTTCAACATTTTGTTTCCCGGTTAACACTTTCTAACATTATATATGACTATTAGGGTGTCAAACCCAACAAATGATATGGGTACAATATACTCTAAAAGAACACTGCTATATTACACTAAGAGGTAGTATAGGATAAGCAAGGTCGATCCACAAAGACACAGGCCTAACGTCTATATGTTTTAGCATAAGGTACTTTGGTTACCAAAAAGAAATAAAGGGGTTTATATGCAACAATTCAAGTAAATGAATAAAGAAATGAGTAAATAATTAATTATTCATAATAGATTCAAAATTTATAAGGAATCCAACTCTATGTATGACAATTTAGCAATGTGATTCAAAGACGACATGATATTTACTCAATTCTACCTAACTTGGTACCTGTAAGTGTTAACAAGCTCTAACACTTCTCATTCACTAAGTTGTCAAATTAAAGACAAGATCTTTTAAAGTAACCTAACGTTTTAATCTAAGTCTAAACAAGCTCTTAGATAGATGTAACGACCAAAAATCAAGACTAAAAATTTCGTTTTAAAAACATTACTTAAACCACAATATTAAATCATTTCAAACATACTAAAAGAGTTATGTAACAAATCAGAGTATCTTTTCAAAACACTTATTCATTTCAACAGAGTAAACATCCCAGGCTAAACTTCTTGGTGTGTGCAATGCGATCATCCCAAGCTCTACTCTCCGCTACCGGAAATACCTGAAACCAAAACTGAAAACTGTAAGCACGAAGCTTAGTGAGCTCCCCCAAACTACCACATACCATACAATAACATATAAAGCACATATTGGGCCTTGTCCACTGCATCAGACCGAAGCCCGGACTAACTGGGGCCTTGCCCCCTGCATCGGACCGAAATCCGGACTAATTGGGGCCTTGCCCCCTGCATCGGACCGAAATCCGGACTAACTGGGGTCTTGCCCCCTGCATCGGACCGAAGTCCGGACTAACTGGGGCCTTGCCCCCTACATCGGACCGAAGTCCGGACTAACTGAACATAGCATAACATAATCATAGCTACTAGCATAAACACATATACTGCATACTGCATCGGACCGAAGTCCGGACTAACTAACACATAAACATGCTTGAATCACAAAGACATCAAGCACACTGAACTACTGCATCGGATCGAAGTCCGGAACTACTGCTAACTAAACGGGCCGGCATTGTGGCCGTAGACTCGTTCCTACTGGAAGGAAACTCACCTGTACTGCTGAACTCTGCTGATAATCCTCTGGCCGCTAATCGACTATTCTCTGAAGCGCTGCTCTCCTAGCTTACCGAGCTACCAACAGCAAATAATAGAACTTAGCATAAACTGTCCTCCAGAGGTCAACTAAGTAAACTCTGGTCAAGGTCCTGGTCAAAGTCAACCTTCCAGTTGACTCGACTCGCCGAGTTGTTCTACCAACTTGCCGAGTCCATGCTCTTCAAATCCCAAATAACCTCGACTCCACTCGTCGAGTCTAGCGAGAACTCGACGAGTTCTCCTTTATCTAACGCTTCGGGACTATCTTCAACCGACTCGTCGAGTTGTTCTACAACTCGCCGAGTCCATCTTCATCGGCTAAGGAGATTGCCTTGGACTCGCCGAGTTCCTCCTTGAACTCGTCGAGTACCATGATATTCATGTCCATCACGGACACAGACTGGCTGAATCCTTTACTAACTCCACTCACTGATCTGTATCATAAACAGAAGGGTTTGGGTTTGCGACCCGACTCGCCGAGTCCAAGAACTGACTCGCTGAGTCCATCTTGTGACATCTCTATTTTGTCGATTACAGACCATCCCAACACCTCCAACTCATAGATCTGGACTCCTTATGCTAGCATTGCACGTAAAGTTGCTAACTTTACGTGCATGCAAGGTGTTATGGGGCTAAAACACTTAATCCAATGCTTCCAAGAAGACCTAGGTCATGAAATGGGACCTTAGCTGAATAAAGCCAACTATTTTGAGCTTCTAGAGCTCAAGAGTGTCCAGATCTGTTGTCCAATCCATCCTCCAAGGCTTATCACCCGGATTCCACGTGGGAATGGTCCAAATGTAACAAAAGATAAGCTAGAAAGGGGATCTAGATGATTAACAGCCAAGGTATCAGCTTTATACCTTCAAATGATCTGGAATGTCACCCAAACTCTGGATCTATACTCCTTTCCTTGTTCCCTTTCTTCTACAATCTTCAAGATGCACACCAAGAGCCATAATCTTCTCACACAAGCTCAAGAATGAAGTTGGGAGGCTAGGGTTTCGTCTCTGGACAATGGAGGCTATAAATGAAACCCTAGAAATGAGAATGAGATGCTTAAATAGGGTGCCAAGTCCCGAAATTAGGGTTTCTCAACCCAGACCAGACTCGTCGAGTCAGTCTCCCCGACTCGCCGAGTCGGTCACTTAATCCGCGACACGGGTCACGCTCCGACTCGTCGAGTTCCTCCTTGGACTCGACGAGTTGACTCCTTTGACTAAGGGCTTTTCTTTCCTTTCTTGGTCCTTCGGATTCTGGGTGTTACAACTCTCCCCCACTTAAACTAGACTTCGTCCTCGAAGTCCGCTATGTCCAACTGTTCTGCAATATGCTTTCAACACTGCTGCCGGAAGAATCTAACTCCTGCTGGCCACTTCCATTGACCTTTCATCCGGTCATTCAGACTAATCTTAGTTCTTGTAGCTAATCACCTTGAGTGCACTCTAATTCTCAACAACCCTGAGAACACATCTTACCCAACTGACCATCCATCTGGTACTCCCCGGTTACTTATGATGAACATCCTAGGGGCTCACCCTCTTTTCCTTGCGCGTTTTCTGGCTTCCCCAAGGCAACTCTCCATAACTAACCATCTCCCCTGCCACTGCGAAGAACATTCCTTTCACGCTATCCATTACTCCAGCCATTTAAATTAGATTTCATCCTCGAAATCATTCCTTACCATTCCCTGATGGCAACTACTCCAGGTTCCCACTAGAACAACAGAATTCACAGATCCACTTATCCCTGCGATCCACTTATACTTGGCCATAACTCAGATAATCGTGCTATGACTGACTTGCCACTCCCCAAGTTATCCATGAGAATCCAAAATATCATTACCGCTAGAGACCCAACACTGTCTGAAACACTGATCTGCCTGGAAACACTGAACTGCCTGAATACTGAACTGCCTGAAACACTGAACTGCCTGAACGCTGAACTGCCTGAAACACTGAACTGCCTGAAACAGCATGCTGCTACATGGCTGTTTTCCAACATCTATCAAGACCTTCCTGGTCTCAATTCATTCATCAGTCATCTGGAATACCGGGTTCCCGCCCGACTGCGGAGCCCCAAGGACTCCCTACTTAGTCGCCTCACACAACTTCTGAACGAAATCCTTCTCTGAAACTAACAACTACTAGTTATCTTGTCACTGTGGCCCTAGCGGCCTTCTGATCTAACTGATCGGTTCCACACGTTGAATCCTGAGGTTACCAACCCACAGCTAAACGCGATTGCTACATGACCAATTGTAGCCTTATGTCATAAATGACCTTAAGCAGTCAACTGCTTCCTTGCTCTCATCTCCGTAGTGACGCTTCTACAATCTTATCACTGGCTTAACCAGGTCTAATCCGTCTGGGAAATTCCGAAATCCAATCCGTGGATTTCCATATCCTTACTGCTATACCCGAAATGGTGGGTGCTACGGTTCTTTTCGTGTCCTAACAACGCACTCACGCTATCTACCAACCTAGTGAAAGCTGCGGCTACACCCACAGACTTACATCACTCTAGCACTATCTGCTAATCTTGTGAATGCTACGGCTACACCCGCAGACTTACAACACTCTATCACTATCTGGCTGCTAGTGAATGCTACGGCTACACCCGCAGACTTACAACACTCTGATACTATTTGACTGCTAGTGAATGCTACGGCTACACCCGCAGACTTACAACACTCTGATACTATCTGGCTGCTAGTGAATGCTACGGCTACACCCGCAGACTTACAACACTCTGATACTATCTGGCTGCTAGTGAATGCTACGGCTACACCCGCAGACTTACAACACTCTGATACTATCTGGCTGCTAGTGAATGCTACGGCTACACCCGCAGACTTACAACACCCCCCTCACTAACTCGCTGCTGGGGAATGTTGCGGCTATCCCGCAGTCCTACTGCACTCTCCATTCTGACTCTACACTGCCTACTAATCTGAAAGCATCCCATGTCGGACATTCACTCAATCTGCATCTTGACTCACTCGAGTCCTGTCGGCGATCCTCCAACCTAGTTTTTCCGAACCAGCTATCGTCTAACGTGATTACTATGGTCATCCCGTAGCCTCGCTACACTTCCCGTACTGTCTACCTGCTGGTGAATGCTACGGCTGTCCCGTAGTCTTACATCCTAACTAATATCACGTCCTGCCGAGAAAATCTTCAACCTGGTTTCCCAAACCAATCATCTACTGATCGCTATTACACGCACTCAATACTGGGGAGTTTCCCAACTCCCATCTCACGCGTTTCTCAATCCGATCAGCCACTCGGACTACTATCCTGCTCAACAAAGTTGCGAACTCATCCTCGCTTCGCACTTTCTTCCGTTCCTGACTATACGAGGGTTTCTCCCCCACTTCGATTCAACTAGCTCCTTACAGTTCACTGTCTGGAAAGGATTCCCGATCCTTCTTACCACCCATGACCAATCTGCTAGAACCACGCTTACCCTTTTTAGTGTTTTCAACACCAACTACTCCAAAAGATCACACAACTTCTAAAAATACGAATAAATCTCCGGTAATAACCCGCTAAACCCAGGAAGCTCCGAATCTCAATTGGAGACCTCAGAAACTCCCACTGTATCACAGACTCTACCTTAGCCGGAACGACTAGAATACCCTTCTGATTGACAAGGTACCCAAGAAATTGCACCTCGCACAACCAGAACTCATATTTGGAGTACCTTGCAAAAAGTCTCTCCCTTCTCAAAGTCTCTAGCACCTCCCTCAGGTGCTCCTCGTGCTGGAATATAACCGATCTATACCCGAACTACACTTTCCCAAAGGTAGTGAGATACTACCGAGTCTTACTCATACTTGCTACAGTTACTGCATCCGTAGTAACCTGCTCTACAGGGGACGACCTCCATCTATCATTCCAAATTCAAGATTTGCAGATGGCATATGACTCACTCGCAAGTAGGTAGTATAATATTCTACTTAATCGGTGCAGTAACATAACAACAACATCATAAATAATAATTGACAGGAAGGTAAAAGATACGTACCTCCAACATCCTGTGCTGCTCGAATCCTTGCTGAAATCAACCAGAATGCTCTGCTCCGAGCCGTGGGCGCCCTTGCCCGACCCTGACGTCTGCTGGCGGTTCTCGAAGTCACAGGGGCAGGAGCTGTCACATGCCCTGCTGAACACAAACTCGGACAGTGGGCCTTCTTGTGGCCCCTCCGACTGCAATGGAAACATATTGGGTCAAGTCCCTGGGCGATGGTAGCAGTACAATCTCTGCTAAAATGACCAGTCCGGCTGCACTTGAAACAGCCAGGATCACCACCTCTATTACTCCTACACGCACCCCCGTGCGTCCTGCCACACTTACCGCATCGGCTGTGACCCTGGAAGTCTCTCGATCTCAAACTCGGCCCTTTGGTTCTTTTACCCGAACCTGTGGGCCACTGAACCTCATCCGGTTTTCTCTTTCTTTCTGACTCCCGGTCAATCTCTCGCTCCTACGTTACCCCATCGTCCCCATCAACCGTCTGAACAACTGTTGTCCGATCCTGGAGCTTCTTCGTCAACATATCAGTGACCCTCTCGACGAGGTCGGGTAGCTCCTCGCGAACGACTCGCGAAACCTCCCCAGCAACCCAATCATGCAGAGAACTCTCCTGGGGACAGGGTGCCCCACTCGCTCTCGACCCCTGATGGCAAGAGCTAAAAATGGGATCCCCCTCCCTGATGGATCCCTAGGATCCATAAGAGTCGGGCTCTAGACGAGCCCCAAACTGCCCTGAAACTATCCCGGCCCTAAAGGCCTCAAGACGACTGTCCAGAAGCTCCACGATGGCCTCCCTAACCGAACCGAAAATCACAGGAGTCTAATCAATGATGTTGCGCATAATCTCTGTGGAAATGACATCTCTCATCTGATCATCAAGCTGTCCGACTCTAGAGCCTGAGCCAGATCCCTCCCTAGCACCTGAACTGCCAACTGGTATCTCGCGCAACGTCACCATGCTGAAAACATATCGCAATAACTGTCAGAATACTCATTGCTGCTGAGGGATCTCACACACTCTACAATTTCCCTGGTTTTGTCTTGGCCCCTCTTGAATCGAGTACGGATCCTCTGCTTTCAGTAGTACGGGCCCATACTACCTTCCACATCTATCCGTACTTTCCTCAAGAGTTACCTTAATTCAACCAAGTCCCTTCTACTGCTACTGATCTCTGCTACTCTCATCCTAGGCTTGCCCTAGGGAAATCTATGACCCTACCCAAACCAATCCTCAGCTGCTGAAGGCCTCCTTGAAATGCCAATTAGCCATCACCTGAATACCATCACATGTGAAGAGGCTCAGATAATCCTTCGAGTAAAAGACTCATCCCTACAACGGTTAGACTCGAACGAGAGTTGCGCAATAGGGCCAAATCCAGCACTCTGAGATTATTCAACCCTTATCACATGTGACGCGACGTATTCACCCAATGGCTAACTCCCATCACTCAGAGTCCCATAAAGCACGAAGCAAGCAACATTTGGACATAGGAAACTACTCAAGCAAATCTATCCTCACAACGAGAAAGTGTACTAGCATACAATGCTAAGCTCATACTATTAGGCATAACCTAAACAGGCTATCCTACTGCTGTCTACTCAATACTCGCATGCAATTCTCATAAAGCTGAAACACATATAGCAGGCACATAAGGCATCCTCCTAGGTCCTTAGTCCTATTCTAGCATGTTGTTCTACTGAAACTGAAACTGATAATCATAACATAAACTTGTATGGGTAATTTGGGAGTACTTACTTGAGCTCGGCTGATTGCATGCACCACACCCTTTTTCTCTTTCCAGAGTTCTTTTCTTTCTAAAAACTCTTTTTGCTTTTCTAAAACTCTTTTCTTTTGAAAACTTTATACCACTTCCTTAGTTTGAGTTCAGACACACTCGGGAGTGCGCCCGAATCCCTCAAACCAAGGCTCTGATACCAACATGTAACGACCCAAAAATCAAGACTAAAAATTTCGTTTTAAAAACATTACTTAAACCACAATATTAAATCATTTCAAACATACTAAAAGAGTTATATAACAAATCAGAGTATCTTTTCAAAACACTTATTCATTTCAACATAGTAAACATCCCAGGCTAAACTTCTTGGTGTGTGCAATGCGATCATCCCGAGCTCTACTCTCCGCTACCGGAAATACCTGAAACCAAAACTGAAAACTGTAAGTACGAAGCTTAGTGAGCTCCCCCAAACTACCACATACCATACAATAACATATAAAGCACATATTGGGCCTTGCCCACTGCATCAGACCGAAGCCCAGACTAACTGGGGCCTTGCCCCCTGCATCGGACCGAAATCCGGACTAACTGGGGCCTTGCCCCCTGCATCGGACCGAAATCCGGACTAACTGGGGCCTTGCCCCCTGCATCGGACCGAAGTCCGGACTAACTGGGGCCTTGCCCCCTGCATCGGACCGAAGTCCGAACTAACTGAACATAGCATAACATAATCATAGCTACTAGCATAAACACATATACTGCATACTGCATCGGACCGAGGTCCGGACTAACAAACACATAAACATGCTTGAATCACAAAGACATCAAGCACACTGAACTACTGTATTGGACCGAAGTCCGGAACTACTGCTAACTAAACGGGCCGGCATTGTGGCCGTAGACCCGTTCCTACTGGAAGGAAACTCACCTGTACTGCTGAACTCTGCTGATAATCCTCTGGCCACTAATCGACTATTCTATGAAGCGCTGCTCTCCTAGCTTACCGAGCTACCAACACCAAATAATAGAACTTAGCCTAAACTGTCCTCCAGAGGTCAACTAAGTCAACTCTGGTCAAGGTCCTGGTCAAAGTCAACCTTCCAGTTGACTCGACTCGCCGAGTTGTTCTACCAACTCGCCGAGTTGTTCTACCAACTCGCCGAGTCCATGCTCTTCAAATCCCAAACAACCTCGACTCCATTCGTCGAGTCTAGTGAGAACTCGACGAGTTCTCCTTTATCTAACGCTTCGGGACTATCTTCAACCGACTCGCCGAGTTGTTCAACAACTCGCCGAGTCCATCTTCATCGGCTAAGGAGATTTCCTTGGACTCGCCGAGTTCCTCCTTGAACTCGTTGAGTACCATGATATTCATGTCCATCACGGACACAGACTGGCCGAATCCTTTACTAACTCCACTCACTGATCTGTATCATAAATAGAAGGGTTTAGGTTTGTGACTCGACTCGTCGAGTCCAAGAACTGACTCGCCGAGTCCATCTTGTGACATCTCTATTTTGTCGATTACAGACCATCCCAACACCTCCAACTCATAGATCTGGACTCCTTATGCTAGCATTGCACGTACAGTTGCTAACTTTACGTGCATGCAAGGTGTTATGGGGCTAAAACACTTAATCCAATGCTTCCAAGAAGACCTATGTCATGAAATGGGACCTTAGCTGAATAAAGCCAACTATTTTGAGCTTCTAGAGCTCAAGAGTGTCCAGATCTGTTGTCCAATCCATCCTCCAAGGCTTATCACCCGGATTCCACGTGGGAATGGTCCAAATGTAACAAAAGATAAGCTAGAAAAGGGATCTAGATGATTAACAGCCAAGGTATAAGCTTTATACCTTCAAATGATCTGGAATGTCACCCAAACTCTGGATCTATACTCCTTTCCTTGCTCCCTTTCTTCTACAATCTTCAAGATGCACACCAAGAGCCTTAATCTTCTCACACAAGCTCAAGAATGAAGTTGGAAGGCTAGGGTTTCGTCTCTGGACAATGGAGGCTATAAATGAAACCCTAGAAATGAGAATGAGATGCTTAAATAGGGTGCCAAGTCCCGAAATTAGGGTTTCTCAACCCAGACCAGACTCGTCGAGTCAGTCTCCCCGACTCGCCGAGTCGGTCACTTAATCCGCGACACGGGTCACGCTCCGACTCGTCGAGTTCCTCCTTGGACTCGACGAGTTGACTCCTTTGACTAAGGGCTTTTCTTTCCTTTCTTGGTCCTTCGGATTCTGGGTGTTACAATAGAAATAAAAAGGTTACATTAAGTTTTATATGAATGTTCCCAACAACACCCAATAATCCTCACAAGCTTTGGAGCGTAAGAGTATGTAAATAAGATTTACACTAAATTCATTCAATGGAAATCAGTTTAGTACTTGTTACCTAGTCCAATTCACAAAACAATTATAGATTTTGCAATTAGATAACTTGAATGATCCAACCTTAATTCAAATGGCCAATAAGAATTACAATTAGAATCAAACATTCGACTAAAACAAAATCGAATTGACCAGGTAGAAATTGAAAGCAAACATCACGTCATATGATTGAAATCACAACTAAAAAGTCAAAAAATAAAGTTGGAGAAACCAGGTTTCTAGCCACACATAACTAGAACAATAAAAAATGTTGAATATATATGCCCAAGAATCATTATTAAGTGATATTGTTAATAATATATGATCCTCTAAGGTTACACATTTATCAAGTTGACACATTTTTATATTTATTATTAATAAATAATATCAATTTTTGTACTTAATTAGGAATAGTTATTGTTTTGTCAAAATAATAATTAAAAGAGACTATAACTAGTTATTATATCATATGGTATAATTTAATAAGTCATGTACACAGTTTTGGACTAGTTGAATCCTTTTGTCTTTTACCTAAAGACAAAGTTTATATTTTACAAACTTTGAGTTTATAAAATTTAAACAATCCTTCAACTTTACTAGTTAGACAATTTTTGTCTTCTTTGAAGGCATGGCCTAAATTATTATTATAAAAAGAGTGGTTTCTTGTCATCTTTCTTCTTATGTCCTCCAAGCTTCTAAAAGGCTACCAATACTTTATGTTATTATAATATAAATGTATGCCTTGCATGGGAGTATAAAAGGAAGACTTTTACATGAGTTTTTGACTAGTTTTTCTAGTCTTTCTCTACTATGGACGAAAATTCCTCTCTTCCTACACCTTTCTCTCTTAAGAAGCTAGTTTGGTGAATTCGAAGCTCCCTTGAGTTATCTCATTTAGTGCTTATTTCAGTTAAATTCTTAAAGGCTTAAGACATTCAAGAATACAAGAAGGAACTAGCATTCCAAGTGCCTTAATCTTGATGGTGGATACTTGTAGAGAAAATCATACTCTTTGATTTTTCTATCTTCATCAACACCCCAAATCCAAGTGGGTTCAAAGGCTTCAAAGGTTTTCATTCTAAAACACTCTTTGGTTTTATTAATATCATTCTAACCTCTATAAATGGATCTTATATGGTTTTTATTTTTGTTATAAACTTAAAAATAAACTTGTTATTTTTTAATGATTCCGTTGACAGGTTTTTACAAAAAAAAACAAACTTATATTTTGTTTTAAACCTCATCACTGGTATCAGAGCCGTGTTTTATATGTTAGAATGATTTTTTAAGTTTGATAATCTCTGGTTTGTGGAAAACAATAACAAATTTCATTTGGTTAAGAAAAAACTATATTTGTCTTCTTTGACAACTTCTTGGTTAAAGTTGTTTATTTTTATATATAACCATTTTTCATGCATTATGGTTATAAAAAAATTGCCTTAGAAAAAACAAAGAGTTGTTTGTTATAATATTTGATATATTGTTATGTATAAACAAACCATTTGGACCTTTGTGTTGCGTTTGATTGATATTTATTTATTCAATAGATATAATAGATAAATATGTATTTTTTTCATTTGTTGATTTGTTGTAATAAATTAGTTAGACTAGTTGTATTTATTTTTAAATGTAACAAGATGAAAAAATAACCTCCTTGAAGACGACTTAACCATTTGAGACCATTATCCCAACCATAAGCTTCTACTTTTGTATTGGGCTTAATTATAGTCTTAATGGTTTAAATGCAACAACTTTTACAACATGATGATTTGAAGTCCTTTTTGCAAGCAAAAGTTGACTTGACAAGTGAGAGCTTGAAGACCTTTTGAAGTGTCCCTTAAGTCATTTAGGAAATACTTAATAATTCTTGTGTTGGCTCACAAAAATTAATAGTCGATATGGTTTGGTTTATACACATTATAATGCATGCATGTGATGTTTATTTTATGTTATTGTATGTTATCTTTTGTGTTTGAAAATGAGTTTACATATCAAACAACATTTTAACATAAGATAATATCACCTGGATCTTGAGTAAAAAATATTTAAAATATAACATAATATGTTTATAAATGGATAATTATAAAAACACTTTTACTGGCTACCGGTTTACCGGTTAAAAATCATTTTTTTGTTAAAAATAGTTTTATTGTAAAACTTATAAATACCCAACTTTAAAATATTTAAAATGTGTTTAAACAATATATAAACTCCATGTCTTTATAATAAATAAGAGGTTTTTATTAAAAAGACTAAAATCGGTTTATAGCGTTATAATGACAAAATAATAAAACTAGTGATTATTTTTGCGTCAAAACTTAATATATGATATTGGTGTTTTAAACATAACGCAACATGTTGATATTATATTTTATGCATGACAAATGAGATTTAAAACATAAGTATCATCACCGAAGTTTTGGTTTATCGAAATATGACTTTTATCATAAGATGCATAAAATTGAGTTTATAAAACAAAATGAGTTTGTTATACAAATTTATGAAGTCATGAGTTTTTGATTGTTAAGAAGTAGATTTAAAATTGTGATTTTAGAGCTCATCCAATACTCCAAGTCATAAGTATAAAATGAAGTTTTATTAAGACTATTGTTGGTTCTTAAAACCGCTCTACAACTACACTTTAAAATATTGGATTTTAGTTTATAATTGATTACGATTAATGGGAAATAAAATGAAGTTTTATTTGACACCTAAAGAATGTCATAACAAATGATATGAATTTTAAAATAGGGTACATGAATTGTCAGATGCATGCAATATTCACGACACCATGTTTTTATAACTATAATTGTAAAACATATATAAAACCTTTTCTTAAAAATGCAAATCATTTCCGTCCTTTTGAAGGACACTCGGTATCATTTGTATGGTCTTAGTGGAATAGGATCACTTGGTCATTAGGATTGTCTTATGATGTGGGGGTAGTTTGTAGTTTCTGGTGTCTAAAGGGTCACCTTGTCACTAGTTAGTTGCAATACAACAAGATGTTCAAGTAGGATGACTTGATCGGAATCTTGTTTGATAAATATCACCTAAGCATGAGAGGTCTAATGCATAAATGAGATAAACATGCCAAGTTAAGCAATAGTTGTTTAGGATCCCATTATCTATGAGTTACATATAATATGCAATTGATGATTGCTACCTACCGAGTTTGATTAAGTTTATGGGATAAAGGTCACCTAACCATTTACTTGTGTCGTTACTTTGATACTAGACTTTAGTAAATTAATTTTTTAGAAACAATAAAGGGTATCAATTTTTAAAGACTTAATATTGAAAATACTAAAGGAAACTTTGTTAAATTATGTATATAACTATTAATACTATTATGTCATGCAAAAACTCTCTCTTGCTGAGTTTCAAGAGATAGTAACATTTGATGGTTATAATTTCTATGATTGGTTTAATACCTCGAGGTTCTTCCTTAAGGATAAATTGAAATTATATATACTGAAGATCCCATACATGAACAAACTTTACAAACCAGTCGGTCTGATCATGATACTTTGGTGGAAGTATTATTGTGATGACATCGATGTGTCTCACATCATACTGGAATAATTAACCTTGACTTGCATAAAGTCTTGGAAAATTATGAAACATGTCAGATGCCTCATCAAGTGAAGCAAATATTTAATCAGAACAGTAAAAAGTGCTTCAAGTCTATTCAAGCATTGAAGAATGGAAGTCTAAGGGATTGTGGACTTAAATAGACTTATAGTTAAGTTAAGGGAAATACACCATAAACCCAGAAATCAAGAAAGGATCTAAATGATTAATGTTGTCTTTTTTGTGGAAGAAACTGGACATTGAAAGATGATTTGTTTCTCTAATCTCATCGAGCTGAAGAAGTCTAACTTGGACACGACTTCAGATATCTATATGATATTATTAGTTATTATTCCATCATTCACATAAGTATGTTATACTTAATGTAACACTAATAATTGATATTTTGTGCTGATGATTGGAAGAAATAATCAACTGATTACAAACGAATGATATTTCGTGTTGGAGATATAACAAGTGTTGTTATAGTCTTTAAACAATAGATGTTTTGTACCTATTCTTATAGGGACATGTAACAGTTGTATATTTATGAATATATCAAGATTACTTATTGTTTAATAGATGTTCACATTCATGATCTAAAATGATGTAATATGTGTTAAAGAATATTTTCTTATAATGTCATTTATAAAGTAAATCTATAATCTATCGTTAAATTGATAGTTCTAATCATAGAACCTAAATAATAAAATGATATTTGATTGAAACTTATCTATGTCATAATCATCATAACTATATAAATAAGAAACACATATACCGACTTCAAAGGGATGGAAATTTCGAAGGCAAATGAGCTTAATTCAATTGATATATGTGACTCCTATTTATATGGGAAGATGATTTGTAAGTGTCTTTATCTATTAGTAGTTAAAGAACAAAAGGATTGAAAAAGAATTATACTTAAGTGATGTACGTAATCTTTTCAATCCATGAATAGATTTGGTGATAGATACTTAAATCAATATCAACGACGACTTTATATTTTATTGTTGAAACCTTTAATCTGCTCAAATTGTTTCATAGTGAAGATTGGAATACAACTTAATGAGACTATCATAAACCTTTCATTGTGATAAAGAAAATGGTTTTTGTAAACACAGTCTTCTTGGAACATCCTAGGAGTTGTGGAATCGATTCACAACTCATTCCGTCAAAAACACTCACTCGTCATTAGTATGTTTCTTGTGGCACATGATCACCTGGTCACTTGGATTTATCCTTTAATGTCTGAGGTAGCCTTCATATTTTCTAGTGGGATAGGGCCATCTGGCTTGTAGTTGAATGCCGATAGTACACGTTTCTGAAGAGGATAAAACATAGACCTTGCAGTCTATTATATGATTTTTAAAAGAACTAACTACTTTATAAAATTTTGAATTTATGCTTACTACAAAAAATATATATTGAATATATATATATATATATATATATATATATATATATATATTCCAAGAAAACAAGTAGATTAAATACTTTCATTAGACTAAGGATGTAATGTTTTATCCTTATCTAAAAGGTATGGAGTTATAGAGCTTATGTTAGACAATAAGCTTAACCACTCTAGCATCTACTAATTGCATTTATGTAGAATATCCTAAATTATTGTTTAAGATGAAGTCTATACTAACCCCACTACTTGTCATTCCAGAGGACAAGTGCTTAGAAAGCTCTTTTTTCTAAGTGGGAGCAATATGGAATATTAAGAGATAAAGAACCATAAGTTAAATGCATCATAGTTTGGAACTAGCAAGTTTTCAACTGTTGTTGAATCTACTCAATAGTTGATCAGAAACTAATAAAACACATAGATATAGGCTTGATTAATCTTCCTCGATATATTACGAATATAAAGAATAAGTGAGTTTTCAAAGGAGAAAACATACATGAATGAAAATCTTCTCTGATTTAATCTAACAACTCAAAGTAAGAATCTTATTTCTTATAAGATAATTACATAGTATGATATGATTATAAATCAAGATGACTCTTGTGTTTTCTATAAATCTAGTGGGAGCGAAGTAACATTCCTAGTTTTATATGTGATTGACATACTAATTCTTGGAATAAGGATCCATATGGATAGATCATGGCAACTTAAAGGATTAAGTAAAATTCCATTAATTGTCAAGGATCTTAAAGAGCTTAAGATAAAGGACTTTGAGAGAGTTATCTTATCAAATACCACATGGCATGATTTTGAGGACTCCTCAAAATCCAAGTACAGTTTAAACAAGATAATATGATTGTATTCCATATGTTGCTGCAATTGGATTAATCATATATGTCATGATTATGCATGAAGGCCAAATATTTCGTATGCTTAGAGCATGTCGATTGATACAAGTATAATCTGAGAACAAGTCATGGTGTGACTTATAGGAACATTATAAAGTACTTGCGAGAACTAAAGAAATATTCCTAATATGCGTAGTATTTGAAAGAAATCTATGTTTAAAGGTGTTACACATGTGTCAAACTTTCAAATAGATTGAGATGACTCTCAGTCACAATCAAGCGTGTCCTCATTATGAATGGAGAGAAATTTACATGGATGGTGGTTCCATGTAGATTTTATTTACAGTTACACATCAGAGTTAGAGTACATTGTGGTTTGGAGAACCACATACAAAAATGCTTAATGTATAGTTCATTATGACTATGAGTAATCCCATTACGCAAGTATTGGTATCTAATTCATATTTAAGCGTCTAATACATTCTCAATAGTTTTCTCTATATATGATATATATGTGTGTATGTATGTATATATATATATATATATATATATATATATATAGTTGAAAATGTTTGTATTCACAAAGTTTATACAAATCAAGTTTGTCAAATCAACTAAACAAAGATCCTTTATTAGCTAAAACATGAAAGTCAAGATGGTGCTATAGGGCCTTGCTGATATAAGTATATGTATATGGCTGAAATTTAGTATTTGGATATTGGAACAATACAAGCAACATATATTGTAATGAGTTGATATATTAGATATGAGTATCTCATTAAATCATTGTTGTGTTCTATATTAACATGTTTCAATCCTTGAATAACAAGGTTATTCTAAATGTCCATAGTTGTTCATAGCTGTGGGAGCATCTATGAGGTAAGACTAATATGAGTAGATTGGTTGATTCTCATGGAGGTGAGAATAGAAAGAGCTACTACCAACTTAGTAGATACTTAATTAGGAGAATAAGTATCAGACCTAACCCACATCAAAATCACTTTATGGATCGTAGTCATGAGTGATGTTTTGATCAAGGTTGTATCTTTGACTTCTTAAACCTAAGATACATGTGTTAGGACTTGAAGTGTAGGAATTGTTGCTTATGACATGAACTACATTGATGGGTGTATGTAGTCAAGATGAGATTTGTTCCTCTTATTAGTTTAGAGTTAGACATCTAATGCCTTACTCTAAGTTGAGCACTAAATGAGATTGATCACGATCCATATCTCATGTTCAACATGATGTCTGAAACAAAGGAATAACTGATACCACACCTTTAGTAATAGTTGTAGCTTAGAGATCCTGGAATTAGTTGTTGATAAGATGACACCCTTCATATGTTGTTAGGGGAAGTAGCTTGTTGCTAGACACAACTACTGGCTATGTCATTTTGTAATGAATCTTGTGCAAGTGGGAAATTGTTAAATCTATATGCCCAAGAATCATTATTAAGTGATATTGATAATAATATATGATCCTATAGGGTCACACCTTTATCAAGTTGACACATGTTGTTTATTTATTATTAATATGATTATTAATAAATAATATCAAGTCTTGTATTTAATTAGGTAATAATTATTGTTTTGTGAAAATAATAATTAAAAGAGAGTATAACTAGTTATTATATCATATGATATGATTTAATAAACCATGTACATATTTTTGGAATAGTTGAATCCTTTTGTCTTTTACCTAAAGACAAAGTTTATATTTTATAAACTTTGAGTTTATAAATTTAAACAATCCTTCAACTTTACTAGTTAGGGGCCATTTGATCTGCTTCTGACCGGGTCCAGTCAGAGATTTTGGCTGACTTGGTTCGAGTCAGTATCTTTGATTTGCATGGAGTCGGACGTTGTAGCTGACTCAGTCAACAATTTTCCTCCGACTCGATCCATCTAAAAAATGAAGTTGACTGGAACCATACGTGCTTATTCCCTTTTCCAACCTTGACTATAATCGCCTCCAACATTCGCTTGAAACTTCCATCAGTTCGATCAAGCGAGACCACCATCTCCATTTATCAGCCACTTCGTCGTCCTCCAACCTCTTCCTCTCCAGACTCAGCGTCTTCCTCCGTCCCTCCTCCACAAACGCCGACCTGCAAGTCTAACGGTAAGCATCTTTCCTCTGTTTTTTTTTTCATGAAATTAGATGCAAATATGTATGTATTTTCTGAAATTAGATGTTATTTGTGTATTTATTTTCTGAATTAGATGTTTTTATGAATTTATTTGCAGAAAATTGATGCTATTTGTGTATGACCCAACTACATCTTTTCGTTTTGACCTAAACGTCATGTTTGGACTTGTCTAATACATAAGTTGGAAGCAATGGTTATTTTCTGTTTTTATTCTTATATATTTATATCTCCATCATTCTTATAGCAGATTTGAGGCTTTGCATACATTAATGGAAGGTTTTTTAGAGTGAGAAGAAAACAAATTGAAGTTGATCTGTTGGAGCTCAATGAATCAAAAGAATTGATTAAATTTTGCTTTATTTCTTTGTTTTTGTAATTGCAGATGAGTAGGAAGATAGACTTGTTGTATGGTGGTGGAAGTGTTAGTCTAAAATTGTTTGGTTCCTTTGTTAGATTATGGTTTATGGACATAAATCTGAAAAATACCTTCCAACTCAAAGACCCAGATCATGTGCATATGTGAATACTTTTGCTTTGTCTTTGTGGGTCTCTTATTGTGTATATATTATAAATGGTTGTACTTGTATAATATTTTGTATAACTCTTCATCAATTCTATTCATATAATTTATCAATTATAAACATATACCTTTTATTCAGCACAAAACAAAAAATAAGGGTATATGGGTCATTTTTAGCGGTCAGAACAACCAGTTAGATGCGTAATCAAACAACATGGTTTCAGTCTGAACCAGATGCAGTCAAAGCTTTAGACCAAGTCAGGCCTTAGCTGATTCGGTCCGCAACTATCAAACGGCCCCTAAGCCTAATTCCACAACTTTATTTTCTTATAAAGAATACTATTTTTCTAAAATAATTGGCATGTTTAATATCAATAGGAAGATATGTATTGCTTAGGAGATTTCTTGTTTTCTCCCATGTAGTGTCAAAGTATTTGGCATAAAGAGCCCTCAGCGTTAACCTTTGTTTGTCACTTTTTTTTGCGGTGGCAATCACGCAGATACTTTCGAAGAGGGATAAAAAAAGAGCGCTTCTTAAACATTTGTGTCTTTCATATGATAATTCTATTTGCTATTGTCTCAAAAGAGAGGGTTAAAATCACCATTTTTCTTTAGAATAAAATCTAACTAGCCCATACAAAAGGTGTTTCACGGTTGTCGGGTTGCTTAAATGATATTGAGTTTGGAATTTTAAAAGTTACGAACACGGTGGGCATTTGCGACAAACTTAGAATATGCTATTATTGACTTTTTATCACTTACAAGTTTTTGGTCCTTATGGTGAATATGCTTTATATTTTTTATTTCATTGATGGTTTCTTAAAGAACGTCTACAATTATTAACTTATCTTTATAAAATATAATCAGAAATATAAAAATGAGGAGATGAGATAAAATGGAATGCTACAATGTATAATCAAGTGGTTGAAAAATATGTAGTAGTAACAAGATAAGTCATTGGAATGGTATTTAATGATTTTAAATAGTTGATAAATAATACCAAGTCATAAAATTAGGTGTTTATAGACATATTTTCAGTTCCAAACAGATCTTTCTAGGTGAATGGAACGAAAAGACTATTTGATATGCATAAAAAATAGGTCTTTTATGATAATATGTCTGTTTCCAGAAAACTCCAAAATCATATTTTTCTGACTGAATAGACTGTAAAGACAATTGTACCCCAAACACCGTCTCTTTCTTTTTTGGATTATTAATTTTTTTTAAATAGTTTTTTTAAATTTCTTTTTTATTGAATTATTACTTTTTTTATTGGATTATTATATTAATAAATGTTATTTTTAATATATAATATTTATGTATTAATTGATATTATTTTATTTGATTATTAATTTCTTTTAAATAATTTTTTTTTATTTCCTTTTTATGGATTAATTCTTTTTTATTGGATTATTATATATTAATAAGTATTACTTTATTGGATTATTAATTTTTTTAGTTAATTTTTCTATTCATTTTTGTTGGATTAATTTTTTTTTTGGACAACACCACCATCATCCTAATATATTTTAAAAAAAAATATCCATTCCACCATACCGGACATAAACTGTGTCAAAAATCACACGTTGAGTAATAAAAAAACAAAAATGGCTAGAAAGAATAACAACGTAACATCAACTTGAAAAATAATAAACTAAAAACAACTTAATCGGCATTGTATTTGGATTTTTAAATGATTATTGTGTAATTTTGATTTTGAATGATAATGTATATGTTTTATAATTATTCAACAACTCCGTCCATCACAGTATAGAACGTTAGGGTAATATTGTTATTTTTCATCATTCAGCACAGTCAATCAGATATACAATCAAACATCATGGTTTCTTTTTCAGTCAGAAGACTTTCCAATATAACATTTTCCCAGACAACTCTTTCCCGGACAGAAACTATCAAACGGGACTTAAGTCTTAGTAATTTATATGGGCTTGAGACTTGAGATATATGATTTAATAACAAATACAAATTTCTCATATAAGAGATTAAGAGACTATTGATGTGATAAACTTTTGTTTGAAGGAAATTCATATTCCAGTTTCCACATTGAAATTTTTTTGTAATTTACACTAATTTTTTATATAATTTTTCTAAAAGTGGTTTTAGTTTGATTTAATTTTACATATTATATACATACAATAATATATATTTTTTTTAATTATCGCAATAGAAGTCTATCAGTTGAGATACATAATTTGATAAACTGATATCGAATGCAAAATCCCATGCAATTTTCAATCAGACAAATTACGTAGGAATAAAATCAAAAATATATTTCTTTTTCTATTTACCGTTTTTTTCAGCGCAGAGGCTAATATAAAGTCGATTCATTGCACAATTAAACTTGAAACAACTGCCAAACATTTTTTGTCCACAAGTAGCATAGATCGATCAAAATGTATTAAGAGAATATAGTTCAAAAGCTTGAAAATACCACAAAATATTAAACAAAAAAAAATTGCTGCAGGGACTTTGACAGCAACCCATGACCAAATATCATCCCTTGATTAACTCAGCACCAGGAGATCCATTCTTCTCCCCGAACATCACCACCTTCAAGAAAATCATATATAATTAACATATAATAAAATAAAAATTAATAAAAAAACACAAAATGACATTAGAAATAAGAAACAATAACATTCTACAATTGTTCTCCATGAGTTTCCATCTTCTGCAACCGATTTATTACATCTTCATTCGTGACATTGCAAAGTGCTTCTTTTTCTACAACAGGAATCACACAAGTTCTCACAAAATCATCACAAATTTGATTACTCAAATATGACTTCACAGTCTCCTTTGCAGAAACACATCTTTCAACTGTTGGGGTAGCAACAGGCAAAACCAAAGCTAGCTTTAATAACCGATAGACCAAAGGAAACGTAAGATGTTTTCTTGTTTCCACCATCATTTTAGCAAGGTCAGATATACCATTCAAGTTAGCAAATCTTTCATCATGTTGCACATTATCAATGTACAAATCAAGTTGAAGCTTAAGAGCCACCCTTTCCTCACATGTAAAATCATACGGATACATCTCGGCTAATCTCATTAGCTTTGATGTGTCAAAGTCACAAAATGAATCAGATAGATTCAATGCGGAAATACAAGTAAGCAATTCACAACTTGCATCATTGAAAAAATCATGAAGCGCTTGAATTTGCATATCCATAACTATGTTAAAACAATTGAACTCATAATGTTGCCGAAGGGTGATATTCGTCTTTTGTCTTCGGATGACATACTCTTCCTCCATATTCAACATTTCCATATCATGTTTTTCAAAAAAAGAAGATATCTCCTTCAAAAGTAAATCGAACCCATCAACTCTAAACTTTTGAAGTTGTCGAATAGTTGATTTCACCAATGAGATTGTGTTCAAAATATCTTGCTCTTTTCTTTCAAGAGCTTGTGACAATGGATCTATGATCCCCAAAATATTCAACATCAAGTGCAAATAAAACATAAAATCGAACGAGTCGATATATGCTAGAAGACTATATGCTTGATATCGACTATGGTTATTTCTCCCTTCCACTTCAATATATTCAAGCACATCAAAAACATATGAAAACAAATCAACCAAACGCGAAAGTGTTGTGTAATGAGAACCCCCGCATACATCAACAACTTTTACAATAGGAAAATCTTCATCCGACTCACTTTCGATTTCAATTTCTTTATACCCTATTGCTTCATGCAATTTCTCTTTTTGGCTTTCTCTTTCTAAATTTTTTCGACTACAAGAAGCACCAACCACATCCTTCATAATGGGTATCTTGTCAAATAAAACTCCAGAACCATAGTGTTCTTGTGCAACTGCTACAACAACTAACTGAAGTTGGTATGCAAAACAATGAACATAATACACAGAGTCATTTTCTTTCATTATTAAAGTTTTCAAATCTCTAAACACATTACGCATATTGCTTGCTCCATCATAACCTACGCCTCTCACCTTTTTCAAACTCAATCCATATTCGGCAAATAAAGATTCAATGGAGGATTTAAGAAATAAAGCAGATGTCTCCTCCATATGAATAAGACCAATGAATCTTTCTTTTACAATTCCACATGTAACATATCGTAAAACCACAGACATTAGTTTCTCGTTAAACACATCATCACCAATTTCTTCAAGAATGGGTTTGAGTATTTCTTGGGCATAACAAGTAACAATATCTTTTTGCATACTTAGAGTCTCCACTCGATTACTCTCTTCAGGATTTTGCAATGATGCCTCACGAACATTTTCACATGTATCTCGGATAAGTTTTATTGTTTCCAAGAACATTCCACTTTGAAAAGGCATTTCGGACTCATCAGCCACATGAAAAGGTATTTCACATTTCAACAAATATCTAGCAGCTGAAATTGAAACCTTTAATAGAAGTTGAGGATCGTTTTTTAAATCATCAGCATCGGCTAAAGATTGATCTTGACTCATTAGATTTTCACATTCATCGTCATCACTGTCAGATTCGGATATTGATAATTTTCTTTTCAGAAAATTTTCCATTCTTTCTAACAAAATAATAAAACAATTAGCTAGTGAATATTAACCAATGACATTTTAGTACTTTTGTCCAACAAACTATATCTTATTATAAAATCGTTGAAATTAATAAACCCTATCAATTAGAATTTGATTTTCGATAAACCCTAATAAAATATTAACTACGTATAACATTAACAACAACAAATCGATATTCAACTAACATAAACAAAATATTATATATTAACAATAAACAAATCAATTTTCAACTAATAATTAACAATAAATTGATTTTCAAGAACCTGTAACAAGCAACAGGTAACGATAAATAAATCGGATTTTTTTAAAACCACACATTGTAGTCAATAAAAAAAACGGCTACAAATAAACTGAAGGTAGGAAAAGTTATAAACCTTACCCCAGAACTTCTTCGACTGCTTGAAACGAAACCTTTTTCCTTTTCACTGTTTTGACTGCCGTTGACAATGGAGATCTAAGAACGGATATGAGTATATGAAATTGTTTCAAGAATGGTTTTTTTTTTATTCACGAGGGAAAGGTGCTGCCGGCGAGTAGATATGGGTTACGCAGGGCGAAGGAGGGGCGGTGACAGACGAGAGAGAAACGTCGAGTTGATATACGATACTTGGGGGTTGCGGCTGCTATTTATATTTTTCAGTTTTGGTGTTTTGGTTGGAGACACGGGGCACCAAAAACAGGCGTGTAAATGGAAAACGATTGGTTTTCCAAATTAATAAAAAAACAATAGTGGCTCATATTTTCCATCCAATTTAATCATAAACCTTGAAATTGGTTCCAAATTTAATCATAAATCTTTTTTATTTTTATATTTTTTTTTCACTAGGAAACCGATTTTGGAATGTTTGAATCGAAAAAAAAAATCAAATTTTGATGATAGTCGAAAGGTTTAAATACTAAAGATTAGTTGTGATACCCATGTATTATATGAGTTAATTTAAAAAAAAAAAGAGGTAAATATAAAGTTCAAAATATTTGCGAACTTTGAATTTATAAGAAAATAAAAAAAATAGTTAATTATTATAATGAAAATGTTTTTTATCTTTTAATTTTAAACAAATAATTTAAATAAAGAAAAAAAACTAATTAGCTTTAATTTTGGGAATTTTAAAATTAAAAGATAAGTTTATTAATGAAATTATTATCCATTTATTGCTATATTTATTGCAATTATTACATTAAAATATTATGTGTAATTTAATAAAATAAAAAACCTCATAAAATGACATGTGGAAAAAATAATTAATTAAAAATAACCACAATGATATTGACAAATTGAATGAGAGTGTGACAAGTGGTAAAAAAAACTTTCATTTATTAGAGAGGATTCAACGTTTTTAGAAAGATTTAAAAATGTATAATTTTGTGAATATAAAATTTTATTTTTTTAACAAATGCTATTTTGTGAAAAAAAAAATTCTTACATATTATAACATCAAAAGTTCAAAACCATAACAGATGTCCTAGAATACCCCATTGCTCTAGCACCCAAAATACATAATTTTTAATATAAAAATAGTATGTAAATCAAGCTGGAGCGAGAAAGGTGTGAGGCAAGTTTTCCCTCATCTTAAAACACCATACCGAAGGTAAAGAAATATGAGCGTGAGAAAAGATTGAAGGGGGCCTATCCCGCATTCTTTCTCCTCATCAAGTTGGTTAGACTTTTATGTATTTTGTTTTTTTTTTTTGTTTTTTTAATATTTATTAAATTATGTATCTACTAAAAATTTATCAAAATTATATCAAAATTCATGGTTTTTAATTCCCTACAAAATGAGTATAATGTTTGTATAAAATATATATTTTTAAAAAAATAAAATGTAGTGAAAGGTAGTGGAAGATGACAATTTCCTGCTTTTTGATGAGTGAAAGAAAAGTGAGGCAAAACTGACATGACACTCAAATAGTGAAAGATTTTTCTCATACATATCTTACGGTCTTAGAGAGATAGATAGAAAGCAAGAAATAGAGAAAGAGATGCTTGTTATGGTTTGTGAGTCGGGTAATCTCTCTCCATGCCGCTAGGGATGAGCATGGGTCGGTTTTTGGCTAAAACCAAACCAAACCGTAGAAAGTCGGTTTTTCGGTTTTTAAACCCATATGGGTTTGGTTTTTGCATGGTTCGGTTTTCCGGGTTGGGTTTATGAGCTCCTGTTTTTTTCTAGTTTTTTGGTTCAAACTCAGTAAAAATACGTTGCGATAAATAGTATTGTATCTATTTTAAATATACTAAAATAAAGAATACGGATTCTAATATTCTAAAATCATAAAAATGTTCAAAGGATCAAAGTTTAACACCATTAACACTTTTTTAAAAATAAACAAAAATACTACAGGGATAAAGTCTAAAATTTAAAGTACAATAAAAAAAACCAGTTAATTACCTATTCTTAAGTAGATAAATAGATAGATTGGAGTAGATATTAAGTAGATAAGGAGATAGATTGGAGTAGATAACTTCAGTCGGTTGCCTCCAAGATGAAAGATTGAACGAAAAGTGCCAAAAATTTGGGTCAATACGTGAGTGGTGAACGGCCGATGTGACTATGAAGAACGAGAAGGAAAAGAGAACAAGAATTGACTTTTAGGGATTTAACTCAATGCGTGTTATAGTCTATTAGATAATAGATATCGTTATATTGAGTATTGATTATTGGGTCATTAACATTCAATAACCCATTAGGCCATTACGTATTTCATTTTTATTATATATTTTTAAAATTCAATATTTAATATTATGTATAATAAATATTGAAAATATTTAAAACATAATAAATAACAAGTTATACAAACCATTTAATCTAAACCGATTTAACTAAATTAAGGTGTCGTTTGTATTTTCTGAGGCAAAATGTTTGTAGTCTACGGACCAAATCTGCATACATCTGCAGTAGAAGAGGTGGATCAAACGTCTGCAGTCTAAAAGAAATATAATGTTTGTTTTTTAACATCCGCAGACTGCTGAAATAAACTAAAATCTAACTAAACTGATTTAAAAAAAAAAACTTAACAGAGTTTTTTCAATAATTTTATGACTTATATTATAGATAATTAACAAATATAGATAAACTTTTATGTATTATTGTATAAAAAGCGAAAATAAAATGATATAAATTAACGTATATTATATATTTAATAAAAACAACAAACTATGGTCGCAAAGTTATACCTAAACATTACAATTAGGAATAAAAGATTTAACACATAAAATAAATGGAAATAAACTTTTATTTTAAATGAAACTTTTCAAAATTTTCATTTTACTTTTTCAATTAAATCAATTAAAAAATGACCATAAATATTTTTTTCTAAGAAATGAATGATACTGCATTAAATAATGTTTTATAAAATTTGTCACAAAAATATAAAACAATAATAAGATTTTTTTTTTCATATTTATATAAACAACTCTAATGACCTTTATTGTAATTAAATCATTATTTATATATTTGTCACAAATGCCATGATTGTGTAGTTGAACTTTTTTTCTGTAAGTATTGTAACATTTTTTTCCAAATTGTTTAACATAGATAAAATTGAAATAAATCTAAGTTTTTTTTTTAAAAAAAAAAACAAAGATGTATTGTTTTTTTAGGCTAGAAGATGTCTTAAGATGTTTGAAGACTCTGGTCCATATTTACGCCAAGAAGAGGACGTACAAACCTTTTTAGGTCTACATTCTTCATAAAAAACAAATAGTCTGTGAAGCCTAATGTCTGCACGTGGTCTGCACGGCACAGACAGAAGAGGCCAAGAAGATCTGCAGGTAAAAAACAAACAACACCTAAATCATCGACACTTTGTTCTATCAAACTACCCTTACAATTATCATCTCCTTGTATAAATTACATCACATATTATATATATATATATATATATATATATATATATATATATATATATATATTCATTAATACTATAGGTTCGGTTTCTAGTGGTTCAGTTTTACAAAAAACCATAACTGAATCATATGTATCCGCCTATCCGGTTAATCAAAATCAAAATTGCACATTGTTTTTAGTAGTGGTTCTGTTATATTGGTTATATTGGTTTCGGTTTGAATTATTGGTTAATATGCTCACCCTTACATAAAGATAAGGAGTAAGTTCTAATTGCATTTTGGATGATATAGAATTTTTGAACATGTCTAGTTGGATATTAAGAGACAATCAAAAGAGGTGGGGATCTACAAGCATTATAAATTCTAAGATAATCAATTAGTAGCATTTGCTTCTAAAAATTCCCCAACATGTATCAACCATAACTTCATCAACATTAATCGACTTTAGTGTTCTTATCTGATTTAATAGATTATCAGGATCAATCAACTCACACTCCATATCAATGATCCCCAACTGAAATTCATACATAAAAATGTAATCTGATATATGTTTTCATAAATTATTGACAACAAATTGAAACGATTGAAAACTTTGAAGGATTGGAATGGAAATGAAGCAAGTGGTTTTCTTATACCTGTAACTAGGGGTGAGCATGGTGCGGTTTGATGCGGTTTTAAGGCCAAACCAAACCGCAAACCGTATGGTGCGGTTTTTTCATTCTTAAAACCGTTAGGTGCGGTTTTGCAACGGTTCGGTTTTACGGTTTTTAAATGCGGTTTCGGTTTGTATTGGTGCGGTTTTGGTTTTAAATCGTGTCTAGACTTTGGTGCAGTTTTTTATGTTTATTGGAGCGGTTTTCTAAAAGCGTAAGAACTGAAAACCATGTGCATGTAAGCTTGTATTGTGATTTTTTTTTTCATTTTTGAAACCATTCATTTTCAGCCTAAAACAAAAATACATAATCAAAAATTATAAGTAGCTTAAAATAATTAATAATCGAAGGTTGGTTGAATATGACTTAATTTGTTACAAGCTTATTACACATGTCGATTAGTACGTTTGGCTAACAATAGAAATTTTTTTTGCACCCCATATAGTCTTACCCAAACACAAAGTAAACATATAAAAGTATATTATCGTTTATAAGTATTTTACATTATAATATATTAATTGATTTATTACTATACACGCTTGCGGTGCGGTTCGGTTTTGGTGGACCGGTTTTTTGGATAAAAACCGCACCGCACCGTTGACTTTCGGTTTTTGCAAAAATTAAATCCGCACCAATGGTTTTTGCATCGGTTTCGGTTTTTCGGTTGCGGTTTATTGCGGTTTTGTCGGTTTTTCTTTTGTCGGATCGATTTTTGCTCACCCCTACCTGTAACATTCATTCTCATTCCAAACAGATAGTCACCACAAGACACCCCTCTCTCAGTTGTGGTATATATCTGTTAAGAAATATGAATTATAAGTGAAATTATTAATTAATATAAACGATTACAAAGGTGGAATAAACTAATTTCTTGAAACCTACGCATGCTGGTCTGAGTTCCGTTTATTTCCGTAAATAGCAATCCCTTGATTTACTCATTTACCTATAAAAAAACAGATTTAAAGTTTGTGAAAGATATTTAAAAAAAACTATCAAATAGCAACTATCAAATACTCTCCTTAGCAATCAAATACAAAGAACAATTAAAATACATTTTTACAGAAAACTTAGTGAATCATAAATCAACTATTTTAAACAATAACTAACCTTTAAGTGAAGAAGCAACTAAGAACATAAAAGGAGTATTGAGAGAAACTTTTCAACTATAAAATCCATCCAATTAATCATAAAGAACACGAGTAACCATTTTCTTTCCAGTAAAATTAGGTTGCTACTTTTCAGCAGTATAGTAGGCGTTTTTTTTACAGTGTACTCAACATTTTAATTTTGAAGTTTTAATCTTAAAAAAAAAAGAATCCAAATCAAAATGTATATTTATGTGAATTAAAAAAGAAAGGCTCCTGTTTCTACACCATTTGTTCAAATGAAAGTAAGCTGCAAATCTAATCCTAACCTTCCAATCAATTTTTTTTCATTAAATTCTAGTTAGCTATCACCAAAGTTTTTTTCACAAGTAGATTGCTAGTCTTCCGACTTTAAAAGTGAAGCTTAGATTCTGGAATCACTTAAAGGGCATGAAAGTAATTGTGAAACTAAGCACGTTGACCATAATATCTATAAATATAAAGCAAGAAGTTATCAAATTAACAAATAAATAATTTATGAAATAAAAAATGACTTACTTAAATTCGCAAGTAAAGGCTTTTCCTTCAAGACTACACGTAGCTTTCAATATTGCACACCAAATATCTCCTGTTCCAGTTGGGAACTGTTGCTTCAAAATATGAGGAACATATAGTCATGGGCCAAGGTTGATTCCTAACTATTAGCCAAATGGGACAAGTACAACTTATTTAAAACGGATGATTAAACAAACATAATCAAGTAAAGAATCATGTACAATAAGCTGAAATGAGCACCTTAATTGGGTCAGGCATTTCATCAAATACCTTATAGGCAGGTTTTTCACAGAAAAGCAATAACCTTGTTGAGACTTCCCATTTGGAAGATATAATGAAATCGATCAGAATAATGAAATTGAGTAAATGTTTAGACAAGTAGATAAACAAACAGTTAAATATGGAAATAAGAGAACACGATCTTGGAGTTAGAGCTGAAGATTTCAAAACCCAATAGTGACGCGGAAATATAAATTGCGTTTATTGAAGATGTTAAAGCAATTCTAATTAAGAGCACATATGAAATACCTACCTTGAAGAATAGAAGGAGCGGCTGAGAGAGTATACGACGGAGGTTAGAAGAAGCATCGGCCATGGCAGAAATCGAACAATAAAAACGGAGCAAAAAACCGCATCGTTCTCGAATTTGTAAGACCCATGAAGATGGTGTAGTCTCCGAATTGTAGTCGGTCTTTGAAGCAGAACACCGTCTTCGCTCTGTCGGTTCTTGGGAGACGAAGATGCCGACCTCACCGGAGGAGGACTGGAATTCCAGTTCCGCCGGAGACGACGACCGGTCGAGAAGCAGCGGAGGAGGCATGTGGTATCAGAGAAAGTAGAAGAATGTAACATCTGGGTTTTTTTTGTTGAAGAAGAGGACGTAAGTGAATGGCGGTGACGCTTTGATTGGCTATAGAAGGCGGTGTCATAGGGACGAAAAAAGAAAGTGTAAAACTTTGGTGGTACCAAATACTTATGTGGCAGAATTTCAAATCACAAAAGGTTGCTGTTCACCAACCTCTATATATATATATATATGGGTCGGTTTGGTTTTTATGGACGGTTTTATACGTCACAATCAAACCAAACCGTCGGTTATTGCTTTGGTTTCGGTTATGTCGATTTTTTTTTTGTTTTTCGGTTTTCGGTTCGGTTTTTGGTCATCCCTACATGCCACATAGGTTTGATAGCAGTGACGGACACAAGAATGTACAGTAGTGGCATCAACTTTTTTTCCAAGCAAATATAATAACAAAAAAAAAGTACTGAATGTATTAAAAATAATAAACTAATAGTTTTAGAACTTATATTTTAAATTTGACATCTATATGTATCCATATTTTGAAAGTGATACATTACATCTTTGATCTTCATTTTTCATAACCGCTTCTTTTTCAATATAACAAACTAATCATCACCAATTTTGTTATGCAAGTCCATCTTCAAAAGCTTAATCGTTGAAAAACATCTATCGTTTGTTACGGTCATGACGAGTAAAAGCAAAACCAACTTTAACAACCTATAAACCATATGATAAAACCAATGTTTCCTAGTTGTGGTCGTGACGGGCAGTGGCGGATCTAATTTTTTTTTTGTTGGGGGCACCATCAATAATGGACTATATGTATGAATCGGGTCAAATGGTCAAAATAATCAGGTTGGATGAAACTAGTGACAAATTTAGAATAGTAAACCATGTGGTTTCTTAACGGGGTTCAACAAAGCCGATTAAAAAAACCAAATTCAACCGAACCGGTTTAAGAAAAAATCGGGTTCAACCAGACCGGTTCAATAGACATATAATTGGTTCACAATGCATAAAAACTATATTTTGTATTTATGATCATCTCGTATTAGAATGAAACACATTATGTTTGTAGTCACTGTTGTCACATTATAAAATGAAACACCTGATGTTCCATGTTTGCTACGTCTTGAGCCAACTACAAGTATTGATCACGAAATAACATTAACATTAGGACCTTAATTGGTTTATAAATACTAAATAAAGTAAAATCATCGTCAAACCATTGTTCCAATTAATAGGTTTAATTAAAATTATTACTTTTCTAGATTGATAATTATCAGAAATCCTAATCTACCTCTCTAATAAATGAAACCTAAATTACCACATGTCCTCTTTTTAGATCCATGCTTTGCCACATGGCATTTTTCTAACCTATAAGTTAATTGTTTTCCCGCCCATCTTATACCCTCTCCTGACTCGGAAATTTGAATCTCATCCTATATACTTTTGAATTGAAAATTTGAAATTAAGGTTTAATCAATCACATAAAATCAGCTAAAAATCTTTGACCATTATCCCAGTCAAATATAATCCATATTTGAATGTTAAGTCCTATAATTATCACGCATAGGAATCTCTCACCACCACTGCTACACTTCCACCATTGTTATGTCATCATCACCACCATCCACTGCAACCACCACCAACGAACAATCTCCATGACTTACTTAAGAAAAAATGGAGGGAGACGACATTGATTTTTAGTTTTAGCACTAAATTGATTTTTATCCCTAAATCTATGTGAAGTATTCTTATGCGATTAGGGTATAGATAATATCATCCCCTCATTTTCTACGCACTAGCAACCAGCTCCTGGAACAAAGTCAGATATGTTTCAGATTCTATCTTTTTGCATCATGTTTTTTCATCTTGTGACATGACTTCATCGAAAAAACTCCTCTGTTTTTTCAACAACTATCTTTTCCTAACTTCACATTCAAATAACTCTTTCATCGTCTGTTTGGTTCTTTACAATTTTGATGACAATAGAAAGTTCAAAGTTAATTATAAACAGACCATTTGTTTTTATTTCGTTTTCTCTATCAATTTTCAGTTATTGGGATATTTTTATTGATGTTAAAAGTTATGCAACATGTACTGATCACATATGTTGTTTTGATATTTACCAGACCCACCATTTTTTGTATATGCGTATTATTTTGAGCCATAATTTGATTTTTTTCTTAACATTTGAAGTTTTCGTTTTGTTTGAACTTGAAATAAAAGGAATGCTCTTGGATATGACTCCCAATCAGATAAGCACATAAACATGTTTTTAAGGTACATTCAGGTATGAAATAGTCAAGTTCAGTTGCTATCTTATATTTCTTAATTGCTGTAATCAAAATCATTTTAATCTTTGGTCATGATGTTTCACAAAATAGGAGACGAGACGAAATAATTTTAAGATGACAGGTTGAACACAAGTGTGATGCCAAGGCACAGTAACATCAAGGTCTTATTTCTTCATTTTTCTCATATTTTGGGCCATTTTCTGTCATAATTAAATAATACCCTTTTAAAATTTGTAACATTCTTTATGATTTGATTTTTTATTATCATACAGGTTGGATTAAGTTTTCTTAATTCAAGAGTGAAGGGAGGGTGTTCTGGATAGGTTTACTTAGAAGCAATTCACAATGGTTTTGGAAATTTGTGGATCTGTATCATGCTAAAGTATAAAATGAAATGCAAGTTTTTCCATATATTATTTTTAATATTTATTTAATAAAATAAAGGACAACTTTATTCTTATTACCATAACCATTATTCTTGCACAACTTCATTTTTTACTTCATTTACTTTAATCAAGCTATGTACAACTTTATTTTTACTTAGTTACTATATTCAAGTTGTTATAAAGTTGAAAAGTTATTTAATTGTTTTTGAATCTGTATTTATTATTATTTTTTAAAAAGAAAAAACTTGTACTTTTTGTTTTATATTGTTTACGAGTCACATGCAGTAAATCAAATTAATGCAAACAAAGTGACATAAAATAACTAAAATATATGTTATCATTACTACCCTTAAAATTATCCGTTCTACCCTTCTGTTTCTCCAACTTGCATTTTTTTCTTACATGTTACTTACTACATAAGAACATGATAATAGCAATGAACTATGATGAAATCAAAGAGTGTTTTTTTTTATTTAAAAAAATGATTTTTCAATAGTAGGTTGCTATGTATAAAACCTTACGAGAACTGAAGTTTTGTTGTAGCCAAAACCTTTGTCGTTAGAGATTACAATTGTCTTGGCAATGACAACTAATAAAACAGATGCCAGCAAAATATCAATGTGGTTAGTGTATGGGCAGTGGAGATAAATCAACATCCCAATGTTTGCAAGAACCAAAGTAGTGAAGACATTTCGTATAAGCATCAATAAACTAAACAAAATTCAATTCTAAGTTTTTTTTTCTTCTTCTTCTTCTTCGTTTTTTTTTTTTTTTTTTTTTTTTTTTTTTTTTTTTTTTGTAAAGATATAAATATAACATACATAAATTACATTTTTGGCCCGTTGATTTTTTCAATTTTGAAAAAATACTGTTGTACATTGGCATTTGTCATAATACTTTGTATGTTCTCTGTAAATGTTTTTTTACGCTTTCTGAAAGTTTTTGTATCTTTTTTTTAATGTACATTTCCTGTAACTTTTTCTTAGTACATTGACATTTTTATAGAAAGTCGACCATTTACACGGAAAATTGCGATACTTTCAATATCACTATTCTGATGACAAGGACCTTTTTTGTAACATCGTTTACAATTTATGTCATTCTGTGAATAAATTTTTTCCCTTATGTAATAATATATTTTTCCATTAAACAACCCACAACGAGATAAAGATTATGTTGAGGAGCATTCTCTAAAGTAACATTATGAATGTCTTCATTATGATCTTGCATGAAAGATAATAACTCAAAGAAAATCTATCTATTAAGAGAGTCACTTGACTCATCATGACCACGAAAATAGTAAACCATTTTTCAATAAAAATTTACACCACCAGATTTAAGCACCTATCCGAAGTTTATAGTTAATATCCTTAATATTGGTTTGATTCGTGAAGGATACGCTAATACATTGTTTTTCTTTCATTAGAGATTCACAAATTTCCCAAATTTACACCACCAGATTTAAGCACCTAACCGAAGTTTATAGTTACTATCCTTAATATTGGTTTGATTCGTGAAGGATACGCTAATACATTGTTTTTCTTTCATTAGAGATTCACAAATTTCTCTTGCTTTGTTGTGAAAACTATCACTACCACCCACATAAGTCTTCAATGCTTTTTTTTATTCCAAGTATCAAAACCTTATGTAACAAATGCATTTCTCCCTCTTTGTTGTCCTACCATCTCTCCACACATATAGAAAAATAAACAATATGTTTTGTTCTTTTTTATGATATACTCTAACCAATCAAAGTCATCAAACTAGTTAACAACAAAACGTCTTTCCTTTTTACCTATTTTATTTGATAGAAATGTATGACCCATTGGTTGACAAGGTCCTTGAAGAAAATATGTCCTTATTTATTATCTTTGATTTGGATTGTAAGTTGTAATCTTTGGTCTATCCCCCAGGTCTTTTGGAAGATCCTTTAAATCAACACTTGTAATTGGAGTAGATGTAGGTTGTGGACTTTATGGATTAACATTAGAGCATGGTCTTTTAGAGGATCCTTCAACACTTGATTCATTGGTGCTCGGCCTTCTAAAAAAGACTCAGTTTTACCCAAACAATTCAATACCAATAAGTAAGCAATGCAAAAACTCAACAACATAGCAAACAATCAATAGAAACAAGTCTAACAAGAAGTCACCAACAAATTTCAAGCAAACCAACTACTAATTTCACCTAACCAATAAGTAATTTCAACAAAAAAAAACAACTAATTTCTTAAACCTAAAATATCAATACTTATTTGTTTCATTGTAGGGTTTGAGGAGAGCCACTCAAACACAAAACAATTTTCTTGGAAGTTTATGCTTACAATTGAAATTATTGGAAGAAAAATTATGACATTTCAATGGCTTGGATCTTGGTTGGAATCGATTGTAGCTTCACGCCTTCACAGCCTGATCGTCGTTCAGCACAACAACAAACATCAATCACTTTTTTTAATAA
Organism: Lactuca virosa; assembly: GCF_052849685.1. Classification (NCBI taxonomy): domain Eukaryota; kingdom Viridiplantae; phylum Streptophyta; class Magnoliopsida; order Asterales; family Asteraceae; genus Lactuca; species Lactuca virosa. Next base: position 376,467,458 of record NC_136430.1, on the reverse strand, counting down.
ATGTCGATGGGTTTAAGGATTTCACAAGTCCCGGTCAATATGGGCTTTGTGAGTTTGGACAATTATCTTATTTAGGTGCCGCTTTATGAATTTGCTCTATTATTTTATGAATTTGGGTTTTTTTAGTTTTGGGGTAATATTTGTTGCTATCATGTTATTTTTTTGACCTATAAACTTGCACTTTTTTTTAGTGGTTGCATTTTAATAGAAAAACATTTTTTTTACATTAACGAGCTGATATCGAATAATGGTCCGGGACCCCTAGAAACCACTCAAATCCTCCCCTTCTTGATAGAAGGGGGGATGTTGGTCTGTGGATAATACGACCATCTCATCATAATGTACCATATGTCAGAGGTACGCCACACAACGTAATAGGTGTGAAAAATTAAGGTTAGTTGGTTGTGAAATGTGGAAGAGAAAGAAATTAGTTTTTAATAGACAGTTGAGTTGAGTTTAGTTGCTGATGAGAATAATCTTAGGGATGTGAGAAAAAATCGAAACCAAATAACTATATCAAACCAAATGACGTTTGAGTTATTTAGTTTAGTTTAGTTTATTTGGTTACCGAGTAATTTAGTTTAGTTAACTTAATAAGAAGGATCTTATTTGGTTTGATTTTTGCTAAATTTTTATTATTTTGTTAAACCGAATAAAAATTAATATATCCTATATACTTTCATTTATAAATTAATATTTTAGTGTTATTTTTATAGATTAATTACCAAAGTTTTTTTATTTAACTTGTTATAAATTAACAATTAATATTTGTGTTGTATATAATTATTATATATTTTACAAACATAAACAAATAAAATAATAATGTAAATTCTTAACATGTTGTTAAAATGATTTTTTTTCTAATTTAACCGAATAAACTGAAAGAATAACTTAAAATTAATTATCAAATATTATTTGATTTGATTATATTAAAAAACGAACATTTATATGTAGAGACAATTATACCCTTATTTCAATTATAGTCATTAATCACTAAGTTACAACCCGTACAAAGCATGAGTAAAAATAAAAAACAATATTGATAATTAAAAATGATAATGAAAAATAAAAATCAAAGATTTATAAATACAATCATCTAATTCTAATTTATTATGTTATTCGATACTTGTTGCAAAGTGGTTAAAAAAACTTCGCCTAACCCTATCTTAAAAACAAAGTCATATTTTTTTAACGTATAACATTTTATCATATTTTAAACATAGATTTATTTTCTATATTATTTTTGTTAGTGAACATCTTATAACTAATCAAAAATAACTATTACCAAGTTAATAATAGGTTTTTTTTTATGTAAAGAATACAATATATTTGATATATACAGTTTTAGATTATTCCTTAGTTGGTTGTAGATTTACCATGTTTACAAATTTTATATATTATTTAACAACCATATACTTTTAACAAATTAAAAATCAAATCATATAACTTTAATAATATTGATAAAACGTCAAAATATCAAAAACATTGAAATTCTATTACTTTTGCGAAATAATCTTGTTTATTATAAATAGAAAAATTTTTATATAAGTAAAAGAAAATTAATTCAATATCCACCAATAAATACAACTGCACCAAGGCTTTTAACATTTTCAAATGTTAAACGTTAAGTAAGCTAGGGGTGTTCGTTTGGATGGATCGGTTTGATCCGATCCAATCAAGTGAATTCAAATTGATTTCGGTTTTCAAAAGATGGATCCAAATAATCCAAACTAAATTCAAATCCGATCCGATCCGATCCGATTACAATTCGGTTGGATCAGTTTTTATAATTCGGTTTTCAAAAACCAAAACATTTTAAAAAGACATATAATTATAATATTATCCAACTTTACATAAGAAATGAAAACAAATTATTTAGTTGTGATTTGAAATTTATAAACAACTACTAAGAAGATATATTATAGTTAAATATTTTATAGATAGAAAACTTTTGAGAGAAAATGCATATTAATGTTTTTTTTATCGGGTGAAACATTTTAAACCTATTTGAAAAAATAAATTACAAAATTAATAAATAACTATAGATATATATTATAAATAAATAAATAATAAATATTTATTCGATTTTTTTGGACTATTCAGTTCTTATTTTATAAACCAAAACCAATCCGAAATCCAAAATAATAATTCGGTTTTGTAGAAAACCAATCCAAAAATCTGAATATCCGAACCAAATAGTCCAATCCAAATTGTCCAATTGAACAATTCAGTTTTATCCAAATAATGAACAGCCCTAAAGTAAGCTATTGTATTAGATATTGGAATTTTCTTTTTTGCTTGGTTTTTTTTTGTCTATCAAATTACAAAGAATATTGATATTTCAAAATTCGTAATCATTAAATCATACTTTTTTTTTTGAAAATTTACATGCCAATGTACATGTTTAAGTTGTTAACAATAACATGTGACGATGATAACTTTAATAATCAACAAAATATTTATTATTTTCATTGAAGAGGAGGCTAACAACAATACAAGTTGGACCATTAAATAATAATGACGACTTCATAACTTAATAACAATAAAAAGGAAGTCCAAAATATATTGGTCTTTGCAGCAAAAACAACATATGAGATGTTGATAACTTTATAACTTAACTAGATATGTTGCCCATGCTCTGCATGGGTCGGATGCGTCTGATTTGAGTGTCGTTTTTGTTTATAGATTAATAGACGTCGTTGTTGATTCTTTTAGTTGACTTTGGATTATTTTTATACGGATGTACAGTCGGAGACAGATAGATAGATGGCAGGAAAAAAACAAAAAAGTTAAATATGAGGACCAATATAGAAAAAATATACAAAAAGAAGAAAATGACAGACACAAAAAGTGCAAGGATGAAAACAGTAAAACAAAAATGCGAGTTTCACTATTCTTAACTCATTGTTGACTCTTTTAGCGAAAAAAACTCGGGCTTTGCCCCGGACCATTTTTTGTGTTTTTTATGAAAAAATGTAAAAAGTTTTGACTGTAAAGACTAAAACTGTCATAATGGCTAAAGAATTAAATGAGTTGGAATTAGCAAGTTTTTAGAAAATGGACCAAAGTTTTCAATTCCTTAAAGTTTTGTGGCCAAACTTTGAATATTAAAAGGTTCCAAAAAAATGTAAAAATTTTGATTGTAAGGACCAAAAGTGTCAAAATGGATAAAGAATGAGGGGCAAAGTTGAAAAAAAAATATGATGTAAAAGTTTTTACTGCAAGGACCAAAAGTGTCAAAATGGCTAAAGAATTAATGGGGTTGGAATTAACAAGTTTTTAGAAAAGGGACCAAAGTTGTCAATTCCTTAAAGTTTTGTGGCCAAACTTTGAATATTAAAAGGTTCCAAAAAAATGTTAAAATTTTGATTGTAATGACCAAAAGTGTCAAAATGGCTAAAGAATAAGGGACAAAATTGACAAAAAAATGCTACTTTACTATTCCTAACTTTGAACATCTTTAATATATATTAATTAATAACAACAAAAAGGAAAAAAAATAAAAATAATAAAATAAAAATAATAAAATAAAATAGAAGTGCAACACAACTACACTCCATTGTTGAATTTTTGGCCATGGATGCAACCAACTGAAGAAGAAAAAAGTATAATCAACATATGAAAATGATTACGTTCAAGGGTTTCCGTTGGAATAGTGATCTAACTCCATTCCTTTCCGTCAGTCGGTTGCAAATGATTACGACATCGAATTTTGTTGGAATTCATGAATTTGACATTCCTTCCATAAAGTCCTGGAATTCAATTCCAATTTCCTCCATTTTTTAGGGAAATGACTTATTAGATATCGCTGTATTTCAGCATATATATTGTAACATCCCATTTTTCAAGGCTAAAAATTTCATTTTAATTAAGTAATTTATAAAATAGTTAACCAAAACATCGCCATTGTTACATCAATCCACAAAACCATAATATCGTATCTCAAAACCAAATCACCAAAAGTAATGAAAATCAGAGTACAATCCCACGAGTCTCATAGTGCGGAATCCAATGTGTGTGTGATGTGCTGCTACCGCGCCGGCTCCTTCCCCTTCGCTGAAGAGGTACCTGAAACCAAAACTGTACACCATAAGCACAAAGCTTAGTGAGTTCCTCCCATCATACCACATAATGCCTATCCCTCGGTATCTTTCAACCGGTATCTGTCTGGCATAACTGGGAGCTGGGCCTCCCCTTCGGTATCTTTCAACCGGTAACCGGGAGCTAACCTCTCCTTCGGTATCTTCCAACCGGTAACCGGGGACTATTTCACCCCTACCGCTATCACATAATAACATATCATAAACATGCTGAAAACATATCATGATCACACTGCTAGGCATGCATGGGTACTATCTACCCCTTCGGTATCTTTCAACCGGTAACTAGGGCTAGGTCACCCCTACCACTACAAACACATATGTCATAGCATCCTAGCACTTAAAGCATATCAGATAACCACATCAGATAATTGTCACAAAGACAGTCATCTACAAACAACTCCTACTAGTGGGCCAGCATTGTGGTCGTAGACCCACTCCTACTGGAAGGTAACTCACCTCGATGTCGTGAAGTATCTGTACTGTCCTCGGCACGAAAATCGACTCGTCAGTACTCCCCAATCCCTACACGACAACCTTCTCCGATTACTATTGCATACTCATAACCCTTATACGGGTCATTCCAAATCCAAGTCAAATTCAAGGTCAAACCCTGGTCAAAGTCAACATTTGGTTGACTCGACACGCCGAGTTGGCCCGCCAACTCGTCGAGTCCCCATAACTACCAAATGTATTACTCCCGTCCCTACCCGTCGAGTCTAGCAAGAGCCCGACGAGTTCGCCTTCAACAACACATCAGAGAAATCTTCAACCGACTCGCCGAGTTCGTTCTTGAACTCGCCGAGTTCATCTTCTTCCACAAGAAGATGTTCAGTCTATGACACGCCGAGTTCCCATTGAACTAGCCGAGTCCGTCTTCATAAGTTGGGAGATTGCCTTGGACTCGCCGAGTCTGTTCATCCACTCGTCGAGTCCCATGAGTTCCAGGTCCAAAACAAACCCCTATCAGGCTGAGTGTTCCTTCCACTCAACCAAAACCATTTCCAGGAGACACTTTGGGGGAAAAAGCGTCCCGACTCGCCGAGTCACCCAAGTGACTCGCCGAGTCCCTCTTTGTCCAACATTATACAGTCGGTTATAATGGGTCTTAACGCGTCAAACCATAGATCTGAGCCTCCTAGGGTCCAATTTATACGTAAAGCTTCAAGCTTGATGCACATGCATGGGGCCTTTGGCTCAAAAAGCCATAAAAGGAGGTCTACAAGATGCATGGAGTGTTTATGGCAACAAAGTTGGCACCTTTATGCCATAAGGACCCCCAATAGCCCCAGATCCGAAGTGCAACTCTAAGCACATCCACAAAATTCGATTTTTGCTTCTCTATACTCATTAAAAGGGTAAAAACAACCCCAAAACAAAATCTAAGAGATAGATGGTCAATGTTCCAGCTTTTTACCTCAAATGAGCTGAGAATGGAGTAAAACTTCTGGATCTCCTTGCTTCTACTTGAACTTCCAAACTTCCTTCTCCTTCTCTAACCTCAAACACACAAAAAGATGCACAAAATGGCTTGAGAGAACTCAAACAAAGCTAGGGTTTCGAGTTGGGGTATTCTGGAAGTGAGAGGGACGATGGAGGCTGGTTTGGGGCGAGTTGAGTTGTTTAAATAGGGTGCAAACCCTAAATATTAGGGTTTTATCCAGACAGCTCCTACTCGTCGAGTCAGTCTTCCGACTCGTCGAGTAGGTCACTTAAACCCCCGATCAACAGTCGAGTCTACTCGACGAGTTGGGCCTCCAAGTCGTCGAGTCCCAGAGTAAATTGCAATATTTTCTTGAATTTAAATATGTACCAGGAACCGGGTGCTACAAATCTCCCCCACTTATTTTAGACTTCGTCCTCGAAGTCTGCCGCTGAATCTGGAAAAGGTTCGGGGTAGTGCTCCCTCATCTCATCCTCTGGCTCCCAAGTCCATTCCGATCCCTTGCGGTGCTGCCATTGCACCTTCACCAGCTCCACTCTCTTATTCCTCAGGTCCTTCGAATTCCTGTAGAGGATCGCTACTGGCCGCTCGATGTAATTCAGGCTTGAGAGAACAAGATCTATGCGCAGGGACAAGGTTTGAAAACTCAAACCTTGAGTGAATGCTTGAGATCAATGTCTGCTTGATAATGTATATTCAAGTCGAGACTGGAAAGACCAGTCAAGTCTTAGATGACCAGTTCAACAAATGATCAAGACATTAATAGAGAACAAGTAGATAATGATCAAGGTAAAGTTAATAAATGAAGAACAAGAAGAATGTTTTTAATGTGATAAGAGTAAATGCCAAAAGTGAGTGAAAGATCCGTAGTTGACTTGTATTGAAAGCTCCCATTTAAAGGAGAGAATGTTACAACGAATTAACCCAGATATTTACATAGGATCGGACAAAAGACATAAGTCTGACATTCTAATTGTCCTAAATTAACTTTAGACTAAGTCCTATGAAACGTTACATCACCTACAAGACAAAAGTAATAAATGCACTAAAGACATAAAGACTTCATTCCGGATAAGTATTGTTCCGGAGATGAAGGTTTGATCCGGATCACTTACACATTCTGGACTTCAGGATTTGCTCCGGAATGTGTTCCTCTTCAAAATGCTGATGGGTTTTGAGCATTCTAACACTCCTATGGTGTACATGCAACCCTAGAAACCTTGGATCTATGTTTGACTAAGATACATGCAAATAATTATTTTTCCAAGGTTCTTATCCTAACTAGCATGGCATGGGGTACTTGAATCAAATAAAACTAGTAGAATTACTTACCTTATAGTAGTAGTTGATTGCTTGGAGTTTGAGAGCCTAGCACCAATAATGTGGATGCCTCAAATGGAAGTCACAAATCACCACAAACTTGGAAACTTGAGAGAATAGTCACAAACTTCTTGAAATCGGCCCTCTTAGTTTACACACATCAACTAGTGCAATTTCAAGAACCAAAGCCTCCTTTATATAGTGTGGTGGATTAGGGTTACATCCATGTAAACCCTAATACCCATGTCTTTTCATTTCTATGAGATCCATGGGTTAAAGCTCCATGGAGTATCCATGGACTTTCCATGCAAGCCTAGCCCATTCCAAATAAGCATTAGCCCACACTATATAAATACAACAGCCCATATTTAATTAGTCATACTTTTGATCTCTAAATTAATTCTAAATTAATTATAGATCAACACTAATTAAATAATATGATTTTATATTAATATATTAGAACTTATAATATATTAATAAATCATAACTTATACTATTCTCAAAAGATTATCCGTAAATTGTTCGGGTGAAGTGCAACCCAAATGGACCATGCCGGGTCGGGTCAAGTACATACCAAATATAGTTATGGACTTAGACAATATCTCCAACAAATGCTTCATACTTCTTTTCTCCAGCTCCGGACAGGTTCCGGATTACATCTTCCTTCGGAACCAACATGCTTCGGAATATATACTTAGGATTGCTAGAGGTTCACTTTCAGGTTCCAACAATCTCCCCCTAAGTGAACTTAGCAATCCATCAAGCTTAGTTCATTTCTTCCTTGATGAAGGTGTATGCTCGGAACAACCATTCACACACCGCAATATACCAAGTCAGTTGACTTACAAACTTTACCTTAACCTGTTCCGGAGCATTAGACTTGGATGCCCAGGAAATGAACTTCTGTAGAGCTTTGGTAGGAACAAGGTGTTTGTCGAGGACTCAGAAGAAGTCCTTCTTGTTTGTTCTCCTGGTGGTGTAGACAAACCCTAGAACCGGTTCTTCGATCGGACCATCTGCAAGAATTTCAGCTTCCGGAAGAACAAAGTCTATTTTAGCAACGAATTGTTCGGTTCCGTAGAGGTGAGCAAGTTCGTAATCACAACGGCAGAACTCAGCAACATAGTCTTTGAGAAAGATGAGAGTTGCGTGGTAGGCACCCATACTGATGTCATCCTTTTGATTTACTCTGAAGTAAGCAGCTAGGGTAAGGATGTCGTTCGGATTCATTGAAGGAAAATCCGCATCAGTAACGGTCCGGGGAGTTGGCCTGTTCCGGAGGAGATGGAAACGGAACAGAGGACAGTTCAGCTCAAATTTTACTAAAATTTTTCTTCCAAAGCCATGAACTTTGGTGATCCTCTTTCTTGACCATACTTCCTTGAAGGGTTGAGCATTTTTAGCATAGAAGGTCTTGAGCCTTTCACGCTCTGTCCGGATGATCACTTCCAGATTGTCAGTTGGGTGGAGCGGAGCAAACTTCGTGTAGAATTTGCTAAAAGAAGAGAGAGGAAGATCCAGTTAATCAGTGTCATTTGAGGGAAGGTCATAGTAGAGTGTTGGGATGATTTCCTTTGCTTGAAGGATGCCTTCACGACACAGAGGATAGATTCCACGCATCGGATCGGGATGGTCTTTTAAGGCTTGAATCCGGATGCTGTCCTCTAGTGCCTTGTGAATTTCCTCCTCAGACCATCCATATTTTTGTTTGAGAGGAGGTCCGGAGTGGAAGGCTTGATGTTCGAAAGTCATCCGTTTCTTCCCTTTGTCTTTCTGAAGTGCATCAATGACCATCTTCATATTTTCATCAATGATAAATTCTGGAGTGGGAGTTGGAAGCGGTTCTTCCGGAATTTCATCTGGGGTCCGGAGAGGAGAGCCCTGGTCGATTGGGGCTATTTTTGGTTCCGGAATGGGAGTGGGAGACAACACATAGGGAGTGGCTCGGAAGGCTTGAGCTGTAAGGAATGATTTTGCCTTAGCCATTTTGACGGCCATTTCAAAGGCATCCGGAAGAGAGGATGGCCAGGAGACTGCCGACCAGATCCTCTTTTGTTCCTCTGTTAACACCTTCGGAGTAGTCAGCTTTGGAGCTTGAAGACCAAGAACTCCTTTGGGAGCTTCGTCCAGAATATATATTTCATAATCTTCATCACCTTCGCTTCCTTCAGTGATTCCCAGGATTCCGGAGACAAATTGAACATCTTCTTCTTCGGAATCGAGGTCCTCATCCCTGAGTGTGAATTTGGAGGCTGGTTGCCATCTCCTACTTGGGCCTTCTCCCCTTCTTGCATCGGTGAACCTTGAGACCGGTGCAAGCGTCAAATCTTCCTTGATATCATCAAGTTTGGAGAACACCTTCTGAAGACCTGTGGAGAGTTGAAGAGTAAGAGTGTCATAGGCTTCGGAAGTGGGAGCTTGTTCGGAGAGATGCTTGAATGTGCTGCTGAGGATGGTAATCATCTCATCAAACTTCATGTTCGGAACATCAACAATGTTCCAAGTTGAGCGCAGGAGTTTGATGAGGACTTGTTGAATAATGAGATTCATCTCATCCTTCTTCCGGATCTCCTTCTCCAGTCTTTGAATTTGTTTCGCATGACGAACATGAGTCTGCTTGATTAGGTCGTTGGTGGCAGACACAAGATCGTCATGAACCTTGAGCATTGAGGAGATGGTGTTGAGGTAGTTTTCAACAAGAGCGTCATACTAGGAGTCAAGTTGCTCAACAGTGTGCTTCAGCCGGATGGAAATCAGCTGATCAAGTTGGGCTTCTCTCTCTGCCACTGATGGTCCGAACTGTTGGGAGAGAGACTGAAGAATAGCATCAAGTCCGAAGACTTTTTGATCCAATTTAGAATTCAGCTTTGTTACGGATGCTTCTACAATTGACACTTTATCATAGTGTCTGAAACATTATTGCGGATCTCCAGAAGGGCAAACGGGTCAACGTGGTCACCAGCTGAGGATTCTGAATCTGAATCAGAATCAGAGTGTTGCGGAGGAGGTTGATGAGTGTCCGGATTTGAGGATGGACCCGGTTTGGTAGCATCATCATCTTCTTGAAGGTGTGAGTTGGAGCCGTCGTCCGGAGTGGTAGTGGAGGAGGATCCGAAGTCAAAGGCGGACTTGGATACGAATGCTTTGGATTGATAGTGAATGGAGGTCATGAGATGAGCATCCGGAACGGTTGTTGCTTCTTCTTCCAACATAACTTCTTCAGATATTTCTTCTTCCGGATCAGTATGGAAAATGCTTTGATGAGTGGTGATTGGAGGTAGCTCCGTAGTGAGTTCATTGATGGCATCATCGTCAGTGGGAGGATCATAGGGCAAATTGCTTTGGATGGCCCTGTTCCTCATGGAGATGAGAGTGGACTCCACTTGAGATCGAGAAAGGTCCGGACGTCGAGATGCGGCCCTGTTCACATAATCTTCCCACAAAGGATCATTAGAACCTGGTCGTCCTGTACGCCTTCCGGGTATCAGACCAGTTGTGGCATCAGAAGTTGGAGAGACTGCTCCTCCTTCCGGATGCTTGGGTTCCGGAACAATGGTTCCGAAGTGTGTGCGTGTGGAAGAGATAATGGTTCCGGATGCTTGGGTTCCGGATGCTTGAGACTTCAACTTTATCATCTAAAGATGCCTATACAAATTCCGAGGCATTAACTTCAGTTGTTTCCGGAATGATTTCCTCAATCACACAGTTGTTTACGTGATTACTTTTAGGAACATAGTCTACACAATTTGGAAGACTATAATGATATTCCGTGGTCCGATTCAGGTCCAGGTTTATCAGAGGCGGATGAGGCGTGGAATCAGGATATTTGACAACTATTGGTTGGAACTCAGGAATTAGGGACTCAAAAGGTCTTTTAGCCTCCGGAAGGGGTGACAAGGGAGAAACAGGGGTGTCCGAATGTTTGATGTTCGGAACTTCTCCCATGAATGTCAAATTTTGCAATTCCTTCAGGGGACTAACAATTGGTTTCGGAAACTCGCTTCCGAGACCAGGAGCTTTGGACCATTGATGACGAAAGTTATGAGTCATCCGAATGTCAGCTTCAAGCATGTCTACAGAGTTATGCAAAGCATCTATTTTAGCATTGAGATGTTTGTTATCAGAAATCAAAATATTTCGTTCAGAATAGGTGATTTCACATTTATCTTTCAAAATGATACATTTATCTTTTGACATTACAAGTTCATGCTCTAGAGACTCGATTTTCAATTTCTTATCCTCAAAACGTAATCTAAGACGAGTTAGTTCACAGTCCTTCTTCTCACTGGCTTCTATGGCAGACTCATAGGCTTTATAGATGGTGTTCATATCTGTTTGGATCTGGGTCAGATAAGGTTCACATAAAGTCAAATCAAAGTTATTATCAGAGATCATGGATTTTACCTGCTGAACGATGCTTCGACCTGGTGGATCGTTAGTGGCCATGTAGCAGTAGTGAGGTTCATCAACATCATCTTCATCTTCGGACCCAGAGGACCAATAACCTTCATCATATTCAACCGTTTGTCTTGCCATCAAACACATGTTTCTTCCAGTCACCAAATCTTCATCATCTCCGGATGACCAATATCCTTCGATATCTCTTGAAACCATAGTAACAAATGCCTTCTCACTTTCAGCCATTTCTTGTGCTCTTCGGACATAGTAAGCTGAGTCTTTGACTTTTGGTTTTTGTGGAGCATCAGCCAGACAATCTTTGGCAAAGTGGTTAGCATGACCACATTTATGACACAAGATCTTTGGTTTGTCTGATTTGGAATTTTGAGAAGATTCCAGAGCGCAGTTTGGTTTAGTGAGGTTAGGCTTGTATGCAGGAGGATTTGCGGAGGTTTGTTTTGGTTCCGGAGTGGAATATGGTTGGGGATGGGTTTGGTGAGGAGCATTGAATCTGTTTTGGTATGGCTTGTGAGAGGGATTGAAAGGTCATTTGTATTTCATTGAGAGTAAGGCAAATTCTTGTTGGAAACGGAGTTCAGAATCCAAGGTTTCAGAATCATCGTCAGGATAGATGTATGTGGGTAAGGAGGTTAAGGATGACTGAGTTAATGGAATAGTGGGTTTGTAAGGTTACGGAGTAGGTGTGTTCGGAATGGTTGATTCACAGGAAGTGACGAGAGCAAGTGGTCCTCCAGAAAGTTCCCTTATGGTTTGAGCAACGTTTGATTCATGTCCTTGAAGCTCATCAAAAAGTTGATAGAGTTTCATTATTTTAAGGAACCATTGCTTTGAAGACAGGACTTTACATTTCCCCATCCTTTACCAAGGCTGTTAATGAACTTGAGATTGTACTCGAGAGGAGTTCGAACAATCCCATGAGCAGTCATGTTGTTGACAACGATTCGATATCGGTTGGAGGCTGAGGCTACATATTCACCTGGAGTAGTGGTGAAGGTGTCAAAGTCATTGACAACCGAGGTGAGGCGCTTGTCCTTCATATTTTCGGAACCTTAAATCATATCCTGAAGAGTGTCCCAAATTTCTTTGGCTGATTTGCATAGCTTGATGTGCTCAAAGAGTGATGGAGGAACACCAAACACCATTTCTGAGAAGGCGACTTGATCAGCATGTAGCTTTTCAATATCATCTGCAGTTAGAGGGGCTGAACGAGCTTCATCATCTCGCATGAGCTGAGCAGCTGCATCTCTTACAACTATTCTTACAGGAACATGAGGGCCTTCTTTGACGGATCTCCAGATTTGTTCACCTTTCTCTTTGGCTAGTAAAAACCTTTCCATTCTAACTTTCCAATGATCATATTCTTCCACAACTAGCAATGGGGCATGTGTAGGGCCACCCACGCTATTTGCGATTTGCATTGAAATCATTTGCTGAGGATTTGAAGCAGCCATTGAATTCAAGATATCTTCAAGCTTAAGTGGTATATAGAAGAACTTTTATCATTAACACAGAAATGGTTGAAGTACCAAGGTAAATTCAAACCAACTATAATATGATCTTATGGATTCAAAGGACAACCACTCGAGCTCTGATACCAATTGAGAGAACAAGATCTATGCGCAGGGACAAAGTTTGAAAACTCAAACCTTGAGTGAATGCTTGAGATCAATGTCTGCTTGATAATGGATATTCAAGTCGAGACTGGAAAGACCAGTCAAGTCTTAGATGATCAGTTCAACAAATGATCAAGACATTAATAAAGAACAAGTAGATAATGATCAAGGTAAAGTTAATAAATGTAGAACAAGAAGAATGTTCTTAATGTGATAAGAGTAAATGCCAAAAGTGAGTGAAAGATCCGTAGTTGACTTGTATTGAAAGCTCCCATTTAAATGAGAGAATGTTACAACGAATTAACCCAGATGTTTACATAGGACCGGACAAAAGACATAAGTCTGACATTCTGATTGTCCTAAAGTAACTTTAGACTAAGTCCTATGAAACGTTACATCACATACAAGACAAAAGTAATAAATGCACTAAAGACATAAAGACTTCATTCCGGACAAGTATTGTTCCGGAGATGAAGGTTTGATCCGGATCACTTACACATTCCGGACTTCAGGATTTGCTCCGGAATGTGTTCCTCTTCAAAATGCTTCACTCTTCTTTTCTCCAGCTCCGGACAGGTTCCGGATTACATCTTCCTTCGGAACAAACATGCTTCGGAATATATACTTAGGATTGCTAGAGGTTCACTTTCAGGTTCCAACAAGGCTGTCATCCACCTGAATATCCTCCAAGCGTACAATTGCCGAGTCGTCCACCAGGCACTTCCGTAAGTGGGAGACGTGAAACGTACTGTGAATCTGACTGAGTTCGGCTGGCAGGTCCAGCGTATATGCCACCTTGCCCACCCGGGCTACAACCTGGAAAGGTCCAATGTATCTGGGGCCCAAGTTGCTCCGCTTCTTGAATCGGATGACGCCTTTCCAAGGCGACACCTTCAGGAGGACCATATCCCCGACCTGGAACTCTAGGTCTGATCGGCGCTTGTCGGCGTAACTTTTCTACCGACTCTGAGCAGTCTGAAGCCTGCTCCTAACCTGCTGAATTCTTTTTGTCGTCTTGAGCACCACCTCGGTGCTCCCCATGACCCTCTGTCCGACTTCGCCCAACATATCGGGGTCCTGCACTTCCTCCCGTACAACATCTCGAAGGGAGGACGATCGATACTCGCGTGATAGCTGTTGTTGTAGGAGAGCTCAGCTAATGGAAGGTAGGTATCCCAACTACCACCGAAGTCTAGAACGCAGGCCCGCAGCATATCCTCCAAAGTCTGGATGGTCCGCTCACTCTAACCATCCGTCTGCGGGTGGAACGCTATGCTGAAATGCAGACGAGTACCCAACTCATCGTGAAACTTCTTCCAGAACCTGGAAGTAAACCGCACGTCTCGGTCCGAAATCATGGAGACTGGCACTCCGTGTCGAGCCACAACCTCTCGGATGTAGATATCATCCAACTTCTTGGCCGAGATGCTCTCCTGGATCGGTATGAAATGGGCACTCTTGGTCAACCGATCCACGATAACCCAAATCGAATCCACTCCCCGTGCAGTCTTGGGAAGTTTTGTGATGAAATCCATAGTAATATCTTCCCATTTCCATATGGGAATGTCTAGCGGCTGCATCTTTCCATGTGGCCTCTGGTGCTCGGCCTTGACCTTCCTGCAGGTCAAGCATCGCTCTACGTACCAGGCGACGTCCCGCTTCATGCAGGGCCACCAGTAATCGGGCCGAAGATCCCTGTACATCTTTGTTGCCCCGGGATGAATCGAGAATCGGGATTTGTGCGCTTCCTCCATCAGAACTTAGCGCACACCCCATGATAGGGAACCCACACCCTGCGGTGTAGCGTCAATAACCCACGACTATCATAGTCGAAGGAGGAAACCTGTCCCATAATACGCTCGCTATTCCGATGTTTCTCCTTCATAGCCTCCTGTTAGGCCTCTCGGATCCGCTTCAAAAGAGGAGTCACCACCGTCATCCTCATGCAGATGCCTCTGATCGGCGCTGCCTTGCGGCTAAGCGCATCGGCCACGACATTGGCCTTCCCCGGGTGGTAAAGGATCTCGCAATCGTAATCCTTCACCACATCTAACCACCAACGCTGCCTCATGTTCAGATTCGGTTGATCCATGAGGTACCTCAAACTCTTGTGGTCCATGTAGATGGTACAACGGACCCCATAGAGGTAGTGTCGCCAAATCTTGAGGGCGAAGACGACCGCCCCCAACTCCAAATCATGCGTCGGGTAGTTCGCCTCGTGAGGCTTCAGCTGCCTCGAGGCGTGGCGATGACATGCCCTCTCTGCATCAAGACTGCGCCCAAACCTGAAATGGACGCATCACAGTACACCACAAAATCCTCCATGCCCTTGGGAAGGGCGAGAATCGGCGCCTCGCACAGTCTCTGTCTCAACGTCTCAAATGTTGTCTGCTGCTCAGGCCCCCAGCGAAAAACAACGATTTTATTCGTCAGCCGGGTCAAGGGTACGACTATCTTGGAGAAGTCCTGAATGAATCTCCGATAATAGCCTGCCAGTCCTAGGAAACTCCGAATCTCAGATGGAGACTTCAGAACCTCCCATCTCATCACGGCCTCCACTTTGGCCGGGTCAACCAATATCCCGTTCTGGTTGACAAGGTGTCCAAGAAACTGCATCTCGCGCAACCAGAACTCGCACTTGGAGAACTTGGCATACAAGCTCTCCCTCCTCAGGGTATCTAACACCTCTCGCAGATGCTCCTCATGCTGCTCCTGCGTCTTGGAGTAAACCAAGATGTCATCAATGAAAACTATCACAGACTGATCTAGCATCGGTCTACACACGCGGTTCATGAGGTCCATGAACATGGCAGGAGCATTGGTGAGCCCGAAGGGCATCACCACGAACTCGTAGTGGCCATATCGAGTCCTAAAAGCAGTCTTCTGTACATCCTCCTCTCTGACCCTTATCTGGTGGTATCCTGACCGCAAGTCTATCTTGGAAAACCAAGACGCTCCCTGAAGCTGGTCGAACAAATCATCTATCCTCGGAAGTGGGTAACAGTTCTTCACCGTTACCTTGTTCAGCTCCTGGTAATCTATGCACATACGATACGACCCGTCCTTCTTATTGACAAACAGGATCGGGGCTCCCCAACGCGAACTACTTGGCCTGATAAATCCCTTGTCTAACAGCTCCTGCAGCTGTGTAGACAACTCCTGCATCTCGGGAGGAGCCAACCGATATGGTACCTTGGCTATCGGAGCCACACCAGGGACTAGGTCGATCCTGAACTCCACCTGTCACTTCGGAGGTATCCCAGGCAGCTCCTCTGGGAATACATCTACGTAATCCAGCACCACCGGAACATCACTCACCATCTTCTTACCCGTCTCCCGGGTATCCATAACATAGGCGACATACCCAGCGCAACCCTGCTGAAGATAGCGCCTAGCCCTCACTGCTGAACATAATGCTGGTCCGCGTTGTGGCCTCTCGCCTTGAATGACCAGCTCTCCCCCACTCGGGGTCCTGATCCGAACCAACTGCTGCGCGCAGTCGATCACTGCCCCGTTGGGGCTCAACCGATGCATGCCTATAATCACCTTGTTCCCACACAACGGAATGGGAACCAAGTCTACCAAATAACGCTCCTCGAACAACCTCAGAACACAGTCCCTGAAAACCTCTGACGCTCGCACTGATAGATCATCTGCAATCTCGACCTCTAGAGGGCAATTCAACACGCCCGAAGACTCAGGGAACCTCTTGCTAAGCGCAAGAGAGACAAATGATCGGGTAGCACCCGAATCAAACAACACCTGAACTGGGATACCGTTCACATGGAACGATCCTAAACAAGACATATCATATGGCACATCAATATCATAACCAACATAAAATAAAGGCTAGGGAGAAGAAATCATACCCGTCACCACATCGGGTGCGGCGCGTGCCTCCTCGGTAGTCAACTGGAAGGCTCGGCTCCTCACCACTGGAGCCTCTATCTTGCCCTGCCGGCCATCGGTAATCCGCAGGGTCGCTGGAGCTGGCGCCTTTACTGGCGCTGCTGCTGTCAACTGAAGGCAATTGGCCTTTTATGGCCCTTCTGATTGAAATGAAAGCAAATCAGGTCTGATGTCTGAAAGGTGGGTCCAGGGGTAGTACAATCTCTACCAAAGTGCCCAGTCTTGCCACACTTATAGCAGCCTGATCCCGGCCCAGTACAACAAACCCCCTCGTGCGACCTGCCGCATTTCCCACAGTGGCCCCGGCCCTGTTGGCCCTTCGACCTAGAGTCAAATCCCTTGGGCTTCTTCCCCGAAGCCCCAGTAACCTGTCCCTCCCTCGCCTTCCTCTTCCTGATGTGCTCCAAGTCTATCTCTCTCTCCCTCGCCCTGGAAATCATGGAATCCAGGGTCGAACATGCTGAGAAGCTAACATGCTCCCGAATATCAGCTCTCAACATGTCGTGATAGCGGGTCCTGCGCATATCCTCATCTCCCACATACTGGGGCACCAACAATGCCCTCTCCCGGAACTTGGCGGTAATCTCCGCCACTGTCTCTGTCGTCTGCCTCATATCAAGGAAATCCCTGGCCAACTGCTGAAGCTCCACAACTGGCGCAAACTCAGCCCTGAACCTGGTCACAAAGTCCGACCAAGTCATAGCCTCAATAGTCGAGGCTCCCAACGAGTCACCAACCGACTCCCACCAATTTCTGGCCCTATCTCTCAAACAACCTGCAACATATCGCACCTTCGACCCCTCAGGGCAGAAGCTCGTCAACTGTGCAGACTCAATGTCTGCAATCCATCTCTTGGCTGCGATGGGGTCCTTAGAACCATGGAAATCTGGCGCACTGCTGCCCCTAAAGTCCTTGAAGGACAGTGTGTATGACCCTGACTGGCTGTGTGTCATGTCACTCCTTAACGCCCTGAGGCGATCCTCCATCAACTCAATGATCCCTTCCTTGATCGACCCGGAAATCACCGGGGTCGACTCAAGGATACCTCTGGTGATCTCAGAAGCAATGAACTCACGTAGTCCCTCATCAACTGGCTTGGTACCTGCTCCCGAACCTGATCCTGAACCGGATCCTGACCCTGAACCTCCTCCTCCGTGTCGAGTGATCATCACCATTCTGAAACATAACACATAACTGTCAGAGTCATACATAAACCTCGAGAGGTTTCATACACTCTACAAGTTTCCTGGTTCCATCTCGGCCCTCCTCGATTCGAGTATGGATCCTCTGCTTCCAGTAGTACGGGCCCATACTATCTTCCACATCTATCTGTACTTTCCTCAAGGATTGCTTCGACTTCACCAAGTCCCTCCTATTACTGTTGCACTCTTTTCCAATCTCGTCCTAGGCTTACCCTAGGGTAACTCTCCGATCTACTCTCCGCCATCAGCTGCATAAGGAACCCCTGCTACCTTTAGCTAACTAGCTTGCAAATACCATTACATATTACTAAGACCAGATAATTCTTCGAATGAAAGGTCCTACCCCACAACGGTTGGACTCAAACAAGAACTGCGCAGTAGGGCTAGACCTAACCTTCTGGAATTATTTCGTCCTCGCAATATGTAACTTAACGTATTCGTTTACTAGTTGGCTAAAGATAACTACGACTCCCGAAGCACAAAACAGCAGCATTCGGGCATTGAGTAACCCAATCCAATCGTACTCTATCCAAGCTATCATATAACTGACTAATCAGTAACATCTCGCAGCTCAAAAGTACATATAGCAGGCATATCATGCATCTTCCTAGATCCTTAGCCCTAATCTAGCATGCATTTCTCATACATATACAGTAGGCATATAAGGCATCCTTCCTAGATCCTCTAGCCCTAACCTATCATGCAATTCTCATAATCATATCATATCATAACATAACATGTATAGGTATCTTGGGGAAAACTTACTTGAGCTCAGCCGATCGCGCACATCACACATCTTGTTCTTTTTCAAAGTTCCTTTTTCTCTTTTCAAACTTCTTTTCAAATTCCTTTATATAAAATGATTTTACTTTTGAAAATTTCTATCCCAAGCCCTTAGTTTGAGTCCAGACACACTCGAGAGCGTGCCTGAATCCTTCAAACCAAGGCTTTGATACCAACTTGTAACATCCCAATTTTCAAGGCCAAAAATTTCATTTTAATTAAGTAATTTATAAAATAGTTAACCAAAACATCGCCACTGTTACATCAATCCACAAAACCATAATATCGTATCTCAAAACTAAATCACCAAAAGTAATGAAAATCAGAGTACAATCCCAGGAGTCTCATAGTGCGGAATCCAGTGTGTGTGTGATGTCCTGCTACCGCGCCGGCTCCTTCCCCTTCGCTGAAGAGGTATCTGAAACCAAAATTGTACACCGTAAGCACAAAGCTTAGTGAGTTCCTCCCATCATACCACATAATGCCTATCCTTCGGTATCTTTCAACCGGTATCTGTTTGGCATAACTGGGAGCTGGGCTCCCCTTCGATATCTTTCAACCGGTAACTGGGAACTTACCTCCCCTTCGGTATCTTTCAACCGGTAATCGGGAGCTAACCTCCCATTCGGTATCTTTCAACCGGTAACCGGGAGCTAACCTCCCGTTCGGTATCTTTCAACCGGTAACCGGGAGCTAACCTCCCCTTCGGTATCTTCCAACCGGTATTCGGGGACTATTTCACCCCCTACCGCTATCACATAATAACATATCATAAACATGCTGAAAACATATCATGATCACACTGCTAGGCATGCATGGGTACTATCTACCCCTTCGGTATCTTTCAACCGGTAACTAGGGCTAGGTCACCCCTACCACTACAAACACATATGTCATAGCATCCTAGCACTTAAAGCATATCAGATAACCACATCAGATAATTGTCACAAAGACAGTCATCTACAAACAACTCCTACTAGTGGGCCAGCATTGTGGTCGTAGACCCACTCCTACTGGAAGGTAACTCACCTCGATGTCGTGAAGTATCTGTACTGTCCTCGGCACGAAAATCGACTCGTCACTACTCCCCAATCCCTACACGACAACCTTCTCCGATTACTATTGCATACTCATAACCCTTATACGGGTCATTCCAAATCCAAGTCAAATTCAAGGTCAAACCCTGGTCAAAGTCAACATTTGGTTGACTCGACACGCCGAGTTGGCCCGCCAACTCGTCGAGTCCCCATAACTACCAAATGTATTACTCCCGTCCCTACCCGTCGAGTCTAGCAAGAGCCCGACGAGTTCGCCTTCAACAACACATCAGAGAAATCTTCAACCGACTCGCCGAGTTCGTTCTTGAACTCGCCGAGTTCATCTTCTTCCACAAGAAGATGTTCAGTCTATGACACGCCGAGTTCCCATTGAACTAGCCGAGTCCGTCTTCATAAGTTGGGAGATTGCCTTGGACTCGTCGAGTCTGTTCATCCACTCGTCGAGTCCCATGAGTTCCAGGTCCAAAACAAACCCCTATCAGGCTGAGTGTTCCTTCCACTCAACCAAAACCATTTCAAGGAGACACTTTGGGGGAAAAAGCGTCCCGACTCGCCGAGTCACCCAAGTGACTCGCCGAGTCCCTCTTTGTCCAACATTATACAGTCGGTTATAATGGGTCTTAACGCATCAAAACCATAGATCTGGCCTCCTAGGGTCCAATTTATACGTAAAGCTTCAAGCTTGATGCACATGCATGGGGCCTTTGGCTCAAAAAGCCATAAAAGGAGGTCTACAACATGGCAACAAAGTTGGCACCTTTATGCCACAAGGACCCCCAATAGCCCCAGATCCGAAGTGCAACTCTAAGCACATCCACAAAATTCGATTTTTGCTTCTCTATACTCATTAAAAGGGTAAAAACAACCCCAAAACAAAATCTAAGAGATAAACGGTCAAGGTTCCAGCTTTTTACCTCAAATGAGCTGAGAATGGAGTAAAACTTCTGGATCTCCTTGCTTCTACTTGAACTTCCAAACTTCCTTCTCCTTCTCTAACCTCAAACACACAAAAAGATGCACAAAATGGCTTGAGAGAACTCAAACAAAGCTAGGGTTTCGAGTTGGGGTATTCTGGAAGTGAGAGGGACGATGGAGGCTGGTTTGGGGCGAGTTGAGTTGTTTAAATAGGGTGCAAACCCTAAATATTAGGGTTTTGTCCATACAGCTCCTACTCGTTGAGTCGGTCTTCCGACTCGTCGAGTAGGTCACTTAAACCCCCGATCAACAGTCGAGTCTACTCGACGAGTTGGGCCTCCAAGTCGTCGAGTCCCAGAGTAAATTGCAATATTTTCTTGAATTTAAATACGTACCAGGAACCGGGTGCTACATATATCCTATGGAATCTTTCAAATATTGTAAAGATATTGTAGATTATATTGCCTAATTTGAAGGCACTCTCAAATTGTATTTATTGAGAAGATAATGAAAGGAGAGGCAACGATTCCAAAACCTATTCTGTCGTGGTATCAGAGCTCCAATCTATCCTCTCTTAACCCTGTTTTTTTCTCATTGTCGACAGCCTCTCTCTTCTGATCTCTACCTTCCGCGTCTTCTATCAATGGATCTCCACCCTGCTCTCACTGTTACCAACATTCACAACTTCATTCCCATCAAACTCAAGATGGAAAACAGCTCCTACACCACCTGGTGCGAACTCTTTACGATTCATTGCAGGGCTTTTGAAGTCATCGACTTCATCATCCCCCCTACGCCTCCTACACCTGCTACCTCATCTTCTTAAAAAGATAAAGAGAAAGCACCGAATGATCTTAAACTTCATGCCCGCCTCGATGCCCTAGTACTTTAGTGGATCTATAACACAATCTCCCATGACCTTCTTCACACCATTCTTACTCCTGACTCCACTACTGCCAAAGTCTGGGCAACACTTGGAAACATCTACCAAGACACCAAAGATTCTCGGGTTGTTTATTTGGAACAGAAGTTGACCACCACTCGCCTTGACAACTTCTTTGATGTTACATCCTATTGTCAAGCCATGAAATTACTTGCAGACCAACTTGCTAATGTGGGAGCTCCAGTCTCTAACAAACGCCTTGTCTTACAAATCATTGCATGTCTCTCCGAGCAATATGATGGGATTGCCATGCTGATTCAACAATATGATCCTCTTCCAGATTTCTATGATGTCCGATCCAAGCTTATTATGGAGGAAAACCAAAAATCCAACAAAGCATCCCACA
This sequence comes from Lactuca virosa, assembly GCF_052849685.1. Taxonomy (NCBI): domain Eukaryota; kingdom Viridiplantae; phylum Streptophyta; class Magnoliopsida; order Asterales; family Asteraceae; genus Lactuca; species Lactuca virosa. The sequence goes on along the minus strand of NC_136430.1, from coordinate 376,445,406 downwards.
CGGCTTTGATCTCCACTACTAACCCGGGAACCCCACCTTCTCCTCAACCTCGATCTGATAGTAGCAGGGGCCGTGGCAACTTCAACAACCGGGGATGTGGACGTGGTGGAGGACGAGGCAACAATGGGCGAGGTCGTGGCTCGCAACACCAATACCAACATCAGGGGTTGTTTTCTCAAACTCGTGGACCTCCTTCTCCTTGGAACAGCTGGCAGCAATAATAATACTTCCAAGGCAATTCTTGGTCGGTCCGATCCTCACAACCACCATATGGACAATGCCCTCAATAGGTTGTTCCACCTTGCCCTCACCCGACGATGCCCCAAACTACACCACCAAGGACATCAACCCCTCAAGCATACAATGGTATTCTTGGTCCTCGTCCCCCTTCTTCTTAAGACAACTACGGTGTTGGTCACACTCCTACGGATATCGAGCAATCCCTACACACCATGTCCCTCAACCCTCCGGACAACAACTAGTACATGGATACCGGTTCTGATGGGTTTTGAGCATTTTAACACTTCCTAAGTGTACATGCAACCCTAATAACCTTGGATCTATGTTTGTCTAATTATCATGCAAAGTTGAATTCCAAGGTTATATTCCTATCTAGCATACATGGGGAACAAATTTTAACTTGCATGAAAGATAGAATAACTTACCTTGTTGTTGCTTATGATCCTTGAAACCTTGTGAGCCTAGCACCCCAAGTGTGACGCCTCAAATGCTTCACACAACACCAAATGCTTTTGGAATGACTTTAGAGAGAATACACACTTCTAAAATCGGCCTAGCCCTCTTGTTTCTTATGTGTAGCCGATTTTGGTGGAGAATGGGTTTCTTATATAGTGTTGGCACATCTAGGGTTACACCATGTAAACCCTAATGTGTCATGACTCTTCATTTCCATGACCCATGGGTTTGTAACTCCCATGGAGCATCCTATGGGTGGAACCCAACTTGATAATCCATGGAGCCTCTTAGCCCACTATATAAGATATGGAAGATTTACATAATCTACCTATATATTTAATTAGTTATCTTTTGATCACTTAATTAATTCTAAATTAATTCTTGATCAAACTAATTAAATAATATTATTAATATATTAGAACTTATAATATATTAATAAACCATAAGTGTTATTTCTCTCATTTTAGTTTATCCAATTGCATGGTGCCATGCAACCCAAATGGACCATGCCGGGTCGGGTCAAGTACATACCAGAAATAGTTATGGACTTAGACACATTATCCAACAGTCTCCCACTTGGATAAGTCTAATAACTATAACTGCAATACTTCAGGAACCGATCGGCAATCGTAGCTCTTTCAAGGTCTCTCGGAACTGAGAAGATGATGATACGCCATTTAAGATAAGTGATCATATAATCCTCTGTTCTAGATATCAGCCAGACAAATACATGGAACAATGTCTTACTTATTGTCCAGCAGTTTGTTTCCCGATTTCCGATTTGTTTGACAAAGAACTTAATTGAACACATCAACTTAGTTCTGACCGGGCCCGGTACATAGGTCAAAACAAAATCATCGAGGGGCCCAGATATCAGCTTCTAATCCAAGAAGGAACAGATAAACTTCGACTCATATGTTTGTTGTACCACTCATTGAATTATACACAAAAGCACGTTTTATAACATCGAGTTACCAATGCGTTAACGTACAATCAATGCATAACCAACTCATAAGTAACAAATCATATCTCTAGGTTTGAAGACTTATATGATATTACCGTCTCACGATCACTCGAGATAAATTCCATGAAGTGATTCCAGTGAGCGTGGGTTGAGTCCAATGCTCAGAACTTATGAGCACTCATGAGTGTTGTAGCCATGTCCAACAACTTAGACCTCTGCAACCAATCATGACAGTCTTGATTCATACCTACTTCCGACATATGACCGACTGTGGAGGTTCGAATAATATGATATACCAAACATAATTATTCTGGAAGTCAAAACATGCAAAAGAAATATAGTAAACGATCGACAAGAGATAGCAACACTTTACTCATAAATAAAACACCTTTTATTCATCATCTAATGTCAATTACACTTTACAAATTTCAAGGTTATCTAACTACTAAATCTAATATCATCCTTATGCTGGAGATGCTTAACCCGAGTCAGTCCCTTCGTGAGGGGATCTGCTGGATTCTCATCCGATGATACCCTCTTTGCCACGAGGAGTCCTTCTTCTATTCGATGTCTGATGAAATGGTATTTTCTGTCGATGTGTCTGGATCTCCCGTGATCCCTTGGTTCCTTGGCTAAGGCAACTGCACTTTCACTATCACAGAAAATTTCCATTGGCTCTTTAATAGCTGGTACAACTCCAAGGTCTCCAATGAAGTTCTTCAGCCATATCGCCTCCTTTGCTGCCTCGCTAGCTGCTATATACTCTGATTCGCAAGTTGAATCAGCCACTGTCTCTTGCTTGGAACTCTTCCAAGAAATTGCTCCTCCATTTAAGGTAAAGACCCAGCCTGACTGAGAGCGGAAATTATCCCTATCAGTCTGAAAGCTAGCATCACTATACCCTACAACTCTCAAGTCTTCACTCCCACCGAGGGTAAGGACCCAGTCCTTAGTCCTCCGTAGGTACTTGAGGATATTCTTTACCGCAGTCCAGTGTGCCTTGCCAGGGTTCCCCTGATACCTGCTAACCATGCTCAAAGCAAAGGCTACATCAGGTCGATTACACGTCATAGCATACATGATCGATCCTACAGCCGAAGCATAAGGTATTCGACTCATTTCTGCTATCTCAGCCTCAGTACTAGGGCTTTGTGTCTTACTCAATCTGGCATTACTCTGGATGGGTAACTCTCCTTTCTTGGAGTCCTGCATGCCGAATCTCTTCAACACCTTATCCAAGTAAGTACTCTGACTAAGTCCAATTAGTCTTTTACTCCGGTCTCTCAAGATCCTTATCCCTAGAATATAGGCAGCTTCTCCTAGGTCCTTCATAGAGAAACACTTCCCAAGCCAGGACTTAACTTCCTGCAGAGTTGGGATGTCATTTCCTATGAGTAGTATGTAATCCACATACAATACCAAAAAGCCAACTATACTCCCACTAGCCTTGACATATACACAAGATTCATCTTCACTCCTAGAAAAGCCAAATTCCTTGACTTTCTCATCAAAGCAAATATTCCATCTGCGAGGTGCTTGCTTTAACCCATAAATGGATTTCTCAAGCTTACACACTCTATTAGGGTACTCTGTGTTGACAAAACCCTCTGGCTGACTCATGTAAACATCCTCAGCCAACTTTCCATTAAGGAAAGCGGTTTTGACATCCATTTGCCATATTTCATAGTCATGAAATGCGGCTATGGCTAACAGAACCCTAATAGACTTAATCTTGGCCACTGGAGAAAAGGTCTCATCATAATCAACTCCCGGAGTTTGTGAGAAACCCTTTGCAACCAGTCGTGCCTTATAAGTGTGTACATTACCATCCATGTCGGTCTTCTTCTTGAAGATCCATTTGCACCCTACAGTCTTACGACCTGGTACATTCTCAACCAAGTTCCAAACTTGATTGTCATACATGGACTGTATCTCGCTGTCCATTGCCTCTTTCCACTTGGCTGACTCAGGGCCTGCCATGGCTTCCGCGTAACTGTTAGGTTCATCCAAACCTATCAGTGTCTCATCACTGATAAGTGTATCACCTTCCGCAGTAATATGGAATCCATAGTAATGCTCAGGTGCATTCCTAACCCTTGTGGAACGCCTCAGAGGTACAGACTTGTCAATTGGCTCAACAGAAGTTTCCTCCTCAAGTTGAGTGCTAGGGTTTGAAGTTCCTTCACCACTTGACTCTTGAATTTCTTCAAGGTCAACTTGCCTCCCACTGTCTCCTTGGCTTATGAACTCTCTCTCTCGAAAGAAAGCCCTCCTAGCTACAAAGACCACATTCTCACTAGGTCTGTAGAAGAGGTAACCAAAGGATTTATGTGGGTAGCCGATGAAAATACACCTCTCACTTCGAGGTTCGAGCTTATCATGAGTCTCGCGTCTCACGAAAGCCTCGCAACCCCAAATCTTAATGTGGTCTAGTTTGGGTACTTTACCAGTCCACATCTCATGAGGAGTTTTGGCAACTTTCTTTGTGGGAACTAGATTAAGGATATGGGCGGCAGTCTCTAAGGCATACCCCCAAAATGAGATTGGTAGCGAAGCTCAACTCATCATGGAACGAACCATATCCAACAAGGTTCGATTACGCCTCTCAGCTACACCATTCAACTGCGGTGTCCTAGGAGGTGTCAATTGTGAGACAATCCCACATTCCCTAATATAGTCGAGGAACTCTGAACTAAGATACTCACCAACTCGATCGGATCGAAGCATCTTAATGTTCCTGCCCAATTGATTCTCGACTTCCTGTTTAAACTCTTTAAACCTCTCAAAAGTCTCTGACTTATGCTTGATTAAGTAGACATATCCATATCTACTGTAATCATCAGTAAAAGTCAAATAATAACGATTAGCATCCCTTGTAGCATGTTTGAAGGGCCCACACACATCCGTGTGTATAAGATCCAACAAACCTTCACCCCTCTCACAAGAACCTGTGAAGGGTGACTTTGTCATTTTTCCAAGTAAGCATGATTCGCAACTATCATCTGACTTTAGGTCAAATGACTCCAATACTCCATCCTTTTGGAGTTGGCCTATGCGTTTCTTGCTTATATGTCCAAGACGACAATTCCATAATGATGCTTTATCCAAGTTATTATCATTAACAGAATCAATACACAATACATTATTTCCTAAGTTATCAACCACAGATACAGTTTCATACACACCATCACAAGGTAATGCTTTAAAATAAAGAACATTATTAAAGAAAGCATTAATCGAACCAACTTCATTATCAAATGAAAAGGTGAAACCTTGTTTATACAATGCATGAAAGGAAATAATATTTCTTGCCATTTCTGGCGAATAACAACATTTATTCAAATCTAAACTAAACCCACTACTTAGCGATAAAGTATAAACTCCAATCTTGGTGACAGGTAAAGCTTTCCTATTCCCCATGATTAAGTTTATTCTTCCATGCTCCACATTCTCACTTCTTCTTAGTCCCTGCAAATCAGAACAGATATGAATACCACAACCGGTATCAAGGACCCAAGAGTTAGAATGGGGTGAGTTATTAGATAAGATAGTGTAAATACCTGCATGGTTGGGTTTAACTTTCCCATCCTTCACATCTTGCTGGTACTTTGGGCAGTTCCGCTTCCAATGTGACTTTTCATGGCAATAGAAGCATTCAGCCTCTTTAGGGTCAGAAGAAGGAGTGACAAAACCTTTCTTGGTTCCACTTGAAGAAGAGCCATCAAGGGTCCTAGCCTTGGTACCCTTCGAAGAGCTCTTCCTCTTCTTCCCTCTACCTTTCCCGATCGCCAAAACCGGGGCGGAGTTTGGAGTAGGAGTGTTAACAACCGACTTACCCTTAAGACCTATTTATGCAGTCTTGAGGAGTCCCTAAAGTTTGCTGAGTGTGACCTCTTCCTTATTCATGTGATATGTCATGCGGAATTGATCATAGCACGATGGTAAGGAGTGCAAAATGATATCTATTGCAAGCTCCTCAGGGAAGTTCACATTAAGCTTCAGCAACCGATCCACATACCTTTGCATTTTCTGCATGTGGCTCGTGACGGATTCCTCGTCCTTCATCATGGTTGTTACGAAATATAAATATTAGGTTTTTAATTGGTTCTTAGAAATTCCTAGATTCTTTTGAGATTCAATGAACTTTTCAAAGGCATGTTTCAATCTCGAGTGTGCCCTCCAAGTTTTGTGACTGGGATACCGAGGATCACAAAACGAGGTGTGAAGTAACCATGCAAATCACTTGGTACCCTCAAGGTTTATCACTCAATCGATATGCCGGTAAACCACACACGCTCCACCGATGCTATGGTAAACCTTAAGTCACCCTTTACCTACCTTGTTAAGTCCAAGTTAGTGTGCCGGTTAACCACACACGCTCCACCAACGACTTAAACAAAGTGTAAAGTGTAATTTCATGGATTAGCACCTTATTCACATTTTCCTAAAGTAACTAAGATTGGGAATTTAATAAAAGCATTTAGTTACTTTATAATATTCATCATACTTTTAATGAGAATTTATAAGTCCTTGTCTTACCCGTTCGGCTAACGACCCTCCACCGATCAAGGAAGCGGTGGGTGAGAGTGGACACCCATTAAGTTGCCATTTTATAGGCAACAACCTTATACCCCCCTTATAGACCGGCTTCGTGAATGAGGCGTACTAGCGGTAAGACGACTTGACGTTATACATATATATATTAGTAACTTCTAATATTATAAAGTATAAGGGTTGAATTTTAACTTTTAAAATTCTAAGGGTTGGAACTAAAGTTTTAATCAAGACTTTACATGTTCCAAAACTTGAGGGCAAGTTTTGTAAACTTCCAAAACTTTTCATTTCTTATAACTTATGAATTAATTGAGTAATAAAAATGAAGACTCTTCATTTTTATAACTCTTGTGTTCTTTTAATGGCTTTAATAAAAGTGAGACTTTTGGTTTTCCATAACTTGAGGACAAGTTATGGACTCCATTAAAACATATTATGATCATGAATTAAACTACCATGAAGGTTACAAACAATTCCTATGATCATCTAATCTTCATAAGTTCAAGAACATGAATATGAACACTTTCAAGAATCAAAAATTACACTTAAAAAAAACTTGTAATTTTAATAATTGTCATTGTAAATGGATTAGCATAAACATTACACCATCTAAAACAAGCTTTAAAACATCAAAACAGTTTAGGGTAATGTTTCTAGTCCATTTCCAGCAACAAATGTGCAAACTTTCATACGAGCAGAAAACAGAAAAACGATTTTTTTCCAAGCTGTTTGCACACAAAAAAAAACACAAAAAAAAAACAACAACAAATGAACCTGGCTCTGATACCACTGATGGGTTTTGAGCATTCTAACACTTCCTAAGTGTACATGCAACCCTAATAACCTTGGATCTATGTTTGTCTAATTATCATGCAAAGTTGAATTCCAAGGTTATATTCCTATCTAGCATACATGGGGAACAAATTTTAACTTGCATGAAAGATAGAATAACTTACCTTGTTGTTGCTTATGATCCTTGAAACCTTGTGAGCCTAGCACCCCAAGTGTGACGCCTCAAATGCTTCACACAACACCAAATGCTTTTGGAATGACTTTAGAGAGAATACACACTTCTAAAATCGGCCTAGCCCTCTTGTTTCTTATGTGTAGCCGATTTTGGTGGAGAATGGGTTTCTTATATAGTGTTGACACATCTAGGGTTACACCATGTAAACCCTAATGTGTCATGACTCTTCATTTCCATGACCCATGGGTTTGTAACTCCCATGGAGCATCCATGGAGCATCCTATGGGTGGAACCCAACTTGATAATCCATGGAGCCTCTTAGCCCACTATATAAGATATGGAAGATTTACATAATCTACCCATATATTTAATTAGTTATCTTTTGATCACTTAATTAATTCTAAATTAATTCTTGATCAAACTAATTAAATAATATTATTAATATATTAGAACTTATAATATATTAATAAACCATAAGTGTTATTTCTCTCATTTTAGTTTATCCAATTGCATGGTGCCATGCAACCCAAATGGACCATGCCGGGTCGGGTCAAGTACATACCAGAAATAGTTATGGACTTAGACACCTTATCCAACAGGTTCCACATCCCACATGACAAACAACTCAGGTACTCTCTCGTCTTATTTTAACAATAATACATTAAATGATATCACGGTTGGTAACAGTTCTAGAATACCCATACACGGATCCGACCTTACCATCTTAACACCCCCTTTTACACTTCTCAAACTTAACAACATTCTTCACTCTCCTCATCTTATCAAAAATTTATTATCAGTTCGTCGATTCACAACCGACAACCAAGTTTCCATTGAATTTGATGCTTTTGGTTTCCAAATTAACTGTAGATCGGTGTGGTTGGAAGTGTTTGGTGAAGAATGCCCCAAGAAATTTTGAATTTGGAGAAGAATTGGCGGAGATATGGTGATTATACGGTTTTTCGGCGAGTTTGGGAATGGTGGTGGCGGGGAGGTTTTGACCGGTGGATACGGGTGGGGGTGGTTGGAATTAGGTGGGGAGTAGAGTGGAGTGGGAGCACCGGACGGAAGAGCAAGGTGGATGGCTGAATCGATTGGTTTCGTTTTTCCGGCGACGAAGGGAAGTGGCAAGAAAAGGGTCGCTGCGTCGGCTGGAGAAGAAGGAAGTCGACGACTGCCGTCAGGAGGTCATGGCGGGTGACGCTGACTGGATGCGGTGGCAGCGGAAGTTCTTCAGATGCGGTTAGCGGGCGGAGGGGGGCTGTGTAAAGGGGGGTTGTGTGTACGTCGGGAGAGATAAGGGGAAAATGGTTGAGGGTGGTGAATCCGATGGGTAAAGGTGTTATAAGGGTGGGTCGGAAATGGGTCGGGTACCGGGTTGGATACAGATCGGGTTATTGTGTGGTGCACGGGTCGGGTATGGGTATTATAGGGTCGATGTTATAAGGTTGGTGGGTCGCGCAAGAGATTATTGTATTTTGTTCTTGGCCGTGCAAGGAGCTGCGAGGGTGGAGTCAGATCGCACGCAACAATCATATGACATCCCATGTGGGGGTAATTTGGAGCTCGGAATTGCGCGGCTGGAGCTGGGTCACGCAACGCTTGCGCGAGTACCAGCGCAAATTGCAGATTTTTGACAATTTTTGCAAACTTTACCAAGATCATTGATAGACTTCAAGATGCTTATTTTTGACCAACTTCAAGCTTAGAAACACCAAAACTTCAAGCGGAGATTATTAATTTACAATGCATTTATTTAACGTCTTTGCCAAGACATAGCCCCGCTTCCGTCAACCTTCGTAAATCGGAGTTTCCAATGTTACGTTATCGAATTCTCCCGTGTCAAAGCGTTCATAAAAATGGTTTCAAGCGGTGCTCATTCACTTTAAATATTTGATTTGTTTCCAAACTCTTAAATTCAACCGCACCGTGATCAAACACTTTTATAACGATAAAAGGTCCGTGCCATCGAGATCGCAACTTTCCCGGGAATAGCTTTAAGCGTGAATGATAAAGAAGAACTTTTTGGCCCCGGAATAAAATGTTTTCGAGTGATGTGCTTGTCGTGAAACGCTTTTGTCTTGTTTTTGTAGATTCTTGCGTTTTCATAAGTCTCGTTCCTCAACTCTTCGATTTCTTGAAGTTGCATCTTTCGGTGCTTCCCGATTTCTTCAATATTGAAATTACACTTTTTAACCGCCCAATATGCCTTGTGTTCCAATTCCACCGGTAAATTACAAGACTTTCCATAGACGAGGCGGAATGGAGACATGCCAATTGGAGTTTTATAGGCGGTCTGATACGCCCACAATGCATCTTCTAACTTCAAGCTCCAATCTTTTCGTGTGGTGTTGACCGTCTTTTCAAGAATTTGTTTGACTTCTCTATTTGACACTTCGGCTTGCTCGTTTGTTTGTGGATGATAGGTGGTCGAAATCCGATGTGTGATATCATATCTCTTCATCATGGCTTCCATCATTTTATTGCAAAAATGAGTGCCCCTATCACTCACCAAGGCTCTCGGTACACCATATTGTGAAAAAATATTTGACTTCAAGAAGTCAATTACAGTTTTAGAATCACCATGCCTTGTAGCCTTTGCTTCCACCCAATTGGAGACGTAGTCAACCACTAAGAGTATATAAGTATAACCGAAAGAGACGGGGAATGGGCTCATGAAATCGATTCCCCATACATCAAAGATCTCACAAATGAGGATATGGATTTGAATCATTTCGTTCTTCATGGATACGGTTCCCATTCTTTGACATCTATCACAACTCTTGAAAAATAGATAGGTATCTCTTGACATTGTTGGCCAATATAGTCCACATTCGAGCACCTTTCACATGGTTTTGTTTTGACCAAAATGTCCTCCGCATGCATACTCATGGCAAAACTTCAAGATTGATTCGACTTCATTTTGATGAACACACCGCCGTATTAATTGATCCGGACAATGTTTCCAAAGATAAGGGTCGTCCCACACATAGTATTTGGAATCACTCTTCAACTTGGCCTTTTGGTACTTGGTAAATGCATGTGGAATTCTTTAGTAACCAAGTAATTGACAATATCCGCATACCAAGGAATGGTGTTTGAAATGTAGAAGAGGTGTTCATCCAAAAATTCATCAAGAATGGAAGAAGAAGAAGAACCATCAATATTCAAACGACTTAAATGATCCGCAACTAGTTTTTCGACACCACTTTTCTCCTTTATCTCAAGATCAAACTCCTGTAAAAGAATAATCCACCGAATTAACCGTGGCTTGGCATCTTTCTTGGTCATTAGATACTTCAAGGCCGCATGGTCGGAGTATAAAATCACTTTTGTCCCGAGAAGGTATTGCCAAAATTTCTCCAAGGCGAAGACAATGGCTAGAAGTTCCTTCTCGGTGGTGGAATAATTGGCTTGAGCATTATCCAATGTTTTGGAGGCATAGTAGATGACATGTGATGCTTTGCCCTCCTTTTGACCTAAAACCACTCCAATGGCAAAATTGCTTGCATCACACATAATTTCAAAAGGAAGCTCCCAATTTGGAGGTTGGATTATTGGAGCGAAGGTGAGCAAGTCTTTAAGTTTGTCAAAGGCCTGTTGACATGCTACATTGAAATCAAAGTCAACATCTTTTTGGAGAAGGAGGCACATCGGTCTCGTGATCTTCGAGAAATCTTTGATAAATCTCCTATAGAATCCTGTATGGCCCAAGAAAGATCTCACTTCTCTAACACATGTTGGGTAAAGAAGGGTTTGTATGACATCAATTTTGGCTTTATCAACTTCAATTCCATTTTTGGAGACGATGTGTCCCAAGATGATGCCTTGATTGACCATGAAGTGGCATTTCTCAAAGTTTAACACCAACTTCTTCTCAATGCACATTTTTAAAATCTTCTTAAGGTTATCCAAGCATTCATTAAACGACTTGCCATACACTGTGAAGTCATCCATGAACGCTTCAATTATATTCTCAACATACTCAGAGAAGATGCTCACCATACATCGTTGGAATGTGGCGGGGGAATTGCATAATCCAAATGGCATCTGCTTGTAGGCAAACGTGCCGAAAGGGCATGTAAAAGTCGTCTTGTCTTGATCTTCGGGGGCAACGGGTATTTGGTGAAAACCCGAGTATCCATCGAGGCAACAATAATGCGATTTGCCAGCCAATCTTTCTAGCATTTGGTCGATGAAAGGAAGAGGAAAATGGTCTTTTCGTGTGCTTGAATTCAACTTTCTATAATCAATGCAGACCCTCCATCCATTTTGAACTCGAGTGGGAACCACGACGCCTTTATTATTCTCAATAACCGTGATTCCCGTTTTCTTAGGAACCACTTGAACCGGACTAACCCATTTGGAGTCGAAAATGGGGTAAATCATGTCCGCATCAAGGAGCTTGATTATCTCTTTCTTGACAACTTCCATCATAGGGGGATTTAATCGTCTTTGAGCTTCCTTCCTAGGCTTACAATCGTCTTCCATGAGGATTTTGTGAGTGCATACATTAGGACTTATCCTCTTGACGTCCGCTATTGTCCACCCCATGGCCTCTTTATGATCTTTCAAAACTTCAACCAATTGATCTTCTTCAAAGTCTTTCAATTGAGAGGATATGATCATCGGGAGAGTTTCGTCTTTACCTAGATAAGCATACTTTAAATGGCCAGGTAAGACTTTCAATTCAAGTGTGGGTGGTTGAATTATGGAAGGGGGCATCTTGTTTGGAGAATGAGATAAGGCAACTTGAGAAACATCCTTATTTGTTGAATTGTTAACTTCTAAAGTCTTCATAATCTCTTCAACTTTGGAGTCCAATGTATAAATATCCAATGTTTTCTTCAAACTCTCACAATCAAGACTCATGTTGAGCACCATTTTCAAAATGTCTCCATGTGATAACTCGAATAGTTCTTGGGTGATTGGCTCAATTACATCAACCCGATACAATGGAGAAATGTTGCTAAGGTATCTCATTGCTTCAAAGATGTTGAAGTGAATGGTCTCTCCATCAAACTCCATGGTGATCTTCCCATCATGGACATCAATAATCGTGTGAGCGGTATTCATGAAGGGTCTTCCAAGAAGGATCATAGATGACTTGGAAGGAGTCTTCTCTTCAAGGTCAATGACATAGAAGTCCGCGGGAAATACTAGTTGATTGACTTGCACTAGTACATCCTCCAACACGCCTCTTGGAAATACACTTGACTTGTCTGCTAATTGAATGATTACTCCGGTTTCTTCCAAAGGTCCAACATTGAGAGATTGAAAAACCGAGTATGACATCACATTGATCGAGGCTCCAAGATCTAGCATGGCACTTTCAACATGCAAATCACCAATAGTGCAAGGGATAGCAAACATTCCCGGGTCCTTGCATTTGATAGGTTTTATACAAACAATCCTATGTGTGCATGCAACCCTAGAATTGGATCTATGTTTTTCTATTAGTTACACAATATTATGAACACATGAAGAACCCTAACATGCTCCTAGTAATTTTTGAAATTTACAAAGGAGAATGGATTACATACCTCTTGTTGTTATGTTGTAATAACAACTTGAATCTTCAACCTTCTTTTCTTTGAAAGCAAGTACCATAAGTGTAGTACCTATAATGGCTCACAAACACCAATAGAAAATGGAGAGGCAAGAGAGAGAGAGAGAGAGAGAGAGAGAGAGGGAAGAGGTAGAAAATCAGCTCTAGGAACTTGTAGGATCAAGTGGCCGATTTTCCTAAGCCAAGCGGTCTTTATATAGGTGTAGGGATTAGAGTTTCAGTCCTTATCCTTATCTGGTTGCTTAGCCACCAAGCAGCCCAAGGATAATTCTAGAACCCTTTACCTTGGACGAATTCTAAGGCCTTATCCCCTTAAATTCGTCCACCCTATCCCTTAGGGCATCCTTTGCCCTACTTTCCAACTATCACATAATTGTAGTTCAGTCCCCCTAGTTCAGTTAATTTCTCTTGATCACAAAATTAATTCTGTAACATCCCAATTTTCAAGGCTAAAAATTTCATTTTTTTAAATAAGTAATCATGTGAAATCATTTATCAAACGTTGCTAATATTATATTAATTCATAAAACCATTACGCCGTGTCTTAAAAACATATCACCGAATAATAGTAATAATCAGAGTACAATCCCAGAAAACTCAATGCGGAAATCATGCGTGAGCGTGATGTGCCGCTACCGCGCCGGCTGCTTCCCCTTCGCTGAAGAGGTACCTGAAACAAAACTGAAATCTGTAAGCACGAAGCTTAGTGAGTTCCCCCATCATACCACATACCACACACACATGATATACATACTACCAGACATAGCTGGGTGCCCGACCTACCCCTTCAGTCCTCTCGATCGGTGACCTTGCCTAGCATATATGGGTGCTGGCCTACCCCTTCGGTCCTCTCGACCGGTGACATTGCCTAGCATATCTGGGTGCTGGCCTACCCCTTCAACCCTCTCGACCGGTCTATCACATACAGTCACGTAATCATAATCTAACATAGCTGGGTACTAAACTACCCCTTCGGCCCTATCGGCCGGTAACTTGGGGACTATCTTCCCCCTACTACTACCATCATCACGTAACATCATATCATGCTAGCACATAAACATAACAGGTAGTAGCAAACCTAGATGAATATCACAAAGACAATCATCTAACATAGAACTCCTACTGGTGGGCCGACATTGTGGCCGTAGACCCACTGCTGCTGGAAGGTAAGTCACCTCGTATGAATGAATGCTGTCAATCCGAGTGAGAAGTCTCTGTCTGTTGCTCCGGCGATTCTCCAGCTATAATTCCCATAAAGACACTTAGTCAGAAGCTGATAACTACTCTTAGGGTATAATGACTATTTTACCCCTAGCCAAAGTCAATATCCTGGTCAAAGTCAACTTCCAATTGACCTGACTCGTCGAGTTGGGCCGCCAACTCGCCGAGCCCCTATTCTTTCATCTAACCCCCTCCCGACTCTACTCGTCGAGTTAGCAAAGACTCGATGAGTTCTCCTTCTATAATATCATCGATTGCACCTTCATCCGACTCGCCTAGTTGTATGAACAACTCGTCGAGTTTGCCTTCATCCTATGAACATGTCCAGTCTGCGACTCACCGAGTTGTATGAACAACTCGTCGAGTCCATCTTCAAAGGGTTGGGAGATTGCCTTGGACTCGCCGAGTCTGTTCATACACTCACCGAGTCCTATGATTCCCAGGTCCATGGCTAAGTCTAATATGTTGAGTCACTCCCCTGGACCCCTATAAGACCCTTCTAACACTCAACTGGGTTCCTTTGAACCTCGACGGACTGGGGACTCAAGCCCTGGACTCGCCGAGTTCCAAGAACAACTCAACGAGTCGGTGTTGTCCAAGTCTTATATCTCGATTTCTGATGTACAACACTCATCCAAAAGACAGATCTGGGCTTCTAAGATCGATCTAGCACGTAAAATTATGAACTTTACGTGCATGCATGGGAGTATAAGCTCAATGGACCCAAAAATGAGGTCTAAAGGTGCATGTGGCTCTCTATGGCTACAAAGTTGGCCACTTTAGGCCATGTAGTCCCCTAAGGACCCTGGATCTGGAGTCTTAACCCCCAACCATGCTTGCACTCATGATTGGTCACCAAAAATGGTTCCTAAAAGCCCTAATTCACTCCAAAAAGGGATCTAGAACATGAATGAACAAGGTATAAGCTTTATACCTCTAAGGAACTGTAGATGCTGCACAAACTCAAAATCTTCTGGTTTCCTCTTGGCTCCTCAAGCTTTTCCTTCTTTCTTGTGATCACAAACCACCAAAATCACCAAAAAGAGCGTTAGATCTCACAAAACGATTAGGGTTTCAGTATGAGGTGTTCTGGGAGCATAAGGGACGATGGAGGCTACATTAAGACGTTTAAATAGGGTGTAATCCCTCAGATTTAGAGTTTTGTCCAAACAACGCCTACTCGTCAAGTCGGTTCGCCGACTCGTCGAGTTGGTCACTAAACTCCCGTGTCCAAAGTCGATTCTACTCGACGAGTTGGACCTTCAACTCGTCGAGTCCCAGGCCAAAATGTTATAATTACTTGAATGAAAATACGTACTAAGAACCGGGTGCTACAAATCTCCCCCACTTATTTTAGACTTCGTCCTCGAAGTCTGCTGCTCGATCCTGAAAAAGCTCTGCGTAATGCTCCATCATCTCGTCGTCCGGCTCCCATGTCCATTCCGAGCCCTTTTGGTGCTGCCATTGCACCTTCACCTGCTCGACCCTCTTGTTCCTCAGATCCTTCGTCTTCCGGTCGAGGATCGCCACAGGTCGCTCAATGTAGTTCAGGCTGTCATCCATCTGAATATCCTCCAGAGGTACCACTGCCGAGTCATCCACCAAGCACTTTCGCAGCTGGGAGACATGGAAAGTGCTATGGATCTGACTGAGTTCCGCTGGCAGATCCAACCTATATGCCACCTTGCCCACCCGGGCTATAACCCTGAAGGGTCCAATATACCTGGGGCCCAGCTTGCCCCGCTTCCTGAATCGGAGGACGCCCTTCCATGGCGACACCTTCAGGAGGACCATATCCCCGACCTCGAACTCCAGGTCCGAGCGGCGCTTGTCGACAAAACTGTTCTGCCGACTCTGAGCAGTCTGAAGCCAGCTCCTGACCTGTTGAATCCTCTCTGACGTCTTGAGCACCACTTCGGTGCTCCCCATGACCCTCTGGCCCACCTCACCCCAACATATCGGGGTCCTGCACTTCTGTTAGGTGCATTTTATGCATTCATTTTGTAGTTTTAATCCATAAAAGTGCATTGCATTTACGTTTAAACTCATGCATTTTGCATATTTTTCGGGATTTTTCATGATGCAATTTCATTCACACACTTTTATGATATTTCAGGGACTTTTGAAGAAAGAATCTTAGTTGAGGTGATGAAGAGGAGATATGGACAAAGTTTCGGGACAATTGGATCATCGAGGAGGAAGTTTTGAAGAAAATGAAGATTTTGGCTTTACAGAAGTTTACACGGCCGTGTAAATGAAAGCCTTGAGTTTACACGGGCCGTGTAAACGTATATTCAACAACAGTGTGCTTCGAAGGCCTGGCAAATTTGAGCATTTTACTGTTGGAGTTTACACGGGCCGTGTAAACGTGTCGCTAGTTTTAAAACAGTTTTATCATTTGTAAAAGAGAGACAACCAGTTCCAGAAGAAGGGAAGTCGTATTTGGAGAGAGGAGAAAGCGATTTTGGGAGATTTTGGAAGTGGATTAACATTTGGAAACACTTTAATTTGCATTTCGTAAGTCAATTTGAAGATTAAACTTGTTGAATTTGTAGTTTAACTTAAACATGTGTGGCTGATTTCTTTATCATTTCTGATTCTGGATTCCTAAGTATTTGTTGTTAGGTTGTAATTTGCACTTGACTTATGTTTAATATCTAGTAATCTTTGATTTGATCTTAATAATCTGTTTGATTGGTTCTCTTTTTCACTTGATCAATGAATTAGGGTTCTTATCAATCTAGTTATTCAAATTGTGAAATTCGTATATGTTTTATGATTTGATGTTAGTAACACACACTTATTTGGTTGTAATTAGATCAAAATTAGTGTAATCAAAGATTAAATGTTTATATTCCCAAGCTTAAGAGGAATGTTAAACATTGTTGGTAATTAGTGCAAGAACTTAATGTCATTTAATGATTTGATGCAAGAACTTATTTGAATTGAATCAATTAAATGAAGTTTTATTTGAAGAACTTGGTTTGAATAAAATACTTTTGTCAATTTAGATATTAGAGTTTATTAATATCTAAATTACCAACCTAGATTGAACATGAGTTATAATCATATTACATCTTTCAACATAATACATGTATAGGAATCAGAATCGGAAATGTACTTCTTTTACTGCGTTTTGTTATCAATCTTGCTTATTTATGAAGTTTAATTCGAGTTCAAACACAATCCCCCATTTTAATTTTTGTTTGTATGATGTGTGAGAATATGGCTAAATGATAAGTCCCGTATTCCTGTGGACCGACCCTGCTTACTCTATACTATCTCTAGTGTATGAAGTAACAGTGACTTGAATTTTATTATTATTATTTTATCCCATTATTTGTTGGTTTGACAACCAAACAATTGGCGCCGTTGCCGGGGATACGGTAGTACTAATTGTTTATGCCAAGATCTTTTCGCACAGGTACACCTTTACCAGTTGATTTGGAGATAGAGAAATCTGCAAAACAAAGAAGGAAGCAAGCCAAACTTTTAAAGAAACAACAATCCGGAGCTTCTTCATCAAATCCATCAACCACATCTTCACCAACATCCAAAAGTATCACCCCACCATCTTCACCTACTCCTACCATGGCAGACAACCATGGAGGAAACCAAAATCCTCCAAACCCACCACCTGAACAAACCTTTAGACAATGGGCCACTCAAGATGTTACCCAACAACCTTTATGCATTAATTACCCTGCAGCAATCAACTTTGAACTCAAGTCTGGACTCATCCATTTGTTACCTTCATTCCATGGTCTTGAAAATGAAGACCCACATAAATTCCTTAAGGAATTTCATGTTGTCTGTGTGGGTATGAAGCCACATGAAGTCACAGAAGATCAAATTAAATTAAGGGCATTCCCCTTTGCTTTACAAGATTCTACCAAGGAGTGGTTATATGACTTACCACCGGGGTCAGTCACAACATGGAATGAACTTGCAAGGATGTTCTTGGATAAGTATTTTCCAGAAATGAGAGCTTCAGCTTTACGCAGAGAAATAATTGGTATCAAGCAACAAAAGAGAGAAGCCTTGCATACTTACTGGGAACGGTTCAAGAAGTTGTGTTCAAGATGTCCAAAACATGGGTTTTCAGAGTATCAATTATTGTAATATTTTTGTGAGGGAATGTCATCTTAGGATAGGAGATTACTCAATGCATCAAGTGGTGGATCAATAGCTGATAAGACTACAACAGAAATCAGAGCTCTTATCAAGAACATGGCAGAAGAATCCAGGCATACAATTCAAGAAGAGGAATGGTATAATGATGCACCAAGAGGAGTGAAAGAAATCTCTACCCCAAAAATTGAGAGTCAACTTTCTGAGTTGACTAAAGTAGTGATGATGCTTGCAAAGGACAAGGGTGTGCCACCACCAGCTGTTAGACCTTGTGGTATTTGTACACAAGTTGGACACCCCACTGATATGTGCCCAATGTTACAAGAAGATGTAAAGCCGGTTCAAGCTATGGAATTTTCAAGTCAACAACAAGGAAAATTTCAGCCAAGTAGCAATCCAAATTGGCATCAACCTAATGCCAATTTTCAGCCAAGGCCACCACCTTATCAACGAAGACCTCCATTTCAAAATCAGATGCATCACCAACAAAATTATCAACCACATTTCCAACCAAATCAACCTCCTCATCAATCTCAATTCCAACCTCAAAATATGCAACAAGGAAGCAGTTCAAGCGGATCGGGAATGTCTTTGGAAGACATTGTCAAGAGTTTAGCCACAGGTACTCAAACATTCCAAAATGAGACCAAGGCGAGTATCAAGACTTTGGAACAACAAATGACTCAACTCGCCACTTCTGTGAGTAAATTGGAGTCACAAGGCAAACTACCTGCACAAACTGAAAAGAATCCAAAGCATAGTGCATGTACCATCACTTTGAGAAATGGCAAAGAATATGAACGTCCTAAGATGGCTGAAGAAGAAGAAGAGATGGAGCTAGAGAAAGAAGAAGAGAAGTCAAAAACACCTTCAAAGCAAGTTCCTATTGAAGCAAAAGTCACTCCTCCTCCATTTCCAACAAGGTTAAGCAAGTCAAAGCGTGAAAGGGAAGACAATGAAATCATGGAGAAGTTCAGAAAGGTTGAGGTAAATATTCCTCTTATTGATGCCATCAAACAAGTCCCTAGGTATGCTAAGCTCCTTAAGGAATTATGCACATCTAAAAAAAGTTAAAAGGGAATGAAACTGTCAAAGTAGGAGAAAATGTGTCTACAGTGTTACATAAAAGACTACCTCAAAAATGTAAGGATCCGGGTGTTTTCACGGTTCCTTGCAAGTTAGGTAATCTTCATGTTCCACAAGTTATGCTAGACCTTGAGGCTTCTATCAATGTTTTGCCATATTCTATTTTCAAAACTTTAAATATTGGCATATTGAAGAAGACCGGGGTGATCATTCAGTTGGCTGATAGATCTTTAGTACATCCAAAAGGTGTGCTAGAAGATGTGTTAGTCCAAGTGAATGAGTTAGTATTTCCAGCAGATTTTTATGTCCATGATATGGATGATGATGACTCACCAAATTTGAGTTCAATTCTTCTAGGAAGACCCTTTTTGAAAACATCTAGGAAAAAAATTGATGTTTATGATGGTACATTGTCCATGGAATTTGATGGGGAAGTGATAAATTTTAACATCTATGATGCTATGAGATATCCAAGTGATATTTCATCCTTGAATTTTGTGGATGTTATTGAACCATTAACTGAAGAGTGTTTTGATTTGTCTAATCTTGATGTGCTAGATCTCATTTTAGACATGAATCTTCAAAAGGAAAGAGTGGAAAAACTTGCCAAGCAATTTAAAATTGATGAAGAGATTTTGGAAGTTGTATCTTGCATGGATGAAAAGAAGAAAATGAGGTTTGATGTTCCAAATCTGAAATTACCGATGTCGAATGAGAAACTTGTTCCTTCTATTGTGCAGGCACCGGAATTGGAACTCAAAACTTTACCCGAGCATCTCAAGTACGCGTATCTTGGAGAGAAAGAGACTTTACCAGTGATCATCTCCAAAAAGTTGTCAACAAAAGAAGAAGAAGAGCTTGTCACCACCTTGAAGGAGTATAAGGAAGCTATTGGGTGGACTATAGCCGACATCAAAGGGCTAAGTCCTTCGCTTTGCATGCACAAGATCCTTATGGAAGAAGATTACAAGCCTTCCCGAGAAGCTCAAAGGCGTTTGAATCCTCCAATGATGGAGGTTGTGAAAAAGGAGATTTTAAAGTTGTTGAATGCGGGGATGATCTATCCCATATCGGATAGCAAGTGGGTAAGTCCAGTCCAAGTTGTACCCAAAAAGACAGGTATTACTGTTACAAAAAATGACCAAGGTGAATTAGTCCCCACCCGTGTGCAAAACGGGTGGAGAGTTTGCATAGATTATAGAAGACTCAATTCCTCAACTCGAAAAGACCATTTCCCACTTTCCTTCATTGATCAAATGTTGGAAAGATTAGCGGGAAAAACACACAATTGTTGCTTGGATGGGTATTCCGGTTTTCATCAAATACCCGTTGCACCCGAGGATCAAGAAAAAACCACTTTCACATGTCCCTTCGGAACATTTGCATATAGGCGGATGCCTTTTGGACTTTGCAATGCTCCCGCCACTTTTCAAAGGTGCATGGTAAGTATTTTTTCAGAGTATGTTGAGGAGATCATTGAAGTTTTTATGGACGATTTCACAGTTTATGGTAATTCTTTTCATGAATGTTTGGCCAATTTGAAAAAAATATTGCAAAGATGTATTGAGACCAACCTTGTTTTGAATTACGAAAAGTGTCATTTTATGGTTGATAAGGGTCTCATACTTGGTCATGTTGTGTCTTCTAAGGGGTTAGAGGTAGACAAAGCAAAAATTGATGTCATTAAGTCTTTACCTTATCCCACTTGTGTTCGTGAGGTACGCTCGTTTCTTGGTCATGCAGGTTTTTATAGAAGGTTCATCAAAGATTTTTCAAAGATATCCCGTCCCATGTGTGAGCTCCTACAAAAAGATGCAGAATTCGAATTTTCCAAGGAATGCAAGCAATCTTTTGATCAGTTGAAGAAGTTGTTAATATCGGCACCAATACTTCAATCACCAGATTGGAGTTTGCCTTTTGAAATCATGTGTGATGCCAGTAATCATGCAGTTGGTGCAGTGTTGGGGAAAAGAAAAGATCGAGTTCCTAATGTCATTTATTATGCCTCGAAAACACTTGATAATGCACAAGCCAACTACTCAACAACTGAAAAAGAATTACTTTCTATTGTCTTTGCTTTAGATAAATTTCGTCAATATCTGCTAGGTTCTAATGTCATTGTTTATTCTGATCATGCAGCAATTAGATATCTACTTGAAAAGAAGGATTCGAAGCCTAGACTCATTCGATGGGTATTACTCTTGCAAGAGTTTGATATTGAAATCAAGGACAAGAGCGGAAAGTCAAACCTTGTAGCTGATCATCTTAGCCGAATTGTTTCTCCCGATGACTCGACTCCCATTCATGATGCATTTCCCGATGAGAACTTATTTTCAGCAAAAGTTGCCCCATGGTATGCCGATATTGTGAACTACATCGTCACAAATCAATTTCCACCAGATTTGACTCGATGGTAAAAAGACAAGATCAAGAAAGAAGCCAAGAGGTATGTTTGGGATGAGCCATATTTGTGGAAATACTGTGCTGATCAAATGATTAGACGATGTGTTGATCAATATGAGGTACTTTCTATCTTAGCATTCTGTCACTCTTATGCTTGTGGAGGGCATTTTGGTCCTCAAAGAACTGCAAGAAAAGTATTAGAGAGTGGATTTTACTGGCCAAGTATTTTCCATGACTCTTATGTCTTTTGTTCAAGCTGTGATAAATGTCAACGGATGGGCTCTTTAAGCTCAAAGAATCAAATGCCCCTAAATCCCATTTTAGTTTGTGAAATTTTTGATGTTTGGGGCATTGATTTCACGGGACCTTTTCCATCATCTTCGGGTTTTACTTATATACTTTTGGCTGTAGATTATGTTTCCAAGTGGGTGGAAGCAAAAGCTACCCGTACTAACGATTCAAAAGTTGTAATAGATTTCTTGAAGGCTAACATCTTTTCCAGATTTGGTGTTCCAAAGGCCTTGATCAGTGATCGTGGTACACATTTTTGAAATCGTATGCTCGGGAGTGTTTTGAAGAAATATGGTGTTACTCATAAAGTTTCCACAGCATACCACCCACAAACAAATGGACAATCCGAAGTGAGCAATCGACAAATCAAGGGTATCTTGGAGAAAACCGTGAATACAACAAGGAAAGATTGAAGTACACGCCTTGATGATGCTTTGTGGGTGTACCGCACTGCATACAAAACTCCAATTGGAATGTCTCCATACCGCATTGTTTTTGGAAAGCCATGTAGATTACCCGTTGAGTTGGAGCATAGAGCCTATTGGGCGATCAAGCAGTTCAACATGGATCTAAGTGAATCGGGAAAGAAGAGGAAGCTGGGCATACAAGAACTTGAGGAGATCCGTAATGAAGCCTATGAGAATGAGGTTCTTTACAAAGAAAGGACCAAAGCATACCACGACAAGATGATTACACGCAAGGTATTTCAAAAAGGTCAAAAGGTACTACTTTACCATTCTCGTTTTAAATTGATTCCTGGTAAATTAAGGTCCCGTTGGGTGGCACCATTTGTTGTAACTAATGTTTTTGAGCATGGTGCAATAGAAATCACAAGTGAAAAAACCGGGAAGATCTTTAAGGTAAATGGTCACCGTTTGAAGCCTTATTATGAAGGATTTCAAGTCAAAAATGAAGAAGTGGAGGAAGTAATGGATCCAAAGTACCAAGATTGACAAATAGATGGGGTCCAAGTCGAGCCAACGACATTAAAAAGGGGCGGCTAACCGGGAGGCAACCCGGGGGTATTTTTGTCATTTCTTAATTTTTCATCGTATTTTCTTCGTTTTCAAGTTTCCAAATTGTTTTACATGTTTAAAGAGGGTAAAAAATCATTTTCCGGGCAGTAGTGGATTGGCGGATTGCAATTCAAAAAAGTGAAAAAATCAATTTTTTTGGCCTTTACAGAGGTTTACACGGCCGTGTAAACGTATGCTTACAATTTACACGGGCCGTGTAAACGACCAGATCAGCTCATATCAGGCGCTTCATTTACATGGCCGTGTAAACTCTACCCTTTAATTTACACGGGCCGTGTAAACGTAAAAACAGAGCTGTGAAGTTTTTAAAGCTTAAACTCGATTTTTTTACTCATTCCTTTCACAAAACCTGCGACTCCTTTTCTCTCCCTACTGCTCTCTTCGAAAAAACCCTTAAAATTACTCAATCTTCCTCAATTTTGCATCAAAAATCAAGCTCCAAGGTATGAAATTCTTCTCTTTTCTTCATCTTCTTTGTCTTGCATCTCAAATTCACCCTCTCATGGCCGATTTTGGGGGGTTTTTGAGCAAACCCTAGAATTTTTGGGTATTCAAATCTCGACCTAATGCTTGAAATTTCTTGTAGGATAAGCTTGGGGAAGCATTGGACATCACCCTACCACCATTTTCAAGCACAAATTGGTATAATTGTTCCAACTCTTTACTTGTGCATATACTTAGATTTTGGGGTGATTTTGGTGATATTGCTAGTTTTTGTGCATACTCTTGAGTTTAAATTGCCCTACATTGTGTGCAAAACTTTGTTGAATCCAATTTGACAATGGCCTCCCGTGGAAAAAGGGCTAGAATTGGGACCTCACATGTGGGTGGTCAAGAGTCTAATGATGAACAAGACCAGCATCCCATGGAAAACCCATATGAATTTGGTCTTATTTTTTAGACCAATCAACAAAACATTTTGTATGCAAGCCTTATTAGAAGAGTAATGGGGGCTCAAAAATTTGTGTACATCCAAGCCCTCA
The DNA here is from genome assembly GCF_052849685.1 of Lactuca virosa. Classification (NCBI taxonomy): domain Eukaryota; kingdom Viridiplantae; phylum Streptophyta; class Magnoliopsida; order Asterales; family Asteraceae; genus Lactuca; species Lactuca virosa. Next base: position 376,421,504 of record NC_136430.1, on the reverse strand, counting down.
AGGACCTTCATATCTATAAAGGTGTCCACAAGCTCTTCAAGAACATTGGTTGGGAAGGGTTATTGAATCTACATGCAGTCAGTTATCAAACACCAATGTTGGAACTCTTGTCCTCAATTGCCTTTGATTACCAGACACATATCCTCACCTTCCGTTTGCTCAATCAATCTCATCAAATACATGCTGATACCCTTTGTGATATCATTGGTGCTCCTAAAGCAAAAAGGGATATATATACAGCAAAGGGCAGAAAAAATGTTGTATTTGAGCAAGAATGTGGAATGTTTTGGAGAAGTATCTCTTGTGAAGATGAGTTTCCGTCAGGCACAACAAAAGCTTCTAGTATTATTCATCCGATTCTGAAGGTCACCCACCGGATTATTGCTTCTCTCTTATTTTCTCAAGAAGAGATTAGCAAGGCGAACAAAAAAGAATTAGAAGTTTTGTGGTGCATGATTAACAAGCCCGAGGAAGTCCCTCATTTTGGGTGTTGGGTAGTTCAGAAAATGCTCAGAAATGCCATGAGCAATGGTGTCCAGCTACATTGTGGAGGCATGGTATCTATTATAGCTGAGCATCTTGGCCTCCATCTACCCAACAATCCAACCAATATAATTTTGGGCCGTACTCGTTTATCACTTGAGGTTTTGGAAATCATGCATCTCTTTCACCGCCATCCCAATGGGGATGTTCATTGGACCATCGATGGTAAAGAATAATTACGCATCGATAGCTGAAATAAGAAGATATTAGCCTTGGCCAATGACATCCCTTCTACCAATTGGCACCTCCAATCCAACTTGGGTGTTACTGCAGCCCGTAGACCTTCAACCACCACTTCTACTCCTCATGTTCAAACTGCAACTGCAGGTGCTTCCAGCTCGTCTCGCCCCATTCCTTTTCCCGAACACAACCTTTACATGGGCGAGTTTTCACACTTAGATCATCATTACACGAGCCTCCAGCAGGAAGTAGGAGAGATTTATATGGGAGTTGCTGAAATCACTTCTGAATTTCATGACTACCGAAACATTCAAGAAGAGCGTTGGGCCCAACAAGAGCTGCGATGGACCGAGCAGGATCAGCGATGGGTGGCTCAAGAGCAGCATAACCGCAATGTTCATCATTTGCTGAGCGATATCCACCGAGTACTTGTGCTTCCCATCCAGCAGCAGCAACCTCCATCATCATCCCCACCCCAGTGGCCTCCATTTTATCCTTCTGATTACCCTTCACAGTTCCTACCATATCCTCCACCACCCGGTCCTCAATAGGCCGCCTATGCCTCTCTCCAAGCATCGAGGACGATGCTTATTTTAAGCTTGGGGAGGGGCATCCATCCATGCATAAATCCCGTTGCATGTAATTTTGTACATATTGCCTTAATTTCCATTTTCTTTTTCATTTTTCTGCATGGAAAATTTTTCAAAAGCCAAAAAGATTTTCTTTCTATTCTAATTTTTATTATTTTCTTTGCATTTTGTTTGCATCTAAATTTTTGCATTGCATTCATTTTATTGTTAAAAAAAAAAGTTGATCCAATCCCAAGCAATCGAATCTTTTCAAAACAGTTGAGTCGGTAAGTGAGTCGTATGCCTTGAGATTAGACTTGCTCTTTTTATTGAAAATCTAAAAGCAAGCTAATCGCACACGAACACACCTCCCGGAGCTACTTGTGCAAAACAGAAAGTGAGAATATTGTCAACATTGGAGCATAACAGCAGGTATGAGTTAATTCTTTGGGATGTATGACTGGTCTTATGAGTAGTAATGCTCAATTGAACTTAAAATGCCAAATTCAAAAATTCATAAAAAGAATATAAAATCTTAATGTTCCGAGCCTTCCAGCGCTCTAAAAGTCATTTCTGCTCATTCCCTTTTATATACCTTGCTTGGGGACACAGTTTCCGACTATACCTACGGGTCTTTGCATGTTAACTTCACTCTCCCAAAAAATGTCTAGAAGCCCCTCACGGTAATAGACTGTGAGATGTCCCACCATAGAAAAAGTCAAGGATGAAAATATAAAGAGATAGGCCAAACAAATAAATTAACTAGAGTGCAATGTGTTATCTTAGTTAGTGAATAGATCTTAAAATATATATATATATATATATATATATATATATATATAATAATAATAATAATTGCTATTAAGTTAATTTGTGACCTTTGGGACTCGAACAAGTAAACTCTGAAGGGTGTTCTACACCTAATCGCCTAAAGCAAAAATTGTTTGGGACTGATTCGGTTGAAAGTTCGCTACACGGGTTCCATAGAAAGTCATGAACTTAATAATAGCAAATAAAGGTAATCTGTAGCCTTTGAGGTTCGGGCAAGTAAACCCGATGGATTTCTTTAAATCTAGCACACTAAGGTCATTTGATTTAGATGTGTTGGTTGGAAGCCCGTTACACGGATTTCAAAGAAAGCCATGAGCTTTATTTGTAGGAAAATGTAATTAGGAAGTTTGTATATATTTGTGTTTATATCTTTATTGAATAATATATCTAGGAAAAATATTTGGCTGCCAAAAGATTCCCTTGGACTTGAATTTGAACTTATGACATTGGGATTGAATGTTAATTACTTTAACTGGAGTAAGTGGTTTGAAATTTGTAACCAATCTGGGTAAATATTAGGGAATTTTTAGAAATTTTTTTTCAGAAAAAGTTTGTTGTTGACCAACAAACAGCTGGAATCGGGCATTGATATATTTTGTGAAACAAAGATGATTGAGCATGTTTTGTCACATACAATTTTACGAGAGTAAGACCATAATTTGTTCCATGAATTGACTTGTTGATATTGAAAGGGAACAAGTGATGTGATCTTTGATTCTGTTGAGTTGAATTAGGGAGTGGCTAAAGTCTTATTTCTATTGTTATATAATATTTTGAGACTAAAGCTAAGTTGACTCAAGGCACGACAGGTACATTCTCAACTATGGTACAAAAACAGGGTTAATTGGGTTAGATCTTTATCATGTTTGGTTTAATTTCATGCATTAGATTTCAAAAAGTTTTAGCTTTGATTTTCTTTTCTTTGATTTTATTTTCTTTTTATTTTATTTTATTTTATTTTCTCCAGTTTAAATTTTTCTTGTTCTTTCTTGAGGGCAAGAAAGGTTCAAGCTTGGGGAGATTTGTTAGGTGCATTTTATGCATTCATTTTGTAGTTTTAATCCATAAAAGTGCATTGCATTTAGGTTTAAACTCATGCATTTTGCATATTTTTCGGGATTTTTCATGATGCAATTCCATTCACACACTTTTATGATATTTTAGGGACTTTTGAAGGAAGAATCTTAGTTGAGGTGATGAAGAGGAGATATGGACAAAGTTTCGGGACAATTGGATCATCGAGGAGGAAGTTTTGAAGAAAATGAAGATTTTGGCTTTACAGAAGTTTACACAGCCGTGTAAATGAAAGCCTTGAGTTTACACGGGTCGTGTAAACGTATATTCAACAGAAGTGTGCTTCGAAGGCCTGGCAAATTTGAGCATTTTACTGTTGGAGTTTACACGGGCCGTGTAAACGTGTCGCTAGTTTTAAAACAGTTTTATCATTTGTAAAAGAGAGACAACCAGTTCCAGAAGAAGGGAAGTCGTATTTGGAGAGAGGAGAAAGCGATTTTGGGAGATTTTGGAAGTGGATTAACATTTGGAAACACTTTAATTTGCATTTCGTAAGTCAATTTGAAGATTAAACTTGTTGAATTTGTAGTTTAACTTAAACATGTGTGGCTGATTTCTTTATCATTTCTGATTCTGGATTCCTAAGTATTTGTTGTTAGGTTGTAACTTGCACTTGACTTATGTTTAATATCTAGTAATCTTTGATTTGATCTTAATAATGTGTTTGATTGGTTCTCTTTTCACTTGATCAATGAATTAGGGTTCTTATCAATCTAGTTAATCAAATTGTGAAATTTGTATATGTTTTATGATTTGATGTTAGTAACACACACTTATTTGGTTGTAATTAGATCAAAATTAGTGTAATCAAAGATTAAATGTTTATATTCCCAAGCTTAAGAGGAATGTTAAACATTGTTGGTAATTAGTGCAAGAACTTAATGTCATTTAATGATTTGATGCAAGAACTTATTTGAATTGAATCAATTAAATGAAGTTTTATTTGAAGAACTTGGTTTGAATAAAATACTTTTGTCAATTTAGATATTAGAGTTTATTAATATCTAAATTACCAACCTAGATTGAACATGAGTTATAATCATATTACATCTTTCAACATAATACATGTATAGGAATCAGAATCGGAAATGTACTTCTTTTACTGCGTTTTGTTATCAATCTTGCTTATTTATGAAGTTTAATTCGAGTTCAAACACAATCTCCCATTTTAATTTTTGTTTGTATGATGTGTGAGAATATGGCTAAATGATAAGTCCCGTATTCCTGTGGACCGACCCTACTTACTCTATACTATCTCTAGTGTATGAAGTAACAGTGACTTGAATTTTATTATTATTATTTTATCCCATTATTTGTTGGTTTGACAACCAAACAACTTCCTTCCGTATAACATCTCAAAGGGAGGACGATCGATACTCGCGTGGTAGCTGTTGTTGTAGGAGAACTCAGGTAATGGAAGATAGGTATCCCAACTAGCACCGAAGTCTAGCACACATGCTCGCAGCATATCCTCCAGAGTCTGGATGGTCCGATCACCCTGCCTATCCGTCTGCGGGTGAAAAGCGGTGCTAAAGTGTAGACGAGTACCCAACTCGTCGTCGAATTTCTTCCAAAATCTGGAAGTAAACCGCACATCTCTGTCGGAAACCACAGAGATTGGCACTCCATGCCGAGCCACCACCTCTCGAATGTAGATGTCGGCCAGCTTCTCGGCCGATAGACTCTCCTGGATCGGTATGAAATGGGCACTCTTGGTCAACCGATCCACGATGACCCATATGGAATCCACTCCCCGCGCGGTCCTGGGAAGTTTGGTGATGAAATCCATGGTAATATCTTCCCATTTCCACATGGGAATATCTAACGGCTGCATCTGGCCGTGTGCCCTCTGGTGCTCAGCCTTGACCTTCCTTCAGGTCAAGCACCGCTCCACATACCATGCTACATCCCGCTTCATGCAGGGCCACCAATAGTCAAGACGAAGATCTCTATACATCTTTGTCGCTCCGGGATGGATAGAAAACCTGGATTTGTGCGCCTCCTCCATCAATATCTGGCGCACGCCTCCATGATATGGGACCCACACCCTACGGTGAAGATTCAATAACCCTCTGCTATCATAGTCGAAAGAGGAAACCTGACCCACTATACGCTCTCTCTTCCGATGTTCCTCCTTCATAGCCTCCTGCTGGGCCTCTCGGATCTGCTCCAACAGTGGAGTCACTACTGTCATCTGCATGCAAATGTCTCTGATCGGCACTGCCTTATGGCTAAGCGCATCGGCCACCACATTGGCCTTCCCTGGGTGGTAAAGGATCTCACAATCATAATCCTTCACCACATCTAACCACCGACGCTGCCTCGTGTTCAGATTCGGCTGATCCATGAGGTATCTCAGACTCTTATGGTCCGTGTAAATGGTACATCGAACCCCATAGATATAGTGTCGCCAAATCTTGAGGGCGAAGACGACCGCCCCCAACTCCAAATCGTGTGTCGAGTAGTTCGCCTCGTGGGGCTTCAACTGCCTCGAGGCGTTGGCGATGACATGCCCTCTATGCATCAGTACTGCCCCCAAGCCTGAAATAGACGCGTCGCAGTATACTACAAAATCCTCCATGCCCTCTGGTCGGGATAAGATCGGCGCCTCGCACAATCTCTGTCTCAGTGTCTCGAACGCTGCCTGCTGCTCAGGCCCCCAACGAAAGACTACGACCTTCTTCGTTAGCCGAGTCAAGGGTACGACTATCTTGGAGAAATCCTGGATGAATCTCCGATAGTAGCCGGCTAATCCCAGGAAACTCCGAATCTCAGATGGAGACTTTGGAACCTCCCATCTCATCACGGCCTCCACCTTGGCCGGATCAACCGAAATCCTGTACTGGTTGACAAGGTGCCCAAGAAACTGCACCTCGCGCAACCAGAACTCACACTTAGAGAACTTAGCATACAAGCTCTCCCTCCCCAAAGTATCCAAAACCTCCCGCAAGTACTCCTCGTGCTGATCTCGCGTCTTGGAATAAACCAAGATGTCATCAATGAAAACTATCACAGACCGATCCAACATTGGTCTGCACACGCGGTTCATGAGATCCATGAACGCGACAGGAGCATTGGTGAGCCCGAAAGGCATCACCACGAACTCATAGTGGCCATAACGTGTCCGAAAAGCAGTCTTCTACACATCCTCCTCTCTGACCCTCATCTGATGATACCCTGAACGCAAATCAATCTTGGAGAACCAAGATGCTCCATGTAGATGGTCAAAGAGGTCATAAATCCTTGGGAGTGGGTAACGGTTCTTCACCGTTACCTTATTCAGCTCCCTATAATCTATACACATCCGATGCGACCCGTCCTTCTTTTTCAAGAACAGAATCGGGGCCCCCCCAGGGTGAACTGCTCGGTCTAATGAATCCCTTGTCTAACAGCTCCTGCAGCTATGTAGACAACTCCTGCAATTCAGGAGGATCCAACCGATACGGTGCCTTGGCTATCGGAGCCGCACCGGGGACTCAGTCGATCCTGAACTCTACCTGCCGCTCCGGAGGTATCCCAGGCAACTCCTCGGGGAGTACATCCGCGAACTCTCGTACCACGGGCACATCGCCCACCGTCGCCTTATCCGTCTCCCGGGTATCCATAACATAAGCGACAAATCTTGCGCAACCCTGCTGAAGGTAGCGCCTAGCTCTCGCTGCTGAACATAAAGCTGGTCCTCGCTGTGGCTTCTCGCCCTGAACCACCAGCTCTCCCCCACTTGGGGTCTTGATCCGCACCAACTACAGCGCACAGTCAATCACTGCCCCATTGGGGCTTAGCCAATCCATACCAATAATAACCTTGTTCCCCCGTAAAGGTATGGGAACCAGATCTACCAGATAACGCTCTTCGAACAGTCGCAAAACACAATCTCGGTAGACCTCTGATGCTCGCATTGACCGGTCGTCCGCAATCTCGACCTCTAGAGGGAAATCCAACATGCCTGGAGACTCAGGAAACTTCTTGGTAAGCGCAAGAGAGACAAACGACCGGGTAGCACCCGAATCGAACAACACCTGAACTGGGATACCGTTCACATGGAATGATCATAAACAAGACATATCATATGGCACATCAATATCATAAGAAACATAAAATAAAAGCTAGAGGGAAGAAATCATACCCGTCACCACATCAGGTGCGGCGCATGCCTCCTCGGTAGTCAACTGGAAGGCTCGACTCCTTACCATTGGAGCCTATGTCTTGCCCTGCCGGCCATCAGTAATCCGTAGGGTCGCTGGATCTAGCGCCTTCACTGGCGCTGCTGCTGTCAACTGCGGGCAATTGGCCTTTTTATGGCCTTGTTGATTTCAGTGGAAACACAACAACTCTGATGTCTGGAAAGTGGGCGCATGGGCGGTAGAATCCCTGTTAAAGTGTCCCGTCTTTCCGCACTTGTAGCAGCCTGATGATCCCATCCTACAAATCCCCTCATGAGTCTTGCCGCACTTTCCGCAGCGGCCCCGGCCCTGCTGGCCCTTCGACCTAGAGTCGGATCCCTTGGGTTTCTTCCCCGAAGCCCCAGTAACTTGTCCCTCCTCTGCCTTCCTCTTACGGATATGCTCCAAATCAATCTCTCTCTCTCTCTCTCTCTCTCTCTCTTGCCCTGGCGATCATGGAATCTAGGGTAGGACAAGCTGAAAAGCTGACATGCTCCCGAATATCGGCTCGCAGCATGTCGTGATAGTGAGTCCTCCTCATATCCTCGTCTCCCGCATACTGGGGTACCAATAGAGCCCTCTCTCGGAACTTGGCGGTGATCTCCGCCACTGTCTCAGTCGTCTGCCTCATATCCAGGAACTACCAGGCCAATTGCTGGAGCTCCACAGCGGGTGCAAACTCAGCCCTGAACCGGGTTACGAAATCCGGCCATGTCATAGCCTCAATAGCCGAGGCTCCCACCAATCCCTGACCCTGTCTCTCAAGCATCCCGCTGCATATCGAACCTTCGACCCCTCGGGGCAGAAGCTAGTCAACTGTGCAGACTCAATGTCTGCAATCCATCGTCTGGCAACAATGGGGTCCTTTGCCCCATGGAAATCTGGCGCACCACTGCCCCTGAAGTCCTTAAAGGACAGTGTGCGTCATCCTGACTGGCTGGTCGCCATGTCACTCCTGAACGCCCTGAGGCGATCCTCCATCAACTCAATGATCCCTTCCTTGATCGACCTAAAAATCATCGGGGTCGACTCAAGGATACATCTCGTGATCTCAGAAGCAATGAACTCACATAGTCCCTCATCAACTGGTTCGGTACCTGCTCCCGAACCTGATCCTGAACCGGATCCTGATCCTGAACCTCCTCCTCCATGACGTGTGATCATCACCATTCTGAAACATAACACATAACTGTTAGAATCATACATAAACCTCGAGAGGTTCCATGTACTCAACAAGTTTCCTGGCTCCATCTCGGCCCTCCTCGATTCGAGTACGGATCCTCTGCTTTCAGTAGTACGGGCCCATACTACCTTCCACATCTATCCGTACTTTCCTCGAGGATTGCTTCGACTTCACCAAGTCCCTCCTATTACTGTTGCACTCTCTTCCAATCTCGTCTTAGACTTTCCCTAGAGTAACTCTCCGACCGAATCTCCGCCATCAGTTGCATAAGGAACCCCTGCTACCTTTACCTAACTAGCTCACGAATACCATTACATATTATTAGGACTAGATAATTCTTTGAATGAAAGGTCCTACCCCACAACGGTTGGAATCAAACAAGAGCTGCGCAGTAGGGCTAGACCTAACCTTCTGGAATTATTTCGTCCTCGCAATATGTAACTTAACGTATTCATTTACTAATTAGCTAAAGATAACTAGGGCTCCCGAAGCACAAAGCAACATCATTCGGGCATTGAGTACCCAATCCAATCGTACTCTATCAAAGCTATCATATAACAGACTAATCAGTAACATCTCGCAGCTCAAAAGCACATATAGTAGGCATATCAGGCATCTTCCTAGATCCTTAGCCCTAATCTAGCATGCATTTCTCATACATATACAGTAGGCATGCAAGGCATCCTTCCTAGATCCTCTAGCCCTAATCTAGCATGCAATTCTCATAGTCATATCATATCATAACATAACATGTATGGGTATCTCGGGGAAAACTTACTTGAGCTCGGCCGGTTGTGCACATCACACGTCTTGTTCTTTTTCAAAGTTCCTTTTTCTCTTTTCAAACTCCTTTTCATAAAGTGATTTTTTTTTTGAAAATTTTCTTACCAAGTCCTCAGTTTGAGTTCAGACACACCCGAGAGTGTACCCGAATCCCTCAAACTAAGGCTCTGATACCAACTTGTAATATCCCAATTTTCAAGGCTAAAAATTTCATTTTTTTTAAATAAGTAATCATGTGAAATCATTTATCAAACGTTGCTAATATTATATTAATTCATAAAACCATTACGTCGTGTCTCAAAAACATATCACCGAATAATAGTAATAATCAGATTACAATCCCAGAAAACTCAATGCGGAAATCATGTGTGAGTGTGATGTGCCGCTACTGCGCCGGCTCCTTCCCCTTCACTGAAGAGGTACCTGAAACAAAACTGAAATCTGTAAGCACGAAGCTTAGTGAGTTCCCCCATCATACCACATACCATACAAACACATAACATACATACTGCCAGGCATATCTGGGTGCCCGACCTACCCCTTCAGTCCTCTCGACCGGTGACCTTGCCTAGCATATATGGGTGCTGGCCTACCCCTTCGGTCCTCTCGACCGGTGACCTTGCCTAGCATATCTAGGTGCTGGCCTACCCCTTCGGCCCTCTGGACCGGTCTATCACATACAGTCACGTAATCATAATCTAACATAGTTGGGTACTAAACTACCCCTTCGTCCCTATCGGCCGGTAACTTGGGGACTATCTTCCCCCTACTACTACCATCATCACGTAACATCATATCATGCTAGCACATAAACATAACAGGTAGTAGCAAACCTAGATGAATATCACAAAGACAATCATCTAACATACAACTCCTACTGGTGGGCCGGCATTGTGGCCGTAGACCCACCGTTGCTGGAAGGTAAGTTACCTCGTATGAATGAATGCTGTCAATCCGAGTGAGAAGTCTCTGTCTGCTGCTCCGGCGATTCTCCGGCTATAATTCCCATAAAGACACTTAGTCAGAAGCTGATAACTACTCTTAGGGTATAATGACTATTTTACCCCTGGCCAAAGTCAATATCCTGGTCAAAGTCAACTTCCAATTGAGCTGACTCGCCGAGTTGGGCCGCCAACTCGCCAAGCCCCTATTCTTTCATCTGACCCCCTCCCGACTCTACTCGTCGAGTTAGCAAAGACTCGACGAGTTCTCCTTCTATAATATCATCGACTGCACCTTCATCCGACTCGCCGAGTTGTATGAACAACTCGTCGAGTTCGCCTTCATCCTATGAACATGTTCAGTCTACGACTCACCGAGTTGTATGAACAACTTGTTGAGTCCATCTTCAAAGGGTTGGGAGATTGCCTTGGACTCGCCGAGTCTGTTCATATACTCACCGAGTCCTATGATTCCCAGGTCCATGGCTAAGTCTAATATGTTGAGTCACTCCCCTGGACCCCTATAAGACCCTTCTAACACTCAACTGGGTTCCTTTGAACCTCGACAGACTGGGGACTCAAGCCCTGGACTCGCCGAGTTCCAAGAACAACTCAACGAGTCGGTGTTGTCCAAGTCTTATATCTCGATTTCTGATGTACAACACTCATCCAAAAGACAGATCTGGGCTTCTAAGATCGATCTAGCACGTAAAGTTATGAACTTTACGTGCATGCATGGGATTATAAGCTCAATGGACCCAAAAATGAGGTCTAAAGGTGCATGTGGCTCTCTATGGCTACAAAGTTGGCCACTTTAGGCCATGTAGTCCCCTAAGGACCCTGGATCTGGAGTCTTAACCCCCAACCATGCTTGCACTCATGATTGGTCACCAAAAATGGTTCCTAAAAGCCCTAATTCACTCCAAAAAGGGATCTAGAACATGAATGAACAAGGTATAAGCTTTATACCTCTAAGGAACTGTAGATGCTGCACAAACTCAAAATCTTATGGTTTCCTCTTGGCTCCTCAAGCTTTTCCTTCTTTCTTGTGATCACAAACCACCAAAATCACCAAAAAGAGCGTTAGATCTCACAAAACGATTAGGGTTTCAGTATGAGGTGTTCTGGGAGCATAAGGGACGATGGAGGCTACATTAAGACGTTTAAATAGGGTGTAATCCCTCAGATTTAGAGTTTTGTCCAAACAGCGCCTACTCGTCGAGTCGGTTCGCCGACTCGTCGAGTAGGTCACTAAACTCCCGTGTCCAAAGTCGATTCTACTCGACGAGTTGGACCTTCAACTCGTCGAGTCCCAGGCCAAAATGTTATAATTACTTGAATGAAAATACGTACCAGGAACCGGGTGCTACAAATTCATAATTAATTTTTGAACAATATTAACTAAACAAATATGATTTCTCTTTTAATATATTATTCTTATAATATATTAATAAACCATAATAACCTATTTCTCTATTATTTCTCAAGTCAAGTTGCTTTGGTGAAGGCAACCCAAAAGGACCATGCACAATCGGGTCAAGTACTTACCAAATATGGTTACGGGCTTAGACCCTAATCCAACAGTCTCCCACTTGGATAAGTCTAGTAACCATAAATGCAAATAGAACCCGATTAGCAATCGTAGCTCTCAAAGACGCTATCAAACTCTGATCTTATCAGTAACCTGTCCTTTAGATAAGGGATCGTATGATCCTCTGTTCTAGATATCGTGTGGACAATCACATGGAACATAGTCATACTTATTGTCCAACAGTTTGTTTCTCGATCTCAGATTCGTTTGACATAGAACTTAATTGAACACATCAATTCAGTTCTGACCGGGCCCGACACATAAGTCAAATAAAATCATCGAGGGGCCCTGATATCGCTTTTACCTTCTTAGGATAAAAGGAACAGATAAACTTCGACTTATATGCATTTACTATTCACTAATCAAATCATACACAACAATGCGTTTTATAACATCAAGTTACTGATGCGTTTACGCATTATCAATGCACAACCAACTAGCAAACAATAAACCATATATCTAGGTTTTAAGACCATATGATATTATCGTCTTGCGATCACTCGTGATGAATTCCATGAAGTGATTCCAGCAAGCGTGGGTTTATTCCAATGCTCAAAACATGTTCATAAGCACTCATGAACGTTGTAGCAAACTTTTGCTATGTCTAACACACTTTAGGGAATCTACACACCAATTCATGACAGTCTTCATTCATACCTGCTTCCAACATATGAACGACTGTGGACCATTTGAATAAATTTATTATTCAGGAAGTCAAAACATGCAAAATGAAACAATAGGTAAACAATTAACATGAGACAGTAACTTTACTAATAAATAATACCCTTTTATTTAATCATCAAATGTAAATTACATTTATCTATTACAAGTTTCTAAACTATCTAATCTAAACTAATATCGTCCTTCAGCCCTATGCTCCTAGCGTGCTGCAAGTGTTTAACCCTACTCAGTCCCTTCGTAAGGGGATCTACTGGGTTATCCACCGACGATACCCTCTTCACTACGAGGAGTCCTTCTTCCACCCGATGTCGAATAAAATGCTATTTTCTGTCGATATGTCGAGATCTACCATGATCCCTAAGTTCCTTGGTCAAGTCAACCGCTCCTTCATTATCACAAAAAATTTCCATAGGCTCTCATATGGCTGGCACAACTCCAAGGTCTCCGATGAAGTTCTTCAACCATATCGCCTCCTTTGACGCTACACTCGCCGCTATATACTCTGATTCGCATGTTGAATCAGCTACGGTTTCCTGTTTGGAACTTTTCCAAGTCACCGCTCCTCCATTAAGGGTAAAGACCCAGCCCGACTGCGAACGGTAGTTGTCCCTGTCGGTCTGAAAACTGGCGTCACTATACCCTCGCACCTTTAAGTCATCCTCCCACCGAGGACTAGAAACCATTCCTTGGTCCTCCGAAGGTACTTAAGAATATTCTTGACTGCGATCCAATGTGATTTGCCAGGGTTCCCTTGATATCTGCTGACCATGCTCAAAGCAAAGGCCACATCAGGGAGAGTACAAGTCATATCATACATGATCGAGCCAACTGCGGAAGTGTAAGGTACTCGGCTTATCTCTGCTATCTCGACTTCGGTACTCGGACTTTGAGTCTTACTCAACTTGGCATTACTTTGGATTGGTAATTCCCCTTTCTTTGAATTCTCCATACTAAAACGTTTTAGTACCTTGTCCAAGTAAGTATTCTGACTAAGTCCTATTAGTCTCGTACTTCTGTTTCTCACTATCCTTATTCCCAAAATATAGGCAGCTTCTCCGAGGTCCTTCATAGCGAAGCACTTCCCGAGCCAGGACTTAACTTCCTGCAGTGTCGGGATGTCGTTTCCTATGAGTAGTATGTCATCGACATACAATACGAGAAAGCTAACTATACTCCCACTGGCTTTGACATATACACATGATTCATCCTCGCTTCGCAGAAAACCAAACTCTTTGACCTTCTCATCAAAACAAAGATTCCATCTGCGAGACGCTTGCTTAAGTCCATAAATGGACTTCTCAATCTTACACACTCTATTGGGATGCTTCGCATTGACAAAACCCTCTGGATGAGCCATGTAAACATCCTCAGCCAACTTCCCATTAAGGAAAGCGGTTTTGACATCCATATGCCACATCTCATAGTCATGAAATGCAGCAATGGCTAGCATCACCCTGATAGACTTTATCTTCGCAATTGGTGAGAAGGTTTCATCATAGTCAACTCCAGGAGTTTGAGTGAAACCCTTCGCAACCAATCGCGCCTTATAAGTGTGCACATTTCCATCCATGTCGGTCTTCTTCTTGAAGATCCATTTGCACCCGACCGTCTTACGACCTGGTACATTGTCAACCAAATTCCAAACTTGGTTGTTATACATGGACTGAATCTCGCTGTCCATAGCCTCTTTCCATTTTGCAGACTCTGGGCCTGCCATGGCTTCCTTATAGCTGTTAGGTTCGTCTAGATTCACTAGTGTACTATCACTAATGAACGTATCCCCTTATGTAGTAATATGAAAACCATAAAACTGGGGTGGAACACTAACCCTTTCGGAACGTCTAAGAGGTAAGGACTCGTCAACCGGCTCAACCAGAGTTTCCTCCTCTGTTTGAGCGCCAGTGTTAGAGGTTCCTTCATCGCTCGACTCTTGAAGCTCTTCAAGATCGATTTGATTCCCACTATCTCCTTGGCTTATGAGTTCTCGCTCTCGGAAAACCCCTCTCGTTGCAACAAAGACAACATTGTCACTCGGTCTATAGAAGAGATATCCAAAGGATTTTTGCGGGTAGCCGATGAAAATACATCGCTCACTACGAGGTTCGAGCTTGTCGTGAGTCTCTCGTCTTACGAAAGCCTCGCAACCCCAAACCTTGATATGTGTCAACGACGGAGCCTTCCCTGTCCACATTTCATGAGGTGTTTTGGCAACCTTCTTCGTAGGGACTAAGTTAAGGATATGGGCGGCAGTCTCTAAGGCATACCCCCAGAATGAGATAGGTAGTGAAGCACGACTCATCATGGAACGAACCATGTCTAGCAAGGTTCGATTATGCCTCTCAGCTACACCATTCAACTGCGGTGTCCTAGGTGGCGTCAATTGCGAAACTATTACGCATTCCTTGAGGGAGTCGTGGAATTCAATACTTAGGTACTCCCCGCCTCGATCAGATCGAAGCATATTGATTTTCCTTCCCAACTGATTCTCCACTTCTTGTTTAAACTCTTTGAACTTTTCAAAGGTTTCTGATTTGTGCTTGATTAAGTAGATATACCCATATCTGCTATAATCGTCTGTGAAAGTCACATAGAAGCGGTTTGCATCCCTTGTGGTGGATCTAAAGGGTCCACATACATCTGTATGTATGAGATCCAATAAACCCTCACCCCTCGCATAAGTTCCAGTGAAGGGTGACTTGTTCATCTTTCCAAGTAAACAAGACTCGCACACGTCATCGTCCCTAAGGTCGAATGACTCCAACACTCCATCCTTTTGGAGTTGGGCTATGCGTTTCTTGTTGACATGTCCAAGACGACAATGCCACAAGCATGATTTATCCATACTTTTGGAAGAATCCACACACAACACATCATTTCCTAAGTTATGTACAACCATCACAGTCTCATATATTCCATTACAAGGCAATGCTTCAAAATATAAAACATTATTAAGATAAGCATAAATAGAACCCTTTTCATTATGAAATGAATATCTAAAACCTTGTCTATATAAACCATGAAATGAAATGATGTTTCTTGCCATATCTGGCGAATAGCAACAATTGTTTAAATCTAAATCTAATCCATTACTAAGCACTAAGGAATAAACTCCAATCTTGGTGACAGGCGACGATCTTCTGTTTCCCATGATCAGATTCATCATTCCATGCTCCACATCCCTATTTCTTTTTAGTCCCTGAAAATCAGAACATATGTGAAAACCACATCCTGTATCAAGAACCCAAGAAGTAGCATGTGATAAACCATTAGATTTAATTGTGTAAATACCTGCGAAAGATGGCTTGATCTTTCCATCCTTGATGGCCTGCATATATTCTGGGCATCTTCTCTTCCAATGCTCTATCTTGTGGCAGTAGTGGCACTCTGCCTCCTTAGGGTTAGAGTTGGGTTTAGCAGAACCAACTTTGGTTCCACTAGAAGAGGTACCATCTTGGGACTTTCCCTTGTGGTGGCTCTTTGAGGGAGCCTTCCTCTTCTTACCCTTCCCTTGTCCTATTGCCAAGACAGGGGCAGCAGTGGGAGTTGGAGTTGATGCAATAGATTTGTCCTTGAGGTTGCTCTCAATAGTCCTCAATAAGCCCTGAAGCTTGCTCAAAGAGACCTCCTCCTTGTTCATGTGGTAGGTCATGCAGAACTGGGTATAGCAGGGAGGCAAGGAGTGAAGGATAATATCAATTGCCAGCTCTTCATCAAAGTTCACATTCAACTTTAGCAGGCGATCGACATATCTCTGCATCTTTTGCAGATGAGCGGTAAGGGACTCTCCATTACCCATTTTGGTAGTGATCATCGAAGTGATGATCTCGTACCTTTCTTGCCTAGCACTCTGGTGGTACCGGTCCAATAGATCTTGATGCATCTCGTAGGGGTACATGTCCTCATAGGACTTCTGGAGTTCTGCAGTCATAGTCGCCAGCATGATGCAATGGACTTTCGTGGCATCATGCTCGTGGGCCTCAAAGGCCGCGATTTCTTCAGCAGAGGCAGTGTTGATGTCAATCTCCTTCAGCTTCTCGTCGAGAACATACTCTTTGTCCTCGTAACGAGTGACCATCCGAATGTTGCAGATCCAAGCGTTGAAATTGGACCCATCAAAGATCACTCTCCCACACAAGTTCATGAGTGAGAATGAGCCAGAGGAGTTTGAACCAGAAGCGTTGTTGTTGTTGTTCGACATCTGAAAAGGAAAAGAACAAAGTTTGATTAGAAATGAATCCCTAATTAAACACCCAAATGAGAAATTAGGGCTAGGATCCAACAACATTATTTACAAATGAGAAGAGGGATGTCGTAATCTAACAAGTAAATAATATGAAGGTAAGTGAATGACGATTCACTAATTCTCCACCATGAAAAAAGAAAAAGAGATTAAGTTTTAAATGTATTGAAAACTCCTAGATCTTTTGAGATTCATTGAACTTTTCAATGGCATGTTTAAATCTCGATGTGCCCCTCTAGTTTGTGACTGGGATGCCGAGGATCATAAAGCGGGTGTGAATAACCATGCAAATGTACATGGTGCCCTCATTGTTACAGTCACCTATTCGATGTGCCGGTTAGCCACACACGCTCCATCGAACTATGACAAACAATGAGTCACCCTTTGCCACCTATGCTTAGAGTCCAATTAGTGTGCTGGTTAACCACACGCGCTCCACTAACGTCTTAGCAAGGGTGCAAAGTGTAATTCCATGGAATTGCACCAATTCACTTTTCCTAAAGTAACTAAGATTGGGAATTGTTGTAAAAACATTTAGTTACTTTTATAATTCATTATACTTTTAATGAGGAAGGGTTTGCCCTATCCTACCCGTTCGGCTAACGACCCTCCACCAATCAAGGAAGCGGTGGGTGAGAGTGGACACCCATTAAATGACCATTTTATAGGCCACAACCTTATACCCCGCTTATAGATTGGCTTCGTGAATGAGGCCTACTAACGGTAAGACTAGCATTTTAAGTTATATATATATATATATATATATATATATATATATATATATATATATATATATATATTAATATTGTAATATTATAATAGTATAAGGTGTATTTTAAACATTTTAAAATATTAGGGTTTTAATTCAATTTAAAATTTTCGAAATTTAAAACCTTTTAATTTAAAATTTTAAATATTGAAAACTCTTGATTTAATAATTATCCCAAAAATAAACAATTTATTTTAATTAACAAATCTTGAAGGATTATCTTTTAAATTAAACAATTAATTTAACTTAATCCCTTAAATCCCCTAAAATCGAAAATATGGGATGAGATAATTCAAAATCTTTAATTACCATATTTTAAACAATTAAAAGATAACTACAAGATAAGACATTTATCCTAACCCCTAAAATTTAGGATCTTATCTTGTGAAGGAGGCCAAAATCGAAAACCCTAGCGTTTGCAAACCCTAGAATTCGAAATCTTGGGGGCTAAGGAAGGGTTTTGGGAAACCCTTATCAATTTTGAAATTTAGGGTTCAAGAACCCTAATTTCGAAAATCATGCCTCCTAGGGTTTATTGGCCATAAACCCTAAAGTGTCAAATTCATACATTTGTATAATTCTAATTGAAAACAAAAACCAATGGCTCTGATACCACTGATAGGTTTTATACAAACAATCCTATGTGTGCATGCAACCCTATAATTGGATCTATGTTTTTCTATTAGTTACACAACATTATGAACACATGAAGAACCCTAGCATGCTCCTAGTAATTTTCGAAATTTACAAAGGAGAATGGATTACATACCTCTTGTTGTTATGTTGTAATAACAACTTGAATCTTCAACCTTCTTGTCTTTGAAAGCAAGTACCACAAGTGTAGTACCTCTAATGACTCACAAACACCAAGAGCAAATGGAGAAGCAAGAGAGAGATAGAGAGAGAGAGAGAGAGGGGGGAAAGGTAGAAAATCGGCTCTAGGAACTTCTAGGATCAAGTGGCCGATTTTCCTAAGCCAATGGGTCTTTATATACGTGTAGGGATTAGGGTTTCAGTCCTTATCCTTATCTGGTTGCTTAGCCACCAAGCAGCCCAAGGATAATTCTAGAACCCTTTACCTTGGACAAATTCTAAGGCCTTATCCCCTTGAATTCGTCCACCCTGTCCCTTAGGGCATCCTTTGCCCTACTTTCCAACTATCATATAATTGCAGTTCAGTCCCCCTAGTTCAGTTACTTTCTCTTGATCACAAAATTAATTCTTAATTAACTCTTGAACAATATTAACTAAACAAATATGATTTCTCTTTTAATATATTATTCTTATAATATATTAATAAAAAATAATAACCTCTTTCTCTATTATTTATCCAGTCAAGTTACTTTGGTGAAGGCAACCCAAAAGGACCATGCACAATCGGGTCAAGTACTTACCAAATATGGTTACGGGCTTAGACACTAATCCAACAACATTTGGGTGGTAACTTCTTTTGGATAACCGCGGACACATTTGCATTGACTTGGATCTTTTCATTCGCCTTGAATTTCCTCTTATTGGTGCACAAATCCTTAAGAAACTTGGCATAGCGCAGAATTTGCTTTATGGCATCCAATTGTGGAATGTTGATTTGGACCTTGCGGAAAGTCTTAAGAAACTCTTTCTCTTCCTCTTGTTTCTTTGAGGGAGCCAATAGGGAGGGAAAAGGTGGTGGCATGACCAATGGCTTGATGGTCTTGTTGGAAGATTCGGGTTGATCAATGTTTGGCACAATCGGGTCCTTTGGAGGAACTACAACTTTCAAAGGTTCAACAATAATAACTTCATCTTCTTCTTCTCTTGAAACTCTTTTAGGGTTGCTTTCTCCAAGTGTTTTCCCACTTCTCA
Source organism: Lactuca virosa (assembly GCF_052849685.1). Classification (NCBI taxonomy): domain Eukaryota; kingdom Viridiplantae; phylum Streptophyta; class Magnoliopsida; order Asterales; family Asteraceae; genus Lactuca; species Lactuca virosa. Next base: position 376,402,111 of record NC_136430.1, on the reverse strand, counting down.
AGGTTATTACACTCACATTGGGGTTCTTCTCGGTTTGAGAAGGAAGTTTACCCCTTTTTTCCATCTTGTTGAGAGCGGTGGCCAAGTCTCTAATTTGTGCTTGAATGTTGGAGAAAGTGTTCTTGGTCTCTTGTTGAAATTGGGTTTGGCTTTGAGCAAGAGAAGTGACGAGTTCTTGAAGGCTCATTTGGTGATTACCACTTGATTGGCCTTGTTGTGGAGGTTGTTGGTAAGTTGGAGTGGGATGAGATGTTTTGGGATATGGAGGTTTTTGTGATGTGTATTGAGAAAATTAGGGTCTCATCATAACATGTGGTGGGTTTTGCTTTGGTGGGTATGGGTTGGTTGGGTTATTCCTCCAATTTGGGTTGTAAGTGTTTTGAAATCCCATGGGTCTTGGTTGACCTTGATATCCTCCCATTGCATTAACATCCTCCGGTTCACTACCAAGTGAGGGACACTTATCCGTATAATGCCCCGTCATTGCACAAATACCACACACCATTAATTGTTGACCACTTCCCACCACCATTTGACTTAACACATTAGTCAAATCCAAGAGCTTTGATTCCAAGTGTTGGGTGTTGCTAACTTCACCAACCACTTGTGGAGAATTTCTCTTCATTTCATTGTGAGTCCCAAAGTTCCTTTGATTTTGAGAAATGGTTCCAAAAAGTGATCTTATCTCTTGTGGTGTCTTGTTGAAGATGTCACCACCACTTGAAGCATCAATCATCCTTCGATCTTTTTCATTCATACCCTCATAAAATTGTTGAAGAAGTAATTGTTCGGGTATATTATGTTGAGGGCAACTTGTACACAAGTTGTTGAATCGCTCCCAAAAATCATGAAAAGTCCCATTCTCCCCTTGACGAATCCCTAAAATGTCACTTCTTTGACTTGATATCCGGGATGTGGGATAGAACTTGCTATTGAAGGCTTTGAGTAACTCTTCCCTTGTATGAATAGATCCCGGTGGTAAGTTGAATAACCACTTTCTAGCTTTATCTTCCAAGGTGAGCGGGAAGACGGTTAACTTGAAATCATCCAATGTCACATGTTCGGGGAACATGCTAACACATATCATATGAAATGACTTCAAATACCTTTAAGTATCTTCTCTATCCAAACCATGGAACTTGGTGAGTTGGTGTATGAAACTTGACTTCAATTCAATCCCTCGGCGGTTTGCGGGATAAACAATACCAAGAGGTGTGTGAGTAACATCTGTCTCCATCATTTGTCTAAGTGTCAACTCTTGAGGGGGATTGGGTGGATTGGGGTTATTGGGATATTGTTGTATGTAATTGGGAAGTTGTTGGTAAGGTAGGTATTGTTGGTGATTATACATTTGTGGGGGATAAGGTTGGTAGTTAGGATATTGGTTGTAGGGAGGTTGTTTGTTGTGGGTAGAGTGATTGTTGGTATATTAGAGGTTGTGGGTAATGAGGTTGATTTGGTTGATGTGCTTGTTGTTGTTGAACTTGAAAAGCATTGTTTTGAGGTTGGTTGTTTTGATGGAAGTTTTGGTTTTGTGGTCATGGTTGTTGATAATTGGGTTGATTTGGTTGATGAGGGGATTGATTCCAAGGTGGCATATTTATGACAGGTTCTTAGTGTTGTTGTTGTCTTGGTTGTTGGGGTGGGGTATTGGCATATTGATTGTTTGGGTTTGGGTTGGGATTGTGAGGTGAGTGTGATTCATGGATATGTAGTTTTCAAATGGAATGTCTTCAAAGGAATGACCAACAATTGGAGAACTCAGCTTGGTGTCGGTATCACTTGAAGTATGAACTTGATCTTCTATGTTGATTAGTGGAGAAGATGAAGAAGCTTGAACGAGTTGTTGTTGCTTTGATTGTTTGGCTAACTTTTTCAACCTTTTTGCTTCTTTTTCAATCTCCGGATTGTAGAGTAGTTCACCGATTCTTGTAGACCTAGGCATAAACAATCAAATAATAATAACCAATTTCCCCGGCAATGATGCCAAAACTTGGTGGGAAACCGTATAATCACCATATCTCCGCCAATTCTTCTCCAAATTCAAAATTTATTGGGGAAATTTTCACCAAACTCTTCCAACGACACCGATTTACAGTTAATTTGGGAAAATCAACTCGCCGGAAACCCTAGCTCCGCCACCGGCCACCGCCTGCCGCCGCCGCCACTAATTTTGACCAAAAATTTCAAAATTTTTGTTTCTCACTGGAGACTTAAAAGACTTAACCTTGCGGGTCCAATTCAAGCCTGGGGTGCGGTTTTAGCGGTTTTATTTTCGGGTTTCGACACTCGAATTTGGTACATCTCTTTTAATTTTATTGCATTTCATTTCTAATTAGACTAGAATTATGCTAGGCATTAGAGTGATTAGAATTGAATTGCTTTGAATTGATTGGATTACATTGCCTTGAATTGTGCCAAATTGCAAGTTTGGAGTATTTGCCCGGTTTATACTTTTATTTTTGTTTGGATTGATTGGATTGGTGTGAGGCGAGTGTGAGGGATAATTTTGGCCAAGTTTTTGTCTTTGCTAGGTGCTATTTACAAGTACAATGGGAAAGAACAAAACCATTCATGCGTCTCATGGTTCTTCCCGTGAAGGTCAATCATCGCGGTCAACCAAAAAAGCGTCCACCGACCATGTTGATCGTGATGGTAACCTTGTCCTCACTAGTGCACAAATCAAGCAATTAAAGTCCAACCTCCAAAAACGTGCGATCCGAGCCACAAAATTTTACCATCGGGATTCGATGATCCACCTTGGCCTTGACGATTGCTTACAAAAACTGTTCTTCAACATACGTTGGCAAGATTACCTAGCTCTTTCCGCGCACACATACAAGCAACCCACACTTGAGTTCCTCTCCACTTATGCACGGGATGACACAGAGGAGGTGCTCACATTTAGACTCCAGGGTCGGCAGCACCGACTCCCATACAACACCCTCAACACTATCATGGGCACATACGATATGCACAACACAGAGATCTATAGTTATCAATGGACCCAATTTAAGAGCTTTCCCAAAGTAGAGTTTTGGACTCAGATCACTAGTCTTCCGAACTTCAATCCAAGTCAACAAAAAGATCCTTACATCATCCATCGTTGTTGGAGAATCGCTCACCGAATCCTTTCCACTTCAATATTTGGTCTTCACGAGCCGGATCCTTACCTCGGCATCGGACCGAAGTCCGGAAACATACAAATTGAAACATGCAAGAATCACAAAGACACCAAGCATACAAACATTCATCGGGCTTGCCTCGACATCAGATTGTAATCCGGAACATATAATGAAGTCCGGAAACATACAAATGACCTTTTTGTTGGATTAGTGTCTAAGGCTGTAACTATATTTGGTAAGTACTTGACCCAGTTATGCATGGTCCTTTTGGGTTGCCTTCACCATAGCAACTTGACAGGATGATTTGTTAAGAGAGAAGAGATATTATTAATATATTATGAGATTAATATATATTTAAGGAATAATAACATTATTTGATTAATATAAGTCATATATTAATTGAGAATTAATTTGGTGACTTAAAGAGGTTAATTGAATAAAGGGTATAAACTGTCAAATGTGTGATAGTTGTATTTTGGGCTATGTATCCTTATGGATATTGGGGTGGACGAAATTTAGGGTTTGGGAACCTTAAATTCGTCCAAGCCTTGTATCTAGAAGGATCTTGGATTGCTTAGGGCCTAAGTCATTCAATTAGGGTTAAAGGAGAAACCCTAATAACTCATAGTATAAATAGAACCCTTGGGGTGAAGAAATGGGCACTCTTGCAAGCCAAGGAACCCTAGGGCCGATTTCTATCCCTCCTCCCTCTCTCTCAAGATCATCTTCTTGCTATTTGGTGTTTGTAAGCCATTAGAGGAGTGACAATTGTGACTCTAAGCTCCAAGAAGAAGAAGTATCAAGCAAGTAATTCAAGGTATTCTTTCAGATCTGATTTCATATGATTAGATTCAATATATTACATTAGATCTAGTATTGCAAGTCTTGGATTCAATGCATGTTCAATTAGAGAAACCTAGATCCAAGCAATTAGGGTTTGCATGTGCACATAGGAGAGTTCTTATGGCTCAAACCCATCAGTGGTATCAGAGCTTTGATTGATTTCTATTGAATTGTTGCATTGGTTGATTGCTTGTTGCTTGAAAAATTCGATTTTTTTGAGACTGCCTGATGAACTCGGCGAGTTCCACTGTGGACTCGGCGAGTTCCACTGTGGACTCGGCGAGTCCATAGAGGTACTCGGCGAGTTCGAGCGTCAGAAGGAGGAAGTTTCGGGATTTCTTGCTGTTTTACTTGAGGATACTTGCCTTAACTGTTTTGGGTCATTAAAATCCGATTTTAATCATATATATGAGTATATTCTTGACCAAATAAAAGATAATTGTCAATTAGTTGAATAATAATTTCCTTATATGATTATGATTGATTATTTGAATTGAATTGGTAAATTGTCTTGCAAGTAATTCTAAATAAGATCAAATTGAGATAATCTAATTAGTTGATTTATATTATTTGGTATTTGATCCTTATGTTTTGAAAAGTTCTAAACTTGTCCTCAAGCTTTGAAATTTTAATATTTTATGATTAAATGTTTAATTTGGATAATTTAAATTTCAATCCCTAGAATTTTACAAGTTTAAAATTCAACTCTATACTATTATATTATTACAAGCTTAATATATATATGTATAATTTAAAATGCTAGTCTTACCGTTAGTAGGCCTCATTCACGAAGCCAGTCTATAAGGTGGATATAAGGTTGCTGCCTATAAAATGGCGCTTAATGGGTGTACATTCACACCCACCGCTTGCTTGACTGGTGGAGGGTCGTTAGCCGAACGGGTAGGATAGGGCAAACCTCCTCTTATTAATAAGTATAATGAATCTATATAAAGTAACTAAACATGTTTTATAAAATTCCCAATCTTAGTTACTTTAGGAAAAGTGAATTGATGCAATCCCATGAAATTACACTTTGTACCCTTGCTAAGACATTAATGGAGCGCGTGTGGTTAACTGGCACATTAATTGGGTTCTAAGCAAAGGTGGCAAAGGGTGACTCATTGTTTGTTATAGTTCAATGGAGCGTGTGTGGTTAACCAGCACATTGAATAGGTAACTGTAACAGTGGGGGCACCTTGTACATTTGCATGGTTATTCACACCTACTTTGTGATCCTCGGCATCCCAGTCACAAACGAGAGGGGCATATCGAGATTTAAACATGCCATTGAAAGGTTCAATGAATCTCAATGAAATCTAGGAATTCTCAATACATTTAAAACTTAAAGCTTATGTTTTTCATGGTGAAGAATTAGTAAATCGTCATTCACTTACCTCCAAATTATTTGCATGTTGGATTACGGCATCCCTTTTCTAATGTGTAAATAATGTTGTTGGGTCCTAGCCCTAATTTTCTTTTTGGGTGTTAATTAGGGGCTTAATTCTAATCAAACTTTGTTCCTTTCTATTTGTAGATGTCTAACGCAAACAACGCTACTGCTAGCTCATTCCCGCTAATGAGCCTTTGTCGAAAAGTGACTTTCGATGGAACGAACTTTAGCGAATGGATAAGATACATTCGCACGATCGCGCGTTACGAGGACAAAGAGTATGTTCTCGATGAGAAGCTCGAGAAGGTCAATCCAGAAACTGCTACTCCTGAAGAAATGGCTGTCTTTGAGAACCATGAGCGTGATGCAACGAAGGTCCATTGCATCATGATAGCCACAATGAACTCAGAATTCCAAAAATCCTATGAGGACATGTATCCTTATGAGATGCATCTAGACTTGATGGAGAGATATCACCAAAGCGCGAGGCAAGAACGCTATGAGATCATAACGAATATGATCACTGCTAAAATGGGAAGTGGAGAGTCTCTAACTGTGCACTTGCAAAAGATGCAAAGGTATGTTGATCGTCTTCGCAAGTTGAATGTCAACTTTGGGGAAAATTTGGCTATCGACATTGTTCTTCACTCCTTGCCCTCATGCTACAACCAATTTAGGATGACCTACCACATGAACAAGGAAGAGGTCACCTAAGCAAACTCCAAGGGCTCCTGAGGACTGCTGAGAGCAACCTCAAGGACAAGTCTGTTGCACTAACTCCCAATCCACCTGTTGCTCCTGTTTTGGCTATTGGACAGGGAAGGGGCAAGAAGAGGAAGGCTTTTTCAAAGAACCACCGCAAAGGAAAGTCCCAAGATGGTTCCTCTTCTAGTGGGACCAAGGTTGATCCTGCTAAGCCCAACCCAAACCCAAAGGAGGCAGAGTGCCACCATTGCCACAAAATAGGACATTGGAAGAGAAGCTGCCCGGAATATCTGCAAGCCATCAAGGATGGGAAGATCAAGCCATCTTTCGCAGGTATTTACACAATTAAATCTAATGATTCATCTCATGCTATTTCTTGGGTTCTTGATACAGGGTGTGGTTACCACATTTGTTCTGATTTGCAGGGACTAGGAAGAAATAGGGATGTGGAGCTTGGAAGAATAAATCTAATCATGGGAAACAGAAGAACGTCGCCTGTCACCAAGATTGGAGTGTATTCTTTAGTGCTTAGAAATGGATTAAATTAGATTTAAATAATTGTTGCTACTCGCCAGATATGGCAAGAAACATCATTTCTTTTCATGGCTTATTTAGACAAGGATTTAGATATTCGTTTAATAATGAGAATGGTTTGATTTATGCTTATCTAAATGGTGTTTTATATTTTGAATCAATGCCTTGTAATGGAATTTATGAAACTGTTATGGTTGTAGATAACCTAGGAAATGATGTGTTGTGTATGGATTCTTCCAATAGTATGGATAAAGCATCCTTGTGGCATTGTCGTCTTGGACATGTCAACAAGAAGCGCATAGCCCAACTCCAAAAGGATGGAGTGTTGGAGTCGTTCGACCTTAGGGAAGATGACACCTGCGAATCTTGTTTACTTGGAAAGATGACCAAGTCACCCTTCACTGGCACTTGTGCGAGGGGTGAGGGTTTATTAGATCTCATACATACAGATGTATGTGGACCCTTTAGATCCACCACAAGGGATGCAAATCGCTTCTATGTGACTTTCACAGATGATTATAGCAGATATGGGTATATCTACTTGATCAAGCACAAGTCAGAAACCTTTGAAAAATTCAAAGAGTTTAAACAAGAAGTGGAGAATCAATTGGGCAGGAAAATCAAGATGCTTCGATCTGATCGAGGTGGAGAGTACCTAAGTCTTGAATTCCACGACTACCTCAAGGAATGTGGAATAGTTTCACAATTGACGCCACCTAGGACACCACAATTGAATGGTGTAGCTGAGAGGCGTAATCGAACCTTGCTAGACATGGTTCGTTCCATGATGAGTCGTGCTTCACTACCTATCTCATTCTGGGGGTATGCCTTAGAGGCTGCCGCCCATATCCTTAATTTAGTACCCACAAAGAAGGTTGCCAAAACACCTCACGAGATGTGGACAGGGAAAGCTCCCTCGTTGGCACATATTAAGGTTTGGGGCTGTGAAGTTTTCGTAAGACGAGAAACTCACGACAAGCTCGAACCTCGTAGTGAGCGATGTATATTCATCGGCTACCCACAGAAATCCTTTGGATATCTCTTCTATAGGCCGAGTGACAATGTTGTCTTCGTTGCAAGGAGAGGGGTTTTCCGAGAGCGGGAACTCATAAGCCAAGGAGACAGTGGGAGGCAAGTCGATCTTGAAGAGATTCAAGAGTCGAGCGATGAAAGAACCTCTAACGCTGGCGCTCAACCCGAGGAGGAAAATCCGGTTGAACCAATTGACGAGTCCTTACCTCTTAGACGTTCCGAAAGAGTTAGAGTTCATCCCCAGTTTTATGGTTTTCATATTACTACCGAAGGGGACACGTATATTAGTGATGGTACACTAATAAATCTAGATGAACCTAATAGCTATAAGGAAGCCATGGCAGGCCCAGAGTCTGTAAAATGGAAAGAGGCGATGGACAGTGAGATTCAGTCCATGTATGACAACCAAGTTTGGAATTTGGTTGACAATGTACCAGGTCGTAAGACGGTCGGGTGCAAGTGGATCTTCAAGAAGAAGACCGACGTGGATGGGAACGTGCACACTTATAAGGCGCGATTGGTTGTGAAGGGTTTCACTCAGACTCCTGGAGTTGACTACGACGAAACCTTCTCACCAGTTGCGAAGATAAAGTCTATTAGGGTGATGCTAGCCATTGCTGCATTTCATGACTATGAAATATGGCAAATGGATGTAAAAACCGCTTTCCTCAATGGGAAGTTGGTTGAGGATGTTTACATGGCTCAGCCAGAGGGTTTTGTCGATCCAAAGCATCCCAATAGAGTGTGTAAGCTTGAGAAGTCCATTTATGGGCTTAAGCAAGCGTCTCGCAGATGGAATCTTTGCTTCGATGAGAAAGTCAAAGAGTTTGGATTTGTACGAAGTGAAGATGAATCATGTGTATATGTCAAGGCCAGTGGGAGTATAGTTAGCTTTCTCGTTTTGTATGTCGATGACATACTGCTCATAGGAAACAACGTCCCGACTCTGCAGGAGGTTAAGTCCTGGCTCGGGAAGTGTTTCGCTATGAAGGACCTCGGAGAGGCTTCCTATATTTTAGGAATAAGGATAGTGAGAGAACGAAGTAAGAGACTAATATGACTTAGTCAGAATACTTACTTGGATAAGTTACTAAAATGTTTTAGTATGGAAAACTCGAAAAAGGGAGAACTACCGATACAGAGTAATGCCAAATTGAGTAAGACTCAAAGCCCGGGTACAGAAGCCGAGATAGCTGAGATGAGCCGAATACCCTATGCTTCCGCAGTTGGCTCTATCATGTACGCTATGACTTGTACTCGCCCTGATGTGGCCTTTGCTTTGAGCATGGTCAGTAGATATCAAGGGAACCCGGGCAGAGCTCATTGGATTGCGGTCAAGAATATACTTAAGTACCTTCGGAGGACCAAGGAATGGTTTTTAGTCCTCGGAGGGAGTGATGACTTAAAGGTGCGAGGGTATAGTGATGCCAGTTTTCAGACCGACAGGGACAACTACCGTTCGCAGTCGGGCTGGGTCTTTACCCTCAATGGAGGAGCAGTGACTTGGAAAAGTTCCAAGCAAGAAACTATAGCTGATTCAACGTGCGAATCAGAGTACATTGCAGCAAGTGAAGTGTCAAAAGAGGCAATATGGCTGAAGAACTTCATTGGTGATCTTGGAGTTGTGCCTGCCATAAAGGAGCCTATGGAAATCTTCTGTGATAATGAAGGAGTGGTTGCCTTGACCAAGGAACCAAGGGATCATGGTAGATCTCGGCATATCGACAGAAAATATCACTTTATTAGACATCGAGTAGAAGAAGGACACCTCGTGGTGAAAAGGGTATCGTCAGAGGATAACCCAGCAGATCCGCTTACGAAGGGACTCAGCAGGGTTAAGCGTTTGCAGCACGCTAGGAGCATTGGGCTGAAGGACGATATTAGTTTAGATTAGATAGTTTGGAAACATGTAATAGATAAATGTAATTGACATTTGATGATTAAATAAATGAGTATTATTTATAAGTAAAGCTACTGTCTTATGTTAATTGTTTAACTATTGTTTCATTTTGCATGTTTTGACTTCCTGAATAATTAAGTTATTTGATAATAATCGAATTATTCGAATAGTCCACAGTCGTTCATATGTTGGAAGTAGATATGAATGAAGACTGTCATGAATTAGTGTGTAGATTGTCTAAAGTGTATTAGACATAGCAAAGGTTTGCTACAACGTTCATGAGTGCTTATGAACTTGATTTGAGCATTGGAATAAACCCACACTTGTTGGAATCACTTCATGGAATTTATCACGAGTGATCACAAGATGGTAATATCATATGGTCTTAAAACCTAGATATATGGTTTATTGTTTGTTAATTGGTTATGCATTGATAATGCGCAAACGCATCAGTAACTTGATGTTATAAAACGTATTGTTGTGTGCAATTTGATTAGTGGATAGTAAATGCATATAAGTCGAAGTTTATCTGTTCCTTTTATCCTAAGAGGGTAAAAGCAATATCAGGGCCCCTCGATGATTTGATTTGACTTATGTGCCGGGCCCGGTCAGGACTGAATTGATGTGTTCAATTAAGTTCTAAGTCAAGTAAATCTGAGATCGAGAAACAAATTGCAGGACAATAAGTATGACCATGTTCCATGTAATTGTCCGCACGGTATCTAGAACAGAGGATTATACGATCCCTTATCTAAAGGACAGGATACTGATAAGATCAGAGTTGATAGCGTCTTTGAGAGCTACGATTGCTAATCGGATTGTGTTTACATATATAGTTACTAGAATTATCCAAGTGGGAGACTGTTGGATTAGTGTCTAAGGCTGTAACTATATTTGGTAAGTACTTGACCGGGTTATGCATGGTCCTTTTGGGTTGCCTTCACCATAGCAACTTGACAGGATGATTTGTTAAGAGAGAAGAGATATTATTAATATATTATGAGAATAATATATATTTAAGGAATAATAATATTATTTGATTAATATAAGTCATATATTAATTGAGAATTAATTTGGTGACTTAAAGAGGTTAATTGAATAAAGGGCATAAACTGTCAAATGTGTGATAGTTGTATTTTGGGCTATGTATCCTTATGGATATTGGGGTGGACGAAATTTAGGGTTTGGGAACCTTAAATTCGTCCAAGCCTTGTATCTAGAAGGATCTTGGATTGCTTAGGGCCTAAGTCATTCAATTAGGGTTAAAGGAGAAACCCTAATAGCTCATAGTATAAATAGAACCCTTGGGGTGAAGAAATGGGCACTCTTGCAAGCCAAGGAACCCTAGGGCCGATTTCTATCCCTCCTCTCTCTCAAGATCATCTTCTTGCTATTTGGTGTTTGTAAGCCATTAGAGGAGTGACAATTGTGACTCTAAGCTCCAAGAAGAAGAAGTATCAAGCAAGTAATTCAAGGTATTCTTTCAGATCTGATTTCATATGATTAGATTCAATATATTACATTAGATCTAGTATTGCAAGTCTTGGATTCAATGCATGTTCAATTTGAGAAACCTAGATCCAAGCAATTAGGGTTTGCATGTGCACATAGGAGAGTTCTTATGGCTCAAACCCATCACTTTTCACCCCTGGCCCAACAAGATTCACAACCAAGGCCCAAAACTATCAAATCCATAAATATCCATCAATGGCCCAATTTTCCAAATTGGGCCCAAATCCTTACATGGGCCTTTCCCCAAAGGCCAATTACTTTTCTGAACTAATGAGTTTCTGATGGCCCAAAAGTCCAAGCCCATTGGGCCCAATCAAGGCCTATCTACATTGGGCCTACTAAGGCCCAATTCATCATCCAAGGCCCATTAGGGCAAGCCCAGTAAGGCAAGCCCAACCATAAGTCCATTACTCTAAAATCCTTAGTCCATTATGAGCCCAAACCAAAAGACAGGTCCAATACCAAGCTAGCCCACAATCAAAGAGTCCAAAACTTACACAGGGGTTGCTCACGTCGTGAGCCCTTCATGCTCACGTTGTGAGGTCGTGGTTTCATTCCAGGAACTTCATCGAATACGTACTCACGTCGTGAGGCTTCATTCCTCACGTCGTGAGTCCAGATCAGACCAAAAATGAGCATTAAGCTCCTAATCCATTGAGCCTTAACATGGGACAATTTAGAGGGTCTTCCTTGACCCCAAGGATCATAAAAATTGAAGCTTTCCAGTCGTATATGTCCAATACATGACTTAACACCAACCAATATCAAAATGAAGGAAAAAGAGCCAAGACTCAAAATTGGAGTCCAAAACCATGACCAAAGTCCAGATCTAGAACATATAGGACTTAAGATACCACCATGATTCATAAAGTTGCCAACTTTATGGATTCCATGCATGCTAATCAACATAAAAATCCATAAAATGCATGGAAGCTTAGATCTAGCAAGCAAGGAAAGGAAAGTCATGAACTTGAAGACTTACAAAGGTCCAAAAGCTCCACAACTAGCTGATGATGAACCCAAGAAGCTAACCAAGGCACCACCAATGATCTTCTTCTCCTTAATGAGCTTCAAAGCCTCTAAAATCTCTTGAATAACACCAAAATGGCCAAGAACTTCAATGGGGGCTGAGATTAGGGTTTCCAGAGGTCTTGGGAGTAAAAGAGGCTGAGGAGAAGCAACCCTAATCATATTATACCTTTAAATACCCGAAAATTAGGGTTTTGGAGCATCAGGCGCTCCTCACATCATGAGCCCTTAATGCTCACGTCGTGAGCCTTAAATGAACTTGGTCAACAAGTCAACGATCACTCACCCGAAGTACTCCAACTTCAAACGACCATAACTTCTTCGTTTTAACTCCGTTTTTGACATTCTTTATATCCACGGAAAGGTGGCGAGAAGCTCTACACATCTATCAACTTATCCTTACCTCAAACCTTCCGAACGAAAATCCAAAATTCATAAAGAGCTCGAACTGCCACTTTACCGATATACCCCTTGGCTCCACGACACAACCCAATTCCCGGATCACCTCAATTACATTATCCGTACCTAATGCTCCATCAGCCGAAATAGATTAGGTTGCTACCTCTCTTCCTTCCTTGCTTCATACTTACTCTCGTCGCGTAAAAATCACCACTCACACACCTCAAACTGCTGATCAGCAGCCTCTTGTCTCGCTTATTTCTCCTATCAATGAAACAGCCCCCAACCCACCTCCTCCACCTCTTACCCGGACTATTCATACCCGTTCCATGTTCGACATCACTAAACCAATCCGACAACTCAACCTTCACACCACCACTTATCCCGAAACCATTCCAAAAACTCCTGCTGCTGCCCTCTCTAGCCCGACCTGGAACAAAGTCATGCGTGATGAATTTAATGGAATTATTGCTAATGAGACTTGGGAACTTGTACCTCGTCAACCTAATATGAATGTGATCAGATGTATGTGGGTTTTTAAGCACAAACTAACTTCCGACATTCACCTTGAGCGGTACAAGGCCCGTCTTGTTTGTGATGGCAGGTCTCAACAGGTTGGCGTTGACTGTGGCGACACTTTTAGTCCGGTAGTTAAACCGGCTAGTATACAGATTGTGCTGACTTTAGCCTTGCCTCATTTTTTGTCTGTCCATCAACTAGACGTCCAAAACACTTTTCTTCATGGCATACTCGTAGAAACTGTTTACATGCATCAACCTTATGGTTTTCAGGATCCGTCCTAGCCGAATCATGTGTGTTGTCTACGAAAGTCTTTATATGGTCTGAAACAATCCCCTTGAGCATGGTATCAACGTTTTACTGACTTTGTGTCTTCTATGGGTTTCAATCATAGCCCGTGTGATCACTCATTATTTATTTACCTCAAAGGCGATGACATGGCTTTCATTCTTCTATACGTTGATGACATACTCCTCATCACATCATCTGACATTCTTTGTTCAACCATCATGCAACAACTATCCGAAGAATTTGCAATGAAAGATCTTGGCCGCTTGAGTTATTTTCTCGACATCTCCGTTACTCACACTCCAACCGGCCTATTTCTCTCTCAACAAAAATACGCTTCGGATATCCTTGAACGAGTCGGCCTCTTATCATGCAAGCCAACCCTCACTCATGTTGATGTTAATGGTAAACTGAGTGAAAATGACGGAGAACTTATGGACAACCCCACATTATATCGTAGCATGGTGGGGGCCCTCCAATACTTAACCTTCACCCGACCAGACATAAACTATTCCGTTCAACAGGTTTGCATGTTCATGCATGCACCTCACATTCCCCACTTCAATGCATTAAAGAGAATCCTTCGCTACGTCCAAGGCACCATCTCCTTCGTTCTTCACATGACAAACCCTAGCACCATGTCTCTTATTGGCTACACGGATGTCGATTGGGCTGGTTGTCCAGACACACGAAGTTCCACATCAGGCTATTGTCTATACTTTGGAGATAACCTCATATCATGGTCATCCAAAAGGCAAACTACCATATTCAGGTCTAGTGCGGAAGCCGAGCACCGGGGGTAGCTAACATTGTCTCCGAGTTGTGTTGGGTTCGTAATCTACTTCTCGAACTCCATCACCCGCCGCTTAAAGCCTCTATTGTTTACTGTGACAACATTAGCGCTATCTATTTGTGCAGCAACCCAATTCAACACCAGCAGACCAAACATGTTGAAATTGACATACATTTTGTTCGGGAGAATGTCCGCCAAGGACAAGTTCGGGTTCTACATGTTTCCTCTCGGTTCCAAATCGCTGATATCTTTACGAAGGGGATGCCACGTGTTCTGTTTGAGGATTTTTGGTCCAGTCTTAACCTCTAATCTCCTCCGGCTATGACTGCGAGGGCGTATTAGATATCGTTGTATTTCAACATTTATATCATATAGAATCTTTCAAATATTGTAAAGATATTGTAGATTATATTGCCTAATATGAAGGCACTCTCAAATTGTATTTATTCAGAAGATTATGAAAGGAGAGGCAACGATTGCAAAACCTATTTTGTCATGACTAAATACCCCTCCTAAAACCATAATTATCTATTTAGTCTTCTCTTTAAAACATGTGGAGCATATAAAATGAATAATTGTTTACGAAAAAATAACAAAGGAGAATCTTGTCGATTGCCATTATTAATATTTCAAATGTTTTGACAAATTTAACAAAAATATACAAAGGAACATGTAAAAGACACATGGAACATCGGCCAAAAACATTAAAAATCAAATAATGATCAAAATTGTAAGGAAATATACCAAAACTTAAAAAATCAGCTAGTATACCCAGGTATGAAAAATTCTAATTTATTGTACTTATAAGTTGTACAAAAGTTAATAATTTTTTATGAAAGTTATTTGTTCAAAGTAAAAGTCACCTTAATCTTTTTTTACATGCTGACGGCTAAAAGTTGCATAATTGTAAATTATGAGATAACAACTTTTTATTTCTATGTTTGTGGCGGATTGGATCGTATGTTATTATTTTTGTTCAAGCCCATCCTCATCTTTCAACCGGACATAAATGAAAATGTAAAATAATTTTTTTTAAATGAAAATATGATTCAAAAGAAAAGAAATATGTTTTTATACCGCAAGTAATGGTTAAACATAATGCTTATCCATGATGTAATTATGTTGTTTATGAAGGCTTTGTACAAGTATCAATATATGGTAAGTTAAATATGGGTGTTTCTTTTTTACTAAATACAAAAAATCAAGAAAAAAGAATGACTTATTATAGACAAATGTTAATGAAAAAAATATAGGGTCTAAAGTGTAAGTTTTAACTTACAAGAACTCCGTTTTCCTTTACTGGCATCTAAGGATGGAAGTTGCTGAAAATTATAAAATAACTTATTAGAAAATAAAAACCAACGTAGCAAAAAAGGGCCTTTTGGTCTTTTAGGCTACACATCAAGAACTTGGGAAATGATTTGCATTATATATTGTAATTTACATAATATCAAAGATGTAACTTCTTTAAAATAGGAAATAGACATTCACCATATGCAACAAGTTTGCAGAAGTTTGGCATACTGTTATATCGGATGCCAATGCCCGCCGCACCAAACCGCCGTTCAAAAAAAAAAAAAGTAGCTCATTGAATTTTCATCTTAAAAAACAATGTAAAATTACATATATTTTTCATTTTTGTGTTTATTTCTATATTGACAAAAAATAGTGTATGTTGGCGAGTTCCATGGTGCAAAATATGCAAATTTTGCAAATACATTATTATGACAAATCAAGAACTTATTCTTATCAATGAATGAAGATTGTGTAAAATGTTATTAAAAATAAAAATATAATTAATATGCGAGCCTTTTCACCGTTTCCACATTGGTATTACAGAAGACATCTTATTATGATTATAGCCACCTTTTTTACAGAAGACATCTTATTATGATTATAGCCACCCTTTTTACTATAAGCTTAAACACAATGACATATACAAGAGTAAAATTATGATATACCCTTAATTTAGTTAATAAAGAGAGGTTTGATTTTAGTAAGTGATTATTCCAAAATAAGGTTACCCATCCATAATTTAGAATTGCTCATGAGCTACTTGTGAGTATAGTTAAAAGTATACATGGGGAATACAACTGTACTAAAGAGTAAAATAGTCATTTACTCTCTTATTTTTTTTATAACAATTGTCTTTTAGTGATATACCTAACTGTCTCTCTAATAGAAGAACACATCTTTGATTTTTTGGATTCTCATTAGTTGACTGAAGAAACAATCTCACAACTTCAATCATGGTTGATTCACTCCAACCTACCTGCAACATCAACACTTGCAACATCAACATTGAAATCATTTCACAAAATGAGTGGCAATTTGAATGCTATTTATTTGATTAATAAAAATATGAAAAATCTAAAAAAAACATTAGGAAAAAGATTTATAGATATTTTATTACCTTTATGTTATTGCTTAATTGTGGATTATAAAAGAGGGAATGCTTACTTGGAAAGATTTTCTGAATTATGTGGTTTCTGAGTGTTCAGTTTGGGATGAATGTGAATCCTTCTGTATCATCTCCCACATAGCTCTTTAAATTGTATTATTTTCTAATGAATTCAAGTTATTTATTAATCTAATACCTCTCTTCACAAGATCAATAACCAATGGAAGCCTATTTATTAACAATATCCAAACCAAACTATTAGCTTCAATAGACACCCAACTTACCAATTTAAAACCATGAACACGACTGTCAACCTCCAACTTATTCGCCATTAGAAATCTTAGCAAGCTAACCGAAAACAAACCTGAAACATCCGCCTTCCAAAGCCATATGTCTGGAGCAGTGGGCAGACGAGTACCTTTCAGTGTCGAAATTAAACCTTCCAACTCTTCGGTCTTCATGCCTTTACGAGGTAGTCTCTTCCAATTCCCTTAAAAAACAGCCTCATCAACTCTCGTTAACCTCTTTGAGATCATGTAGTTTTTGTTTATCTCAAGCATGTATAATTTCGGAAAAGACTCTTTAAAGGTGTGATCACTACACCACTTTTCTTTCCAAAAGTGAGTAAGATTTCATCCCCCATCTTCCTATAGAAAAGATCATGAAGAGATAAATCACATTCATCAAGTTTCCCATTAATTTGATATATAGAAAGCCAAGTTCCTGCGATGCCATGGTTCACTAACGGTTCACCATCCATACAATTGGTTTTATGAATTGCCTTAATACATGAGGGCCAAATGGAATCATCTTCAACTTTTAATCTCCATCACCATTTCGAAAGAAAAGCAACGTTCATCAATCTAAGACTCCCCACTACAAGGCCCCCTTTGCTTTTGGGTTTTGTTACAACGTCCTAAGAAACCAAATGTATTTTTCTTCTTATTTTCAATTCCTCCTCAAATAAATCTTCTTCTAATACCCTCCAATACCTCAATGATTTTCTTTGGGGCTTTAAAAAGTGCAAAATAAAAAAAATGGGAGACTACCAAACACCAACTTTACAAGAGTGAGTCTCCCACCAAACGAAAGATTCTTCGCTTTCCATAAGGACAACTTAGCTTTGAATTTCTCAACAATCGGGCTCCAATTCCTAGCAAGCTTCATGTTTGCACCAATAGGAAGATCAAGATAAGTGAATAGGAAGCTCGTGGGCTCACAATGTAAAATGCTAGCAAGCCGATCAATATCAATGTCATCCACACCAATGCTAAAAAACTTGCTCTTAAGGAGATTGGCTTTCAAACCGGAGGCAAGATAAAAACATCTAAGAATTCTATTTAGATTAACAAAATTGATTTCAGACCATTCACCCACAACCATAACATCATCGACATACATAAGATGAGATATATAAGGGCTATTATGGGATAAAGATATACCTTGAAAAATATGACCAACACAAGCTTCCTTTAACAAAATGCTAAGTCCCTCCATAACAATAATAAATAGAAAAGGAGATAGAGGATCACTTTGCCTTACTCCCCCCTTTATCTCGAATTCTTTCTTAGGAGAACCATTGATCAATATAGAAGCTCTACCGGAAAAAAGACACTCTTTTATTAAATTCCTCCATCTACATCCAAAATTCATCTACTCCAATATTGAGTCCAAATAACCCCGATTAAGGGCGTGTTTGGCACGGAGCTTTTGGAAGCGTTTGGGAGCTTCTAGCTTTTAGCTTTTGACAAAACGCTCTAATTGAAACAAAAAGTTTCGTTTGACAGTACGAGTGTTTAGCTTTTAGTTTAAACAAAACGCTCCAAATCTAAAAGCTACTTCATGTAGCGTTTAACAAAACGCTACTGAGCTTTTGAAATCAATTTCCATAATTACCCTTAAAAATAAATTTATATATTTATTTATTTATAAGCAGTTGTCCTTTTATGTAATTTTATATATTTCAAAAGTTTCCAGCTACTTTTGCCAAACACTCATATAACAAATAAAACATACAGTTTCCCACTACCAGCTACCCGCTACACGCTACCAGCTACCAGCTAACCGCTACCCGCTTCCAGCTAACAACTACTTTTGCCAAACACGCCCTAAGAGCGTCAGACACTTTATCAAAGTCGATTTTGAAAATAAGACCTTGCTTTTTAACTTTTTTTTTAGCCCAATAATACAACTCATTAATTACAAGCGGTCCATCAAGAAAACACAGGTACATAATCTTTTTTTTTAGAAAATCTCAAAATAGTGATAAGTTCATGCCACTATTTCCTTCTTCTTTTTCACTTTAAGGTGATGTATTTATAAAATTTGCAGTGAAATGCTTTCTGGGAAAATGTTTATGTATGCTCTTGATCGTATGATCAATAATCAAGAATTTTTTTTTTAGTTAGGCTGCATTATATATCAAATGTAGCAATCACAGCCCAATGCAAACTTCATCATCTACCGATATTGTAAAACGATTAAGGGTTATAGTTGTCATCAAAATGTAAATAATCAAGTCTCAAATATATCATGCCATCATTGGATCCCTAAATATGATTTGGAAGTTCCAAGAACTGAAACAATTAGGAATTACACAAACATAAATAAGCCGATGAATTTAGTTGCATCATGTTGATTAATAGGTGAAGCGACTCACAGAAAAAATCTAACATGCGTCTTTGTGATTATTGGTGCTTGAGAATGAAGACTCAAAAGCTTCATAAACCTTAATTCATACGCACTAACACACATACAAACACCTAACTTTTGTTATGGATTCCTTTGTTACTAGAATCACAATTTTAGGTCAGCAAATATTACGGCCTTTGAAGCGACATACAACCTAACTATAACTTTCTTTTACTTGATTACATATACAAATATAAATATTGATGATTAACTTACGAAGAGTGTCAATATGGTAGCTTTAAGTTTCAGAGTATTTTGTTTAACTGGTATTTTATGTTGCATAGCTTGTACTTGTAGCTTTTCAGAAGGCGTAGATTTTTATTGTTTAATTGTTTGTATGTATCGGATCTGTGTATAGTGAAGTAAAATTGAGATCAAAAGCTGATGGAGATGAGCTGGTCATTTAGAGTGAGGTTAAGATTTTGGAAAGAATGCCATTGTTGAATTAGTTAAAATTTTAGTTTTTAGGGTTGTGGTTTAGTAGTTAGTAAGTTGATGAAGATGATTGATTTAACCTTAAATAGTTAAATACGTTAAATACCTCAATTTCTCTCCTAATTGGGTTAGTTTTACTATCTCGTTCTTTTAAAGGCAAACTGCATTTTTTGTCCCCTTAATTTTCAATTTCTATTTGGGTTTATGTCAAATATTTAATTTTGACAAAGCAATTAAAATGAAAGTTGAAGAGTAAACTTTATTTTTAAACTATTTAAATAATACAAAAGGTTATTTTCGACTGGATAAACTAATAGGAAAGGTTATTTCCTGCAAAATGTAATTTTTACATTTCCTGTTATTACACAAGGACCATTTATGTAATTTTACTATTTTATAGGGACCATTTCTGTAATTCTGAAAATTAATAACATAGGGACCATTTCTATAATTCTCGCATTAAAGAACTGTAATTTGATGTGTCCTTAAGAACAGTACACAACATTTTGCTCAATGTTATGTAGGTAATATGTTATATTATTTGAGGTAACAAAAATTGGAAAATGAAAATTGATAAAAAAAAAAAAATACACATCCAGAAACTGTAATTGTTATCCTGCTCTAATGTTGAAAAAAGAGTGAAAAATTGTGTTCGTAATAAAAGAACTAGATCTTCTAAGGTAAAGACATATTATATTTGTATTATTTGGAAAAGGGGGAAATGAAGAAGGCTGATTTTGCTTCAAGTTCAACAAAATGTATTGATGGATGCAGGGAACCCAAGCAAGGACAAATATTAGATTTTTCTAAAGATATGAAAGTATATTTGTATTTTGAATTGCTATAATTGAGTAGATTTTTCTAAAGTACAATTTTTAATGTTTTACAAGGAAACATTCAATTAACTATTACTACTACAAAACCAGTATATTTAGACATTGATCGTTACCAAAAACAAAAAAATTGGTGGGGACATTTCACTCTATCAGAGACTCCTTACTGCTTTAATTTCATAAGATGAAAATGACATCAAAGATATAGGATCCTAAATTCGAGCTTGAAAAAGATATAGAATCCTACAATGGTCTACTTTCTGAATATCATTATGCTAACATGTCCATAAAGGGAAAGACTTTTGCTTGAGATTCAAAGTGTTGGACTCTACCCCGAACTAGTGGTTTGTGCCCTTTTTACCCCTCACTAAAATGATATATTCAATTTTAGTCCCCCGTAAAATAAAAATTACACAATCTTTTTCCAGCATGATGATGTCGGGAGGGATATAAACAACTTAGAAAAAAAGCGCGATGGACAGGTATGAATCTCTGATTTAGTGTATATTGATGATTGATCTGTTTTAAATCCCCTTATTAGAATATAGTTGATTGATATGTTTGGTTTGTTTTTGGAAGGAATGGAATCTGTCAAAAGGAATTGGAATTTGAAGGAATTTTACCGTGTCACATGTTTGTTTGGCAGGAACTGAGTGGAATCTAATAAGAAATGAATAATTTTTAAATTTTCACTTCTATATAGATTTTTTATTTTTTATTTTTATTTGTAAGTCTATTAATCAAATTCCTTCCATCCACTTCCTTGGTGAAATCCATCAAACATGGAATTCAAAGGAATACGAACAAAATTGAATTCCATGCATTTGGCAACCAAACATGCCACAGAATGGAATCTCAAATTCCGATTCCATCGGAATCTCAATTTGATTTCAAGCTATCATATTAATTATGCTTATATGACTAAATTAACATTGCTGGGGCCCTAATTCTGGATGTAAGACTGTTAGTACCAATGTCAGGAATTCAAAACAACAGTAAAGAGGAGTGAGAAAGATATAGAATGGAATCATTAATTCCAGTGATGAAAGAAAGTAAAAAACAAACCTCAAGCAGAAAACAACTCAATTATCTTTAGTTCAAGAATCATTCGAGACAAAAGTTAGCAACAGATGTAAATCACTGGAACATTGTGAGGATACACTGGATTTTTCCCATCTGCAACTTCCTGAAATTGATGTTCTTGGTATTGGAGATGATATTGGTTCATGGTTGAACATCGATGATGATGGATTACATGATGATGACATCATGGGTCTTGAAATCCCAATAAAATGATCTACATGTTCTTTTTAAAACCCCTGAATATTTGAAAGAACCCTTTATATGTTTCGGGTTTTACTAATATTTATAGTGACTTAAGAGTGTAAAAATCTTTTTGTTTTAGGAAATACTGTATTTTGGATGCAACATTTACACATTGGACACCGAGTTTTTAATAACATAATCAGTTCCATATGCAATCTCTTTCTTCATGTATATTTTTCTTTTAATGTGAAACTTATCTGTGTTCATATTTCACAGGACATTTTAGAGATAAAAGTGGAGTTCTTTTCATCTTTGAGTTCATATTCCAAACGTATGTACTTTTTCATTTAAATTTGCGACTTCTTTTATTGAACATAGGAAATAAAACACAATCGATACATCTATTTATACCTATCACTCGGGTATTTCCCATTTGAAATAAGAAATAATCGAGTAAGATATGGTAATAATTTCATCAATAATACTCCCAACCCTCCCTCCATTTAGCCAATCATGTCATTTAATCTATCATGATTAAATAATTATCAAAACAAGGAGAATTATTTAAAAATGGAAAGTAGTTAAGATTTTTCGTCATTCCTTAATATTTTATTCAGACATTCTCTATCCCAAAATCGTCATTTGTCTACCAAAAATTACCCATGATTCCCTTCAATAATTGCTTTAAACTAAGCTAAAATGGTGATTAACACCTTAAAAGGCTAAAAATACTAACCTTTATTCGTGAGTATTACAATTATATGCCATGATCATTTCTTATAAATCAATGTTTGCATCTTGAGTTCAAATGTTCAACAATGTGTCATACTTTTGTGGTGGGTGAAAATGACATATATGCACCATTAAATGTTGGTTAGGTTAGGGTTTGTAGTGGAGATCTGGATACCAACTTGGATCGTGATATCACTTTCCGAACTGATATTTCTACCCTATGCCTGGGTTACAAGAAATTCAGCCTAGGATAATCCAAGTCGACACTTACGTTTCTAGGCACAGAAAACGTAAGCCAATATGCTAAAGGGTTCTGTGAATATGTGATGAAAAACGAGAGCTCAAGAACGTAACCCCCTTCTGGAAAGAAAGAGTTGTTTATATATTAAACACGATTAGGGTTTCATTAGGGTTGAGCCGTCATTAGTTGCTTTGGAAGCAAGTAATATTAATCCGGATTAGGGTTACCAAAACTAACGAGTTTCGTTAGTTTTACCATAATCACCCTCAAGAAATTGAGTTTTTCATTATGTTCCCACATGCAAAATTCGGTGAGGTTTTGGGGCGCTGCCAGGTTTTGGCGGGACCCCAGCCAGGGGCTCTGCCCCTTGGACCCCGCTAGGGGCGCTGCCCCTAGACCCCGCCAAAGGGACGCTGCCCCTTTGGAAACCCCGGACCCGGGGGCGCTTGCCCCAGACCCCCAACTAGTCGTTGAACCGGCTTCTGACTCGATCTTATACATGCGTGCACTCCGCACAACCCCGTACATATATTAGAGTACAAATCATGAAGCCCCTTAGCTCACATGTTAGTTCCAGTTACTTAAAATGACATGGTAACACTAAAATCACCAACAATCCTCCCCCATTTTAGTGTAACCCTTGAACAAACATAACCTTATCCACCACAAACCCTAAATTTCCTAACATTAAATTCAGTCGATGTTATTTTATTCCATTTATAAATAATGCTTTGGTGGTTACTCCATAAAACATGTCTGTTTTACACTTCCTGTTTTAGTAACTGTCAAACCTGTAGAAAAAAAAGCATCATAAAGTCAAATTTTGGCTTTCTGTATTCTCTTTCTTTCCTTATGTATGCAAGAAAATGATTACACCATTTCACTTTTCATATTCATTATACTATAATGGGTACCAAAGTTATAATCTTTTCTTGCCACAAGGCCACTAATGTTCAGCACTTGTACCATGTGCGGTTAAAGTTGTACACTATTCCAAAGTGGAAAGGTCGACATGAAGTTGCAATTTTGACCACTATAAATGTATTTGGTAATTTGAGACGTGTATTTTGATATTGTGTGAGTGTTGTGTTTTGGGAGTGGAAGCATGCAGTTAAAAAGGATTGTAGTGTAACACTAGGTGGGGTTGGTATGAGTCATTTTCTTAGCTTCTCTTTTTCTTCGTCTTGGTTGTTTTTTTCTCAATTCACATACGTGATACGACTTGGATTCTGTTTAGGTTAGTGTCTCTGTGGGGTGTTGACTTTCCATTCATTTTGATTGTTGACTTGACTTTACTTTGATCTAATTCTCACCCTTGGTGTCGGTGATTTAAATCACACGCCAAATTTTTCAAGTCGTGTGAATCGGGAATCGGAAAATATAAGTAAGGGGTTTTCTATAAGTATTTCCTTCCTTTTCCAATTCCACCCCCTTTGATTTGATTTTTTGTCTTTTGTTGTTGTTTTTTTTTTTTTTTTTCCTATTTTGTTTTTTTGTTGTTTTTTTCCTATTTTGTTTTTTTGTTGTTTTTAATTATTATTATTATTATTATTATTATTATTATTATTATAAATTTCGCACAAAATTTTAATATTCGGACGACATTATAAATTCAAATGGCTATATAAAATCGGTTTTTAAATATTTTTTTATATTTTTTAATTACGGATAAAAAAGTCGTTCGAATTTTATAATGCCGCGCGAATTTATTATGTTTACTGAATTTTAAAATGTCATCCGAAATTTAAAATGTTGTCCGAATTTTTCTGATTATTGAAACTTATAATAATAATAATAATAATAATAATAATAATAATAGTAATAATATTAAAATATAAAATAAAAGGAAAAAACCAAAAACGAAAAGGAAAAAAAAGAAAAAAAAAAGAAAAAGAAAAAAATAATGTCAAATCAAAAGTAAAAAGTTGATTTGATTGATGTTAGGGGGGTAAAATTGGTTAAGGGGGTACTTATAGCACAACCCTATAGGGAAATGACTTAATTTTACCGGCGTTTATTCAAATGACAATCATTTTTAAATAGGGCATTTTGGATTTCTGTAATATAATGTGTTTTTTTTTCTTATTTGCACAGTTATCTCTATCTTTTAAATATGAAATGTTTAGGTTGCGTTTAGTTACGGAAAAACAATTTTCATTTTCCGTTTTTTGTTTTCCCTTTTCGATTTTCGTTTTCCGTTTTCATTTTTCATTGAAAAGTTTAGAAAACGCGTTTAGTTAAACTTATTCATTTTTCATTTTCAGTTTTAGAAAATTAGAAAACGTGTTTAGATGTGTATTTTTCTATCGGTTTTCATTTTTAAAAAACGGTAGCGGTGGTAGGGTGTGGGTGGGGGCGGTGATGGTAACGGGTCGACGGCGGTGGTGGTGATGACTGGCGATGGTGGTGGCGGCGGCAATTGTGTCAGTGGTGGTGATGGCGGCGGCAACGGTGGTGGTGGTGCTAGTGACGGGTTAGTGGTGGTGGTGGTGATGATGGTGATGGTAGGTCGGTGATTGTGATGGTGGTGTTGGGTGGGTGGGGGTGCGAGTGTGTGTTTGTGTGTGTGTATGTGTGTGTTTGTGGGGGAAGGTGTGGGTTTGTGTGTGTGTGTGTGTGGGTGTGGGTGTGGGTGTCTGTGAGGGTGGGGGTGGGGGTGGGGGTAGGTGTGGGTTTGTGTGTGTGTGGGTGTGTGTTTGTGGGGGTGTGGGTGGGTATGTGTGTGAGTGTGTTTGTGTGTGTGGGTGCGTTGGTGGGTATGTATGTGTGTGTGTGTGTGTTTGTGGGTGGGTGTGTGTGTGTGTGTGTGTGGGTGGGTATGTATGTATGTGTGTGTGTTTGTGGGTGGGTGTGTGTGGGTGGGTGGGTATGTATGTGTGTGTTTGTGTTTGTGGGTTGGTGTGTGTGTGTGTGTGTATGCGGGTGTGTGTGTGTGTGTGGGGGGGGGGGGGTGGGTATGTATGTGTGTGTGTGTGTGTTTGTGGGTTGGTGTGTGTGTGTGTGTGTGTGTGCGGGTGGGTGTGTGTGGGGGTGGGTATGTATGTATGTGTGTGTGGGGGGGGTGGGGGTGTTAAGGTGGGGGTAGGTAGAGGTGGATGGGGTGGGAGCGGGTGTGTGTTTATATTTTAGAAAAATTTTAGAACTAGAAAAATGTGGAAAACAATGATTATCAGTTTTCCAAAAATTTCCAACTTCTTTGTAATTTTAGAAAATGGAAAATTTTCATTTTCCGTGAAAAATTTAGAAAAATAGACGAACTAAACGCGTTTTCAAAATTCTCATTTTTCTTGGAAAATTTTTCCGGAAAACGGACCATTTTTCCGCAACTAAACGCACCCTTAATGTCATAACTTTTCAACTATATGCCACCATTTTATGACTTGTATCGTAATCTACTTCGCTTTTGTTATGTTTTTCAAATTTTTATTGAATTTTAGTAAAACGAAGCATTTTCTTGAAATTGCATATTTTTTATCGGATTTCAGATACATTTTTGAAATAATGAAATTACGGTCTATCCATCCGCAATGTTTTGTCCTAAACCCAAAATATATATTTTGTCAAAAAAAATAATATTGATGTGACATAAAGTTAATATCATACAAAATTAATTTGGATCGAAATGCTCCGTTTGTAAGTCTCAAATCTGCTTGTGTATCAATCAGATTCGCTTGATGGTGCGGAATCCCAATCAAACGGATGATGCCAGATCATATGAAGAAGAAGTAGAAGAAGAATATGATGAATCTTGTATGATTTGATTAGAATGTAGATCCAAATACAAGATTCACACACAACTTACACACACTTAAGCTCCTCTCTTCTCTTTTTTTTTCTCTCTACAATATGCTCTCACCTTCTCTAGCCTCACCCCCATCACATGCACTCCTCACCCTATATATATGAGACATGGGCCGTGAACAGGTTCACGGCTGTAAACACAACCGTAAACACATATTACTTAATAGAAAAATACAATTGCCTAAAAAGGAATGTATAAAACAAATTTTGACCCAACAATCTCCCCCTTGGTTTATAGCTTTCTTTTCTAATTGACCCAACAAGCTCCCCCTAAAAAGTAGCTGGCTTTTCTTGTCAATATTCATTTGGAGCTTAGCTTCAGCGTTTATCTTCGATTTCTTCACAGCTTCAAGATGAACATGATAAATCTTCAATGAATGACTTCATCTTGAGCAGTTGGGCTTTTCTTCAAAATTTGACTCTGAAAGCACGTTGAGTGAGGAGGCTTCTTGAAAAAGATTCTTGAAAGATGGCGCTTTCAGCTTGAGAATCTTCAGAGAGAACAATAGAGAGATATAATCTTCTTGATCACTTCAGCAGGTTCATAGATAGCAGCAAATTGATTGAGGAGACTTCAATGCAATCTGTCACATAATCTTCAAGTGCAGCTTCACCTTGCTTCTGGGGTTGAAGGATTGAATGTTGAAAGAATAGTCTTCATTTCTTGCTCCTTCGAATGAGAATTCTTCGATGATCACAGATGAAGCTTTGGTTCAGAAATTTTCGATACAGTCTTCATGAGTCCCGTCTACATCTGAATTCACTTTTCAAGACAAAACAAAACTAAAAGAAAACTTAGCACACAATATTTTTGGATTTTTTATATTTTCTAAAAAAATAAAACAGAAACAAAAATATTTTTGGATTTTTGATTTTCTGAACGAAAAATAAAACAGAAATAACACTATTTTTTGATTTTTTTTAAAAATTTTCTGATTTTTGTTTGATTTTTGAATTTTTTTTTGAATTTTTCTGATTTTTGTTTGATTTTTGATTTTTTTTAATTCTCCCCCTAAATTTGTGCATAGAGGAAAACTATGAACAAATTTAACAAAAACAAAAATATTTGGGATCAAAGTTGTCAAGCAATCCAATATCGTTTATTAGCACACGCCTGCATGTCTAGATCTGGTCAATCACCGGTATTGTGGTCCACTTAAACACAAAGGATGTTGACAATTTGGACAGATTATAAGTGACAAGTCATTGTGATATATATTCCTAAATGGACATTTAGCTGACGACAACCAAGGATATTGTTGTCCACTTAAATTAAGCAGCAAGATCTACAGACAACCTATTAAATGGTTCAATTTTAGATGTACTAGAACATGTTTCCCATTTCCCGATATACCCCGGTAATCAAGAACTTCCAAAGAACTCCTTACTTTATGTGAGTATTCAATCATTAAGAAAGAAGTCAGATATAGAAGTGCATATGTTGTATCCCAGCTCAGATGTCTTCCAATCACACAGAGGGAACACCATATGACTAACACAGATAGGGGTTTAGAGAGATAGTAGAGTGCATATGTTGTGTCCCAAGTCGGATCTTCCGATCACGCAGAGGGAACAACATATGGCTAACAGATAGATAGAATTTCATAGATATGGAAATGCATAGAGATAGAGTTGCATATGCTGCATTCCAGGTCGGATCTCTTCCAATCACGCAGAGGAAGCAACATATGACTGACAGATAGAAAGCAAGAAAATAATTTCCTATAAACCTACTTTATCAGAACCCCCCAGTTGCCCTATCAGAACCAGAATTAAGGACATAAGTCCGTACATCAAGGAAAAGTTGAAACATTGTTCTAGATGCGTATTAATTTAGTGTATCCCGTGGGTTCCCATGTTTATCTCACTGCTCAATTTACCCGAGCGTCGTATGGTCAGTTCAAACAATCCTGTCTAAATCCACACTGTCAAATCCTTCGTGCCTACCAGCACATTGAACACAGAGTCTAGACAGTTCAGATTCAGTCCCTTACACATGATTTAGACTGCCCGTTATCACTTTATCTTGATATCACTTCCCAAAACAACCTACTAAAGAAAGACATATAAGGAAATTAAAGAAAAATGTCTTTGAAATGAAACAGTGTAAGATAAACTCAGGAGTATAGAGAAGAAAACTCAAACCGTAAGTCACTGATTGAATTTGCATCCAAAAGGTCTGAGAACAGCATGCATAATCTCAGAACAGATCCGAAAATTCTTCACATCGTTAAGCACTAACCCCATGAGTGATCCCTTCCTTTCTTCCTTTCCCGCAAAGGACACATACTCTCAAACAATGTTCTGAATGTTGTACAGTTGAGAAATGCCTCCTATCATGTGCCAGGAACAGCCACTACCAACAAACCGAAGTCTGATGATATGCCTCCATAGCTGCTCCGGCACAGAGCGGGATTAGTTGGTCTTTGGAACCCAATCCATTTTGAAACTGGGTTGACCTTTGTCATCTGTGCAAGGTACCCTCTCCCATGACATATCCTGTATATCACAAACAGAAGATGAAGAAATATCAGAATCATTAGGTGATTTGGGAGAGTGAACCTTCGGAACCCATCTGTAGTTGGGTTTAACCCATTTCTTGTTCGATCTGATGGGTGCCCCGGCACTTGTTTCAGAACTTGAAGCCTATCTTCGAGATGACTTTGATTTGACTGATCTTGATTTCGCTGGAGCATCTCTTGGATTGGATTTCTTGGTCGACATACCCTTCTTGTTGTTAGAAGATGAATCCTTGGCCTTGGGATTTAAATTCTTGCCCTTCATGGCATTCCAGTCGTCATTGTCTGAACGTGACCTTGAGGGATTTCTTTTGGAAAATCTCCCTCTTGGCGCGTTCTGCCACCCTTGTGCATAGTAGGGAACGTATGCGCGATTTGGACAATGTCTGGCAATGTGTCCAGGTGTTCCACAGTGAAAACATGTCTTTTTCTTCACTGGGAAGTTGTTTCTTCCTGCCCCTGGTGGCGTATCCTTGCCTTGTTTCTGGTTGTTCCCACATGCACACTTGCAACAGGAACTCTGTTTGGCTTGAATTGGTGGCCTGTACTTATTAACAGCAGGTTGATCAGAAGCAACTGAGTTCGAAGCAACAGATTCAGAGTTCAAGGAGACATTGGTTTGTTCAATAGTTTTCTCCTTGTTATCATATTTCGTTACTTTTCCTGCACATGAAGTAGAAACATTAGAATCTTTCATCTCAACACTTTCTGGCACAACCACGGCAGGTTTGCCATACACCATAAATGGTTCTCTATCTATTTCTTCCTGAGTCAAAGGAGTAATAGTGTAGTGATCATTGAAAGGAGGTGGAACATCATGATACCCTAGACCCTTGTTTTGATTATCTTTAAATGTTAATTGTTTTTCTGTCATTGACACAACTACCTCACTTGACACATCAAATTTCTTAAAATTGAATTCAACATATTTATATTTTGCTTTTAATGCATCACGTTCGGCAGTCACAACATCAAAATCTTTCTTAAGATATCTATAATGAATGCATTTGTCACTGTACTCTGACTGTAATTTCTTAAAGTCATTAGTCTTGGCCTCTAATTGTTCTTTCAATGGTTTATGGCCTTCCTAAGTTGGTACCCCTCATATTTAAGTTCCTCATTTTCTCTTTTTAATAAATCAATGTGTTCACGTAAATTTTTAACAGTTTTAATGCAAGTTTGAGAGCATGAAACTTCATTGACCGGAATGTTTGAGGAACTCATTATTTTAAAAAAATATGTCCTTTGACTAAAAACTCAAAAGTCAAATTTAAAAAGTCAAACTTAAAGGTCAAACTTAAAAGTCAAACTTAAAGGTCAAACTTAAAAGTCAAACTTATAGGTCAAACTTGAAAAGTCAAACCGAAAAATTAAATTTGAAAATTTGAAAGTTAAACGAGAAAGTCAAAGTTTAAAGTCAAAGGTCAAACTTTAAAGTCAAAGTTAATTTTTTTAGGAAAAAGTCAAAATTAAAAGTCAAAAAAATTAAAAACTAAAATTTTTGAAAGAAAATGGAATTTAAAAATAAAAGAAATTGATTTTTGGGTTAAAAGGGTTGAAAATGCGAAACTAGGTTCGAATGGGAGTGCTTTTGAATTAAAATCGGAAGGTTTGAATCAATAGGCAGCTTAGCCCAACTGGTAAGACGCGTTTGTTGTGGATGCGGGTGACCAGGGTTCGAAACCTAGCAGCCCCAATTCCCCCCCCCCCTTTTTTTAATACGAAGCTGATGCGAGGACTTGCACGCGTGCGAGGACGGACCGGACACGTGCTGGAGCTGCTGGCCGAGAACGAAGCGAAGACCGAGAACGATGCTGGACTGTACACCGAGGCTGAGCCGTGAACCCGACGACCGCAAACGAGCAGGCCGTAAACCTCGGACCGCAAACCCGCCTGACCGTACACGTGCGAGACTGCTGAGCCGTACACCGAGGACCGTAAACCGAGGCCGCAAACGAACTTCGGGCCGTGAACCCTTCTTGGGCCGTACCCCCCCCCCCCCCTTAATTTTCAGAGATCTATCCAAAAACGCAAAAATCCTTCAAAAATAAGATCAAATAAGCTCCAGATCTGACAAAATTGATTAATACAATTCAAGCTCTGATACCACTTGTAAGTCCCAAATCTGCTTATGTATCAATCAGATCCGCTTGATGGTGCGGAATCTCAATCAAGCGGATGATGCCAGATCAGATGAAAAAGATTAGAAGAAGAATATGATGAATCTTGTATGATTTGATTAGAATGTAGATCCAAATACAAGATTCACACACAACTTACACACACTTAAGCTCCTCTCTTCTCTCTCTTTTTTTCTCTCTACAATATGCTCTCACCTTCTCTAGCCTCACCCCCATCACATGCACTCCTCACCCTATATGTATGAGACATGGGCCGTGAACGGCCGTAAACCTGTTCACGGTCGTAAACACAACCGTAAACACATATTATTTAATAGAAAAATACAATTGCCTAGAAAAGCAAAGTATAAACCAAATTTTGACCCAACACCGTTTAAACAAATATCACTTTTTAAAATGTCTCCAAAGTTGGTTATAAGGATAATTTCGCACTTCTGATTGCCATCATTGTGCTTATCCCTTTATAAATATATACTTGTAAGTTGTAAACATGAAGAAACTAAAAAATATGTTCTTGTATGAAGGTGTTAAAGCCAAATATTTATATACCGATCATGGACAAAAAAGGTGATATCAGAACAAATGAGTCACCCAACCGCCGTCAAAGATGCATTTAAAATTTTTTTAAATAGGTAAGTGGACTTAAGAACAATTTATATCAAGATATGTGAAGGTTATCTTTGATCATGTAGATACATCAACTTTGATGATATGTTATTTGGATTTGCAACGGTATTAAAAATCTTTTTGAAATGATTACTACTAGAAACCTGGAAACATGTTGTCAATTAATATTTTGTCAAAAACGCTCTCGTCTTATTAGGGGATTTCTAGCCACCAACATAGGGGGCCAATTTCATGGTGCACTATACATATCTTTTTCATCAATCAATCAGTCTAAGTAGGATAAATGTTTGTTTCTTGATGATTGTAAGGGTTTTGGTAGTGCACATTGCACAATTTAGGGCCAAGATCAGATTATCTAGAATATTTCAAAGATAGTGTTTGAGGGGGAATTATTTCTAATTACGTATAGGTGCATTAATCGTTTGGTTCTAGTTTCTTCTTACTTCATTGGTCTTTTTCATCTTAATGGAGAATCGGAAAGGGTGGATCTATGTAGATCGACATAAGGGGTTTAAGGAAAATAAGTGATTAGCTTTCATTATGATTGGTATCTCCGGGAAATGTCAAAATAGGACATGAAAATTCTAGTTTAAACGATTTAAAATGTATCTCATATACACTTTATGCTATGAATTTTCCTCCAACCATGATGAATCAAGACTTGTGGAATGTATTTGGGGGTATGAAAATGTGGTGGACATGTTTATTGCAAGACGAACAAGGGCAGCTCAACTAGTTTGGGGGCTCTAAGCAAACCAAAAATTTGGAGTCCTTTGACATTTACTATACTTAATGTTATAAACCCTCATTCTTTATCCAGACTTGGGACCCCTGATTCGTATTTTCTTTTACACATGATTATCGATTATTTAATTAATAATAACAATCACCAAGACAACTACAAATTAACAAACAATAAACTGGAAATATTGGATTGTCGATTAAAGGAAATATATGTTGCTTACCTGCTTTACACAGTGAGTCAAATGGAAAACTCAAATCTGAAAATTCAAATTTGTTCCAAACACTTGAGTCGCCCCTGGATGACAAACATGAAAAAGTTGTAAGTCGGCAAAACATTTAGAAATATATGAATAAATTCTCTAATTTCAAACCGGTGTTTTCTAAGCTAATCTCAAATTCATCATCTTAAGCACTTGATGCTTCAGACCAAAACGTCCAAACTCAGATCTAACCTCATTTTAAGGTCTTAACACGTAAAGTTGGCGACTTTACTCCTTTGTAAAGTGAACAAGAACAAAATCAAAATACCTCTTTGATTGTATTAGGAAAATAAACCCAAAACCTAATTACAATTGTTCTCATAATCATAAACTCGATTATAGACATGTATATATAGCCTAACATACCAACTTGTATTAGACTAGGAAACTTATGACCAACCTGCCATAAATTAGATTGCTTGGTCTCCAAGACTTAGGATTCCAACAATCACCCCCGAATCTCTAAGTCCTTCTAGAGAATTCTCCAACCTCGATCCGTATTTAAAATACAGGCTCGTCGTTGTCGTCACATTCCGAAAAATCACCTTCTTGTAATTTTTGGAATCGTTCCGGACATTCAGAGGCAAAGTGACCCGGTTTGTCACACCGAAAACAAATCACCTTAGATCGGTCTTTTTCCCTATTTTTCCGATTTTTGTCACAACAACAATTACAATTTTTGCAATTGTTGGAATTGTGTTGAGTTAAATCAGAATTGCGCTTACCCTTTTGTGATACACGATTACATGATCTAGGCCCACTTGACTCGTTAGACCCATTAAACCCTCCTGATCCATGATTACCGGTCGACACCCCTTTTCCCTTTGTCGATCTTTCCTTCGCTTCACCAGACAAGCCACCGCCACCACTTGAACCACTGCCGCCACTGCTCGATGACCACAGAACCTTCGGTTCTTCTCCTCCGTCATCACCTTCTTCCCTAATACTTTCTTCATAAGCTTTAAGCCTTCCTACAACATCTTCAAATCCAACCGATTTGAGATCCAAGACTTGTTCCAAAGAAGCAACTATGTGGATGAACTTCGCTCTCAGTAATGATTTGAGAAACTTCTTCACAAGCTTCGTCTCATCAATTACTTCTCCTCGGGCTGCCGATTTTGAGGCTAATCCAGACAATCTTCCCGCAAAATCGTCAATCGATTCCGAGTCAGACATCTTTAATCCGTCGAATTCTGCCATCAATGTTTGTAACATAGCCTTCTTCACGCGGTCAACACCCACGTTCCTGGCTTTGATTGCGTCCCACAGTACCTTTGAGGACTCCACATCTCCGATTTGCATAATCAAAGTCTCCGGGATCGCATGATACAACAGCCCCATCGCCAGGTAATCTTTCTCTTCATTCTTCTCTATTCCTGGATCAATTACTGTTCAAGCCTTATGGATTTTGAGAACTACCTTCATTCGTAGAGCCCAAACGGTATAGTTGGTTGATGATAGCATGGGACAGACAACTGTGGTGGATCCAACTTCCTTCATATTCACCGGAGCAGCTCCTCCAGCATTCGACATGTTGACCTAACTCGTCAACAGGTAAAAATTCGATCTCACAACCTTCGGTTCCTAAGCTCTGATACCAATTAAAGTGAACAAGAACAAAATCAAAATACCTTTTTGATTGTATTATGAAAATAAACTCAAAACCTAATTACAATTGTTCTCATAATCATAAACTCGATTATAGACATGTATATATAGCCTAACATACCAACTTGTATTAGACTAGGAAACTTATGACCAACTTGCCATAAACTAGACTTGCCATAAATTAGATTGCTTGGTCTCCAAGACTTAGGATTCCAACACTTTGCATGACTTAATGAGACCCAATACCTGTTTTTATCCATCCAAGTCCATAACATGAACACTAACTCTTACATGGTTCATCCGAACCCATAAAGATGACATTTTTATGCACTAACATCATCAGAAATGCTAAGATCTAACATTATAAGTTCGTGGAGTAGCTCATACTCACAAGGACTCAAGGGACCATAATATGCCCAAAACAAAGCCCTAGACTAGATCTAACACATAGAGTCATCAATATAGAAGCTTTATACCTTTAAATACTAGCAAAATTGGTGAAGACTCTGGATCTAGGAGCTCCACTCCAACCAATGCTTGAACACCAAGCTCCTTCTTTTTCAAAGTGTACAAAAACACCAAAAGTTAACCACCAAAGCTCACGAACACTCAAGAACAAGCTAGGGTTTCATATTTAGGGTAAATGGGATGGAGGCTGAAGATAACAGGGTTTGAGGATGAGTTAAGGCCCTTAAATAGGGTCCAAGAACCTAAATCAGGGTTTGAGATTGAGTCGTGTATGCCCAGCGTACGCGAATGAGGCTTCGCAATTACTGTTATACCCTTAGGCTCCAAAGCAAAAACCGAACACTCGATACCCCATCCTATATTATCCACAACTAAATGGGTCTAAACCTATTTTCCCAAAGCCTGAAGCCTTATGATACTCGATCTTCGTGTCACGGTCCCGAATTATGGAACGACCCGAAACAAGGTGTTACACTTAGCTTATGGAACTTATGAAGACAATGCTCTCATTGAGCTTGACATGATGATGCTCTTATTGAGGTTATATAGGTAACTGTGAATGATACTATTAATCAAATTATTTATGAAATCTATGAATGATGCTTTTAGGGAGTTTATGTAATATGATGTGATTATGTTTGAGAGGTTAATGCATTTATAATGATGATGATAAACTTAAGAGGGAAATGACAATTACTTCTTGAAGTTAAAATATATGTTATTGTGATAAATCATAAAAGTTATGTGTGTTAACTTTATGTTTAAAATGTCATGTAAACTTTTGTAATATCTTGATGGGTTTATATGTGTAACGTTTTTAATAACACTTTTGGGTTGATGTGGGGAAAATGTTATATTGCCCTTCCACATGTATATGTGACAAGTCACATACCCTTATGGGTGTATGTATGAAGTATGGGTGTATGTATGAAATGGGAGAATGTTGAATGAAAAATATAGTATATGCGTGTTTAGTTGAGTAATTTAATTACAGGACAATGATAATTTAGTGTGACTTTATATATATATATATATATATATATATATATATATATATATATATATATATATATATATATATATTGACTCTGGTTCCGGTGATGACTTAAAAAATAGTGAGGACTGCAGAGACAATTCTCCACCACTTATTTTATCATAGGCACAAACGTCAAACTCAATATTTGGCCATGCTGCGTTCGCATGCGACTCACGTCCGTGATAATTAATACAGACTCGATGATTTAATCACATGCGACGATTGTCAATGGAGTGTCATTTAAATGTGTTTTATTATTTATTTTCGTTTTTATTTATTTATTTTTCAAAAAAAATTAAAACATATATATTATTGGTTTTTACGATTTTTTTTTCGATTTTTTATTTATTTTTTATTTATTTTTTCGTTTTTGTCTATTATATATATATATATATATATATATATATATATATATATATATATATATATATATATTTGATTTTTTTTGGTTTTGATTTTTGATTTTTGAAACTAAATATCGGTTTGAGTTTTTAATGTTTAACAATTATAAATTTTTAAATAAAAAGAATATTAAGTATCATAAGATTTCCGTTCATACTTTTTTTGAATTATATATATATATATATATATATATATATATATATATATATAGAGAGAGAGAGAGAGAGAGAGCTAGGTTCAGGTATTTAAAGTAATTATTGTGTTATTGTATGCATAAATGTGGGCCAATCAAAATTAAATAAAAAATTAAATAAATAAATAAGGGTAATTTAGTAATTTATTTAATAACTTCCAAAAATAATCCCTATAATCATGGTATTGACTTTTATTAAATCTCGTTCCCCTCTTTATCTAAAAACCGATTCTTGAAACCCTAAATTGAGCAATCGATGGAAACGAGATTTAAACGCAGTACAGGTCTCGCGGTCTCGTCGAGCTCGAAATCCTCCAGCGCAGCGGCACCAGCGACCCTTTGTGGGGTTGCCCTCCATCGTCTTCTTCATAAACAGGGGTGTGTTGTTGGGACAATCATCTTAATCACAAGCAACTGGAAAAGCACTCATTTTCTGAGGTTCGATGAGCAGCTCTTCTTCATTTATCTACTCCCACCCACTATTTTCAATGTCGAGTAAGCCCCACTAGCTTGTTGGATTAATTTACATCCATCCTCCCTTGTGTTTATTCATTTACTTTGGGAGCTACATTTTCTACTTTCCACAGATTTCAGTTCAAGAAGAAAAAGTTTTTCCAAAAGTTTTTGCCGATTATGTTGTTCGGAGTCACTGGTGTTTTCATATCAACATCGATCGTCGCCGCAGGTAAATAATCTTTTTATCAAAAAATTGCCCTCTTCATATCAACAGTAAATGATTGCATCAAAATTGAAGTTGAATGTGATTGTTTCAACCTATAGGTTGCTGGTGGGTGTTTCCGAAATTTGGGCTCAAGGGTTTGACAATCAGCGAGTATCTTAGATTGTAGCTCTTAGGATGCACACCAACTGGTCGATAAAATGCTTGAACCAACCTTTTCAATTTTTATTCAAGACCGTTATTCAGGGTATGCTTAATTTTCATTTGGGTGTGAACTATGAACTATGAACTACGAAGCATGTGTTTTAAAATTAAAATCCAATTTTATCTTTCTTTGGTATAAAAATATATATATATTTGAACGAATGGGGGAAATGCCCTCTTTTTTTTGTTGGTTTGTTGGGTACATAAGGGCAAGAACAAGATTGTTCTTGTATTTCTTGACTGAAATCCATGTAGAATGAAAGGAAACATGGGGTTCATTAAGAGGAAACGTAGAAGAGAGGGGTGAGTGGAATCATGAATTCTAATTCTGTTGACATTTGTTCACGAATTGTATGAAATCACGAATCCAATTCTGTTGGAATGGAATCATGAATTATAATTCTGTTGGAATGGAATCACGAATCCATTTCTCTTTAATGAGTTTTGCGTGACTTTATTTTGGTTTGCTTCTTTATGCTTAAATTTTATCTTATATTGTTGGTTTATAATGATCAAGTGTTGAATACCATTATTTTTGTAGGTACGAAATGAGAGATATCAAAGCAAAACATGGTACATATGAAACTTACAACATTCTACTGGAATGGAATCTTGAATTCTGATTCTGTGAGAATAGAATTTTGAAGATGAACATTGTATGGGATGAATATGAACAATGACCACCAATCTTCCAAAAAGAATGGATTATTCTACCAGAATAATATACAATATAATGAAAAAATATATATGTAATAGTATATTCTGGTAGAATGATTCATATATTGTGTTTTTTGTATTATTAATAAGTGTAACATTCGCATAGAATAGTATATAATTTTTTTTTTCTTTTCTAAGAATGTAATGAAATTTTTTTTAACTTGTATCCAAAATTTTGTTATTCTTCAAGAAGTTCATTAAATTAAAATATATATTATGTTAGAATGTGTAATTATTGTATGATTTAATCATATTTGTTATTTTTCAATATATTGATAAACATATTCCGTCAGAATTTTCGAATTAGGAGAATTATCATCCATACAATCAGATTTTTAAAATTAATAGAATCTATTTTCCTTAAAATATGCAATTTTCCTTTTTTAAATTTATGTTAATTGACTAAAATACCCTTAGAATGAAATTAGTTGATATTTTTTAATTATATTTAATTTAATAATATGTATTATTCACTTTCCAAAATTAAATAAAATAATTGGCCCACAATTATGCATACAATAACACAATACTTAGTTTGAATACAATAACCTAAGCCTATATATATATATATATATATATATATATATATATATATATATATATATATATATATATATATATATATATATATATATATATATATTGAATCATATTAGTTTTAGATCATAAAATTTTGAAGCATATGATTTTGGATCAATAATATATTCAATCAAATAAAGTTTTTGTTCAAAAAAATTTATGGATCATTATATATTTAAATCATTTAGTTTTGAATCATAAAAGATATAATTAAAGATTATAAAATGTTTAAGTCTAAATATTTTTAAATCATAACAAATTAAGGATCATAAACAAGTTGAAGCAAAAGTTTTTTTTTGAATCATAAATATTTTGAATTATCACATTTTGGAT
The DNA here is from genome assembly GCF_052849685.1 of Lactuca virosa. Lineage (NCBI taxonomy): Eukaryota > Viridiplantae > Streptophyta > Magnoliopsida > Asterales > Asteraceae > Lactuca > Lactuca virosa. Next base: position 376,363,132 of record NC_136430.1, on the reverse strand, counting down.
CATATTATATTCAATTGTTTTTTTTAAAAAACTAATAATTCTTAAAATGAAAAATAAACACCTCAAAAACTTACTTTTGAAAAATTCTTTTTACAAAGTCAGTAGTTTAATGAGTAAAAGTATCTCTTAAAGAATTACATTTTAAGAATTTTGGTTTTTTCAGATTTAAAAAAAAAAAAGTTATGGACAAAAAACAATAGATAGAAAAAAAAACAGCTTACCAGTCGCTGGAGGGAGGTGCGTGCAACTTGTTTTCTAGGAGTGTTTTACTTTGGCATTTAAACACACACACACATATATATATATATATATATATATATATATATATATATATATATATATATTGAGTTATAATACAAAGCATGATGAGGGGTTATACCTTGAAAACGTTTATGATACTTCGATTTGAAGTAAGTATTATTTTGAAGAGTATATTACTTAAATTTTATGTTGAGACAAAATGCTAATATGTTACTCACTAAACTTTATAGCTTACGATATATGTTCTTTTTTAACCGGTAAATGATTATATTAGAAACAAAAAACCATCACCAAGCAAGAAGCTAGGAGGGGGGAAAACGGAAAAAGAGTTACAAAGTCTGAGAAATAGTTATGAAATTACAAGCAAATAAATGGATTAACACACCACTCAACCCATTTAAAACAACATTTTGACCTCATGTGTTTCACCCATGTGTATACTATGGATTTGATGTTGTGAGCCACTTTGGTTGGTGAAATCCGAGATTTTTTAAAAACCCAGTCAAACCTTGCTTTCCAAATCATCCAAAGTGTTCCATAACATATGTTTAGCAAAATCTTTCTCCTGTTCTGATTGTTTCCCCACAAGTCTATAAATGAGAGCAACTCACCAACATTATGAACTGCCGGCACTGTTATTTCACACCACCTAAAGATCCAATACCAAACCGTTTTTGCAAAGGAGCACCGCCATAGAACATGTCACGTGTGCGACATCCTCTTCTTCCGTCCTACAATGGCCACATATCGGTGTCTCAACTGTTACCCCTCGTTTAATCAGCGCATCAGCTGTTGAAAGACGTCCCAAATTTGCCCTCCAAATAAAGCATAAGGATATATGTATCAATTTAAGTTTAAAGTTTAAAGTGTAAGTGCTTAGAGAGGATGTATTAGTTAAAGAACAAGATGTAGATAAATATCAAGTGTTTGAAGATGAATATTATGATTAGATCATTAGATGTTTATATATATATATATATATATATATATATATATATATATATATATATATATATATATATATATATATATATATATTAGTTCATGTTATTTATTCCGCATTATATTGCAATCTACAATTTATGAAATGGACTTGTTGACCTTGTTGTTACTAAAGTAGACATTCTTGTCTTATTGGTTTTTAAATAAAAAGAAAAATTTTAAGAGTTAAGGTGTTACACTTTTATTGGTGATGTCGGTTGAAACTTTATCTAAGGAAATGAAAGATTAACCGTACTCCGGGTGAGATACCAAAGGTATGCTACAATTCTTAAGTCAACAACATTAGAGAGAGAAAGAGAGAGAGATTATTTTGCTCTCAATATGACGCAAGGGCAGCTACATATAGTTATGTGTCATGCACGGAAGCTATATATAGTTGTATTAGAGAAGGTGGCATTAGATGGACCATGATCCTTTCTCATATTTCACAAGATGTCCTTTTTGGCAGCTTTATGCAATTAGTATTTCTTGAACGATTTATGCAGTTAGTGGGTGAGGTTGTCATGGGCATCATGGTCATAATAGCGACCAAGGGTTTGTTCTTTAGACCACACGGACCGCCCCCCAACTCGTTGCTTCTCGTCGTTCACTTCTCGTGGCCACGGAAACGAGATGAAACGGCCAAAAATTGAGCCGTTGTAAACTTAGACCGTTTGAAAACGGTCAAATTCACAGCAATTAAAAAAAATATAAAAATAAAAATATTTATTTTCAAAAAGTTGTTGCACCTTGTTGCGCATTTCCCCACTTGGTGTTATAACACCATTTGCTTATGTGGCAAGTGAGGTGGCACAACTTGGTGTTGCACCTTGTTGTCCACATCCAATGCTCTTACCTTTTATTGGCACCCGCATCCATGGGTTGGACATCTGGATCCTATACCCGTACCGGAAGAGGTGGTATCACTATTATTATGCTTTGAAAGAACTCTCCGTCTTTATCGTGTTACTCGACTACTTTTGTCTCTTTCAATAGATATGTATTCTTTAAAATTTAAATTTCTAGAAACCAATAATTGCAGATTAATTATTAAATTGAAGATCTTTGAAACTTGATTAAATTGTGTGGACTAGGTACAAGCTCCAATGGCTTTTTTACCGTGATAGGAGGAACCATGACGGCCCGTAAAAATACTCATTAATAAAACAAAGGGAATTGAGCTAACTTGTTAAAAGTTAAAACCGTAGCAATTATTTTAAAATTCTAAAAATATACTTAAAATATCATAACGAAAATAATATATAGTAGAGGGGATATTATAAATATTGAAAATAAAGTTGTATGTGTTTAAATAACATTTTAAAGATAAATTTAAATACTATTTTAAAATAATATTTTTAGATTTCAGCATGAAAATAATCTCTTAAATAGTTCAATTAAAATATCTTGGTGTTTTGAGACACAATGTCCCACATTCTACACAACAATGCATGATTGAGTTCATAGTTTAATCACATAAAACAATTCAAGAATATGAAGGCAAGATAAGGTGCCATGCTCATTCAGACATCATAGTTAGGTAATATTATTTCAAGCATTAAAAAAAAGTTAAAACATATAAATCTCTTATTGCTTTATATTTAATGTGATAAAAAGAACTTTGAGGATATAAGACTATTAGGTGTGGACAACATGTTATTACATGTTATCACATCCAAATTGTCCACCTCATCATCTTAGTCACAATTTGGTGTTATAACACCCAATGTGGAAATGAGCAACATCTAATAACATGTGATAACACCAATTATTTTCTATTTTCTATTTTATTTTATTTTTTGATGTTTTTTTTCTATATTTCGAATTTGTTTTTTTTTATTTATTTATATTTGAAAAGTAAAAATAAAATTTTAATAATACATAAATTAAAAACAACATTAAAAAAATTACAACAAAACACAAAAACATTTAAAAACCTAAAAAGCCAAAAAAAAAAAGATGATAAAACCTACATTTTTTTGGCCTAAAACTATTCATCTTCATCTTCGTGACCAACATAGATGTAATTCGCCAAGTTTTCACGGAGTTGCTTGTGTTTTCGCTGATCTTGAATATCAACCACTCTATGTAAATATTCTGATGTCCCTAGTTGAAATTGCACATGTCTTGGCTCCGTAGGCGAATACGTTGCAATATTGCGTCATTTATCTTCGACAACCATGTTATGCATTATGATACATGCATACATGATATATCGTAGAGTATCTAACTCATAAGGTCTTGACGCATGTTCAACTATGTGCCATTTTGATTTCAAAACCCCAAAAGCACGTTCAACGTCCTTACGAGCTCCTTATTGTCGTCTCTTGAAATATGTGTCCATTGGATCTATTGGGTGTCGAAACGCCTTCACAAACGTGGAATATTGTGGATATATTCCGTCTGTAAGGTAATACCCAAACTTATATTCATTTCCATTCACTGTGAAAGGAGCATCCGAGGCTTTTCCTGACAAAAGATCGTCAAATATTGGTGATTGATCGAGAACGTTGACGTCGTTGTTAGAACCCGCAACCCCGAAAAAAGCATGCCAAATCCATAAATCTTGTGAAGCAACAGCCTCTAATACCAACGAAGGCGCTCCATGATGACCGCTCGAATACTGGCCTTTCCACGCCACAGAGCAATTTCTCCATTTCCGGTGTGTGCAGTCAGTGCTCCCAAGCATACCCGGAAAACCATGTCTTTCTTCATGCGCCGCATATAGTTGTTGCATATCATGCAACGAAGGTTTGCACAAGTATTGGTCATTGAAGGTTTCGACAACACCTCTTGCCAATAAATACAAACTTTCTCGTGCGGTCCTCTCAGACATTCTCATATAATCGTCAACTGAAAAAACTGATAAGAGCCAACTTGTTTATTGCTTTGTAAAAAACTGAATCAAAGGTATACAATACGTTCCTTTAAAAGAGAATAAAGCTAACAAACTAGCTAAACAAAAGGATAAGCTATAAACTAGATAAGAACATCAATGATAAGCTATAAACTAGATAAGAATTAAAATAAATTCCTTTACTCCCCCTCAAGATGAGCATGCAGATTCCGAATGTTCATCTTGACATGAAGTGAGTGTAGCTTATCCTTGCCAAGTGGCTTGGTAAGAAGGTCTGCAAGCTGATCACGGGTATGAATCCAAACCGGAGCTATCTCTTTAGACTCTACTCTTTCACGAACAAAAAAGCAGTCCATCTCCACATGCTTCGTTCTCTCGTGAAAAACAGGATTGTGAGCAATGTGACGAGCTGATTGATTGTCACAGAGAAGTGGTGTAGTGGTAGTGACCTTCAGACCAAGTTCTAACAATAACCATCGAACCCATAGAATCTCACTGACAGTGGTGGCCATTGCTCGATATCCAGCCTCCGCTGAAGAGCGAGAGACGACTGATTGTTTCTTCGACTTCCAAGAGACAGGAGCTCCACCTAAGATCAACAAATAACCTGTTCTAGAACGACGTGAATACGGGCATCCAAGTCAATCGGAATCACTGTAAGCGACTAAATCTGGCGACCCATATTTCGGTAGTAGTATCCCCTGTCCCAAGCTTGCTTTGAGATATTGTAAAACGCGCACAAATGCACGCCAATGATTGGCTCGAGAATCTGAAACAAACTGGCTCAATACATTTACTGAATAAGTGATGTCTGGACGAGTGGCTTGCAAATAGAGCAGTCGACCAACGAGATGCCGATACATGTTGGCGTCGATGCGATCTTCATTATCCCCCTTGTCGAGCTTGAGATTTTGCTCCATGAGAAATTTGCTCGGTTTACAGCCAAGCATACCCGTGTCTTCTAAAATATCCATAGTATATTTTCGTTGGCTCAGAACTAAACCTTCCTTCGTACGAGACACCTCGATACCCAAGAAATATTTCAAGCTACCAAGATCTTTAATGCTAAATCTAGCATCAAGATTGGATTTGGTGTTTGCAATTTTCGTGGCGTCATTTCCAACGATAATAACATCATCCACGTAAATGAGAGCTGCAACGAAACTAGTGTTGTTTTTGTGAATGAAGAGAGAATGATCTGCATGTGATGACATGAATCCCATGTCACGAAGGGCTGCTGTGAATTTGTGGTACCAATTCCGGCTTGCTTGTTTTAACCCGTACAACGATTTCTTGAGCTTACATACTCGCGTGTCACCTTCCTTACCAAATCCTTGAGGCATCTTCATGTAAACGTCTTCCTGGAGATCGCCATGCAAAAAGGCGTTATTCACATCCAATTGGTGGATTATCCAGTTATTCTTCACAGCCAGCGTCAATAAAATTCGTACAGTGACCAATTTAGCGACTGGAGCAAACGTATCGTGGAAATCAACCCCTTCCATTTGCGTGTATCCCTTAGCTACAAGGCGAGCTTTGTATCTTTCTATAGCACCGTCGGGTTTAAATTTTATTTTATAGATCCATTTTGATTCTATAGCTCGTTTTCCTTCTGGAAGCATTACGAGCTCCCAAGTATCATTATCTTCCAAGGCCTTGATCTCCTTCTTCATGGCATCACGCCATTTTGGATCATGAGTTGCATGCGTAAAACTTCTAGGCACATCGTGAGTTACAATAGCAGCCAAGAAAGCTTTATGTGAAGTGGAAAAGTTTTTATATGAAATATAGTTGGAAAGGGGGTGTACCGTAGAAGCAACATGGTTGGCAGCAGGTGTCGCATGGTTGATCGATGGGGGTAAATTAACTTCGTAGTCTTGAAACTTTACAGGTTGAACCTTTGATCTGATGGGTCTAGTGCTATCTGAGCGAAGAGGGTCATCAATTTCGAAATCTGGGCTGGAGTTTGGGGCTCGTTGCACAGCGGAATCGTGATGTGTTGGACTTGAGTTGTGAGCTTGATGCGCAGCGGAATCATGGTTTGTCTCGTGACCACTGGTTTCGTTGTCATTGCTAGAGAATACATTGTCTTTAGGGCTGTGATGCACGACTTCTTCATCATCCTCTAGCTGAAAAATATCATCTGGCTTTGAGTTAGGATATTCCTTAGCTGCATTCAGAGGAAATTGGCTTTCAACAAATTGTACATCCCTCGAGATAACAATTCTTTTTCTTTCCAAATCAAAAATCTTATAACCCTTGGTACCCCTTGGGTAGCCAACAAACATCCCTGGTCTTCCTCGTGGCTCGAACTTATCTCCCTTTGTTTCAGTGCTGCGATGGTAGGTTAAACAGCCAAACACTCGCATGTGTTCATAGCTAGGCTTTCTTCCAAAAAGAACTTCATACGGTGAAGCTACTTGTAACACCTTGGAGGGCATTCGGTTTATGACATACGTGGCAGTTAACACGCATTCTCCCCAATAGGTTTTAGGAAGGTTGGCTTGGAAACGAAGAGCTCTAGCTATTTCTAGTAAATATCGGTGTTTACGCTCCACCACCCTGTTTTGTTGTGGGGTGTTCGGACAAGAAGTTTATAAAAGAATGCCTTCCTTTGCATAAAAATCATGCATGGCATTGGACACGAATTCACCTCCATTGTCGCATCGTATCCGTTTTATATGTTTTCCAAATTGGGTTTTAATCATTTTGTAAAAATCTATGAGGCATGTGCTTGCCTCACTTTTGTGTTTTAGTAAGAAAGTCCAAACCGCCCTACTAAAATCGTCTACCACAGTCAAAAACTAAAAAGCTTTACTCGTTGAAGGGGTTCTATATCTCCCCCATATATCACAATGCACCATATCGAAGCAAGCATTTGTTTTAATTTCACTAATAGGAAAAGGTAGTCTAGTGTGCTTGGCCTTAAAACAGGCATCACAGTTTAAAACATTCTTACAAACTGGAATAAAATCTAAGCGAGAAACTTTCTTTGATGAAGGGTGCCCGAGTCTTTTGTGCCAGGTCTCAAAGGTGGTCAAGAGAGCTTTATTGGTCTTCACTACCCCCATGCGATACAAACCTTCTGTGCGATTACCCGCTCCAATCATGCGCTTCGTCCCCAATTCCTGCATGACAAAGAAACCCGGAAAGAAAGTTACAATGCAATTGAGTTCATCAGTTAGTTTCCCAACAGAGAGCAAATTATAATTAAAATTAGGGACAAATAATACTCCTTTGATTTTTATTCCACCTGGAAGAATATGATCACCCTCACCCAAAACAGGAATTTTGTCTCCATTTGGGATGACAACAGGGATTCCCTTTGGGTTTTGGGTTTTGTTTTTAAGAAAGTCACTTCTATGAGTCATGTGTTCGGTGGCACCTGAGTCCACCACCCATCCATCATATGCATCAATTCTACCTGCCATGTTAGCCCTTGGCTGTTCAGTTATGCTTCCGCCTTCCTTGAAGTGCTTGACAAACAGATGATATTGCTCATCTGTTAACCCCGGGATGGGGCTGGTCACCTTCTCAACACACGCAGCCTTTGGTACCCCTTTGTCTCGATTTCCACGCCACCACTCAGGGTATCCAATTAACTTGAAACATCCCTCCTTCACATGGCCTTCTCTCTGACAGTAGCTGCATTTTTCTTTCTTTTCATTCTCGATCTTTGCAGCTTTTGGGGCTGTTTTGTTGACTGCCTGTGTGTTCTGCTTGCTCTGTGACTGTCGCTGCATCTTTATCTCACCATAGTTAGCCTGAAAGGCTGAAGCTTCTGATCCTGGTCTCTTTGCTCCACCCGTGATTGCCCTCTGCTGTTCATCTTCCGCCACCAAGTGGTAAGTAGTTGCAAGAGAGGGTGTTGGTTTCATGGCTAGGACTTGGGTTCGGATGATTGAAAATTCGTCATCAAGTCCCATGAGGAATTCATAAGTCCTCTCTTTCTCCTTCACTTCATTCAACTGTTTTCCAATTGCACACTCGCACCCATCGGACACACATCGTGGCGTAGGTAGGACAATCTGAATTTCATCCCAAAGAGACCTTAACTTGGTATAGTAATTGGAAATAGACATACCTCCTTGTCGCGTTACATTGAGTAACTGTTTCAATTCGTAAGCCCTTGGTGCCCCTTCCTTTTCGAATCGCTCCCCCAGGTCCTTCCAAATTTCAGAAGAAGTATTGGCATACCTAACGCTGGTGCGTATCTCCTTTTCCATTGCAGTTGTTAGCCAACCCTTGACCATGGCATCGGCTCTAACCCAAGCCATGTGCGTTGGCGAATCCGTTTGTGGCTTCTTGATGGTCTCATCAATTAGTCCCATCTTGTTTTTCGCAAGAAGAAAGTTAGTCATCTCCTGCTTCCACTCGTTGTAATTGTTGTCATTCAGAATGTCGTTCACCTGCATCTGTTTTGGATAATCAGATGGGTGAATGTAGAATGATGAATTGACATCAATCGTTTACCTTCTGGTTTTTTGCTTCCATCGCCTTTCTCTCCTGTCATGGTTGCCGGACGATTTAGTTATCCGGTGCCGATGACCTGCTCTGATACCATGAAAAAACTGATAAGAGCCAACTTGTTTATTGCTTTGTAAAAAACTGAATCAAAGGTATACAATACGTTCCTTTAAAAGAGAATAAAGCTAACAAACTAGCTAAACAAAAGGATAAGCTATAAACTAGATAAGAACATCAATGATAAGCTATAAACTAGATAAGAATTAAAATAAATTCCTTTATCAACAGAATTGGGCGACTCCCCCATTGCCATAAGTTTAATTGCAGCAACACATTTTTGCAACCCTGTGAAGCCTCGTTTGCCTCTAGCATCATATCTCATTTGGAAAAATTCATACCTAAATAAATATTAAACATGTAAAAATTGTATTTATTTTATCTAAAAGTGACATTTTGTAAACTATAAAAGTTGAATCAAACGATACCTTGCTTCCATAGCGTTGGCTATCCTTTCAAAGACATTTTTCGCAAACGAAATATTCTTTTGAAATCGCTTGGCTGGTAGACACAATTTTCCGCAAAGTAATCGTTAACTAGCCGTCGATACCCTTCCTCACGATCTCTATTTAACGCCGCACGTCGCGTGAGTAGTGTAGCTGGATCTGGCTGTAGTAGGATGTCTGTGTAATACCGGTACATCATACTCACGAACAAATCGTCTTCGTCGTTATCATCGTTGTACGGATGGGCTGGATCAAATTCATCCATAGTTGGTTGATTTTTGTGTTTGTGTTTTGAGTGATATAGAAATAGAGATAGATATAGAGAAATATGTGTAGTAAAAAGAATGAGGTATATATAATAATGAAAATGTAATTAGTAATTTTTTTATTTATTAAAGTTATCGTTTTTAAACGGTTTGATTTTACAAACGTTCGATTTTGTACGCGTTAACATACGTTACCACCATCGCGCGAGATAACATAACGTGTAATAACGGGAGGGGGGCGGTGTTCCCCCGTTATGGCGCCGTTATGGCGCTGCCACATCGGATAACGCCATACGGGCGTTGCCCACACCCGCCCCTCTAATCGAATTATATTTATGGGATTGTTTTTTTTCCTAGAACGACATATTTTTATTGATAAGAAAAACAAACTGGCAAGAAGTTAACCAAAAACAACACATCTAGTAGCAAATGTTTTGAAGTCATCCGATCCAATTAATAGTTTTCTTAGACCTAACATTACACTATAAAATAGATTGCATGACAACCTTATCAAACATATCTGTCGCCCTCGACTTAGAAGAAACAAAAGATCGAGCATTTATAAAATTCCAAATATGACACCAAAAAGATAAAAGATACATTCCAAACAGTTCTTCACCACTCCAGAAAGTCGAAGAGAAATGAATCAAACCAACCAATTGTATAAGAGTAGATGTGGTGCACATCTAGGCGCCACCACTGAAAAACGTGGACCCGTAAGGTTGTAACTCCATGGCCAAAAGGCAAGAAAAAAACAAATGATTGAAAATTTCAATTCCAGCCTCACAAATAAGACACTACAACGAGGGCGCATCCAGACCGCGACTCTCTGGTGAGGAGCTTATCTAAAGAAAGACGTCACACGAACACATTGACCTTAATAAGAATCATCCCACCCCACCTAGTTGGAGGGGAAGATATTGGCAAAAACATATCATTCATAAAAGTAAGTGCATAAGCCACAAATAACTACCTCAACCTTGTTAAGTACCAAAATCACATGTCTGTTGCAAAAGACTGGACCAAGCAAATCAACAAACCCTTTTCATTGAAGGCTCTCGCCTCCTAGGAACCATGCAAAACAACACCAACAAGGAAGCTTGCTCTATCTTAACTTTAACCAAAATATGTTTCTCCGTCTCCAAATTATTCTTTCTTTCTTTCTTTCTTTCTTTCTTTCTTTCTCTCTCATATTTCTCCCTCAATAGAAACAAACCACATATAGCGTCCCTCCACGTTCATACCACCACCAGAAAAACCATAAAAAGCACTCTTTATCCACCAATGACAAAACCAAGCGGCAACATTCTCACCATGCCCTCTATTTACGCACATCCCTCTACCAATACTTATCAATCCTTCTTGTTTTCATACCTTTTTCCTTATCCGATGGAGTTAAAGATTATCATGGTTCAATCTATAAGGAACGAGCAACCAGTCTATGTGAGTGCTTAAATGAACCAAGCCTTTTATTATATAATCATGAAATTTCTTTCTGGTTGGTTTGTATCCGATTTGAATGAGCCACAAGCATCTTCATTAAAATATTTGATCTTCAACTGGCATTTCGTCTTCCAATATTTCTTTCGATATAAGCAAATGCACACACACATACATACACGCATATATATATATATATATATATATATATATATATATATATATAGAGAGAGAGAGAGAGAGAGCTAGGTTCAAATGTTTCTAGCAACTATTGTGTTCCTAAATGCACCAATCAGAAATTAGCAAATAATTAAATAATTAATTAAATCAAAAAGGGTATTTCCGGTTTTTTGCAACTTGCAATTAATGTGATCATTTAATTAAATCCTTTCAATTAAGGAAACAAAATATATAAGTTTTATAAACCCTAAAACACGTCCAGAACACCATCAATCCACCAAATGGTAGATACCTCTTTTCCATCTTCAATTTCTTCACACGTCCAGAACACCATCAATCCACCAGATCGTTGATTTTGTCTGTACCATCACGATCAGACGTAGCCATCAACAACACCATCCTCCTTCCTCATTCGAATTCTAGTATTTCCCCATCGGTGAGATTTTGTTCTCCAATTTGAAATCGATTTTCACATAATTGATTTTTGTAATCGAAATTGATTTTCTTCTCTCGCAAGTTTTTTCTCAGATCAAATGTAACATCCGGATTCCCAGGTATGTCATTTTAAGTATTTATTTTGAGGATCATTTACCTACTCGACGAGTTGGCGCTATAACTCGCCGAGTAGAGTCGGGATGGCCACGTGGGTTTAATGATCTAGTCGACAAGTCCGGATGTAGACTCGCCGAGTAGGCGCTGTGAGTTGAAACCCTAAATCCCCGGGTTTGGGGCCTATATAAGGATAAGTATAGCCTCATTTGCGGCTCTCCATCTGTCCCCTTTCACTGAGAGAAACCCTAATCGCCCCCTTGAGCTTTTGAGAGAGTTTTGAGCCATTGTTTGAGATCTTTGGTGCATTTTGGTAGAAAGAAAGAGGATTCCAAGCATGGATTGTGAAGAAGTTGCTAGATCTGCTGCTTAGACATCCAGGGGCTTCTATTCAAGGTATAAAGTTCATACCTTTCTCTCTTGTATGGATAGATATCATGGTTTTAGAGTTAGGGCTCCATTTCCATCTTATTTTTGGGGACCTTGAAGGTTTTGAGCACCTTCATTGAAATAGACATCATATCTGGACCTAGTGAGGTCCCTAGAGTCGAAAGTCCCCTGCTTTATTCAGCCATGATAGCCCCTTGAATAAGAGACTTCATCTCAAGCTTGTTCTTGGCATTTTTAGCCATTAGTGCCATGCATGAACGTAAAGCTCGAGGCTTTACGTGATATTCAGGCCTTGAGAGCTTAGATATAGGGTGTGAGAGAGTTTTATTCTTGGAAATCACATGAATACAAGTTGAGACCGAACAGACTCGCCGAGTTGATGAGCCGACTCGACGAGCCGGTTAGGGTTTTGTCCTGATAAACTGAGTCAGATGGTGACCCGTCGAGTTGGGGGTTAGCTCGTCGAGTTGGAGCTTGTCGGGGTTGCCATGAATCGACTGGACTCGACGAGTCTCCCGAGTGCACTCGACGAGTCTGGTTAAAGTGGGACCGTTGACTGGAGTTGACTTCTGTTGACTTTAAGGCATGGTCAAAATGTGTGCAAGAGGTCAGGGAAGGGTAGAATGGTCTTCTACCCACTTTTCAGAGATAAGAGTAGAATATTGATTAGAAATATTATTTGTGATAGGCGGGGGCTAGACCGAGAATTTCGAGCACGAGACTTTTACTAGCTGTCTTACGAGGTGAGTCTTCTCACTATACTTTACCTAGAGTGGTAATTATGTGCGACCAGAGGGTCTTATGTGCTTGCTTGAGTTATGCATAATTGTGTGATATGTATTGTATGTTATATTATTTGTTGCTTAGACCGGACCGGAGGGTCCACCGAACTATGAGGCCAGAGGGTTCTCAATCAGACCGGACCGGAGGGTCCAACGAGCTAGACCGGACCTGAAGGTCCAACGAGCTACAGGACTGGAGGGTCCCGCTGAGACACATAGACCGGAGGGTCTTACAGAGTATAGCCTCGAGTGGCGAATTGTTGTATGTGGTATTTTGGGGAACTCACTAAGCATTCGTGCTTACCGTGTTTTGTGTTATGTGTTTCAGGTACTTCCGAGGATCGCGGGAAGGCACCGGCGTGATTGTACACACACCCTTGTTATGGAGTTATGTTTGTGGATCCTGGATTTGAATAATTGTTTTGAAAACTTGTTGATTGATTTTGAGAACTTATGATGAGACATATGTTTTATGAGTATTAAAAATGAAAAAAATTTGGTTGAAAAATCATGTTGTTACATCAAAATCCAATTCTGTCATAAATGGAGTCTCGATTTTAAGGCAGGGAATATCAAGTTACAAAGAGAAAGAAAGAATGAGGAGTCGGGTGGGAAGAATAGCAATTGTTGCTGTTACTTTTTTGCTTCTGAAACTTTCAAAAACAGGTAAGCTTTCTTATTTATTCTTCTCTTATCATTGATTGGTTTGATTTCTTTGGAAAAGAGAAAGATGTTTTCTTGGTTTGATTCTTTAAGTGGATGATAATAAAACATGCCTTCCTAGTGTTTGATATAATGTCAAAAAGAGAAGGTTTTGGTGTAAATGAGATAATTTTGATATGTTGAACTATTTGGGAAGATTCTGAGGTAATTTTGATATGTTGAACTCTTTTGGATGATAATGAAACATGCCTTTACATGTTCTTTTTTCTCTCTTTTGATTACAAATGCTAATATCCGGGGGGGGGGGGGGGGAGAAAAAACTATGATTTAAGTACATTCTGTAATGTCTTCTGTTAGAATTTATTTATACAAATGCATTCTATTAGAATGTCTTTTGAGAATGTTTGTTAACAACAAGTATATTTGTTTAACTGGTAATACTAACGAGTCATGTATCTTATTCTTTCAGAATTGCATGGAGAAGAAATTCAATATTGATCATACAAGAGAAATATTTGGAATCGAGTTCAACAACAAGTATATATGTGAAGATCAAGTGGATTATATGGACCACTGAAGAAGATCAAGTGTATTTGTTCAATAATTTTATATTCAAGAATGCTATTTTTTAAGAATTTTATTCAGTTTTGATGATATTCTGTTATAATATGTATAACTATATTAAAATGTATAAGGATATTATTCTGTAAGAATATGTATGGATTTGTATCTTGTTTAGGATGTGTATTAAGAATAAAATCATAGACCCAACTTGGATGTATATGAATAATATCTAGAACTCTTAAATCAGGTTAATTATCAAAAATATATGCATTGGAAATATATTCTGCAAGAATAAAATCGAAAATATATTTACTAGTTTATGGTTGACATTCTGTCATTCTGACAGAATAAATACGGATTTTTAAATTTGAATCAATTTAAAATATTCAGATTTTTAAAAATAAAGGAATTAATTATCCCTAAAAATCCGAAAATTTCCTTTTTTAATATAGGTTAATTGACTAAAATGTCCTTATGCTGAAATTTGTGTGATTATATGGTACATGTTACCATATTGTAATATCATAGACCTTTAGATCATGACCTTTGATTCTATTCCATCCGGTGGTCCAGATCTGTGCATTCTGGCACACAATAGTTAGTAAAAACAAAATAACCTAAGCATATATATATATATATATATATATATATATATATATATATATATATATATATGAGTAAAAGAAAATAGAGGTATAGGAACCTCAGGAAAAATGGGTATCCTTGGTCTTAAGTGGGAAATGGAACAAATTTATCTTTCTCTGGAAATGGTTTCATTACCCTGTTTCCGAGATCTGCCATTCTTGCGAGATGACCGTGCTATCTATCCTAGATACTGATGGTCTGAATTGTTGGGTTCTAATTCTATGGATTCTTGAGAATTTAGTCTATCAACTGCCATATCCAGGATTAGTTGTATATCAGTCTAACCATAATTAAGAAAAAGTGTACAAGATATGCCTAGTAATGGTTTGGCCCACATATTGTGCCAATCTTAGATATCGTATTTGACCTAAACTCTCGAGTTTGGGTTTTTATAGATTTCGTTGTATATATATTTAACTGTTTTTGCCTCGAGGGACTGGGTTTATATATAACTCTATATCTGAAGTTTCTTTGTATGTTTCATTAGTTCTTGTTTTGTACTTCAAGACTATAAAGTAAGGATCGGCCAGCTGAGAAGTCTCGTAGGGCATTATCATCTTAGCTTATAGTCGTTCTGGAATCCAGCAACCCAAGCGACAGGTCAAACTAGAAACCTCTCCCGTAAGTAGTCTACCAGTAGTGTGATTATTAATAATAATTTTGTTTGTAGGTTTGAGAACAAAACTAATCGAAGTATAAGTCCCTAGGCTATAGCCATAATTCCTAAGGAAGTACTAGTTCGCTATAGCCTCTGATACCAATCTGTCACACCCCCGACCGACAGTGGCAACGCCAGGCGGCGCGACGTTAGGATGTTGGATCACAGATTATTGAACATAGATTGAATAGTACAAAACAATATATATATATATATATATATATATATATATATATATATATATATATATATATATATATATATATAGAGCTAGGTTCATTTGTTTAAACTAATTATTGTGTTATTGTATGCATAAATGTGGGCCAATCATTTCAAAAACTTAAATAAGGATATATAATCTTACCTATTAATTAATTTTGTTAATTAAATAAAAATTTAATTAATCCCTAAAATATTGGATTGCTTTCCTTTAAATCCCTTGAAACCGTTACTGCTTCTTTATCACCGATCCATCCCTACTTTTTCAACCTGACCGATGCCGATGATTGAAGAAGATAAGTGGCTGGAGCTTGCCCGTTCACCGACCAACACCATTAACCACCACCGAGCCACCATCGCCACCGAACTCACCAGAATTTGCAGGTCAAGAAGCGAAAGTCAGGGGAAATCGTTTTCGCTCTGTAACACTTTCGTTCATGTTCAAGCTTTATATTTTGCTTTCGTTTGTTGATTATGATTTTCACTTGGAATCAAATTCGCACAAGCCACTTTCGTTCGGAGATCAGTCGCACACTTAGAACGATGTGTAATCTTTAGAATCACAGTTGTTGACTCGATTTTGAAATCGCATTAACCCTAAACGAAGGCTCGCTTATAATTGAATGTGTAATTGATTTGGAATCGGGAGGTAAAACAGAAATCGATCGTATCATCCTTCAGCGATTTCGAATATTACTAACTTGGGATTGAATGTTGCAACTAAAATCATTCAGAAGCAAAAATCGGTATTATCGTTCACTGTTCGAGCATCAGAGGATAGAAAATTGGTTTGTGTATTGCAAGCTTCATTGGAAGTCGAAATCATATCTTCAAAATCCGGATCAATCACGATCGGAATTGAATTTAGAACATACATCGGGTTTAATGGATGTCAATCAGAATTCATGATAGATGTGAAGTGGTTCAATTTTGACTTTTCCTAAGTCAAACGGGGTATTCTTGTGTTCCAACTTCAAGGTTGGGATTCCAATGCTCTTGGAAGATGGTATTCAGATGCTTGTTTATGCTGGGGAATATGATTTTATTTGCAATTGGTTAGGTAAGATACAAATTCCAATTCTGTTGGAATGGAATCACGAATTCCAATTCTGTTGGAATCACAAAAGTTGATGCTTGAAGAACGGACCACAAAATTGAAACGGACCACATTATTCTTTTAGAATGTATTACTCGTTGTTAGATTTTGATGTTTTCTTTTAGAATGGAATCACGAATTCCAATTCTGTTTTCTCCAAGAAGTTTTTAAGGTTATTTTTAAACTGATGGTTCAAAACTATTGTTTGTCTTCAAAATATTCATTCATTCAAAACATTTATTTTGTCAGAATAGATAATCTGACATTCTCATAGAATATCATTCTAACAGAATTATCTTAGAGTTATAATCTAATTAATTAAAAAAATGAAAATTCAAAATTAAGAAAATCAAATATATCTGAAAATTAGAAACTTTTTATTAATTAAACTTGTGTTTCCTAATTAGTAACTTTTTGGTAAATTAAGAAAGTGAATGTTACCTATTTATGCATACAATAACACAATAATTACTTTGAATAGAATAACCTAAGCCTATATATATATATATATATATATATATATATATATATATATATATTCCACCCCCCCCCCCCTTTAAAAAGTTTGGAAAAAGGGGTCCTGAACTCACCCTTGAAGCGTTAAATCGTTGATGTAGGGTAGAATTTGGAAGTCCGGAACTCATGAGGCGCTCGGGATCGGCCGAAACCGAGAGTATAACGTAATGATAGCTAAAATATATAAATATAAGGTTTTCTATGGTTTTTATAGGGATATTTCGAAGTAGAAAAGAGAGAACGAAAGGAATTGACGTGTGAGAAATGGATCTGTCGGGACCTTCTATTTATAGCAGTTTTTGGAGTGCGCGTTGCGCATTTGCACGCCACACAAGTGCG
Organism: Lactuca virosa; assembly: GCF_052849685.1. Taxonomy (NCBI): domain Eukaryota; kingdom Viridiplantae; phylum Streptophyta; class Magnoliopsida; order Asterales; family Asteraceae; genus Lactuca; species Lactuca virosa. Next base: position 376,345,756 of record NC_136430.1, on the reverse strand, counting down.
CCTGAGCCACAAGAAACTGCCACGTGTCGCCTTCTAGAAGCTTCTGAAAGTGCCCTTCGTGCACCCGACGCCCACCCGCGTGTACTGCGCGCCGCGCAAAACGCTATTTTTGTAAAGTTCATAACATCCTCATACGAGCTCCGTTTCGACGTTGTTTATATCAACGCGTATCTCTCAACAAGTACTATAACTTTCCTTTAGGTTGAATTGGCTAATTCTGACTTTATTTTTAGCCCTTAATTTTATAAGATTTAATTATTTTGTGTAAATCATATCTCTTTCATACAGACTTCGATTTTGGCGTTCTTTTTGTCAAAATTCGTATCTCGATGAATACTACGGTTCTCCTTTTGGTGACTTTAGCTAAAAGCAAACCATTTGCTTCGTAGCTTTTTGACTTTGAAATTTTGTGTGCGCGGTTGATTTTTATATCTTCTAATATTCATAACTAATTCATACAAAGTCGGATTTCTACGAAATTTATATTTTCAGGATCACTTCGACATGTACTCTCAATATATATATATATATATATATATATATATATATATATATATATATATATATATATATATATATATATATATATATATATATATATATATATATATATGTTTCCTCGCACTAGTTTTTTATGATTTACGGATAATTCGGTTAATTTTTCCTATTTATCTTAATACGAAACTTGTACTTTTTTATCGTAGTTTGATATATACTACGTATTAAATCTATTATACTTGAAATTTGTTACTTTTAATGATTTAACGATCGGTAACAATTTTCACAATTGTTACATTCTCGCCCCTTTTAAGGAATATTGTCCCCGAAATTCAATTTATTGTGCAAAACGCGGATGCACTGTTGGGAGAATTTTAGTGAATTATGATTTATATTAATATCTCTTATTGTTGTAACTATACTTATATATACATATATATATATATATATATATATATATATATATATATATATATATATATACACACACACACACATAGTGTTTGTTCAGGATAATTCGGGCATAGTAATCACTAAGTACTATGTTCATCCTTATAGCTTAGTTTTATAGAGAGAAATCGACGCCCTAGGGTTCACCTTCGAAGTGAAGTCTTAGAACCCATTTGATTTTTTTTGTTGTGAGAGATAGTGAGAGTGTCATCAGACAAGTACTTTCTAATACATAGCGGTAGTGATATTGCCCTTAGACAACTACTTTCTGGAACATAGAGTGGTAGCGACATCAGTCAAGTACTTACTAGAACATAAAGAGGTAGTGACATAAGTCAAGTTGTAACATCCCAAAAATACCAACTAAAAATTTCATTTTTAAATTAGGTTAATACATAAAACATCGTTATAAAACGTTCATAACAAAATATTCAGAGTACATCCCAGAAAATCCACAGTGCGGAAAACATGAGAGTGTGTGATATGCCGCTACCGCGCCGGCTCCTTTCCCCTTGCTGAAGAGGTACCTGAAAACAAAACTATAAAACGTAAGCACGAAGCTTAGTGAGTTCCCCCATAATGCCACATACCATGCAATCATATAATGAGTAACTAAGGGATACGGGCCTCGCCCACACCCATAGAGATACGGGCCTCGCCCACACTCTGCTATCCATGGAGATACGGGCCTCGCCCACACTCCGCTACTAAACCATAACATACAAGTATCACACAGACAACAAGTATAAGCAATTCTATCATACCGGCATATAACACAATCAAACTCGGCTATGAGATACGGGCTCCGCCCACACTCTGATACTAACATATCGTCTATACGGGCCGGCCTTGGTGCCTTAGACCCGTCCCTACTGGAAGGAAACTCACCTCGAGAGTAGCTGCCGAAAACCTGCTCAGACTACGCCTGGCTGCCGCACCGGTAATCCCTCCGGCTATAAATCCGTAAACATGGATTAGGTACTCATAAATACCCCTAAGGTCAAATGACTGGTCAAAGTCAACTCCTTGGTCAAAGTCAACCTTCTGATTGACTGGACTCGCCGAGTCCATATGGCGACTCGCCGAGTCCTTCTATGTCTAGCCCGACTCTGACTCATCGGGTCCCTGTTCCCACTCACTGAGTCAGCCTGACTCGCTAGACGGGGACAACTAACAAACCCGCGACTGGACTCGCCGAGTCCAAGGGGGAGCTCGCCGAGTCCGACGAACAGATCTCACAAATCGCTCCAATCTTCCATCCGAACATCAACCTTGGAGGTTTGGAGATTCTGGGACTATAGTTACGCGTTAAATTGCTAATTCCACGTGCGACTACGGAGGGTTGGACCTCCTACACTTAAACCCTTCTTATCCTAGTGACTGATCATATGACTCGCCGAGTTGGAAGAACAACTCGTCGAGTTCAAGGCTATATTCAAGGGACTCGCCGAGTTTGAAGAACGACTCGCCGAGTACCAGACAATATTCATAGGACTCGCCGAGTTGTTTATCCAACTCGCCGAGTCTAAGGCCATCTTCATGGAACTCGCCGAGTGCACTTTGGCACTTGCCGAGTACCCTTCGACTCTTCACCCATTCTGGCCAAAACTGAGACATGCAATGGTTCCAAACCATAAATCTAAGCTCCTAGGGCATAAACACACGGAGTTTGGGAGGTTTAAGGGCTTGCAATCCACATATAAGGGACAAAAGGGAATCTATTTTACTAAGGATCAAGAAGGAGCTTTCTTACCTGGTTAGGAGCTTCTCCCAGGGTAGATTTCGGATCTACCACACTTCCTTGCACCCTCCAACTTCCTCCTTCTTCTTCTAAGCTTCAAACTTCCTTCACCAAGCCAAAATCACTCACAAGGATCAAAATGGGCTAGGGTTTCGCTCTACAGTTCTTTTGGAAGAGAATGGGACGAAATGTGTGTTTTAGAATGGGTAAAATAGGGTGCAATGTCTGAAAATAGAGTTTCATCCAGACAGGTGGACTCGCCGAGTTCATGCATCGACTCGCCGAGTTCACCGCTCAAATCCCGTGTCCACCCTGCTGCTACTCGGTGAGTCGGGACGCAGACTCGCCGAGTTCGTGGCAAAATTAAGATAAAAACTTAAATGAAATCATACCATGAACCCGGTGTTACAAATCTCCCCCACTTATTTTAGACTTCGTCCTCGAAGTCTGCCGCTCCCTTCCGGAACAGCTCCGGATAATGCTCCATCATCTCATCCGCGGGCTCCCAAGTCCATTCCGAGCCCTTCCGATGCTGCCATTGCACCTTCACCAGCTCCACCCTTTTGTTCCTCAGTTCCTTCGACTTCCGGTCTAGGATAGCCACAGGCCGCTCGATATAATTCAGGCTGTCATCAACCTGGATGTCCTCCAAAGGTACCACTGCTGAATCGTCCACCAGGCACTTCCGCAGCTGGGAGACGTGGAAAGTGCTGTGGATCTGACTGAGTTCGGCTGGCAGGTCCAGCCGATATGCCACCTTGCCCACTCGGGCTGCAACCCTAAACGGTCCAATATACCTGGGACCCAGCTTGCCCCGTTTCCTGAATCGGATGACGCCCTTCCACGACGACACTTTCAGGAGAACCATATCCCCGACCTGGAACTCCAGGTCTGATCGGCGCTTTTCGGCATAACTCTTCTGCCGACTCTGAGCAGTCTGAAGCCTGCTCCGGACCTGCTGAATCTTCTCTGTCGTCTTGAGCACTACTTCGATGCTCCCCATAACTCTCTGTCCAACCTCGCCCCAACATATCGGGGTCCTGCACTTCCTCCCGTACAACATCTCGAAGGGAGAGCGGTCAATACTCGCGTGATAGCTGTTGTTATATTAAAACTCGGCTAAAGGAAGATAGGTATCCCAGCTACCACCGAAGTCTAAAACACACGCCCGCAGCATATCCTCTAGAGTCTAGATGGTCCGCTCGCTCTGGCCATCCGTCTGCGGGTGAAAGGTTGTACTAAAATGCAGACGAGTACCTAACTCGTCATGAAACTTCTTCCAGAACCTGGAAGTGAACCGCACATCCCTATCCGAAATCACTGAAACTGGCACCCCGTGCCGTGCCACCACCTCTCTGACGTAGATATCGGCCAATTTCTCGGCCGAGATGCTCTCCTGAATTGGGATAAAGTGGGCGCTCTTGGTCAATCGATCGACGATGACCCATATCGAATCCACTCCCCGCGCGGTCCTGGGAAGCTTGGTGATGAAATCCATCGCGATGTCTTCCCATTTCCACAGCGGGATATCCAACGGTTGCATCTTGCCGTGCGGTCTTTGGTGTTCGGCCTTGACCTTCCTGCAGGTCAGACACCGCTCAACGTACCATGCTACATCCCGCTTCATGCAGGGCCACCAATAGTCCAGACGAAGATCCCTATACATCTTCGTTGCCCCTGGATGAATGGAGAATCGGGATTTGTGCGCCTCCTCCATCAGAACCTGGCGCACGCCTCCGAGATATGGAACCCACACCCTGCGGTGTAATGTCAATAATCCTCTGCTGTCATAGTCGAAGGAGGAAACCTGTCCCACAATCCGCTCACTCTTCCTATGTTCCTCCTTCATAGCCTCCTGCTGAGCCTCCCGGATTTGCTCCAAAAGCGGAGTCACCACTGTCATCCGCATGCAAATATCCCTGATCGGCGCCGCCTTGCGGCTAAGCGCATCGGCCGCCACGTTGGCCTTCCCCGGGTGATAAAGGATTTCACAATCATAATCCTTTACCACATCAAGCCACCGACGCTGCCTCATATTCAGATTTGGCTGGTCCATGAGGTACCTCAAACTCTTGTGGTCCGTGTAAATCGTACAGCGAACCCCATAGAGGTAATGACGCCAAATCTTGAGGGCGAACACAACAGCCCCCAACTCCAAATCATGCGTCGGGTAGTTCGCCTCGTGAGGCTTCAGCTGCCTCGACGCGTAGGCGATGACATGCCCTCTCTGCATCAATACCGCGCCTAAACCTGAGATGGACGCATTGCAGTATACAACAAAATCCTCCATGCCCTCTGACAAGGCTAAGATTGGCGCCTCGCACAATCTCTGTCTCAGTGTCTCGAATGCTGCCTGCTGCTCAGGCCCCCAACGAAAGACCACAGCCTTCCTCGTTAACCTGGTCAGGGGTAATGCTATCTTGGAGAAATCCTTGATGAATCTCCGATAGTAGCCAGCTAATCCCAGGAAACTCCGAATCTCAGATGGAGACTTCGGAACCTCCCATCTCATCACGGCCTCCACCTTGGCCGGATCCACTGAAATCCCGTTCTGGTTGACAAGGTGCCCAAGAAACTGCACCTCGCGCAACCAGAACTCACACTTGGAGAACTTAGCATACAAGTTCTCCCTTCTCAAAGTCTCCAAAACCTCCCGCAAATGCTCCTCATGCTGCTCTCGCGTCTTGGAGTAAACCAAGATATCATCAATAAATACTATCACTGACCGGTCTAACATCGGTCTACACACGCGGTTCATGAGGTCCATGAACGCGGCAGGAGCATTGGTGAGCCCGAAAGGCATCACCACGAACTCATAGTGGCCATAACGTGTCCGAAATGCCGTCTTCTGCACATCCTCCTCTCTGACCCTCACCTGGTGATACCCTGAACGCAAATCTATCTTGGAGAACCAAGATGCTCCCTGAAGCTGGTCAAAGAGGTCGTCAATCCTCGGGAGTGGGTAGCGGTTCTTCACCGTTACCTTATTCAACTCCCTATAATCGATACACATCCGATGCGACCCGTCCTTCTTCTTCACAAACAGAATCGGGGCTCCCCAGGGTGAACTGCTCGGTCTAATGAAACCCTTGTCTAACAGCTCCTGAAGCTGTGTAGACAACTCCTGCATCTCAGGAGGAGCCAACCGATACGGTGCCTTGGCTATCGGAGCCGCACCAGGGACTAGGTCGATCCTGAACTCCACCTGTCGCTCTGGAGGTATCCCCGACAGCTCCTCGGGGAATACATCCACGAACTCTCGTATTACGGGCACATCGCCCACCGTCGCCTTACCCGCCTCCCGGGTTTCCATGACATATGCGACATATCCTGCGCAACCCTGCTGAAGGTAACGCCTTGCCCTCGCTGCCGAACAGAAGGCTGGCCCTCACTGTGATCTCTCACCCTGAATTACTAACTCTCCCCCACTTGGGGCTCCGACTCGTACTAACTGTTGTGCGCAATCTATCACTGCCCCATTGGGACTCAGCCAATCCATACCAATAATGACCTTGTTTCCCCGCAATGGAATGGGAACTAGATCAACCAAATACCGCTCTTCGAACAACCTTAACACACAATCTCGGAAGACCTCTGATGCTCGCACCGACAGGTCGTCCGCAATATCGACCTCTAAAGGGGCAATCCAAAATTCCCGAGGACTCAGGAAACTTCTTGCTAAGTGCAAGAGAAACAAAGGATCGGGTAGCCCCCGAATCAAACAACACCTGGACTGGAATACCGTTCACATGGAACGATCCTAAACGTATATACACAGAGCACATATCAATATCATAAATCTCATATAAATAGGTCAGAGGGAAAGAATCATACCCGTCACCACATCGGGTGCAGCGCGTGCCACCTCGGCTGTCAGCTGAAATGCCCGGCTCCTCACCACCGGAGCCTCTGCCTTGCCCTGCCGGCCATCTGTAATCCGCAGGGTCGCTGGAGCTGGCGCCTGTACTGGCGTTGCCGCTGTCAACTGGGGGCAGTTGGCCCTCTTGTGGCCCCTCTGGTTGCAGTGGAAACACAGCAACTCAGATGTCTGAATAACCGGAGCAGGGGCAGTACAATCCCTGCTGAAGTGTCCCGTCTTGCCGCACCTGTAGCAGCCTGTCGATCCTAATCTACACGCTCCCTCGTGCGACCTGCCGCACTTCCTGCAGCGGCCCGGTGCTGAATGGCCTTTTGGCCTACCATCTGATCCCTTGGGCTTCTTTCCCGAAGCCCCTATCGTCTGTCCCTCCTCTGCCTTCCTCTTCCGGATGTGCTCCAGATCTATCTCCCTCTCCCTCGCCCTAGCAATCATAGAATCCAGGGTAGGGCAAGCTGAAAAACTGACATGCTCCCGAATGTCGGCTCGCAGCATGTCATGGTAGCGGGTCCTCCTCATATCCTCATCACCTGCATACTGGGGCACCAGTAACGCCCTCTCCCGGAACTTGGCAGTGATCTCCACCACTGTCTCTGTCGTCTGCCTCATATCCAAGAACTCCCGTGCCAACTGCTGGAGCTCTACCGCAGGCGCGAACTCCGCCCTGAATCGTGTCACAAAGTCCGGCCATGTCATAGCCTCAATGGCTGCGGCTCCCAAAGAGTCACAAACCGACTCCCACCAATCTCTAGCTCTGTCACGTAGACACCCTGCTGCAAATCGTACCTTCGACCCCTCGGGGCAGAAGCTGATCAGCTGTGCAGACTCAAGGTCTGCAATCCATCGTCTGGCAGCAATGGGGTCCTTCGCCCCATGGAAATCTGATGCACCACTGCCCCTGAAGTCCTTAAAGGACAGTGTGCGTGGTCCTGACTGGCTAGCCGCCATATCACTCCTGAACGCCCTGAGACGATGCTCCATCAACTCTACAATACCCTCCTTGATCGACCCGAAGATGATGGGAGTCGACTCAAGGATGCCCCTGGTAATCTCTGACGCAATGAACTCGCGTAGACCCTCATCAACTGGTTTGGACCCTGAACCCGAACCCGATCCTGATCCTGAGCCTCCCGCTCCCTGTCGTGTGGTCACCATACTGCAAAACATAGCATAACCACCATCATACTATATTCCACTAACGAGGCTCACATTCATATCACAAGTCCCCGGTCTCGTCTCGGCCCTTTTTGAATCGAGTACGGATTCTCCGCTTTCAGTAGTACGGGCCCATACTACCTTCCATGTCTATCCGTACTTTCCTCAAGAATTGCCTCAACTCAACCAAGTCCTTTCTACTAATACTGCGGTTCTCGTGCTACTCTCGCCCTAGGCTTGCCCTAAGTAATCGCCATCCCACTCTCTGCCATCAGCTGCACAAGAAGTCCCTAATTTCTTTCCATAACTAGCTTGCGAATACTATTACATATTACTCAGACTAGATAATTCTTCGAATGAGAGGTCCTACCCTACAACGGTTGGACTCAAACAAGAGCTGCGAAATAGGGCTAGACCCAACCTTCTGAAATTATTTAATCCTTGCAATATGTAACTTAGCATATTCGTTCACTAGTTAGTGAAAGACGACTAGAACTCCTAATAGCACAAAGCAAGCAGCATTCGGGCATTGAGTACACAAAATTAAGTATATACTACTCTGGCTATCATACTGACTCATCTGTACTAGCATGCAATTCTCAAAAAGCCGAAACACATAAAGCAGGCACATAAGGCATCATTCCTAGATCCTTAGTCCTATTCTAGCATGTTGTTCTACTGAAACTGAAATTGATAATCATAACGTAAACTTGTATGGGTACTTTGGGGAAAACTTACTTGAGCTCGGCCGGTTGCGCACATCACACACCTTTTTCTTTTTAGAAACCCCTTTTACTTAGTCTTTAGAAAATCATTTCTTATAAAAATCTTTTAATCCCTCGATTTGAGTCCAGACACCCCCGAAGATGTGTCCGAATCCCTCAAACCAGGGCTCTGATACCAACTTGTAACATCCCAAAAATACCAACTAAAAATTTCATTTTTAAATTAGGTTAATACATAAAACATGGTTATAAAACGTTCATAACAAAATATTCAGAGTACATCCCAGAAAATCCACAGTGCGGAAAACATGAGAGTGTGTGATATGCCGCTACCGCGCCGGCTCCTTTCCCCTTGCTGAAGAGGTACCTGAAAACAAAACTATAAAACGTAAGCACGAAGCTTAGTGAGTTCCCCCATAATGCCACATACCATGCAATCATATAATGAGTAACTAAGGGATACGGGCCTCGCCCACACCCATAGAGATACGGGCCTCGCCCACACTCTGCTATCCATGGAGATACGGGCCTCGCCCACACTCCGCTACTAAACCATAACATACAAGTATCACACAGACAACAAGTATAAGCAATTCTATCATACCGGCATATAACACAATCAAACTCGGCTATGAGATACGGGCTCCGCCCACACTATGATACTAACATATCGTCTATACGGGCCGGCCTTGGTGCCTTAGACCCGTCCCTACTGGAAGGAAACTCACCTCGAGAGTAGCTGCCGAAAACCTGCTCAGACTACGCCTGGCTGCCGCACCGGTAATCCCTCCGGCTATAAATCCGTAAACATGGATTAGGTACTCATAAATACCCCTAAGGTCAAATGACTGGTCAAAGTCAACTCCTTGGTCAAAGTCAACCTTCTGATTGACTGGACTCGCCGAGTCCATATGGCGACTCGCCGAGTCCTTCTATGTCTAGCCCGACTCTGACTCATCGGGTCCCTGTTCCCACTCACTGAGTCAGCCTGACTCGCTAGACGGGGACAACTAACAAACCCGCGACTGGACTCGCCGAGTCCAAGGGGGAGCTCGCCGAGTCCGACGAACAGATCTCACAAATCGCTCCAATCTTCCATCCGAACATCAACCTTGGAGGTTTGGAGATTCTGGGACTATAGTTACGCGTTAAATTGCTAATTCCACATGCGACTACGGAGGGTTGGACCTCCTACACTTAAACCCTTCTTATCCTAGTGACTGATCATATGACTCGCCGAGTTGGAAGAACAACTCGTCGAGTTCAAGGCTATATTCAAGGGACTCGCCGAGTTTGAAGAACGACTCGCCGAGTACCAGACAATCTTCATAGGACTCGCCGAGTTGTTTATCCAACTCGCCGAGTCTAAGGCCATCTTCATGGAACTCGCCGAGTGCACTTTGGCACTCGCCGAGTACCCTTCGACTCTTCACCCATTCTGGCCAAAACTGAGACATGCAATGGTTCCAAACCATAAATCTAAGCTCCTAGGGCATAAACACACGGAGTTTGGGAGGTTTAAGGGCTTGCAATCCACATATAAGGGACAAAAGGGAATCTATTTTACTAAGGATCAAGAAGGAGCTTTCTTACCTGGTTAGGAGCTTCTCCCAGGGTAGATTTCGGATCTACCACACTTCCTTGCACCCTCCAACTTCCTCCTTCTTCTTCTAAGCTTCAAACTTCCTTCACCAAGCCAAAATCACTCACAAGGATCAAAATGGGCTAGGGTTTCGCTCTACAGTTCTTTTGGAAGAGAATGGGACGAAATGGGTGTTTTAGAATGGGTAAAATAGGGTGCAATGTCTGAAAATAGAGTTTCATCTAGACAGGTGGACTCGCCGAGTCCATGCATCGACTCGCCGAGTTCACCGCTCAAATCCCGTGTCCACCCTGCTGCTACTCGGCGAGTCGGGACGCAGACTCGCCGAGTTCGTGGCAAAATTAAGATAAAAACTTAAATGAAATCATACCATGAACCCGGTGTTACACAAGTACTTACTGGAACATAGAATAGTAGTGACATCAGTCGTGTACTTACTGGAACATAGAGTTAAAAGATATCGAATCCCTATGATATTTTGAAGGGTTTTCGAAACAATTCATTCTGGAATTCTCGAGGGATTCCTAGTGTTACTACGAGTTCTACTTAATGTTATCTAATAATCTGGGGAATACTGTTACATGCTGCCAAAAATGAAACAGTTCTTCGACCATATGATTTCTCCTTATTATTTTTGGACACACACGAGAGCTGCGTAATAGAGCTAAATTATGCTTTCTAAAACTATTTGATTCTAGAATCATGTAACCTACGTATCTTCCTAATAATTAATAACATGCGTTTCTTACCTTTTATCAGTTTTGTGTTTTAACGAGTGTTTAAATATAGTGTTCACAAAACTATATCACCATTCTAGTTTGTATGCAAGTTACTTAGTGAGGGCGTACCAGTTTTGTCACTCCCTCGGCCTGGTGGCGGAAACACTGAGCGGCGTAATGTTACGGAATGTTGGCTTATGGAAGAGGCTTTCCTTTCGAGTATTGGTCTTTAATCGTCATCTTTTTGGGTAATCTGAGAGTTTTCCACACTCTTTGGTTTGGATATTCTTTCGGTTCTGTTATTGACCTAGGAATACATGTGATTTTGCGAGGGTCAACATAATGTTGGTGAATTCACAGGTTTGGTAAGCATGAAAATAATTTTTCGAAGTTCTTAAGTCACAACCCATTGTATTCTCATCCTAGGTCAGTGTGTTAGCGTAATTCCTTGTGTTTTGGTATTTAGGATTCAGATAGTTTAATGACTAAATCTGAATCCTAATTTGGATAGAGGATGTATATTCTTACTTGTCACTTTAGTTCATGGTTAGTATTCTGATAATATTCCGCTAATATTCCTTTTATCGTATTGTAGGCACTACTTCTCAATGCGGTCCTCAAGAATAGTGGATATTTAGTTTAATGAGCGTATTCAGAACTCGTTTCCTCGAGTTTGAGTGCACTATAACTACTTTCTTCGGTAGGTTCCTAGTAGTATTCTAAGATAGTTAGTTTTAGTTTAACAAAGTTATGATGATTTCCTATAATCTAGCTATGATTGTTGATCCCGAAAATCCACGACGCTTCATCAGATGTCACTATTTGTTTAGAAAGTTACGTTTGTTTTGACTTGCCGTCGGGTTGTAACTAGCAACCACAGGTTGGAGGGTTAATCCCATATAGATCTATACATCTATACATATCTCTCCCGCTCACTTAAGATTTAACGATTATAGGCCGGGAGCTAGCTGAAAATCTATCAGCGTGTTGATGAATCGTGTCTCGTCTAACTCTTGTTGTGCGGGCCTCCTCTGGTCGGTCGTGTTGTTATTCGCATTGTATTTGTATGTGTTTACTTATTATATATATCTATAAATATATATATATATATATATATATATATATATATATATATATATATTATTTATCTGATATGTATATATATATATATATAATTAGTGTGTTTTGCATAGCCTAGTATTTAGGTAGAGTAACACTAGGTACTAAGCTTATCCAAATGGTGGCTATAATAACGAGTTTCAACATTTCCTGGCAACTGGCAAGCATGACAACTATGTATGATCTTATCTTTCATAGTGGTTTAGCATAACGACTAGGCATAATATTAGCTAAAGAGTTTGGGCAGCGTATTTACCGGGCATAATATCATCCTAATGTTATGAGTATAATTATCTAACTACAATTAGTAATAACTATGTAAAGTTGCATTTTAGACATGTATTCCCCCGAAAAGGTTTGAAATGGGGTCGTGAACTCACCTGTAATTCATAAAACCATTGATGTATGGTAAAAAAACCACAAGTCCGGCACTAGAGAGGCGCTCAGGAGTCATTGGCACGAATTTTAAGAGAGCGAGATAAATAGATAGTTAGAGAGAGAGAGAGGTTTTTGTTGAGGTGTGAGAATGGATCAACTGAGACTTGCTATTTATAGGAGTTTTGGGTTGCACGCCACGCATTACACGCTGCGCAAATGCTCGTGAATCGTATGATATTGGCACGTGTCGTCCTCTCAGTGTGCCACGTCAGTCCGTATCTAGACATATCAAGTGTCAGGTACGCGCGAGCGTGCATGATGGTAATATTAAACTTTGAAATTTCATAACTCTCACATACGAACTCTGTTTTCTACGACTTCTATATATCCTTGTAGATCTCATTGTTCTCTACAACTTTCCTTTTGGTCGTTTTTGCTGGTTTTGACTTCCGTTTTTCGACTAGGTTTTATTACTGTTATGATTTTATAAAAAACATAACTCTCTCGTATGACTTCCGTTTTAGGCGTTCTTTGTTCCATAATTCCTACTTTAAGTAGTACTACGATTGTCTAGTTGGTGACTTTCTCCAAAAGTCGACCAATCTCTCTGTAGTTTTCGTCGTTGTAACTTTCTAAGTATGACAAACATTTATTTACTATAAATGTCATATCTCATCCATATTGTGTCAGATTCTTGCAAAATATATATTTATGGAACTACTGTAGCATATGGAGTCTGATTATGCTAACTTAACCCTCAAAGTTATGTGACTTTTTGCGCACTTATTTTTAGGCCTATGGTTTGTAGTCAATAAGGGTGGTAGTTGAAATTTTAGGCATTTGTAGGACTTTATTGTCGTGTTTTTGACGTTGACTATAGATGGCGGTTGAGGACATATTTCCTGGGTCGTCACATCCTCCGCTTGTTGAAGGAAATTATGTCCCCAAAATTCAACTTGTAGTGCCTGAGGCGAAGGCACTTGGTTTGATTTTAGCTTTTGGAAACTTTCTCCCACAACGTAGTCCTATAGAAGTATTCTCTCTTCTTAAGGTTTGTTTATGTAATGAGGTTGGGAACCGTTTTGAGTTTTTTTGGGAGACTGATAGTAAGGTCCATAAGTGTTAAGTTTTCAATCCCTTTAAGTTTTAAATTATGTCAGGTATTTGATGACTAGTGAAGGGTTGTGAGGTAGTTAGATGTGTATTCCTACTTCTAATTTCTTAATTTCTTGTCATTCTCTTAGTTCTTATATGCTTAGAGTCTTATTTCTATTTTATTTTACACTAAGAGGAAAACTAAAGTTCCTATTAACTAATCGTGCTAAGGTTCCCTTGAACCTCTATTTATTGTTCTGCGATATTGTTGATATGGTCATATTTAACTATATATTTTAGGCCATTATCTTAATATATTTGATTAAAATGTTATATTTTTAGATATATATGATACTTAATACACTTGAAAATGTTCAATTGCAGTTAAAATGGGAGCTATGCAAAAGGAGGAGAACGGAGCTGAAAAAGACACAAAAAAGGATGTTGTTGGTAGCTTGACCCCTCGTCAGTATTTTGGCCATATCTCATAACTCATAACTCCGATTGACAAGATTCGAAGTGCAGGACCATTTTAGCATATAGCCGTTCTGAAATCCCGCAACCCAAGCGACAGTTCAAGCTAGACACCTCTTCGGTAAGTAGTCTACCAGTAGTGTAACTAATAATAATAATTTTATTTGTAGGTTTGAGGACAAACCTAATAAGAGTATAAGTACCTAGGCTATAGTCGTAATTCCTAAGTAGTTACTAGTTTACTATAACCAATAACTTATCTGTCACACCCCCGACCGGCGGCGGAAACGCCGGGCGGCGCGACGTTAGGATGTTGGATCACAAATTATTTAACATACATTGAACAACACAAAACAATATATATATATATATATATATATATATATATATATATATATATATATATATATATATATATATATATATATAACATAAATATCACTTTCATTATGGATAAAAATGTTACATCAAAATATGTTTATGTAATACCAGAATCTCTAATATGAAATGTGCCTTGTTAGTTAGGCAGAACTATAACGATAACTAGTCTTCAGTAGCTTCGTCGATCAACCATTGCTTCCGGTGGTTCAATCTTCCCTCACTCGGTTTCCTAGAAATACATGTGATTTTGAGAGGTCAACATAAGGTTGGTGAATTCATAGGTTTTGTATATTACTCTTTGAAAATACTTTTTGTATATAACTTTGTTATGTTGTAAAAGTATTCTGATTATTTGAAAATAGTGTTCTACTATTCCTAGGTACTAGGGTTTCCATAATTCTCATTCATCTTACATACTATTAGTGTATCCGTATCTAAAGGGTGTAACTTGAGGAAAGGAATGCTTTTAAGAGCAGACTAACCGAGAATGACTTCAATGTAGGTTAGTTGGATACAATCAAACCTTTTCTTATATAACTATATACTTAGGATATGAATGGAGTCTCAATGCTTTATTATATAATTATTATTAATATATAATTATATTTTCATAGGTATTCTTAGTAAAGTCAACTGGCGGAGTGGCAATATAACCATTATTCGAGTTGGGTGATGGCATAACATACTATAGTTATTCGTTTGAAATCAGGTGTAGAGATGACATAATATACCACTATTATCCATTGGAATCGAGCGTAATGATGGCATAATATACTACTATCGTCCATTTGGTATCATACGCTGAATCATAAAATTCTAAAGAAGAATGTATGGAGAGAATGGTTTGATGCATGTGATAAGTTGTGGTATTTTAGCTTAACCATCAACATAGATTTTTCCAGCACTCATCAGCATATGGTACATTATGTTGAATCATAAAGCTTTAAAGAAGAATATAAGGGCAAGAAGGGGTTGGTGTGTATGATAGCCTGCGGTACATAGACTAACCATTGGCACAACGTTTCAAACTTTTATCAGTGTGTGGTATATCACAATGAATTTTCAAGTTTTATTAAGAAGAAATTGAGGTAAGAAAGAATTGTTTCGGTTACGCTAAAGTGGAATCAACGTGAATCATAAACGGTGTTAACTCATCAACAAGAAGTGGTTTAACTTCCGTATCATAGAGTTAAGTTGCAGTCTAGAACTATAAAGTTCACCATCAATTCATTTAATATGGTATAGGATAAAATAATGAATAATATAAGAATGCAACAAAGGAGTTAGTCAAACAAGGAAAAAGAATATACAACCTTTTCAGAGGCCCTCTACTGTAACACCTTAAATTTGGTATGTCTTGAAACCCTCAAGAAATTGCATTTTACCAAAATTGGTCCTTTAAGTACGCTGGGCGTACTTAAGTGTACGCTTGGCGTACTATGCATGGATGGACGCGGAGGAGCTGGGCGTATCAGCATGTACGCCGGGCGTACGTGCCAGGGGTCCAAAACCCTAATTTTCGGACATAAGACCTATTTACGCAACCTTAAGTCCCTTGGACTTAACCCTAGAGAGCCTCCACTGCCTTAGGACGTCCTTACACTCCAGAGAATCTTGTGAGACCATTTTTGAGCTTTAAAGAGTGCATTGTGGCCTTTTTGTGTTCTTTCCAAGAAGAAGAGGTGGATAAACAAGCTTGGAACGAGTTGGTGCTTCAAGAACCTGCATATTAGGCACCTTGCAAAGCTACTGGAGGTAAAAAGCTTGGACCTTTCTTCTTTAATCTTTAGATCTAGCTAGGGTTTTCATCTTTGTCCCTTTTGGTTGATTTTGGACCTCCATTGGTGAGTTATGCAACTCCAAAGGATGGAAATGTCAGATATGAGGTCCCTTAGTCCTTTTTCAACATAAAAATGGAGTCTTGGTGGGTATTTTGACCTCATGCATGGGTTAAGAGCTTTAAAAGGGTCTTAATGAGGGTATTGGGAGCATATGGGGCATGCAAAGGCATAAAGTTGCCAACTTTATGCCTTAGGTCGTCTTAATAGGGTTAGATCCGACTTCTGGACGTAAAAGAATTGAGTATTAGGAACTTAATGGAAAAAGTGCTTAAACCGCTAGTACGCTGGGCGTAACCCATTGTACGCTGCGCGTAAGCCCCAGAACCTCAGTACGCTACGCGTACCAGGATGGTACGCTAAGGGTACACATCACAGTGGAGCCAAATCTGTTTTGGGCCTTTGAGCTTTTGGGCCTCATTTGATTATTGGGCTCATTGGTATTCTGGGAATATTGGGCTATATCATTCACCATGGACCATAGATATATTGATTAGGCTTTATTGGGCCAAGTGGTCCATTAAGGATTTTGGACTTGGACTTTGGGCCCAATAGCAAGGGATGGATAATTGGGCCTGATGGAAGGTTTGGGAGTTTGGGTCTCCCTTAGTTAATTAAAGTCCTAACATTGTTTAATATTATTATTCAGCACGTGAGGTTTCGGACACTAGGAGAACATGTTTTGTATTCAGCAGACAGATGTGAGTCTTCTCACCATACCCATGGGTCTAAGGCACCAAGGCCGACCCATTTTATGATATGTGATGCATTGGCTATAATAGAGTTATGTGATATGATAGTTAGATTGTGCTAAGTTGTATGCTTGTGATTATGTGTGGTTGCATGAAAGACCATGGGGGAGCCCATGGCCGTCCGACAGGGAAAGACCATGGGGGGAGCCCATGGCACTTAGGTGTAAGACCATGCGAGGGAGCCCATGACATCCTTATGCATGGATATGTGGTAGGGATACCTTTACAGCTAACATGATATGTTATGTGGTACATATAGCTTCTTAGCTAATGTTATGTGGTAGAGATAGCTTATTAGCTAATATGATATGTGTTATGTGGAATACGGGTGGGGTATGCTCTGGGGAACTCACTAAGCATTCACTTATAGTTTGTGGTATTTTTTCAGGTACATCTGAGCCCAAGGGTAAGGGCAAGGCTTGATGGCGTGGCATGCACTCTATCTCTCTTTCACTGATATGTTTTGGGGACACTCTGATGATTTAAATAAGTTGTAATGAATGTTGATTTGAAAACAATTATTCTTGGATTTCATGGTTTATGCAAATGTGTTTTATTAATTAAAAATGAAAATTTCTTTGGAAAATTTGGGTAGTTACATCTACATAGCCTTTTTCAGGAGAATCATAAAGACAGACAATCGTTTGTGTAGTATCATTAAAGATAAGTCTTTTGAAATAACTACTCATTAATTAATTTCCTTTCTCTGGGATATCTACCCTTCAAGTCTAGCTATAAAATAAAACACAAGCAATGATAAACACATCAATATACAATACATCTCACCATAAACCAAGAGTGATGAAGCCATTTATCATTGAAACGTTGCAGATGGACGCCAAGCTTCATATTTATCAGGATCAAGGAAGAAGCAGAAAATAGTCTTTGTAACCAACGAGTTAACTGGCTCAATCCATGAAACCATCGTGTTGTCTAGATCAATACAATCGAATTCGTGGTTTTACTGGATTATGAGTCAGTAGATAAAAAAAGACTTACTGCATTGATGGTTGTTCCTTACATCCATAACAGTGAGTGGAGGAGAAAGAGGGTATTCGGAAGAATAAGAGGACATGATGCTGCTCTTTTTCTCAAAACCAGGAGCATTTAAAACATTCTGGATGACTCTAGATCTTGCAAACTGTGGAGGAAGGAGATGCTGATAAATCTTAGATAAGCCTGAAAGATAGATACAAGAGTGAAAAGAGAATACTTGTAAATACTAGAAGCAAAGCTTAAGCAAACTATGTAAAAATCTATAAACATAATAAAAGAAACATTTGTTTTTGTTTTTTTAGAAAGCAAGAAAAAGCAATGTTAAATCTAACGAGTTAGAAAAAAAATTAAGTCATTGAAAGCATGCCAAGATATGTAATCAATTTGATTAAAGTCTTCTCGTCCAATGATTTGGTGAAAATGTCATCCAGGTAATCAGTAAATGGAATGTTGAACAACTCCACTTTTCCCTTTTGAACTATGTCCCTGATGAAGTGATGACGAATATCAATGTGCTTGGTCTTATAATGCTACACTAGATTCTGTATCATCTGAATGGAACTGGTGTTGTCACAATAGATGGGATTTTTGAGAAGTTTAGACCATAATCTAAGAGCTTATTTTGAATCCATAAAATCTGAGCACAACACCTTCCAGCGGCTACGTATTCAGCTTCAGCGGTAAAACAAGCCACTGATGTTTGCTTCTTGTTGGACCAACTTAGCAGTCTATCTCCAAGCATTTGAGTTCCTCCTGAAGTACTTTGACGATCAATGCCATAACCACCATGATCGGAGTCAATGTATCCCACCAGCTTGAACTCAGAATCACGAGGATACCATAACCCAATATTAGGTGTATGCTTTAAGTAGCAAAAAATCCTTTTTACGGCGATAAGATGAGATTCCTCAAGAATTGCTTGATAACAAGCATACAATATAGTAGCAAACATAATGCCAGGGCGACTGGCAGTAAGATAGAGAAAAGAGCCTATCATTCCTCGATACAGAGCTGCATTCACGTCAGCGCCATTTGGATCAACGCCAATAGATGCTGATGAGGACATCAAAGTCTTTGCCGGTTTGCAATAAGAGAAAGCATACTTCTTTAGCATGTCTGCAATACATTTAGCCTGGCAAACAAAAATTCTATCAGTTAGTTGTTTAGCCTGCAAACCCAAACAGAATGTTAGTTTACCCATCATGCTCATCTCGAACTTTTTAGCCATGATCTTCATGAATTCTGAACTTAGCTTTTCATCAGTGGATCCAAAAATGATGTCATCAACATACACTTGAGCAAGAATGATGTGAGATCCTGACTTTTTGATAAACAAAGTGTTATCCATATTTTCTCGTTTGTATCCACTTGCAAGAAGATAGCTTGCCAATATTTCATACCATGCTCTGTGTGCCTGCTTTAAACCATATACAACTTTATCAAGACGATACACATAATTTGGAAACTCTTCACCTTCAAACCCTGGAGGTTTCTTTATAAAAACTTCTTCTTGAAGATCTCCATGTAAGAAGGAAGTCTTGACATCCATTTGATAGACTTTAAAGTTCTTGAATGAGGAAAAGCCAAGAAATACACAGATTGCTTCAAGTCTAGCAACAAGAGAAAATGTTTCATCATAGTCTAATCATTCCAGCTGACAGAAACCTTGAGCCACAAGTCTAGCTTTGTTTTTTTATGATGATTCTCATCTTCATCCATTTATTCCTGAATACCCAACGAGTGCCAATGATAGTTTTTCTTTGAGGCTTGGGAACAAGAGTCCACACACGATGATGTTCAAATTCATTCAGCTCATCCTGCATAGCCATCATCCAGTCAACTTATTTCAGGGCGTCAACGACATTCTTTGGTTCAATCATCGAGACAAAATTCACAAACATACATAAGTTGCTGCTGACTCTGCTATGAGTGAAAATGCCATAATTTACATCTCCAATGATTTAAGATTTAGGATGATCTCGAAGAATTCTTGGATTACAAATTTCATTTGTATTACTTTGAGCAGAGTTTTCCTGATTAGATGGCTTAGCTTCTTTAGAGAGGACATGCTGATCTTCAGAAGTAGGTTGTGAGCTAATGATTTGATCAACATTTGGAGCAACAGGTTTAGTGTCATTTGGCAAGAAATCAGGAACAAAGTCTGAAGGAGTGTAAGTAAGTTTATTCAGAATTGATGAGGGATGATCAACTCGATCATGAACAAATGAGTCTTCATCGAAAGTGCATGAGCTGTTTCCTCAACAGTCTGCCTTGAACGATTGAATACCCTGAAAGCCTTGGATACACTGGAATAACCTATAAACACTCCTTCATCAACTTTAGCTTCAAACTTTTAGTGCTGATCTCTTTGATTCAAGAGGTAATAAACACACCCAAACACATGAAAATAAGAGATCTCTAGTTTCCTTCCCTTAAGTAGCTCATAGGAAGTTTTCCCATAACGCTTAACAATAATAGACCGGTTTTGGGTATAACACACTGTGTTGACAGCTTCAGCCCAAAAAGATAAAGGAAGACCAGCTTCAACGACCATAATTCTTCCAGCTTCAATGAGAGTTCTGTTTCTTCTCTCTACAATACCATTTTGTTGAGGAGTTCTGACAACAGAGAATTTCTGAGAAATTCATGAAATTGAACAAAAATCTTCCAGGGAGGATTTTCTAAATTCAGTTCCATAATCACTATGTAATTTCCTTACTTTGTGATCATAGAGAACTTCCCATTTCTTGATGAGAGAAATGATTTCATCAGCGGCATGGCATTTCTTTCTTAAAAAGACTATCCAATTGAATCTTGAAAGTTCATCCAAAATAACGAGAATATACTTCTTCCCATATCTTGACTTAATCAGGACAGGTCTAAAAGATCTATGTGGAGAAGATGAAGAGGTTTGATAATGGAAGAGCAAGACTTTGGTGTGAACGAAGACTTGGTTTTCTTTCCCTTTTCACACGTTGAGCACAACTTATCTTTGACAAATTACATCTTAGGAAGTCCTCTTACAAGCTGATTCCTTGAGATCTTTGATATGTTTTTGAAATTCAAATGAGATAGCCTCTTATGCCACAACCAATTTAGATGAGACTGAGCACGAGAGAAGAAGCAGCGACGAAAAGAGTTGTTAGCAGAAAACATATCCAAAACATAAATGTCATTCTGTCAATTTGCAGTCAAAACAGTGACATTCTTTTGATCAACAACCTTTCCTTCTCTTTTGTTGAAGAAAAATTCATAGCCAGTGTCACATAGTTGGCTGATTGAAACGAGATTATGCTGAAGACCCTTCACATAAGAGACATTTTTGAACACAACATAATTGCACTTGATGGATCCATATCCCTTTGTAGCTCCCTTGCCATTATCTCCATATGTAACAGTAGGACCATCCTTCTTTATGAAACTTCCAGAAGAGACTTGAATCCGGTCATATGTTTTGAGCAACCGCTATCTAGATACCAAATATGTTCTTTGCCCTGAAACTAAAATATAATAAGACCTAAAACTAAAAATATGCAATTAATATACACTGACCCATCTAGACATGGGTCACTTAAGAAAATATATTATAACAATCATTAGGGAGACAATTTAAAGAGTTTCCCTTTTTGATCCACTTATCATTTCGAGTCATGATGGTGTCAGCGCGATGGAGTTCTTTTCAAAAGTGCACTCACTGACTTTGTAAGAGGCATCACCACATCGATAACCAACTTTGATTCCAGGATTATTTCCTTTAACACTAGATTTTGATTTCTTTTCAACTGTTGAATCCAAAGAACTTTTATTATTTGACTTAAAAGTTCTTGTTTTAGTTATGGAACAAGGAATGTCATCGATGGTATGCTCAGATGATACCTTGTCATGAGGATCATGATACATTTAAGAGTCATCTAAAATAGAGGACTTTGATTGATCTTCAAATCCAGAGTTGCTAACAGAGCACTAAGGAAAGATGCTAAGAATTTCGTTTACTGAATAAACTTCACCCATTACCTATAAGAAATTTTAGCAAAATCTTAGTGGAGGGAAGAACATACTCACGATGAGAAGGTTGGTGGGTAGGATCAAGAGCAGATAATTAAGAAACACATTTGTTAATACCGTTAGAAACAGTGGAGCAATGAGTATCAATTAGAGTTTGATTTATAAAATAAGAACTCACATATCTATCCTTAAAGTCTTTTTCTAAACAATTAGCTTTATAGAAGTTTCCAACACTATCATTTGAAGTGTTAGTGTGAGATTCAACAATATGGGCCATGAGACATTGATCTTAATCATATGAGGAGTTTTCCTTTTAAAAAACAGATGATAGTGTGATCATCATCTCTTGAGTGGTTGAGCAGTTTTGAACCAATCGAAAGATAGAATAAGTGAATGAGATAGCAACTCTTGCCTGTACATCGAGATTCAACACCCTTTTCTCTTCCTTGTTATATACAGGCACAAATTTCCCTTTTAGCTTACTATTAGATACACCATTATTGGATGATTGATGCATAACAACGACATGACCTTTGTTGATGACGTCGAGGCTATCAAAGTCCACGAACTCGAGAGCTTCCATGGCCTTTGATTTCCATGCAGAGAAGTTGTGTTTATCAAATAAAGGGATCTTGTTGCAAAAAGTTGATTTTGGATTGAACGAGGTCGACATAATTACTTGAGTGTATCAAAAACCTGCTCTGATAGCAATTGAAGATTTGTATCGATCATATACACTTCAAGTATAAAGAACAAAAGCAAACTAATCTGAACAAATAAATAACTGAAAGTAAAGAACACAACGAATTCTCCAAATTGTCTTTCACCAAGAAAGGGTTTGTTTTCATCAAGAAAACGAGTTGTCACAAAGAAGAATACATTAGGGTTTGACCCTAATGTTGAATATATACTAATATGTACAAGTATATCCCTTGATTGAAGGGATTATATCTAATCTATACTAAGAAACGATCTTCATAACAAAGATATCAGATCTGCTAACTATTCTATACTTATCTGTATCATTACCTAATCTACAAAAGATTACATAGAATAACTATCTTCACGCTGACGCTGATAGACTTTATACGCTGACGCTGATGGTGATGTAGACGCTAACGCTGATAGATAGAGTGTAGAGTGTTTTACTCATCAGATCATAAGGTGTGACCTTACAGGTTTTTATAGGGATATTTCGAAGTAGAAACGAGAGAAAGAAAGGAATTGAGGTGTGCAAAATAGATCTGTCGAGACCTACTATTTATAATAGTTTTTGGAGTACGCGCCGCATATTTGCATGCCACGCAAGTGCGCCTGAGCCACAAGAAACTTCCACGTGTCGCTTTCTAGAAGCTTCTGGAAGTGTCTGGCGCGCATGCAAGCGCACTGCGCGCCAAGCAAAATGCTGATTTTGTAAAATCCATAACTTCCTCATACGAGCTCCGTTATCGACGTTCTTTATATCCACACGTATCCCTCGACAAGTATTACAACTTTCCTTTAGGTTTCAGTGGCTAATCCTGAATTTATTTTGGCCCTTAATTTTATAAGATTTAATGATTGCGAAAATCTTATCTCTCTCGCACGGAGTCCAATTTTGGCGTTCTTTTTCTCAAAAATTTTATCTCAATGAGTACTATGATTCTTCTTTTGGTGCATTTAGCTAAAAGTCAACCATTCTCTTCGTATCTTTTTGACGTTGAAATTTTGTGTGCGCTGTTGATTTCTATATCTTCTAAAATTCATAACTAATTCATACGAAGTCGGATTTTTACGAAATTTATATTTTCGGGATCACTTCGACGTGTACTCTCTCTCTCTCTCTCTCTCTATATATATATATATATATATATATATATATATATATATATATATGTGTGTGTGTGTGTGTGTGTGTGTGTGCGTGTGTGTGTGTGTGTTTCAGCACACTAATTTTTATGATTTACGGATGATTCGGTTGATTTTTCCTATTTATCTTAATACACAACTTGTAATTTTTATCATAGTTTGATATATACTACATATTAACTCTATTATACTTGATGTTTGTTACTTTTAACGATTTAACAATCGGTAACAATTTTCGTAATTGTTACAAAAACACAACTTAATAAATGAATTAAGAAAACATAACTTAATAGATGACTTAATCCGCCCAATTAAATACTTTAGAAAGATTTTCCTTTGCCTTTGCTACAACCCGACGAGTCTACTCAGGAAAATTCGATTCGTCTTTCATCAAGAGTTTTAGTTCTCGGGGTTTTTTTTTTACTTCATCTGCCTCCAAGATTTTGTCGATTTTTAATGTCCCACATTTGAAGCTCCTCCCCCGTAACACAATGTTACTAGAAGAACCAACAACACCTTTGAGCTTCTTTTTGCTTTATCTCATCCGGGGGGGGGGGGGGGGGAAGTGGACAACTACACAAGGCTCAAAAATTTTTATTATATATTATATTTTATATATATATATATATATATATATATATATATATGTATATATATATATATATATATATATATATATATATATAAAATTATAATAACGATAAGGACCATTTTTTCTAGCTCGTCCTGGATCTTTGAGGATATTTAATTCCTCAGGATCTGCCCTGATCTCATCCTATAGGACGAAGTGACACTTCGTATAGGTTGGCGGTGTTGAGGTCAAGCCCGATATGGCCATCAGAAGATTGGCAATGATTTGTCTCGGACGATTTGATTTCTCTAGAAATTACACCTGTAAAATTATCGCTCAGTTTAAGACAAAGGCAGTTTGGTTTGTTCTTCATGACTTTCCAAAACAACTCATTTACAAAAGCTTTAGTATATATTGCATGGGCTTTTGCAATATTGTCTGCATCATTTGCACAACTTTACGGATTTCAGAAGGTGTTCATGTAAATTCCATTGAACTCCATGATATTTTTGTTAGTCGTCCTCCATTTCGAGTAAATTTGAGAATATGAGCAATACATTTTCTCCATCCGGATACAAAAACCTTTCCACACTCGTATTTTAAATTTTTTCCATCGTGGTTTACGCCTCTCGCCGAGTCTTCCGTTACGTGAAGTCATGCTTCACTTAGCCCCTTTTTTCTTTAATGTTTTAACCTTGGCATTGGGCCTTTCCTTTTCCTTTTGTTTGTGGCGTAGACTCCTCGATGGGTTTGGCTTGTGGCATGGTCCCCTCGTTGGAAGAATCAGTATCTTCATCGACTGGGTGGCGTGGTTCAGTTTGGAAATTTGGTTGGGAAACAAATTGGATTTTGGGAACTGTCTCAAAAGGATTAAATGTGTGATCGGGTTCGGGTTAGGTTTGGAATTTAGTTTGTGGTTGGTTTGGAAAATGTTTTGGTGTTGGCAATTTTGTTGTGAAATTTGTACAATTTGTTAAGGATATTAATACAAATTTGGAGTCATGGCCGCAAAATGGTAATTTGCAGGTGAATAAAGAGGTTGATCGTATAAAGGGTCTATAACACATCGGTGATGACCGTGATGTAAGGTTTGGTGAAGGTGTGTTGTTGGGTTTAAAAAAATTTCTTGTTTCTTCTTGGGGTTATGGTTTGGTTTGAAGAAGACATGTTGTTTGTTTGGAAGAAATTGTGTATGGTAAAATATTGAGGATAAGTGTGTATTATAGTGGTCGAAATTTCATTTGAAAATTTGAATTTAAAAAAACAACTAGTTTTTATTTATAAAAAAATGAGTTAAAATGTATGAAAATATATTGGTCAAAAGGTCTAAGTCTTGGTCAAATTTGGTCAACAGGTCCCCCACCATCATTTTTCCATCTTTTTCCACACTAACTCATTTACATATAGTGTTTGATGAGCCCTTCGGTACGTGTTAAATGACGATGTTTGGCGTCCATAGCACGCTTGTATTCACTCCGTCTAGTCTTAGCGGTGGCGGTGATTAGTGGGTTTTTTAGTTTTCTTTTGAATGAATATAGTTTAAAAAAAAAGTTATTTTATATCGTTAAAGGACCAAACAATTAAGATTTTGAAAGCAAAGGACCATTCACACAAGGAAAAAAAGTTAGGGAATGATGTAGTGACTTTTTATAAACTAAAGGGACGTTTATATAATTTTGTCTATTATTATTACTCATGGTGTTTCCTTTTTGTCAGCTTTAA
Organism: Lactuca virosa; assembly: GCF_052849685.1. Lineage (NCBI taxonomy): Eukaryota > Viridiplantae > Streptophyta > Magnoliopsida > Asterales > Asteraceae > Lactuca > Lactuca virosa. Next base: position 376,319,809 of record NC_136430.1, on the reverse strand, counting down.
ACTTAAAGTAATGGAATCTCTCGAAAAAGAGATTCTTACATTTTATTGATTTTATCATCATTAAAGGGATTTACGGGGCATTTTGTTAATAGTCACTAACTTCTTTAATTAGATACTGTAAAGTTAATTATATAAACTTTTACGTCTCTCAAGCTTGAGGTTCTAAGTAATTCAATACTTATTGGTTGTATGTTTTGTATCATTGTATGTCGTAGGGTGAAGTGTATGACAGTCAAAGTAAAAGATGCTTCTTGTTCGTTGAGAAATTTAAAGGCTACATGAGTCATTCACGTATATTTCAAGGATACTGATATTATCTCTTATGCTTACCACTACCATAAATATAATGAAACTGTTATTTTATTGTGACTTCATCACCATACAAACACCACGTTAGCTAGATATATCCACCACTACACATTGTTTTTTCAATCTAAAAATGGAGATGGTAAAAGGCAAAAGTCAACAAAGGTTTCTCATTGGATGTGGTCAATTGTGGTCGGGAACAGAATGGAGAACGAATTATCAATTGGCACGAACAAGCATATAGGGTGGTGTACACGCTCGTGGCGCATGCATGTCCATCGGGCTACCACAAACTTTTCGTGATATGTATACAAGAGGGTGTTATAACTTGTGAGATACAATTCGACTATATAGAAACTCAAGTCTCATTTATTGGAATAATAATAAAAAAATATGTGAAAAGCTTGCTAAAGTCTCTTTTTGGATTCCATATTATCTAGAGTTTACATGCTTTCTATCACATCCCATGATGAACATCAAGTAAACATCAAGACAAATTATATTTTATAATAGCTTGTATAAAGAATATAAGTATTTGACAATGCCAGTTTTAACTTTTTAATCAAACCAAATGTAGTCTCACATGAATGGACATATTATCTTTCTCATGAACATAGTACGCCTTCTATTTAATGTTAATCTCTAATAGTCTAATGTACTTTTAGTCGTTATGTTTTTTTCACATATGTAACACATATATTTGAAATTTTTAGTACCTTATTTAGTTTAATAAAGTTATTTAACTATTGATTAAACATCAAAAATGTCATTTGATAAAAAGAGAACACATGGAACTGATGGATCAAATCAAAGTTACAGACATAAAAAAAATTGTAATTATTTTTCAATAAACACCTAACACAAAATGGCTGTTTAAACTATAAAATTATAATCAAATTTCATGATATATATAAAGATTTTCTGAATCCACTACGAAATGAGAATCTCAAATCATAAGACCCTTGTGGTATTACAACCATCAATGGTGATCACATGTGTTATTCCATTTCCACCATGCCTATGAAGTGATTATACAAATTTGTATCAACATACTTTGACCATAAACCAATGACAATCTCACACATCAAATTTCACATATATTATTCTTTCTCAAAGTCTTATACTAATTAAGATATATATAATCATCACAAACACATACACTCACTCTTGAACATGACATATACCCCATTATAACTTGTTCTACAATACATTCCATACTTCTTTGTCACATACCAACAAAAGAAAATGTAAAGAAGAATTGACCCTTAGTGGTGGATTACCTTTTTACCCTTTTTATGCTTGAATCTTTTAAGTACATTTTGGCCCTTTCTACTCTTCAAGGGTAAAACCGGGATGCTTTGTTCATGCTTGAAGAAGTTATCTGGATCAAACTCAGTCTTGATCTTCACCAACCTATTGAAGTTGTCTTTGAAGTACTTCGTTCCCCAATAACTTGCCTTCACAAAACTGGTGTCATCACCATTTTTATCATTCATTCCGAGATCAAAATCTCTGTAGTTCACATAAGCTTGTCTTGGAAACATCGTAACATACTGAGCCATGTAATTGTAAAGCTTTCTGATCCAATCGACATGCTTGTTCATCACTTCTTTTTCAGGGTTCATCCAGGTGCTCAAATACTGAATCTTGAAAATTACATTTCTATGAGGAAATGGGATTGATGATTCTGATATCCTGCCCATCATTCCTCCATAGGGGTTCCATATCATCAATGGGCTATCTTCTTGCAAGAATCTTTCCCAGATGCCTTCTAATCCTGCTTCTGGAATTGGGTCTTTCACAAAATCTGATTTTGCTTTGAAATAGTTCAAGAAAGCTGGTTTCCCGGCGAGTAGGACGCTGGTCGGAACAGTTCTTGGGTAGCCGGCGATGAACAACACAGATTCCAACCAACTCATTTGAAAGCAATCTTCTTTCTTCAGACCCAATTCAGGGAAACTTTCTTTCATGATTCCTTGAAGTCTTCCTACGTCTCCAAGAAAGAGTGCATTGTAAGTCGTGCTTACAGTTCTTTGAGTCGTATTTGGTATGTTTCCGGTCGAAATTATCACCCTAATGAAAAGATCATCGTCAAGTTTGTCGGCAACTTGTTGCCACTTGTAAAGAATCTTTGTGGCACCTTGTTCTAAAGTCCTCCCAACATTAAAAACCGTCACAGTTTCAGGAACAGTCACAAGTTTCAGTTTCCAAGAAAGTATAATCCCGAAACTACCCCCACCACCTCCACGTAAAGCCCAGAAAACATCCTCTCCCATGGCTTTCCGATCAAGTATGTTACCATTTGCATCAATGATCTTCGCATCAAGCGCATTATCTGCCCCAAGCCCATACTTCCTCATCATGGAACCATACGCGCCACCCACAATATGCCCACCAACCCCTAGGCTCGTGCATAGCCCAGATGGAACTCCATGAACCTTGCTTTTCTCTGCAACTCGATAATAAAGCTCACCAACAGTCGCACCAGCCTCAACCCAAACCGAACCATCCTCTATATCAACATCAATGCCACGTAGTTTAGCCAAGTCGAGAACAACATATGGAGGGTCCATAACGGATGTATAAGAGCTCCCTTCGTAATCATGTCCTCCACTTCGAACACGAAGTTGAATCCCAAGCTTTTTAGCACAAATAACCGCGGTTTGGATGTGGTTTTCGTGTAACGGGGTCAAAATGACCTCGGGTTTTGCTGCATATGATGCGATGCAACGGAGATTTTGTGCGGTTGAGTTCAAAAGGGGTGTGAAGGAAGTGTTTTTTGGGGTGAAAAAGATGTTGGGTAGTTGTGTTAAAGAGTTTGTATTGGTAGAAAGACATTGATGGAAGGTGTCTTGAATTGGGTTTGAAGAACAAAAGGGGGAAAGTGATATAAGCAAGGGTATTACTATAAGCATAAGAAATCTTGAAATATAGGCCATTTTTAAAGATTGAGTTATTGTATGGTTTGTGAAGTTTTGAGATAGAGAGGGGTCATATTTATATGGTAATGGAGTTGATCATTGATGACCATATCTTGAGCTATTGCAAATGTCATAATCTAATTTTGGGACATTTATGGGGTTGGAATTTAATTTTGTTTTTATGAGAATTTATTGGTGGGATCGTAAAATCCATGACTTTTAGTTGAAACATTCCAAAGTTTTGTGGTCATATTTGACTGCCCCAAAAGTTTAATCTTTTCCTAGAAATCCCCCAACTCCTAAATTTTGGCTAAAGATTTGGTGAGATTTTTATATTGTTCTATGTCTTCTTCCGGTTATGGCTAGGCATTCGAAAAATATTACTTTTAATTAATACGTACTCAGTATGTTAATATGTTTATAAAACCGATACTATTACAATAATAATTTAAATTATGAATTAAACTATTTTTAGGAGGTTTGATTTGTCAAAAATATATTTCCAACCACTTTCGCCTTTTATAGTATCAGTTTATTTAAAAATTTATTAGATAACATATTTCGCAAATGCTCTCATTTTTAATCAAAGGATATAATGAAGTGTAAAAAGTGTTCTCATTTTTACTTAAACGAAATTGTAAAAGGAAATGTAAACACGAATTCTAAAAATATTCCTTCAATTTCCTTGCTTTACACATCTTAATTTAAAAGCACTTGAAAGTTACTCCTATGGAAAATGCTCTCATTTAAAGTAAAGAAAATATCATTTTCCAAAAATGCAATGTATATTATTTCTGTTGGCTCTTATAACTACAATATGAAAATGAAATTATCTATATTATATTTTAAAATATACAATGCTAATTCAAGGTGTAAAATACTCAAGGTGTACCTAAACTCGGGTAGTGTCGGCAGTTGTTCCTATATAATTAATAATAGTGAAATATAAGCTTAGGTACTCAAACTCACTATAATATATCGTTTTGTATCATATATGCATTGTAATCGTCCAATATTCTTAAAATTCACTTCCTAACTTGATTTACTTCCAACAGTTTTAGAAATTTCATCATTATTTTCCTATTACATAATTTTCATTTGCAAGTATTATATATATATATATATATATATATATATATATATATATATATATATATACTGATAGGTTTTCGGAAGAAATATGTGATGTAAAATGAAAATAATAGTGAAATTTCAAAAATCTTGAAATTAAATCAAATTAGGGTTTGAAGTTTAAGCACATTGTAATGCATAAATGATAAAAAAAATGATGTAGTATGGTGAGTTTGGGTATCTAAGTTTATATATCTTCTAGGGTATATCCACTTTTCCCTTAATAATAACTGTTATATATCTCTAAATATTATTAAAAGAGTAACCTTATGACATCATCTTAAACAATCAAGACACTTGATTATATTTCAATCATAGATTTTCACCCTTAGATCACTTTGTGACATCACCCATCAAAGTTTTGGTAAAAACACTTTTTTCCATCAATCGTTACAATGTCTAACGGTAACTTACGATGTTAACTTTAATACCTATCGAATTTTCATAATATAGATTATATCAAATCTCATAAAATCAGCATGTTAATTATAGAATCTTTATTCACGTTTTGTAATATTTAATTGCTATTCATTCTAATTGATTGTAATTGATCTTATACATAGTAAACTGCTTTTCATAAGTCAAATGATATCTCTGCAAAAAAGGAACTTATAAGATATGTTATCTTCTATTTCAAATTTATATTTAAAATACATTTCAATTTATTTACTTCCTCTTTTTCATCGTTATATACATTCTATACATAATACATAATTCTAACCTTTTTATTCTTCGATTTACACAGGAACAATTGACATACTTCTTCTGCAAAAAAATAGAGCAAAAGCTTCTCCATCCATGTCATCGACGATCAACGGTATGTACTTCTATACCTTATCATTTTCCGTTTCACACTTTCAATTTATGTTATCAAATCACTGCATACTTTCATGAACTCAAACCTCGATATTCACATTAATTTAATTAGTTATTGAAATATATGTGTTTCCAATAAAACTATTTACTTTGATTTTCTTTGTTTTCATCCTACTATTTAATATCTCTGTCAATGCTGTTATTATTTTTGTTTAAATTAAAACTTCTAAATTAAAACGAGTTTTAATTCTACACACTTTTTCTTTTATGGAAAATCGATAATGCATCATTCGGTACTATTCATGAAAAGAGAAAATCTGGGAAACAATTTTTTTATCCCTTCATAGTAGGATACTTTTATTTTCTACAAATGAGCATAATACCAATGTACTTATATACCATAAATACATTGTTATTATGTTCGTATATTTGTATTATTGTTCTAATATATTGACTACTATCAATTTGACATATTTGTCCATACAAAAGAATAGCATTGTAATTCAGAATTATATATACAATGTTATTCTATTTTCTATTTGTATTGCACTTCTAAGTTATTGACTGTTGTTAATTTTTTATATTTATATTGTTTTTCTAAATTATTGGCCGCTATCAATTTGACATGTTTGTCCCTACAAAAGAATAGTAGTGTACTTCTGAATCATAAATACAATGTTATTCTACTTTTTTTATTTGTATTGATCTTCTAAATTATCGACTGCTGTCAATTTGATATATTTGCTATTTACTTACTTCAACTTATTTTTTCTATCTTTTTCTATTTTTTTTTTGTTTTTGTTAAATTCCATTTACTTATTACAACTTTTTTTTCTTAATCAGCACCTCGCATTTGACCATTTACTGTGACAAGTAATATTGTTTTCTCATAATTTTATAATTGATTGGATTTCATGGAATAAAACGATGTAATAAGATGGAATATAAATTTTTGTAACATCCGGTTTACCAGGTATATTGATTTGAGTATTTAATTCAAGGATTTTGGAGGGACTCGACGAGTTGGTGCCCTAACTCGTCGAGTAGGGTCGTGACTTGGTGACGTGGTTAATGAATGGACTCGACGAGTCGGAGAGATGACTTCAATTGTAACACCCCGTTTCTGGTACATATTTAATTCATTAAACGTCATTTTATAAGATCTACTCGACGAGTTGTAGCCCTAACTCGTCGAGTAGATGCCAAGTCTGGACGCGGGTTTAAGTGACCTACTCGACGAGTCCACGCCGTGACTCGGCGAGTAGGCCAGGCTGGGGGAAACCCTAATATTTAGGGTTTACACCCTATTTAAGCAACATTATAGGCCTCTTGTCCAGCCTCCATCACCTCCAGAGCAGTAATCCCGAAACCCTAATCCTCCATAAGTGAACTTGAGCTTTCTTTGTGATTTTGAGAGTTATTTGGTGTATTTGAAGCTTGTGAGAAGAAGAGGAAGAAAGAGGACTTCAAGAGAAGGTTGTAGATCCAGGAACAACATTAGCTTCTCTTCACTTTCTGGTAATTAAGCCTCATACTTGACTTGTAGTTTCTTAGATCTCCTTGTGGTCATCTTTATGAGGTTTTGGGTCCAAGGAGTTTGATCCTTGGGACTTGGACGACCCAAGTCGATTTACACATAGATCTGGAACCTTGGAGGGTCCTCATGGCATAAAGGTGCCATCTTTATGGCCACGACAACCCCAAAAATGAAATAAACCCCATTTTTGATCCTTTGAGCATAAAAGTCCCATGCATGAACGTAAAGTTCATGGCTTTACGTGTTATACCAATCTTAGGAACCTAGATCTATCTTCTGGATGAGTTTTGCACATCAGAAATCGAATTATTAGTCTTGGACATGCATGGACTCGGCGAGTCGTTCTTGGGACTCGGCGAGTCGTGAGTTGGTTCCCGAAACTGTTATGACTCAGAGGAACCCATTTTAGTTCAGAAGGGATTTGGATGAGTCCAGGGAAGTGACTCAATGAAATGGACAAAGCCATGGGTCTGGAAACCATGGGACTTGGCGAGTGCAGGAGCGTACTCGACGAGTCCAAGGCCATCTCCCAACTCATGAAGACGGACTCGACGAGTTGTTCATACAACTCGGCGAGTCATAAACTAGACACGTTATTAAGATGAAGATAAACTCAACGAGTTCAGGAAGAACTCGACGAGTCAGATGAAGATTGTCTCGATGTTATGATTGAAAGAGAACTCGTCGAGTTCTTGCTAAACTCGACGAGTAGAGTCGGGTTGGGGATAGATGGGAGGATTGGGACTTGGCGAGTTGTCGAGCCAACTCGGCGAGTCCGGTCAACTGGGAAGTTGACTTTGACCATGAGGTGGACTTTAGCCAGGGGTAAAAGGGTCATTTCACCCTAAGGATAGCTATTAGTTTCTGACTAAGTGTCATTGTGGAATTTATAGTCGGAGAGTCGTCGGAGTAGCAGCCAGATATCTTTCCGCTTAGTGTTTCAGCAGCCAGTTACGCGAGGTGAGTTTCCTCATTTACGAACGGGTCTACGGCCACATTGCCGGCCTGTTTAGATATAGTAGTTCCGGATTTCGGTCCGATGCCGGGGTGATCCCGAGAAGTAGTATGTATGCCTGATGTCTTTGTGATTCATGCATGTTTATGTTATGTGCTTCGTGTTCCGGACTTCGGTCTGATGACGGGCAAGCCCGATGCAGTAGTTATATATTTATTTTACATGCTTATGTATATGTTATGTTCAGTTATTCTGGGCTTCAGTCCGATGCAGTGGGCAAGGCCCGAGTTATTCCAGACTTCGGTCCGATGCAGTGCGCAAGGCCCGAGTTATTCTGGACTTCGGTCCGATGTAGTGGGCAAGGCCCGAGTATTTCCGGACTTCGGTCCGATGCAGTGGGCAAGGCCCAAGTTATTCCGGAATTCGGTCTAATGTAGTGGGCGAGGCCCAAGTTATTCTGGACTTCGGTCCGATGCAGTGGGCAAGGCCTAAGTTATTCCGGACTTCGGTCCGATGCAGTGGGCAAGGCCCAAGTTATTCCGGACTTCGGTCCGATGCAGTGGGCAAGGCCCAGTATGTGCTTTATGTGTTATTGTATGGTATGCGGTAGTTTGGGGAGCTCTCTAAGCTTTGTGCTTACAGTTTTCAGTTTTGGTTTCAGGTACTTCCACTAGCAAAGGGAATGGCTCGGGATGATCGTATGGCACACACTACAGTCTTCAGCCTGGGAGTTTTACTCTGATATTTTGATATGATATTTGACATGAGATTTGACATGTGATGGATCTTATGAGATTTTGAAACACATAGCGTATGGTTTTTATACTTTGGTAATGAAATGATGGTTTTAATAATGTTTTAAAAACGAAATTTTTGGGTGGTATTTTTGGGATGTTTCAAGTTGGTATCAGAGCCTTGGTTTGAGGAATTCGGGCACACTTTCGGGTGTGTCTGAACTCAAAGTTAGGAAGTGGTATAAAGTTTTCAAAATAAAAACCATGTTTACAAAAGGATTTTGAGAAAAGAAATTTTTTTAGAAAAAGTATAAAGAAAAGAGTTTTAGAAAAAGCGAAAAGAATTTTGAAAAAAAAAAGAGAAAAGGGTGTGGTGCATGCAATCCGCCGAGCTCAAGTAAGTACTCCCAAATTACCCATACAAGTTTATGCTATGTTATGATTATCAGCTTTATTAGAACATCATGCTAGATTAGGACTAAGGATCTAGGAAGGATGCCTTATGTGCCTGTTATATGTGTTCAACTTTATGAGAACTGCATGCTAGTACAGATTAGTCAGTATGATAGCCAAAGTAGTAGATGCTTGATTATGTGTATTCGATGCTCGAATGCTGCTTGCTTTGTGCTTTTAGGAGTCTTAGTTATCTTTCACTAAGTAGTAAACGAATATGTTACGTTGCATATTGCAAGGATTAAATAATTTCAGAAGGTTAAGTCTAGCTCTATTTCGCAGCTCTTGTCTGAGTCCAACCGTTGTGGAGTAGGATCTCTCATTCGAAGAATTATTTAGTCCGAGTAATATGTAATAGTATTCGCGAGCTAGTTAGTGAAAGAAAGCAGGGACTTCTTATGCAGCTGATGGCGGAGAGTGGATTGGTGATTACCCTAGGGCAAGCCTAGGAAGAAGTTTAGTACGAGATCAGTAGTAGTAGTAGTAGAAGGGGCCTGGTGGAGTCGAGGTAGTTCTTGAGGAAAGTACGGATAAATATGGAAGGTAGTATGGGCCCGTACTACTGAAAGCAAAGGATCTATACTCGAATCAAGGAAGGCTGAGATAAAACCAGGGAACTTGTAGCATGTGTGATCCCTCTAGCTATGAGTAGTATTTTGACTTGGTTTTGATGTATTTTCAGAATGGTGGTTTTACGACCCAGACCAGCAGTCGGCAGTTCAGGTGCCGGGGAGGGATCAGGCTCGGGTTCTGGAGCCGGACAGTTAGATGAGCAGACCATGGATTTTATCTCCTCGGAGGTCACACGCAGCATACTAGACCAGACCCCTGTGATTTTCGGGTCGGTCAAGGAGGGTATCTTAGAGCTTCTAGATGAGAAGTGAGCGCATTCCGTACTGAGATAGCGGCCATGATGGGATCGCGCTCGTTGACTTTCAGGGAGTTCAGAGCTTGTGGAGCTCCCGACTACCATGGGGCTCGGGACCCCATTGCGAGCACCAGATGGTTGGCGGATGTCGCCAACACATTCCGCTCCAGCAAATGTCCCGAGGGGGACAAGGTCAGACTAGCATCCCATCTTCTGAAGGACAGGGCACGAGATTGGTGGGAGGAGGTTGGGAGAGCCATTGGAGATGACACTGTGTTGGATGCAATGACATGGAGTGATTTCACGACCAGGTTCAGGGCCGAGTTTGCACCTGTCATTGAGGTGCAGCAGCTTGCTAGGGAGTTTCAGGACCTCCAGCAGACGACATAGACTGTGGCGGAGATTACCGCCAAGTTTAGGGAGAGGGCCCTTCTCGTTCCACAGTATGTGGTGGACGAGGAGATGACGAAGGCCCGATATCGTGAGATGTTGCGGAGTGATATCCGCCAGTTTGTGAGCCGTTCCAGATGTAAGACGCTGGAGGACATGATTGCGAGGGCTCGTGAGAGGGAGATTGACTTAGAGGTGGAGAGGAAGAGGAAGCCAGTGGTGGCGTCTGGCGCAGTAGGTTCGGGCAAGAAGCCCAAGGTATCATATCCTAGATCTCGGAGCCAGCAGAGCCACAGTCGTTGTGGCAAATGCGGCAGGATGCACAAGGGGGCGTGCAAGGCAGGGAGTTCGGTCTGCTACAAGTGCGGCCGAACGGGTCACATGAGCCGAGATTGTACAGCTACTACCACCACCACACCAACTTCAGACCTGATTTGCTTTCAGTGCAATCAGAGGGGACACAAGCGGTCCCAGTGCCCGAGCTTAGCAGCATCAGGGAAGGTGGCAGCACCTTCCCCTTCCACCTTGAGTATTACAGATGGCCGTCAGGGCTGGGTTGAGGCGCCTGCGGCGTGGAGTAGAGCTTTTCAGCTTACTGCAGATGAGGCACGAGCAGCTCCTGACGTGGTGACGGGTATGTATTTTTCTCTTACCTCTGTATTTGATATTATTTGTTTCTCATAATTATGTGTTTGTGTATAGGGTCGTTCTTAGTGAACGGCATCTCAGCTATGGTATTATTTGATTCGGGGGCTACCCGATCATTTGTGTCGCTCGCGCTTAGCAAGCGATTTAGCAGAGCTCCGGGGGAGCTGGATTGTCCAATTGACGTGGAAATAGCAGATGACATGACCGTCAGGGTCGCGAGAGTTCATAGAGGATGTACACTGCGGTTATTTGATGAGCAGTTCCCAGTAGATTTGGTTCCTATTCCCCTACGAGGGAACAAGGTTATAGTGGGTATGGATTGGCTGAGTTCCAATGGAGCAGCTATAGATTGTGAGCGACAGTTGGTTAGAGTTCGCACTCCCAGTGGGGGAGAGTTAGTGATTCAGGACGAGAGGCCACATCGCAGACCGATTCTTTGTTCAGCAGCGAGAGCGAGGCGCTATTTCCAGCAGGGTTGCGCGGGGTACGTCGCCTGTGTTATGGATACCCGGGATAAGGGCAAGGCGACGGTTGATGATGTACCGGTAGTACGAGAGTACCCGGATGTATTCCCGGAGGATTTGCCTGGGATACCTCCTGAGAGACGGTTTGAGTTTCGGATTGACCTGGTTCCTGGTACGGCTCCGATAGCCAAGGCACCGTATCAGCTGGCTCCTCCCGAGATACAGGAGTTGTCTACGCAGCTGCAAGAGCTACTAGACAAGGGTTTTATCAAGCCGAGCAGTTCACCATGGGGAGCCCCGATCCTGTTTGTGAAGAAGAAGGACGGGTCGCACCGTATGTGCATTGATTACCGGGAGCTGAATAAGGTAACGGTGAAGAACCGTTACCCACTCCCGAGGATAGATGATTTGTTCGATCAGGTTCAGGGAGCATCTTGGTTTTCCAAGAGTAATCTACGGTCCGGATATCATCAAATGCGGGTCAGAGATGATGATGTGCAGAAGACCGCTTTTAGGACCCGCTATGGTCATTATGAGTTTGTGGTGATGTCGTTTGGGCTCACCAATGCTCCAGCCGCGTTCATGGACCTCATGAACCGCGTGTGTAGGCCGATGCTGGATCGGTCTGTGATAGTATTCATTGGTGACGTCTTGGCCTATTCCAAGACAGAGGAGCAGCACGAGGAACACCTGAGGAAGGTGCTTGAGACCTTGACGAGGGAAAGAATTTTCGCAAAGTTCTCCAAGTGCGAATTCTGGTTGCGCGAGGTGCAGTTTCTGGGGCACATTGTCAACGAGAAGGGTATATTAGTAGATTCGGCCAAGATTGAGGTCGTGATGCAATGGGAGGTCCCGAGGTCTCCATTCGAGATTCGGAGCTTCCTGGGATTGGCAGGGTACTACAGGAGATTTATCCAGGATTTCTCCAAGATAGCAGTACCATTGACCCGACTGACCAAGAAGTCGGTAGTGTTTCGTTGGGGTCCTGAGCAGCAGACAGCCTTTGAGACGCTCAAGCAGCGATTGTGCGAGGCGCCGATTCTTACCCTGCCAGAGGGAGTAGATGACTTTGTAGTCTACTGTGACGCTTCGATCACAGGTATGGGAGCAGTGTTGATGCAGCGCGGGCATGTGATAGCTTATACCTCGAGACAGTTGAAGCCTCACGGGGCTAACTACCCGACGCATGATTTGGAGTTGGGGGCTGTAGTGTTCGCCCTAAATATTTGGCGGCATTACCTCTATGGGGTCCGGTGTACTATTTACACGGACCACAAGAGTTTGAGGTACCTCATGGATCAGCCGAATCTGAACGTGAGGCAGTGTCGGTGGTTAGACGTGGTAAAGGATTACGATTGTGAGATCCTCTACCACCCAGGCAAGGCCAACGTAGTTGCCGACGCCCTGAGCCGCAAGGCGGTAGCGGCTCCGATTCGAGATATCTGCTTGAGGATGACAGTAGTTACTCCACTGTTGGAGAAGATTAGGGAGGCGCACGTTGAGGTCCTGAAAGAGGAGTGCCAGAAGTGTGAGAGGATAATTGGCCGAGTGGCTTCGTTTGATTATGACAGTCGGGGATTGTTGACCCTGCATGGGAGGATCTAGGTACCGTACTGGGGAGGAGTACAGCAGGTGTTGATGGATGAGGCCCACAAGTCTCGGTTCTCCATCCATCCAGGGGCGACGAAGATGTACAGGGATCTTCGCCCGAATTATTGGTGGCCCTGCATGAAGCGGGACGTCGCCTGGTACGTTGAGAGGTGCCTGACCTGCAGGAAGGTCAAGGCGGAGCACCAGAGGCCGCACGGCAAGATGCAGCCATTAGATATTCCCGTGTGGAAATGGGAGGATATCACTATGGATTTTATTACAAAGCTTCCCAGGACCGCACGTGGGGTTGATTCGATATGGGTCATCGTGGATCGATTGACCAAGAGTGCTCATTTTATACCGATCCAGGAGAGCATCTCACCCAAGAAGTTGTCCGAGATTTATGTGCGAGAGGTAGTGGCACGTCATGGAGTGCCTGTCTCGGTGGTGTCAGACCGAGATGTCCGGTTTACTTCCAGATTTTGGAATCGGTTTCACGACGATATTGGTACTTGTCTCCATTTCAGCACCGCTTTCCACCCTCAGACGGACGGGCAGAGCGAGAGGATGATTCAGACTCTCGAGGACATGCTTCGAGCATGTGTGCTAGATTTCGGTGGCAGTTGGTATACGTATCTTCCGTTAGCGGAGTTTTTGTATAACAACAGCTACCACTCCAGTATAGACCGGCCTCCCTTCGAGATGCTCTACGGGAGGAAGTGTAGGACCCCAATCTGCTAGGGTGAGGTCGGTCAGAGAGTCATGGGGAGTATGGAGGTAGTACTCAAGACCACGGAGGGAATTCAGCAAGTCCGGAGCAGGCTCCAGACTGCTCAGAGTCGGCAGAAGAGTTATGCCGACAAGCGGCGTTCGGACTTGGAGTTTCAGGTGGGCGATATGTTCCTCCTGAAAGTGTCACCTTGGAAGGGTGTTATCAGATTTCGGAAGCGGGGCAAGCTGGGCCCCAAGTTCATTGGTCCGTTTAGGGTTTTGGCCCGGGTAGGACGGGTTGCTTATCGGTTAAATCTTCCTGCAGAGCTCAGCCAGATCCACAGCACGTTCCATGTTTCTCAGTTGAAGAAGTGTGTAGTGGATGATTCAGCAGTGGTATCCCTGGAGGACATTCAGGTTGACGATAGCCTGAACTATATCGAGAGACCAGTGGCGATTCTAGATCGCAAGGTGAAAGAGCTGAGGAACAAGAGAGTAGAGTTAGTGAAGGTGCAGTGGCAGCACCGCAAGGGCTCAGAGTGGACATGGGAGCCCGAGGAGGAGATGAGAGGGCACTACCCGGAGTTGTTTCCAGATGCAGCAGACTTCGAGGACGAAGTCTAAGACAAGTGGGGGAGAATTGTAACGCCCGTTTCTGGTACATATTTAATTAATTAAATGTCATTTTATAAGATCTACTCGACGAGTTGTAGCCCTAACTCGTCGAGTAGATGCCAGGTTTGGACGCGGGCTTAAGTGACCTACTCGATGAGTCCACGCCGTGACTCGGCGAGTAGGCCAGTCTGGGGGAAACCCTAATATTTAGGGTTTGCACCCTATTTAAGCAACATTATAGGCCTCTTATCCAGCCTCCATCACCTCCAGAGCAGTAATCCCGAAACCCTAATCCTCCATAAGTGAACTTGAGCTTTCTTTGTGATTTTGAGAGTTATTTGGTGTATTTGAAGCTTGTGAGAAGAAGAGGAAGAAAGAGGACTTCAAGAGAAGGTTGTAGATCCAGGAACAACATTAGCTTCTCTTCACTTTCTGGTAATCAAGCCTCATACTTGACTTGTAGTTTCTTAGATCTCCTTGTGGTCATCTTTATGAGGTTTTGGGTCCAAGGAGTTTGATCCTTGGGACTTGGACGTCCCAAGTCGATTTACACACAGATCTGGAACCTTGGAGGGTCCTCATGGCATAAAGGTGCCATCTTTATGACCATGAGAACCCCAAGAATGAAATAAACCCCATTTTTGATCCTTTGAGCATAAAAGTCCCATGCATGAACGTAAATTTCATGGATTTACGTGTTATACCGATATTAGGAGCCTAGATCTACCTTCTGGATGAGTTTTGCACATCAGAAATCGAATTATTAGTCTTGGACATGCATGGACTCGGCGAGTCGTTCTTGGGACTCGGCGAGTCGTGAGTTGGTTCCCAAAACTGTTATGACTCAGAGGAACCCATTTTAGTTCAGAAGGGATTTGGATGAGTCCAGGGAAGGGACTCAATGAAATGGACAAAGCCATGGGCCTGGAAACCATGGGACTCGGTTTAGTGCAGGAACGTACTCGGCGAGTCCAAGGCCATCTCCCAACTCATGAAGACAGACTCGACCAGTTGTTCATACAACTCGGCGAGTCACAGACTAGACACGATATTAAGATGAAGATAAACTCGACGATTTCAGGAAGAACTCGACGAGTCAGATGAAGATTGTCTCGATGTTATGATTAAAAGAGAACTCGTCGAGTTCTTGCTAAACTCGACGACTAGAGTCGGGTTGGGGATAGATGGGAGGATTGGGACTCGGCGAGTTGTCGAGCCAACTTGACGAGTCCGGTCAACTGGGAAGTTGACTTTGACCATGAGGTGGACTTTAGCCAGGGGTAAAAGGGTCATTTCACCCTAAGGATAGCTATTAGTTTCTGACTAAGTGTCATTGTGGAATTTATAGCCGGAGAGTCGTCGGAGTAGCAACCAGATATCTTTCCGCTTAGTGTTTCAGCAGCCAGTTACGCGAGGTGAGTTTCCTCATTTAGGAACGGGGTGATCCTGAGAAGTAGTATGCATGCCTAATGTCTTTGTGATTCATGTATGTTTATGTTATGTGCTTTGTGTTCCGGACTTCGGTCTGATGTCCGGCAAGCCTGATGCAGTAGTTATATATTTATTTTACATGCTTATGTATATGTTATGTTCAGTTATTCCAGGCTTCGGTCCGATGCAGTGGGCAAGGCCCGAGTTATTCTGGACTTCGGTCCGATGCAGTGCGCAAGGCCCGAGTCATTCCGGACTTCGGTCCGATGCAGTGGGCAAGGCCCGAGTATTTCCGGACTTCGGTCCGATGTAGTGGGCAAGGACCAAGTTATTCCGGAATTCGGTCTAATGTAGTGGGCAAGGCCCAAGTTATTCTGGACTTCGGTTCGATGCAGTGGGCAAGGCCCAAGTTATTCCGGACTTCAGTTCGATGCAGTGGGCAAGGCCCAAGTTATTCCGGACTTCGGTCCGATGCAGTGGGCAAGGCCCAGTATGTGCTTTATGGGTTATTATATGGTATGTGGTAGTTTGGGGAGCTCACTAAGCTTTGTGCTTACAGTTTTCAGTTTTGGTTTCAGGTACTTCCACTAGCAAAGGGAAGGGCTCGGGATGATCGAATGGCACACACCACAGTCTTCGTCCTGGGAGTTTTACTCTGATATTTTGATATGATATTTGACATGAGATTTGACATGTGATAGATCTTATGAGATTTTGAAACACATAGCTTATGGTTTTTATACTTTGGTAATGAAATGATGGTTTTAATAATGTTTTAAAAACGAAATTTTTGGGTGGTATTTTTGGGATGTTTCAAGTTGGTATTAGAGCCTTGGTTCGAGGGATCCGGGCACACTTTCGGGTGTGTCTGAACTCAAACTAAGGAAGTGGTATAAAGTTTTCAAAAGAAAAACCATGTTTACAAAAGGATTTTGAGAAAAGAAAACAATTTTAGAAAAAGTATAAAGAAAAGAGTTTTAGAAAAAGCGAAAAGAATTTTGAAAAAAAAAGAGAAAAGGGTGTGGTGCATGCAATTAGCCGAGCTGAAGTAAGTACTCCCAAATTACCCATACAAGTTTATGCTATGTTATGATTATCAGCTTTATTAGAACAGCATGCTAGATTAGGACTAAGGATCTAGGAAGGATGCCTTATGTGCCTGTTATATGTGTTCAGCTTTATGAGAACTGCATGCTAGTACATATTAGTCAGTATGATAGCCAGAGTAGTAGATGCTTGATTATGTGTATTCGATGCTCGAATGCTGCTTGCTTTGTGCTTTTAGGAGTCTTAGTTATCTTTCACTAAGTAGTAAACAAATATGTTACGTTTCATATTGCAAGGACTAAATAATTTCAGAAGGTTAAGTCTAGCTCTATTTCGCAGCTCTTGTGTCCAACCGTTGTAGAGTAGGATCTCTCATTCGAAGAATTATCTAGTCTGAGTAATATTTAATAGTATTCGCGAGCTAGTTAGTGAAAGAAGGCAGGGACTTCTTATGCAGCTGATGGCGGAGAGTGGATTGGTGGGAGGAGGTCCGGAGAGCCATTGGAGATGACATTGTGTTGGATGCGATGACATGGAGTGATTTCACGACCAGGTTCAGGGCCGATTTTGCACCTGTCATTGAGGTGCAACAGCTTGCTAGGGAGTTTCAGGACCTCCAGCAGACGACAGAGACTGTGGCGGAGATTACCGCCAAGTTTAGGGAGAGGGCCCTTCTCGTTCCGCAGTATGTGGTGGATGAGGAGATGAAGAAGGCCCGATATCATGAGATGTTGCGGAGTGATATCCGCCAGTTTGTGAGCCGTTCCAGCTGCAAGAGCTGGAGGACATGATTGCGAGGGCTCATGAGAGGGAGATTGACTTAGAGGTGGAGAGGAAGAGGAAGCCAGAGGTGGCGTCTGGCGCAGCAGGTTCGGGCAAGAAGCCCAAGGTATCAAATCCTAGATCTCGGAGCCAGCAGAGCCACAGTCGTTGTGGCAAATGCGGCAGGATGCACGAGGGGGCGTGCAAGGTAGGGAGTTCGGGCTGCTACAAGTGCGGCCAAACGGGTCACATGAGCCGAGATTGTACAGCTACTACCACCACCACACCAGCTTCAGACCTGATTTGCTTTCAGTGCAATCAAAGGGGACACAAGCGGTCCCAGTGCCCGAGCTTAGCAGCAGCAGGGAAGGTGGCAGCACCTTCCCCTGCCACCTTGAGGATTACAGATGGCCGTCGGGGTCGGGCTGAGGCGCCTGCGGTGTGGAGTAGAGCTTTTCAGCGTACTGCAGAGGAGGGACGAGCAGCTCCTGACGTGGTGACGGGTATGTATTTGTCTCTTACCTCTATATTTGATATTATTTGTTTCTCATAATTATGTGTTTGTGTATAGGGTCGTTCTTAGTGAACGACATCTCAGCTATTGTATTATTTGATTCGGGGGCTACCCGATCATTTGTGTCGCTCGCGCTTAGCAAGCGATTTAGCAGAGTTCGGGGGGAGTTGGATTGTCCACTTGACGTGGAAATAGCAGATGACAGGACCGTCAGGGTCGCAAGAGTTCATAGAGGATGTACACTGCGGTTATTTGATGAGCAGTTCCCAGTAGATTTGGTTCCTATTCCCCTGCGAGGGAACAAGGTTATAGTGGGTATGGATTGGCTGAGTTCCAATGGAGCAGTGATAGATTGTGAGCGACAGTTGGTTAGAGTTCGCACTCCCAGTGGGGGAGAGTTACTGATTCAGGGCGAGAGGCCACAACGCGGACCGATTCTTTTTTCAGCAGCGAGAGCGAGGCGCTGTTTCCAGCAGGGTTGCGTGGGGTACGTCGCCTATGTTATGCATACCCGGGATAAGGGCAAGGCGATGGTTGATGATGTACCGGTAGTACGAGAGTACCCGGATATATTCCCGGAGGATTTGCCTGGGAAACCTCCTGAGAGACAGGTTGAGTTTCGGATTGACCTGGTTCCTGGTGCGGCTCCGATAGCCAAGGCACCGTATCGGCTGGCTCCTCCCGAGATGCAGGAGCTGTCTACGTAGCTGCAAGCGCTGCTAGACAAGGGTTTTATCAGGCCGAGAAGTTCACCATGGGGAGCCCCGATCCTGTTTGTGAAGAAGAAGTACGGGTCGCACCGTATGTGCATTGATTACTGGGAGCTGAATAAGGTAACGGTGAAGAACCGTTACCCACTCCTGAGAATAGATGATTTGTTCGATCAGCTTCAGGGAGCATCTTGGTCTTCCAAGATTGATCTACGGTCCGGATATCATTAGATGCAGGTCAGAGATGATGATGTGCAGAAGACCGCTTTTAGGACCCGCTATGGTCATTATGAGTTTGTGGTGATGCTGTTTGGGCTCACCAATGCTCCAGCCACGTTCATGGATAGTTTTCATTGATGACATCTTGGTTTATTCCAAGACAGAGGAGCAGCACGAGGAACACCTGAGGGAGGTGCTTGAGACCTTGAGGAGGGAGAGACTTTTCGTAATGTTCTCCAAGTGCGAATTCTGGTTGCACGAGGTGCAGTTTCTGGGGCACCTTGTCAACCAGAAGGGTATATTAGTAGATCCGGCCAAGATTGAGGCTGTGATGCAGTGGGAGGTCCCGAGGTCTCCATCCGAGATTCGGAGCTTCCTGGGATTGGCAGGGTACTACAGGAGATTCATCCTGGATTTCTCCAAGATAGCAGTACCATTGACCCGACTGACCAAGAAGTCGGTAGTGTTTCACTGGGGTCCTGAGTAGCAAACAGCCTTTGAGACGCTCAGGAAGCGATTGTGCGAGGCGCCGATTCTTACCCTGCCAGAGGGAGTAGATGACATTGTAGTCTACTGTGACGCTTCGATCACAGGTATGGGAGCAGTGTCGATGCAGCGGGGGTATGTGATAGCTTATGCCTCGAGACAGTTGAAGCCTCACGAGGCTAACTACCCGACACATGATTTGGAGTTGGGGGCTGTAGTGTTTGCCCTAAATATTTGGCGGCATTACCTCTATGGGGTCCGATGTACTATTTACACGGACCACAAGAGTTTGAGGTACCTCATGGATCAGCCAAATCTGAACATGAGGCAGCGTCGGTGGTTAGACGTGGTAAAGGATTACGATTGTGAGATCCTCTACCACCCAGGCAAGGCCAACGTAGTGGCCGACGCCCTGAGCCGCAAGGCGGTTGCGGCTCCGATTCGAGATATCTACTTGAGGATGATAGTAGTTACTCCACTGTTGGAGAAGATTAGGGAGGCACAGGTTGAGGGCCTGAAGGAGGAGTGCCAGAAGTGTGAGAGGATAATTGGCCGAGTGGCTTCGTTTGATTATGACAGTCGGGGATTGTTGACCCTGCATGGGAGGGTCTAGGTACCGTACTGGGGAGGAGTACAGCAGGTATTGATGGATGAGGCCCACAAGTCTCGGTTCTCCATCCATCTAGGGGCGACGAAGATGTACAGGGATCTTCGCCCGGATTATTGGTGGCCCTGCATGAAGCGGGACGTCGCCTGGTACGTTGAGAGGTGCCTGACCTGCAGGAAGGTCAAGGCAGAGCACCAGAGGCCGCACGGAAAGATGCAGCCAGTAGATATTCCCGTGTGGAAATGGGAGGATATCACTATGGATTTTATTACAAAGCTTCCCAGGACCGCACGTGGGGTTGATTCGATATGGGTCATCGTGGATCGATTGACCAAGAGCGCTCATTTTATACCGATCCAGGAGAGCATCTCACCCAAGAAGTTGTCCGAGATTTATGTGCGAGAGGTAGTGACACGTCATGGAGTGCCTGTCTCGGTGGTGTCAGACCGAGATGTCCGGTTTACTTCCAGATTTTGGAATCGGTTTCACGACGAGATTGGTACTTGTCTCCATTTCAGCACCGCTTTCCACCCTCAGACGGACGGGCAGAGCGAGAGGACGATTCAGACTCTCGAGGACATGCTTCGAGCATGTGTGCTAGATTTCGGTGGCAGTTGGTATACGTATCTTCCGTTAGCGGAGTTTTTGTATAACAACAGCTACCACTCCAGTATAGACCGGCCTCCCTTCGAGATGCTCTACGGGAGGAAGTGTAGGACCCGAATCTGCTGGGGTGAGGTCGGTCAGAGAGTCATGGGGACTACGGAGGTAGTACTCAAGACCACGGAGGGAATTTAGCAAGTCCGGAGCAGGCTCCAGACTGCTCAGAGTCGGCAGAAGAGTTACGCCGACAAGCGGCGTTCGGACTTGGAGTTTCAGGTGGGCGATATGGTCCTCCTGAAAGTGTCACCCTGAAAGGGTGTTATCAGATTTCGGAAGCGGGGCAAGCTGGGCCCCTGGTTCATTGGTCCGTTTAGGGTTTTGGCCCGGGTAGGACGGGTTGCTTATCGGTTAGATCTTCCAGCAGAGCTCAGCCAGATCCACAGCACGTTCCATGTTTCTCAGTTGAAGAAGTGCGTAGTGGATGATTCAACATTGGTACCCCTGGAGGACATTCAGGTTGACGATAGCCTGAACTATATCGAGAGACCAGTTGCGATTCTAGATCGCAAGGTGAAAGAGCTGAGGAAAAAGAGAGTATAGTTAGTGAAGGTGCAGTGGCAACACCACAAGGGCTCGGAGTGGACATGGGAGCCCGAGGAGGAGATGAGAGAGCACTACCCGGAGTTGTTTCCAGATGCAGCAGACTTCGAGGACGAAGTCTAAGACAAGTGGGGGAGAATTGTAACGCCCTATTTCTGGTATGTATTTAATTCATTAAACGTCATTATATAAGATCTACTCGACGAGTTGTAGCCCTAACTCGTTGAGTAGATGCCAGGTTTGGACGCCGGTTTAAGTGACCTACTCGATGAGTCCACGCTGTGACTCGGCGAGTAGGCCAGTCAGGGGGAAACCCTAGTATTTAGGGTTTTCACCCTGTTTAAGCAACATTATAGGCCTCTTGTCCAGCCTCCATCACCTCCAGAGCAGTAATCCCGAAACCCTAATCCTCCATAAGTGAACTTGAGCTTTCTTTGTGATTTTGAGAGTTATTTTGTGTATTTGAAGCTTGTGAGAAGAAGAGGAAGAAAGAGGACTTCAAGAGAAGGTTGTAGATCCAGGAACAACATCAGCTTCTCTTCACTTTCTGGTAATCAAGCCTCATACTTGACTTGTAGTTTCTTAGATCTCCTTGTGGTCATCTTTATGAGGTTTTGGGTCCAAGGAGTTTGATCCTTGGGACTTGGACGTCCCAAGTCGATTTACACACAGATCTGGAACCTTGGAGGGTCCTCATGGCATAAAGGTGCCATCTTTATGGCCATGAGAACCCCAAGAATGAAATAAACCCCATTTTTGATCCTTTGAGCATAAAAGTCCCATGCATGAACGTAAAGTTCATGGATTTACGTGTTATACTGATCTTAGGAGCCTAGATCTACCTTCTGAAAGAGTTTTGCACATCAGAAATCGAATTATTAGTCTTGGACATGCATGGACTCGGCGAGTCGTGAGTTGGTTCCCAAAACTGTTATGACTCAGAGGAACCCATTTTAGTTCAGAAGGGATTTGGATGAGTCCAGGGAAGGGACTCAATGAAATGGACAAAGCCATGGGCCTGGAAACCATGGGACTCGGCGAGTGCAGGAATGTACTCGGCGAGTCCAAGGCCATCTCCCAACTCATGAAGACGGACTCGACGAGTTGTTCCTACAACTCGACGAGTTGTTCATACAACTCGGCGAGTCACAGACTAGACACGTTATTAAGATGAAGATAAACTCGACGAGTCAGATGAAGATTGTCTCGATGTTATGATTGAAAGAGAACTCGTCGAGTGCTTGCTAAACTCGACGAGTAGAGTCGGGTTGGGGATAGATGGGAGGATTGGGACTCGGCGAGTTGTCGAGCCAACTCGGCGAGTCCGGTCAACTGGGAAGTTGACTTTGACCATGAGGTGGACTTTAGCCAGGGGTAAAAGGGTCATTTCACCCTATGGATAGGTATTAGTTTCTGACTAAGTGTCATTGTGGAATTTATAGCCGGAGAGTCGTCGGAGTAGCAGCCAGATATCTTTCCGCTTAGTGTATCAGCAGCCAGTTACGCGAGGTGAGTTTCCTCATTTAGGAACGGGTCTACGGCCATAATGCCGACCCGTTTAGATATAGTAGTTCCGGATTTCGGTCCGATGCCAGGGTGATCCCGGGAAGTAGTATGCATGCCTGATGTCTTTGTGATTCATGCATGTTTATGTTATGTGCTTTGTGTTCCGGACTTCGGTCCGATGCCGGGCAAGCCTGATGCAGTAGTTATATATTTATTTTACATGCTTATGTATATGTTACGTTCAGTTATTCCGGGCTTCGGTCCGATGCAGTGGGCAAGGCCCGAGTTATTCCGGACTTTGGTCCGATGTAGTAGGCAAGGCCCGAGTTATTCCGGACTTCGGTCTGATGCAGTGGGCAAGGCCCGAGTTATACCGGACTTCGGTCCGATGTAGTGGGCAAGGCCCGAGTATTTCCGGACTTCGGTCCGATGCAGTGGGCAAGGCCCAAGTTATTCCGGACTTCGGTTCGATGCAGTGGGCAAGGCCCAAGTTATTCCGGGCTTCGGTCCGATGCAGTGGGCAAGGCCCAGTATGTGCTTTATGTGTTATTGTATGGTATGTGGTAGTTTGGGGAGCTCACTAAGCTTTGTGCTTACAGTTTTCAATTTTGGTTTCAAGTACTTCCACTAGCAAAGGGAATGGCTCGGGATGATCGCATGGAACACGCTACAGTCTTCAGCCTAGGAGTTTTACTCTGATATTTTGATATGATATTTGACATGAGATTTGACATGTGATAGATCTTATGAGATTTTGAAACACATAGCTTTTGGTTTTTATACTTTGGTAATGAAATGATGGTTTTAATAATGTTTTAAAAACAAAATTTTTGGGTGGTATTTTTGGGATGTTTCATCAATGGAGTCTAAATGGCATATAGAGCAAAATATGTTATGCATGGATATCAAGATCGGACCATTATGTGAATTTTGGGTATTAGGAGGTCAGATCTATGAGTTAGAGTTACAGATCTGACCTAAGGTGGTTGAATGAGAAATCCGATTGAGCCAACTCGCCGAGTCCATGGGATGACTCGACAAGTCGTAGCGGGTGTGACCTAGTAGCCTGGACCCAATGCTAACTCAGCGAGTTGGGAGTCTGATAGGTTTTATACAAACAATCCTATGTGTGCATGCAACCCTAATTTGATCTATGTTTTCACTATAAGACATACAACTATATGAACACAAAATAAACCCTAGCATGCTTCTATAATTTTCGAAAAACATATAGAAGTGTAGAAGACATACCTTTGTTGTTATATTGCAATAACAACTAGTTTCCTTGATCTCTTGAACTCTTGAAAGCAAGCACCACAATTGTAGTGCCTCTAATGGCTCACAAACACCTTGAAGCAAGAAGGCAATTAAGAGAGAGAGGGGAAGGATGCTAATTTCGGCCCTAGGGTTTCCCTTGGAATCAAGTGGCCTAAAATTGAAGCATAGGGCATCTATTTATACTGTAGGGTGCTAGGGTTTCAGTCTAAACCCTAATGGATAGCTTAGCCACCAAGCAGCCCAAGGAACCTTCTGGAATGAGGCCCTTGGACAAAAATATGATGATCCCTCATCATAATTTCGTTCCCCCTTAGTCCATAAGGTTTCCCAGCCCAAAACTCAACTATCACACATTTGACAGTTTATACCCCTTTATTTAATTAATCTCTCTTAGTCACCAAATTAATTCCTAATTAATTTATGACTAATACTAATTAAATAAATATGATTTCTCCTTTAATATATTATTCTTATAATATATTAATAAACCATAATATCTTCTCTCTCATATCAAATTACCTTGTCAAGTTGCTTTGGTGAAGGCAACCCAAAAGGACCATGCACACTCGGGTCAAGTACATACCAAATACAGTTACGGACTTAGACACTAATCCAACAGTCTCCCACTTGGATAAGTCTAGTAACCACATCTCACCTATGACTTCCGTATCCGATTAGCAATCGTAGCTTTCAATAGCCGCTGTCAACTCTGACCAATAATCTGTCCTTCAGATAAGGGATCGTATAATCCTCTGTTCTAGATATCATGCTAACAATACTTATTGTTTAGCATTTTATTTCTTGATCTCTAATTTGTTCGACATAGAACTCAGTTGAACACATCAACTTCATCCTGACCGGGCCCGGCACATAAGTCAAACCAAATCATCAAGTGGCCAAGATATCGCTTTTATTCTCATAGAATAAAAGGAACAGAAAAACGTCGACTAATATGCCTTTATCATTTACTAGTTAAACCACACACAATAATGCGTTTTATAACATCAAGTTACTGATGCGTTTTCGCATTATCAATGTATAATCAACCAGCAAACAATAACCATATCTCTAGGTTTAAAGATTATATGATATTATCATCTTGCGATCAATTGTGATAACATTCATGAAGTGATACCAGCAAGTGTGGGTCTATTCCAATGCTCAATACAAATTTCATAAGCACTCATAAACTTTGAAGCAAACCTTTGCTATGTCTAAAACTTTTCAGACAATCTACAAACAAATTTATGACAATCTTCCTTCATATCTACTTCCAACATATGAACGATTGTGGACTGTTCGAATAATCTTATTATTCAGGAAGTCAAAACATGCAAAATTGAAACAATAGATAAATAATCAACACAAGATAGAAGCTTTCTTATAAATAACACACCTTTATTTAATCATCAAATGTTGAATACATGATCATCCATTACAAGTTTCCTACCTATCTAATCTAAACTAATATCGTCCTTCAGCCCTACGCTCCTAGCGTGCTGCAAATGTTTAACCCTACTCAGTCCCTTCGTGAGGGGATCTGCTGGGTTATCTTCTGATGATACCCTCTTCACAACGAGGAGTCCCTCTTCTACCCGATGTCTAATAAAATGGTATTTCCTGTCGATATGTCGAGATCTGCCATGATCCCTTGGTTCCTTGGTTAAGGCAACCGCTCCTTCATTATCACAGAAAATTTCCATGGGCTCCTTTATGGATGGCACAACTCCAAGGTCTCCAATGAAGTTCTTCAACCATATAGCCTCCTTTGACGCCTCGCTTGCCGCAATGTACTCTGATTCGCACGTTGAATCAGCTACGGTTTCTTGCTTGGAACTTTTCCAAGTCACTGCTCCTCCATTCAGGGTAAAGACCCAGCCTGACTGTGATCGGTAATTATCCCGATCTGTCTGGAAACTAGCGTCACTGTACCCTCGCACCCTTAAGTCATCACTCCCACCCAGGACTAGAAACCATTCCTTAGTCCTTCGTAGGTACTTAAGAATATTCTTGACAGCAATCCAATGTGCCCTACCAGGATTCCCTTGATATCTGCTGACCATGCTCAAAGCGAAAGCCACATCAGGGCGAGTACAGGTCATAGCGTACATAATTGAGCCAACTGCGGAAGCGTAAGGTACTCGGCTCATATCAGCTATTTCTGCCTCTGTACTCGGGCTCTGAGTCTTACTCAGTTTGGTATTGCATTGGATTGGTAACTCCCCTTTCTTGGAATTTTCCGTACTAAAACGTTTTAGTACCCTTTCCAAGTATGTATCCTGACTGAGTCCTATCAGTCTCTTACTTCTGTCTCTCACTATCCTTATTCCCAGAATATATGCAGCCTCTCCGAGGTCCTTCATAGCGAAACACTTCCCAAGCCAGGACTTGACCTCCTGCAATGTTGGGATGTCGTTTCCTATGAGTAGTATGTCATCGACATACAATACGAGGAAGCTCACTATACTCCCACTGGCCTTGACATATACACATGACTCATCTTCATTTCGCAGAAAACCAAACTCTTTGACCTTCTCGTCAAAACAAAGATTCCATCTGCGAGACGCTTGCTTTAATCCATAAATGGATTTCTCAAGCTTGCACACTCTATTTGGATGCTTTGCATCGACAAAACCCTCTGGCTGATTCATGTAAACATCCTCAGCCAACTTCCCATTTAGGAAAGCGGTTTTTACGTCCATCTGCCAAATTTCATAATCATGAAACGCAGCTATCGCAAGCATTACCCTAATAGACTTTATTTTCGCAACTGGTGAGAAGGTCTCATCATAGTCAACTCCAGGAGTTTGAGTAAAGCCCTTCGCGACCAATCGCGCTTTATAAGTGTGCACTTTCCCATTCATGTCTGTCTTCTTCTTGAAGATCCACTTGCACCCGACCGTCTTACGACCTGGCACATTGTCAACCAAATTCCAAACTTGGTTGTCATACATGGACTGAATCTCGCTATCCATTGCCTCTTTCCATTTAACAGACTCTGGGCCTGCCATGGCTTCCTTGTAGCTGTTAGGTTCGTCCAAATTTACTAGTGTACTATCACTAATAAACGTATCCCCGTCAGTAGTAATATGGAAACCATAAAACTGGGGTGGAACAACAACTCTACTTGAACGTCTAAGAGGTAAGGACTGGTCAATAGGTTCAACAGGAGTTTCCTCCTCAGGTTGCATGCCAGTGTCAGAGGTTCCTTCTTCTCCTGACTCTTGAAGCTCTTCAAGGTCAATTTGACTCCCACTGTCTTCTTGGCTTATGAGTTCTCTTTCTCTGAAAACCCCTCTCCTAGCAACAAAGACAACATTGTCATTTGGTCTATAGAAGAGATAACCAAAAGACTTATGTGGATAGCCGATGAAATAACACTTCTCACTACGAGGTTCTAGCTTGTCGTGAGTCTCTCGTCTTACGAAAGCTTCACAACCCCAAACCTTGATATGTGCTAACGAGGGAGCTTTCCCTGTCCACATCTCGTGAGGTGTTTTGGTAACCTTCTTGGTGGGAACTATGTTAAGGATATGGGCGGCAGTCTCCAAGGCATACCCCCAGAATGAGATTGGTAACGAAGCACGACTCATCATAGAGCGAACCATGTCCAACAAGGTTCGATTACGTCTCTCAGCCACACCATTCAATTGTGGCGTTCTAGGAGGCGTCAATTGTGAAACTATTCCACACTCTTTCAGATAGTCGTGAAACTCAAGACTTAGGTACTCTCCCCCTCGATCAGATCGAAGCATCTTGATTTTCCTGCCCAACTGATTCTCTACTTCATTCTTGAACTCTTTGAACTTTTCAAAGGTTTCTGACTTCTGCTTGATTAAGTAAATATATCCATATCTGCTATAATCATCTGTAAAAGTCACGTAGAAGCGACAAGCGTCCCTTGTGGTGGATCTAAAGGGTCCACATACATCTGTGTGTATGAGATCCAATACACCCTCACCCCTTTCACATGTGCCAGTAAAGGGTGACTTGGTCATCTTCCCAAGTAAACAAGACTCACACACGTCATCGTCCCTAAGGTCGAAAGACTCCAAGACTCCATCCTTTTGGAGTTGGGCTATGCGTTTCTTGTTCACATGGCCAAGGCGACAATGCCACAAGCATGCTTTGTCCAAACTTGTGGACGAATCAATATTCAAAACATCATTTCCTAAATTATCAATAACTAACACAGATTCATAAATCCCATTACAAGGTAATGCATTGAAATAAAAGACACCATTCAAATAAGCATTAATAGAACCATTACTATTATCAAATGAATATCTGAAACCTTGTCTAAACAAACCATGAAAAGAAATGATGTTTCTTGCCATATCTGGCGAATAGCAACAATTATTTAAATCTAGCCCTAACCCATTACTCAACACTAAGGAATAAACTCCGATCTTGGTTACTGGTGAAGACTTCTTGTTTCCCATGATCAAGCTTATCCTTCCATGCTCCACTTCCCTACTTCTTTTTAGGCCCTGCATATCAGAACAAATGTGGTAACCACACCCTGTATCAAGAACCCATGAAGTAGCAAATGATGAGTTATTAGATTTAATTAAATACATACCTGCGAAGGTGGGTTTTATCTTCCCATCCTTAATATCTTGCAGATATTTAGGGCAGCTTCGTTTCCAGTGGCCCTTCTGGTGGCAATAGAAGCACTCTGCTTCCTTGGGGTCAGAAGAGGGCTTAACAGAACCTGCTTTGGTCCCACTAGAAGAAGAACCATCTTGGGTCTTACCCTTATGGTGGCTCTTGTAAGGAGCCTTCCTCTTCTTTCCCTTTCCTTGGCCAATTGCCAACACAGGAGCAGCTACAGTAGAGGATGATGCAACAGATTTGTCCTTGAGGTTGCTCTCAGCTGTCCTCAGGAGCCCTTGAAGCTTACTTAGGGTGACCTATTCCTTATTCATGTGGTAGGTCATTCTGAACTGGCTGTAGCAGGAAGGCAAGGAGTGGAGGATGATGTCGATAGCCAAATCCTCATCAAACTTAACATTAAGTTTGAGAAGACGATCAACATATCTTTGCATTCTTTGCAAATGAGCAGTTAGGGATTCTCCACTCCCCATCTTAGCGGTGATCATGTTGGTGATGATCTCATAGCGCTCTTGCCTCGCGCTCTGGTGGTACCTGTCCAGCAAATCTTGATGCATCTCATATGGATACATGTCCTCATAGGACTTTTGGAGTTCGAGGTTCATGGTGGCCAACATGATGCAATGAACTTTCGTTGCATCACGCTCGTGGGCCTCAAAGGCGGCCATCTCTTCAGGAGTAGCTTCTTCTGGGTTGATCCTTTCAAGCTTCTCGTCTAGGACATATTCTTTGTCCTCATAACGAGTTATCATGCGAATGTATCTCATCCACTCGTTGAAGTTCGAGCCATCAAATGTCACCTTTTGACACAGGTTCATCAGCGAGAATGACCCAGAAGTGTTGTTGTTTGCATTTGCGTTTGACATCTGAAATAGAAAGGAACAAAGTTTGATTAGAATGAATCCCTAATTAAACACCCACATGAGAAATTAGGGCTAGGATCCAACAACATTATTTACAACTTAGAAAAGGGATGCCGTAATCTAAAAGTAAATAATTTGAAGGTAAGTGAATGACGATTCACTAATTTTCACCATGAAAAATGAAAGAGGTTAAGTTTTAAATGTATTTGAAAATTCCTAGATTTCTTTTGAGATTCATTGAACATTTCAATGGCATGTTTAAATCTCGATATGCACTTCAAATTTGCGACTGGGATGCCGAGGATCGCAAACAAGTTTGTGAATAACCATGCGAATCATCATGGTGCACTCAATGTCTTCATTACCTAATCAATGTGCTGGTTAGCCACGCACGCTCCATTGATCTATGATAAGACATCGAGCCACCCTTTGTCACCAATGTCAATCCCAAATTAGTGTGCTGGTTAACCACGCACGCTCCACTAACGTTTGACAGGGGTACAAAGTGTAATTCCATGGAATAGCATCATTTTCACATTTTACCCTAAAGTAACTAAGAGTGGGAATTTGTAAAACAATGTAGTTACTTTAATATTTCCATTATACTTATAATGAGGAATTAAGTGCCCTATCCTATCCGTTCGGCTAACGACCCTCCACCAGTCAAGCAAGCGGTAGATGTGAGTGTACATCCATTAAGCGCCATTTTATAGGCAGCAACCTTATACCCACCTTATAGACTGGCTTCGTGAATGAGGCCTACTAGCGATAAGACTAGCTTATTCTTATACATATATATAATAATTAATCTTATAATATCATAATTGTATAAGGGTGTATTTTAAAACATTTTAAAATACTAGTGTCTTTGTTGCATTTAAAATTTTCGAAAATTAGACAATTTAATTTAAAATTTTAAACACCAAAAATCTTTGATTTAATAATTATCAAAATTAAACAATTAATTTAAATTATTAAATCATGAAGGATTATCATAAAATTAAACAATTAATTTATCCTAATCCTTTTTATCCCCTAGATTTCGAAATTTATGGAAAGGATAATTCAAGATCTTCAATTATCTAGTTTAAACAATTAAGTTGATAATCACAAAGATGGCATTATCCAAATCCCTAAAATTTTGGGATCTTGTCTTGGGGGGCAAGGGATTTTCGAAATCCCTAGGGTTTCATAACCCTAATTTCGAAATTTGGAGGCTAGGCAAAAAAAAGTTTAAGAACCCTACAAAAAATCGCCAACTAGGGTTTCTTAACCCTATTTTCGAAAACCACCAAGCCTTAGGGTTTACTTGCCATAAACCCTAATTTGTCAAATTCATAATATGTATCAAATCAAATTGAAAACAAAAAACTTGGCTCTGATACCACTGATAGGTTTTATACAAACAATCCTATGTGTGCATGCAACCCTAATTTGATCTATGTTTTCACTATAAGACATACAACTATATGAACACAAAATAAACCCTAGCATGCTTCTATAATTTTCGAAAAACATATAGAAGTGTAGAAGACATACCTTTGTTGTTATATTGCAATAACAACTAGTTTCCTTGATCTCTTGAACTCTTGAAAGCAAGCACCACAATTGTAGTGCCTCTAATGCCTCACAAACACCTTGAAGCAAGAAGGCAATTAAGAGAGAGAGGGGAAGGATGCTAATTTCGGCCCTAGGGTTTCCCTTGGAATCAAGTGGCCTAAAATTGAAGCATAGGGCATCTATTTATACTGTAGGGTGCTAGGGTTTCAGTCTAAACCCTAATGGATAGCTTAGCCACCAAGCAACCCAAGGAACCTTCTGGAATGAGGCCCTTGGACGAAAATATGATGATCCCTCATCATAATTTCGTTCCCCCTTAGTCCATAAGGTTTCCCAGCCCAAAACTCAACTATCACACATTTGACAGTTTATACCCCTTTATTTAATTAATCTCTTTTAGTCACCAAATTAATTCCTAATTAATTTATGACTAATACTAATTAAATAAATATGATTTCTCCTTTAATATATTATTCTTATAATATATTAATAAACCATAATATCTTCTCTCTCATATCAAATTACCTTGTCAAGTTGCTTTGGTGAAGGCAACCCAAAAGGACCATGCACACTCGGGTCAAGTACATACCAAATATAGTTACGGACTTAGACACTAATCCAACAGAGTCAACTCAGTACGCTGAGTGAACCCTAGGATGAACGTGGAGAATACGAGTGGAAAAGAGGACTTAAGGAGTAAATGAGTAATAAAGCGGATAATGATTGAAATGCTTGTCTTATGTGTTAGGCGGAGGCTAGTCCAAGATTTCCGAGTGCTTGTCGGTTACCTGCTAGTCGAGGTGAGTCTTCTAACTATACTTTACCTGGAACGGTAACTATGTGTGACCGGAAGGTCTTATGTGTATGTATGAGTTATAAGACTTTATGTGATATGTGACCGGAAGGTCTTATGTATTTATATGAGTTATGTAACTTTATGTGATATGTATATGTTGTATGTTTTGGGACCGGAAGGTCAACAGAGTTAGGGCCGGAAGCCAATCAGAGTTTGGGGCCGGAAATCAGAGTTTGGAGCCGGAAGGAAATCAGAGTTTGGGGCCGGAAGGTAAGTCATGGTAGGGCCGGAAGGTCTACCAGAGTTGTGGGGCCAGAAGGTCCCACTGAGACACATTGACCGTAAGGTCTTACAGAGTTATAGCCTCAAGTGGCTAATATGTTTAAGTGGTATTTTGGGGAACTCACTAAGCTTCGTGCTTACCGTGTTATGTGTTATGTGTCTCAGGTTTCTCGGGATCGCGGGATGGCACCGTCTTGATCGTACACACCAGAGGAAGAGTTATGTTTTGAGGATCCTGGATTTTAACCGAGCAATCATGAAGTTTTGAGTTGTAAACTTAATAAAAGAGATTTTTGTGAAATACATTATGAGAATTATGTGATTTAAAATGATAAATTTGTTTTGAAAATTTACGTCGTTACAAGTTGGTATCAGAGCCTTGGTTTGAGGGATTCGGATGCGCCTTCGGTAAATCTGGACTCAAACTGAGGATTCGAGAAAATTTTTCAAAAGAAATGATTTTCTAAAGAGAACAAGAGTTTCTAAGAGAAAACGAGAATGAGCAGTGTGTACAATCAGCCAGAGCCCGAACGGTGATTTCCCAAAATACCATTTCTTTTATGTTATGAGGTGTTTATGAGATATCATGCATGCTAGAAATAGGCTAGGTATTCCATATTTTAGGACTAGAGTGGTCTGATTTGTGATGCCTTAGCCTAGGAGTTGCTGTTATTTGTGATGTGCTTTCGAGTATGTGTTGAGTAAGAGTATCCAGCAGGAATATCTCAGAGATAGAGCTTCGAGTAGAGGAGTAGTCTAGGAGAGATACCTAGATAAGCATCGAAGGATGCCTACTAGAGAGTAGTTATATGCCTGTGTGGGGTAGAGTGCTTGAGTTCGGTGACACCTGTTGTATGTGAATAGAGCAAGTGGAGTTGTAACCTAGAGTGGTTTACGTATTGGTGGAGATTATTCGATGCCCGAATGTTGCTTGCTTCGTGCTTTGTGGAACTCTCGATGATGGGAGTCAGATACTAAGTGAATATGACGATATTCAGGAGGTAGATGGTTGGCATCATTAAGAGTTCTTCAGCAGCTGATGTCAGAGAAGTGTGAGCACCTAGGAAGAGCCTAGGGGTAATCGTGGTCAGATGAGTGCGTGGACAGAGTAGAGCATTTTGCTGGGGAGCGAACACGTGTAACGGGATGGACGAACGAGAAGGTTGCGCAGCTACTTAGGAAATCTGGGATGGTCCGTGTGGAAAGTATGGGTAGATGTGGCAGGTAGTATGGGCCCATACTACTGAAAGCAGATGATCCATACTTGATGCAGGGAGTATTCTGGAGATTCTAAGTAGCAGATTGAGAGGTCATGTCATGGTTTGAGTACCATGCTAAGTGACAGATTGATTGGTGATGTCATGGTTCGAGTACCATGCTAAGTGACAGATTGATCGGTGATGTCGTGGTTTGAGTACCATGCTTGTAGCGGACTGAGAAGAGAGAACATGATTCGAGTACCTTGATCTGTAGCAAATTAAGATGAGATAACATGGATCGAGTACCATGGTTTATAGCAGATCGAGAGGTGGCCACATGGTTCGAGTACCATGACCCGTGGCGGTTAGTGTTACTGGTTCTACCAGTTATTCCGTTGTGAATGGTTAGACCGAGATCGGATGCGATAGAGTATGAGTTCAGAGGGTCATACGGAACAAGTTCCAGCGAAGCATCCCTTGTGAGGGAAGTCGAGATGATTCCAAGGTATTTTTGGTGAGATGTCAGATGAAGTCGCAAGGCTCAAGGATGAGTAGAGATGACGTTTATGGAGGATTGCGGCATGAGTTGAGCAATCAGCCGATAGTGGAGATGTCACCTTCTGTGACCTGGGTGGTATTAGTTCCGTTTTCTGTGGGAAACATAAGAGGTGTTGAGATCTCGGTTTCTGAGCTTGGGGGTAAAACCCTGCGGGTTAGCATTGATGGCGACCTTCCATCAGAGTATTTGGGCAGTATGTCTGCCGAGAGGTATTGATAGAGCATGAGCAGTTTGTCAGTGGGGACTGAGATGGTTCAGCACAAGGATACACCCTATTTGAGCATAGTAGGGCATGTATTAGCTGCAGTGGCAGACGATCAAGAAGAGGATTTTAGGGCGGTAGCTCTTATTGTTTGTGATGAGTATCGAGTGTGGTAATGAGGTCTCCACTCTTATTACAACCCACGTGATGGAACGTTGGTTGAGGAGTCGAGGATGAGAAGTATGATAGTTCATTATTTTCAGATTAAGAGTCAGAGTTACTACTGGACAGTTGAGATGTCCGGTAATGGGATGGTATGAGATTCTGTATGATTAGAGGCAATCATGATGAGAAGTTTCTGAGGATTTCATCTGAGATTCGGGGTATTTGGAGTTGCGGGGTCTCTATCAGGGGAGACCACCGAGCAA
The DNA here is from genome assembly GCF_052849685.1 of Lactuca virosa. Classification (NCBI taxonomy): domain Eukaryota; kingdom Viridiplantae; phylum Streptophyta; class Magnoliopsida; order Asterales; family Asteraceae; genus Lactuca; species Lactuca virosa. The sequence continues at coordinate 376,285,404 of NC_136430.1, read as the reverse complement.
TGCGTAATACCTTACAAGAGTAAGTGTGATGTTCCTGGTGGAAACAGTCTGTGGAATAGATTATTGGTGCGCCAATTGGTGATGGTTCGAACCCTGAGTGGGGGAGAACCGGGTATTCTAGCGAGAGGATCAGAGATTTGTTCAAGAGCGGTTAGGGAACTGGATAGAGACATGAACTATGGATTCATGAGTCCAGGGTTATTGGTGGTCGAGCTGAGTTGCAGAGGGAGTTAATGCATGTTGTACGCGTTCAAGAAAGGATGAGTGTCTGCACGGCAGGTGGCCGTTGGTCAGAGACCTTGTGGTAGATAATAATTTTTCGAGGAGGTTGGTTCGTAGGGATACTTCGGCAGTTGGGAAATTTTGGTTCGATGAACGGATTATTTTATGTTCTTTGGAAAGGGTAAGAGATGATCGGGCATCCAATTTCCGGGTCGGCATGCGTAATCTCGCTTGGTTTTGAGCAATAGAGGAAAGAGTTTCTGAGGGTCATCTTCGTGTTCTGAGTCGTTGGCGATTTCTACGTGTTTCAATTTGGGAGATTGAGTATTCCGGGGTTACAAGTGGCACGAGAGAAAGATCGGTTGTGAGATTCCGAGGAAGCAATGCAGTATCTGAGTATGATGCCATGAGTATGAGATCAGTGGTAGAGTCAAGACACTGCGAGGCGCTGAGATGGTGTATCGGGGTATCCGAGTTTAATGTCCAAAATCTCGGATTATTTTGAGTTTTGAGTTTGAGATGGAAAGTGGTGTATCAAGTATCTACGGTTCCAGTGGGGGCCCTTCGGCCAATTGACATCAAGCGAGATTATTCGAGAATGTGGATTGCAGCAGGGAAAGGTGTTTTGATATGGCGGATGTCGTCAGAAATAGCAATGCATAATTTGGGTAAGTGTGTACACCTATCTATGGTTGGTCTGCAGGGCATGAGTTAATGATCGCAGTGTGGCGTCGACTTGAGTATAAGATTGTGAAGTGGTAAGAGCAAGTGCGGTAAAATTTTGGGGAGCTGTAGTTTCAATGAGTTAGTGCAAAGAGGTTGTGGTGATGCTACGGGGAGCCGTAGTACTCACTATTCAGTAAGAGGTTGTGGTGATGCTACGGGTAGTCGTAGTACTCACTATTCAGTGAAAGGTTGTTGTGATGCTGCAGGGAGCCGTAGTACTCACTATTCAGCGAGAGGTCGTTGTGATACTGCGGGGAGCCGTAGTATCCACTAGTCAGCGAGGGAATGTTGTGATAAAGTACTCTCTGATCAGAGCATGACGCAGAAGAGTTTTAGGCTTGGGTAGCCCTAATATTTGAGTTTGTGGGAGCCTGGTGGTCGAACCAGGGGCGAGACTGGGGTCTCCATATTTGTCGGGAGTCGTTATATTCTGGGTTGAGTAGTGGTTGTCGCAACTAAAGGGAAGTGGATAAGTGGGCTACGCATGGGTTGCGGGTCATGATTTATGAGTTGAGTGGTGCATTGGGACGAGTGGTTCCAACTCTGGGTCAGACCAAACTCTCAGGTTTGAGTTTGGCTCTGGTAGTGCATCGGGTAGGCAAGATGAGATTCCAGATTCAGAGATGAGTTCCATGTTGAAGTGTATTGGTTGTCATCTGGTGTCTTAGACCAGTGTAGTTCAGTGCTTGGTTCGGGAGGTACCGCGGGATACATGGAACTAATGAGCCGTAGACAAAAAAGGTCAGGGGTGAGCCGATCTTCAGTGGGGATTTTAGTATTCGCTTGGGATAGCGAGAACTTCGTGACTGGTGTGTCACAATGGATCGAGATAGTTTTTAAGAGGGGGAAGGCGGCGAGACGTTTTGAGACATATAGTGGGTAACCTTTGGAGGTCCGACTGTAGGGTCGAGAGTAGACCACGTGCTAAATGATAAAAGAGATATATGTGAGAAAGTGAAGGATCACGATTTTAGAGGTTGAGGACTTCCGAGCGAGTTTATTTCTCTTGTGTCTAAGGACAGGGTGATGAGAGTTTATTGTTTGGATGGGTTCTAATTATAGTTCAGTGGATGAGCCCCTGGTGGGATGTGAGCCCTTTCGTTCCTTGGGGCGTGATTCGGATCGTTTGGTATGAGTGATGGGTCGCCGATTTTTGGACTTTGTCTTATGTGAATTAGTGGAGCAGTGAGTTATCAGGGTTGGTGTTCGAGGAGCATTTATCATGGTGATAGCTTGAATGGGCGGTCTGGCGGCGGGCCAGGCCACTAGAGTTTCCAGAGTTTGGGAATGTCAGAAAGGGGTAACGTAGCGGCAGAAGGGTTGGTTTGGTTATGGACTTGGGAATTTCTGTGTGGATTCAGGTGTCCATGGAAAAAGATATCGGAGTGGTAGGAGATCATTTCGATAGTGCTTTTGGGTTGTTGGATTCAAACTACGTGTGGTTAAGGAGCGATTTCGGGGGCGAAATCTAATTCAAGTGGGGGAGAATTGTAACATCCAGTTTACCAGGTATATTGTTTTGAGTATTTAATTCAAGGATTTTGGAGGGACTCAACGAGTTGGTGCCCAAACTCGTCGAGTAGGGTCGTGACTTGGTGACGTGGTTAATGAATGGACTCGACGAGTCGGAGAGATGACTCGCCGAGTCAGCGCTGTTGGCAAAAACCCTAATTCACTCGGGCTTGGGCCTATTTAAAGGCACTTATAGCCTCCTGGACACCCCCGTCAGTTTCATTCGTCACTTGAGAGAAACCCTAGAGTCATTGGTGAGCAAGAGAGGGAAAGGGACTCATTGGAGGTCATTCCTTGGGGAGAAGATCAAGGGTGTTGCAAGGATCAAGAAGAGAGCTTGTGGATCTATTTCATCCCCATCTTCAACTTCAGATCAAGGTATGAAGCCCTTACCTTTCCTGTTCTATTGAATAGATCCTTTGAGTATGAGAAATTAGGGCTCATATCGCTTTTGATGGGGTTTTGGGTGCATCAAACCCCCCTCTTCTGAGTATGCCATGGATCTGGATCTTGTATGATCCAGAGAGTCAGAAAGTAGGAAGGTATTGTTGTGCAAACATGAGGTTTTGAAGTTAGGAAGCTTCAATGGAGTCTAAATGGCATATAGAGCAAAATATGCTATGCATGGATATCAAGATTGGACCTTTATGTGACTTTTGGGTATTAGGAGGTCAGATCTATGAGTTAGAGTTACAGATCTGACCTCAGGTGGTTGAATGAGAAATCCGATGGAGCCAACTCGCCAAGTCCATGCGATGACTTGACGAGTCGTAGCGGGTGTGACCTAGTAGCCTGGACCCAGTGTTAACTCAGCAAGTTGGGAGTCAACTCAGTGCAATAAGTGAACCCTAGGATGAACGTGGAGAATACGAGTGGACTCGGCGAGTCACAGGTGTGCACTCGGCGAGTCAAGTCAACCTTGACTGTTGACTCAGTCTGGTTTTCTGTTCACTTCCTGGGTGGGTCAATAAGAGGCAGGAAGGACCAAGGAGGGGTAAAATAGACTTTTACCCATCCCGAGGGTAAGAAAAGGGAAAAGATGACTTAAGGAGTAAATGAGTAATAAAGCGGATAATGATTGAAATGCTTGTCTTATGTGTTAGGCAGAGGCTAGTCCAAGATTTCCGAGTGCTTGTCGGTTACCTGCTAGTCGAGGTGAGTCTTCTCACTATACTTTACCTGGAACGGTAACTATGTGTGACCGGAAGGTCTTATGTGTATGTATGAGTTATGAGACTTTATGTGATATGTGACCGGAAGGTCTTATGTATTTATATGAGTTATGTGACTTTATGTGATATGTATATGTTGTATGTTTTGGGACCGGAAGGTCAACAGAGTTAGGGCCGGAAGCCAATCAGAGTTTGGGGCCGGAAATCAGAGTTTGGAGCCGAAAGGAAATCAGAGTTTGGGGCCGGAAGGTAAGTCATGGTAGGGCCGGAAGGTCTACCAGAGTTGTGGGGCCAGAAGGTCCCACTGAGACACATTGACCGTAAGGTCTTACAGAGTTATAGCCTCAGATGGCTAATATGTTTAAGTGGTATTTTGGGGAACTCACTAAGCTTCGTGCTTACCGTGTTATGTGTTATGTGTCTCAGGTTTCTCTGGATCGCGGGACGGCACCGGCTTGATTGTACACACCATAGGAAGAGTTATGTTTTGAGGATCCTGGATTTTAACCGAGCAATCATGAAGTTTTGAGTTGTAAACTTAATAAAAGAGATTTTTGTGAAATACATTATGAGAATTATGTGATTTAATATGATAAATTTGTTTTGAAAATTTACGTCGTTACACATCTAAAAGTGTAGTTGATGAATACTGATATGGGCTTATTTAGTCATAGAAATCATTCATTATCTTATTAATTATTGTTGATTTTATATAATTTTATGGACAAAAGGTACTTAATTAGCTTAATATTTCAATTTCAGCAATAAAAGACATGTTCGGGTGAAAAAGGAAGAGGATTGAGTGATTGGAAGCTTGGAGATTGAAGACTGAAGAAAGAAGGATGTTATTGGACAGCTTGACCCCTCGTCAGTGTTTTGTCCATATCTCATGAACCGTAACTCCGATTGACGAGATTAAAAATGTTCTGAAAACAAGACACAATTTCGGACGACTTTCGTGTTTTGAGAAAATATTGATTCCAAGAGAACTCGACGAGTTGACCCAAAACTCGACGAGTTGGTCAGAATATTCCTGATTCGAAGATGCCTTGCCGTACACGCTATATACGTGGAGTATCAAAAAAACTCGATGAGTTGGTGGTGAAAACTCATCGAGTTGGCCCTGTTTTCATAATTTATATATAGAAATGCTTCTCATTCGAACCCTAACACTTTCTGGAGGCTAGCTGCGATTATTGAAGACCAAAAGGGTTCTTGAAGCTTCAGTTTTCGAGATTGCAACATAAGAGACAATTTGGAAGAGAATCAAAGGCAAATAATCATTCTTCTTTTCTTAATCTTTGTTTTGAACCATGTTTGAATCATTAGATTTTGATTTTAGGTTATTACTTGCTGTAGATATGAGCTAAAAGCTTTTTACTTCTGTTTGGATGAGATAATCTTATGAACATGGTTTGATTGAGTGGTTGGATTAATATTAATTTGGTTATTTATATTGTTAAGCTTGTTAAAAATCCTCATGTATTGATGATAAATATTTTCTGTTAATAAGTGAGTTATTAAGTTGTATGAACATCTTCTTGATTCATATAATTTTGAGAATACAAGATTATATGTCTATGAATAGTGAACATGAAACTAGGGTTAACTAGAAAATATGTAAATCAATGTGTGAGCATGTGTGATGAACAACCACATATGAGTTGATTGAATTGAACAAATTTGATTAGCTATGATTACAAGTCTTACTTGATACGAACTGAACACTAAGAAACTTGTTAGTTTAATCAACTGGCCACTGTTTGAACTAACTTGTCTACTAAAGGATTGGTAATAGTGAACATGAACCCAATCATATTAGGAATCGGTAACCATTGACATATTGATCCATTGCACTTGCTACGAAATCAACCATAGGAATAAGTGAATCAAATCTGAACAGAAGTCTCTTTTATCATTGAATCTAGTTGTCATTTCCTGTTCTTCTTAATTGTTAACTGTATTTTGTTTGAGTGTTAATTGATTGTTTAAGTTTCTAGTCTTGCAAAACTAGAGAAACCCCCTTTTATATTGTTTTATTTAGATAATATTAGCATTTATTTTAATTGTTTACCGTTCCCTGTGTTCGATACCTTACTTACCTGAACTAAACTACTAATCGATAGGTACACTGCCTTTTGTGTGTTTGTTTTTTTTGTTTAAGTTAGTAGGATTAAAACTAGTACGTTTCACACACATCAAGTTTTTGACGCCGTTGCCGGGGAACGGTTCTATAGTTTATTTTAATTGCTAGTATTATCGATCCTTTGTGTGAGATTTATCTCATATAAAGTTACGAGTTTTTTTTTGTTTTAATATTTATTATGTATTTTCCAAATCTCGATGCTTTTGATGCTTTTCTTGAGTAATTAGTACAGGAAATTGAGCAAGAAGATGAGGAATATGACTCAGATGATGATTTGAAGGAATTTGGAAGATGGTTAGACAACATCTTGCCTAATAAACAAGAGCAATTTGAGTTACAAGAGCTAGAGTTAAAAGATGAAGAATTTAATCCAGAAAGAGATTTGGAGGAGCTGTAAAGATTGCTAGCAGAAGGGTCAGATGAAGAACAAGAACAAGCTGAGTTGCATGAACCAAGCCGTGGTTTGACCATTACCACGACGTGGCCCCCTATTTTCCCAGATTGTGTTTCTAAGCATGGGGTGACGACTCCAACTTTGGAGTAAGTTCTGAAGCGTGATCCATTTCTGATTAGTATCCAACCGGTCCCAACCCTTATCAAGATTCTTGGGTTTTATATATTCAAGCTCGTTTGGCCAATTTTAGAAGCAAATAGCCAAATTTTACAAATTGGTCCACCAAAGAAGATATTCAATGCAACGAATGGATTGGCATTGAGTTTATTGGAAGTTTATTAAGTTGAGAGTCCAGCTAAGTTTATTGGAAGTTTAATAATCTCCTCAAACCCCAGACACGAACCTGAAGCAGGAGCTAATTTTTTTCACTAAGTGAAGAAAACTCGTCGAGTTCCATTCAGATACTCGACGAGTCCATTTGGAAAAACCCGACTGTTATCGACTTAACTCGACGAGTTCACTCTGGACTCGACGAGTTACTCTTTCTCTTACCTTCAAGTTGGTGATTGGATTACATTTGACAAGGGCAATTGGCTATACTATTAAAGATCAATTTTCGAGAATTTCCAAGACCTTTTTCCTCTATATTTTGGAGCCTAACCACACGAGATTTGACACCCAAGGCGTGGATGAGCTGTTCCCATGTCTAAAGTTAGCTGAAGATGGAACTTAACAAGAAGAATATCAACCTCGCAACTACTATCCCAGGGGAGTTTGTTCTAATTCTTTCTTTACTTTTATGTTCTTTTTCATGCATAACATGCAATGGGGACATTGCATAATTTAAGTGTGGGGTAGGGGGTTGATTACATTCAGTGAAAAGATTAGAATCTTTTGAATCCTTGGTTTGAAAAAGAAAATTGCATAAAAAATTTTCTAGGGTTAATTCAGACAAATTTGGTATACCAATTAGGGTTCCATGCTATTATTGTGTTTGATGATTCTATGAAGACCCAAATGTTTAGTTGAGCCAATATACATTATAGTGCATTTGTGGCCTCCTTTATTCTAGTGAAATCATGGGACAAAAACACAACCTCGCTTAGTTTGAGGATCGCAACATGTTTAGCATCGTGTACTTGAAATGTATCCAGGAAAACTGAAGTAGTCATTGCACACTAGACTAATGCCTTTAACCAATAAATGATGAAGTTAAATTCCCTTGCTTAAGCATATGTTTTTCTAGGTTTTTAGTTTTGAGTGGAAAAAGTGCGTTGAAAAAAGAAAAAAAAAAGAGAAAAAAAAAAGAAAAAAAAGTTGAAAAAAAAAGAGTGATGAAATGTTTGAATAAAGAATCTACAAAGTTATGAAGACAAAGAAGAATATCATGAAGAAAAGCTACAAAGTATAAAAGATTCAATCAAAAGTAGTATTTATTTTTATTGTAATTTTCTTTTCTAGGTTATTTTATCATATGTATGCTTGGGGATTTAACCAAAAATGACTTGAGGTTAAGAAAGTTTTCTGGGGATGGATTCGGAGGGATGCATAAAATGAGCAATGTTCAAAAGAAGTGGGCGGGTGTTTATGAGGATTGTAAGTATTTAGAATTGAGGGGGGTCCTTAGGAAAAATTTTAGACACAAATGCATGCGTTGCGGGCTTGACATAATGCCTGGGTTCGATTTGGATTGTCTTATATGATATTGGTGTGATAAAATTCAGTTTTGCTTGGGGGCAAGCAAAACTCAAGTGTGGGGTATTTTGATATGGGCTTATTTAGTCATAAAAATCATTCATTATCTTATTAATTATTGTTGATTTTATATCATTTTATGGACAAAAGGTACTTAATTAGCTTAATATTTCAATTTCAGCAATAAAAGACATGCTCGGGTGAAAAAGGAAGAGGATTGAGTGATTGGAAGCTTGGAGATTGAAGACTGAAGAAAGAAGGATGTTATTGGACAGCTTGACCCCTCGTCAGTGTTTTGTCCATATCTCATGAACCGTAACTCCGATTGACGAAATTCAAAATGTTCTGAAAACTAGACACAATTTTGGACGACTTTCGTGTTTTGAGAAAATATTGATTCCAAGAGAACTCGACGAGTTGACCCAAAACTCGACGAGTTGGTCAGAATGTTCCCGATTCAAAGATGCCTTGCCGCACACGCTATATACGTGGATTATCGAAAAAACTCGACGAGTTGGTGGTGAAAACTCATCGAGTTGGCCCTGTTTTCATAATTTATATATAGAAATGCTTCTCATTCGAACCCTAACACTTTCTGGAGGCTAGCTGCGATTATTGAAGACCAGAAGGGTTCTTGAAGCTTCAGTTTTCGAGATTGCATCATAAGAGACAATTTAGAAGAGAATCAAAGGCAAATAATCATTCTTCTTTTCTTAATCTTTGTTTTGAACCATGTTTGAATCATTAGATTTTGATTTTAGGTTATTACTTGCTGTAGATATGAGCTAAAAGCTTTTTACTTCTGTTTGGATGAGATAATCCTATGAACATGGTTTGATTGAGTGGTTGGATTAATATTAATTTGGTTATTTATCTTGTTAAGCTTGTTAAAGATCCTCATGTATTGATGATAAATATTTTCTCTTAATAAGTGAGTTATTAAGTTGTATGAACATCTTCTTGATTACTTGATTCATATAATTTTGAGAATACAAGATTGTATGCCTAGGAATAGTGAACATGAAACTAGGGTTAACTAGAAAATATGTAAATCAATGTGTGAGCATGTGTGATGAACAACCACATATGAGTTGATTGAATTGAACAAATTTGATTAGCTATTATTACAAGTCTTACTTGATACGAACTGAACACTAAGAAACTTGTTAGTTTAATCAACTGGCCACTGTTTGAATTAACTTTTCTACTAAAGGATTGGTAATAGTGAACATGAACCCAATCATATTAGGAATCGGTAACCATTGACATATTGATCCATTGCACTTGCCACGAAATCAACCATAGGAATAAGTGAATCAAATCTGAACAGAAGTCTCTTTTATCATTGAATCTAGTTGTCCTTTCCTGTTCTTCTTAATTGTTAACTGTATTTTGTTTGAGTGTTAATTGATTGTTTAAGTTTCTAGTCTTGCAAAACTAGAGAAACCCCCTTTTATATTGTTTTATTTAGATAATATTAGCATTTATTTTAATTGTTTACCGTTCCCTGTGTTTGATACCCTACTTACCTGAACTAAACTACTAATCGATAGGTACACTGCCTTTTGTGTGTTTGTTTTTTTTTTTGTTTAAGTTAGTAGGATTAAAACTAGTACGTTTCACACACATCAAATACGTTATATAAGACATAGATCTTTTTTTTCTTTGTATTGTACTATTAATATTTTTTTAATATATTTCCCCCATTTATGATACGAATTTTCATTTCAGAAAATAATTTCTTCATACCACCTAATTGTCGAGTTACTCGAAACATTACCGAATTACCTTCAACATCCCCGTCTCATAACATCAAACACTCGAATGTGCAATCCACATTTATTTCGTCAAGATCACCACTTTCACAAATAACCAATCAAGGTAAATTAATCTTCATTTCTTTTATATTATATTTACCTCCACATCTTAAATCATATAACATCAATTTTAATTTCCCAATATATTAATTGTTATCATTAATTTTTTAATACATATATGTCTATAATGTTTAATTTGTATAAGTCATTTTTTCCTTTAATATCCTATTTAATGAGGCTTCAGGTTGGTTGTCCAACTAACGATTTGGATGAGACAAAAGCATTTGTTGAATGGATTCTTAAAATTGGTGAAGGTAATAGTGATGGTCCTAATGATGGTGAAGCTGGAGTTTAACTTCTAGAAGACGTTATCGTTCGCTCTACAACTGACCATATTCATCCAATTGTATCGACAATTTATCCGTCTTTTGAAAACCATCTTGATGATTTATCATATTTTCAAGATAAAACTATTTTGGTCCATACAAATGAAGAGGTTGATGCTATCAATGACTAAATGTTAGGATTAATGAAAGATGAAGAGAAAACTTATTTGAGTTCAGATTCTTTATGTGAGACAGAGTCATCAAATTGTTTTGAGGAATCAGTTTACTCTCAGGATGTATTGAATGATTTTAAGGCATCTAGAATTCCCAACCATAAACTTACACTATAAACAAGTGTTCCGGTCATGTTGCTTCGTAATACCGACCAAACCAAAGGTTTATGCAATGGTACTAGGTTACAAATTGTTAGGCTTGGGAAACATATCATTGAGGCACAGATTATAGCTGGTAGATTCTTCAATGAGACTACTTATATACCTCGCATGAAGTTAAATCCGTCTGATAAAGAACCCCCTTTCGTTTTCAGCGGATGCAATTCCCCGCAACTGTTTGTTTTGCTATGACCATTAACAAGAGTCAAGGACAATCATTATCAACTATTGGATTGTATTTATGTAGACCCTTCTTCACTCATGGTCAGCTATATGTGTTGTTTCTCGTATGGCAAGTAAAAAATGCTTGAAGATACTCATATGTGATGAGGAAGGTCGTTCAGCCAATAAAACAAGAAACGTTATCTACAAAGAGGTTCTTCAACGATTATGGATATTTATACATTTCATTTTATTTTTTATACTTTTCAATATAATCAACAACGAGAAGTTTTTTTCTATTACTTTATCATTTTTTTTTAATAATTGTGTCGGTTTTTTATGACTTTATATGTATTTTTTATACGTTCCCCGCGTTTTATGCGGGTCATAATCTAGTTTTATTAATATTAATAATAAATTTCTAAATTGTTTATTTAAAATTTATTAAAGATAGAAATAAAGGTTTTAAACTCACTTAACTTTAAAAAAAATTATAAACCATACCATCTAAGCAATATGATATATTAATAATGGAATACTAGCAATATTTTAGGCATGCAACAATTTGAACTATGGACCTTCCGTGTGAAATTCCACGTCTCAATCACAACTGAATTGACTTTAAATTTCAATTCCTATGCATGCATCAATTAAAAGAATAATTAATAATCGTATCAAGTCCCTTATAATATTTTTTTAGTTGAAAAGAATATTGATATAGGTAACTCCAAATCAACCAAGTATATACTTACAACATTTACCATTTTCAGCATGAAACTGCAAATAGAATATTTTATTGGGTTGGTGGGGTAGGGCTAGAGATGGGAATGTGATACATATAGGTATGAGTATTGGTGTATGTGTGAATATATGCATAAGTATGGGTGTGGGGGTACAGGGGTGTGGATATGGTCGGGTGTGGGTGGGGAGCAATGGGTGTAGATGTAGGTGTAGGTGGGGTGGATAAGGGAGAGGGTAGGTGGAGTAGGGTGATATGGGGGTGGATATGCGTAACGACCCGAAAATCATTCATTTAACGATGTTAATGTTCCGTTACAAGTATGTTAAGCAATTTAAAGTTATTTCAATTTTAAGAGTATATAATGAAATAAATTAAATAAAAAAAAGGGCGTTAATTAACACCTAGAATTAATGGAGTATATGTTTTATTTAAATCGAGGTGTGGGGGGATTTCGAGTAAATATAATTAATTTAAAAGGTTGATTAAGAAATAGAGGGGCTCAAATGTGCATAAAATAAACTTAATATGCTTAAGTGTTTAGGGTTGGGGTAAGGAGCATGCAAAACGGAAACTTGAGGGATTTAATAGAAATTTTCGTCCATAATAACCTAATGGTGTACATCTTAATGGTGTACATCTTATGGTCTATTTCTAATGCTTGGGATACCATCGAATGCCTCAAGATCGATCCCCAATTGGACTTAGGCTGCTACGATGTCGATCAGAAGAAGAAAGGAAGGACCAAAAAGCTAGAGAGAATCGATCGAGCGAGAGTGAGAGGCATCATCGAGTTTTTATGCTTCATGTTCATTTTCTTACCTTGGGCCACATAGGATTGATTAAAACAACTCATCGAAATCATGGTTTGTTTTGTGCAATGATCAACAGAAAAAAAAAGTAAAGTCGACGTGAAGGAGAGGGAGTTGGGTTGTGTTGATCTTAAACCAAGAGAGAGGGAGACGAGAAGGAAAACTGAATTTGTCGATTGTTTTGGATTCAATTGAAGCTAGGAATTGATCAACAACCTTCGTAAGTTTCTTGATTTCTCATTCCTCTTGTAATCATACTTCAATTGCTAGGGAATTGGTTGAAATTATGAAGCCAAATTATTTTCCCTATGGTGTCATTGATTATGTTTCATTCTCGTTACAATATTTGAATGTTCATATGATTAAAATTCGATTTTATTGGATGTATTTTGATGTTTTATTGTTTTCAAATTCATTTTATGAACACCTTAAAAAGTGTTATTAATCAAATCCATGAATTGCTCAAAGTTTTAGAATCATTAACTTCTTTGTTGTTGCTAGAATTCATATTGATTTCTATCTCAATTCTATTGAGTAATTTCTGTAAAAAGACCATGTTTTGAAGCATCCAAAAGGTCTTCAAAACATTCTCTAAAGGTCTTTATATATGGCTTAATGGTGGAGGAAACTCAAGCCCTTAATGGAGTTTTCTCTTTCAGCAATGTACTTTGTTTTTCCCTTAAAAGCAATGTACTTTGAGTCGTGGTTTGAGATTGAAATTGTCCTTTTGACTCCTTGACATGTTGATACTATTAAGAACTCAATTTCCATATTTATTGTTGTTTTTGGTTATAGCTTAATGGGTTAAGTTGTCAATTAACCGTTAAAACTCAAAGTTGAGAATTGTAGGAAAACGTCTATTCTACCCAGTTTTGTTAAAAATATAGAAAAATCATAGGGAGTCAAATTTAGGATCTATAAACTCTAAAAGTTTAATTTTTGGGTCTAGTTTGTCCCTGATTTTTCCCAAGACCTGATGTTATTTCTAACCTAAGGTGAAAATCATGATTTTCACTGACTGGTTAGAAATTAGCTACACGAATATGCAACTTTGTAAAATTCATTGAAAATTCTATAAAAATCGTATAAGCATGTGCGATCACTTTCTGAAAACATAAGAGTCTAAAATACTGGAATATGGAAAAGGATTGTAACTTTTGTTGGATTTGGTTGTGATAAAGTGGCCTTGAATAGACTGTTGTTTAGAGTCAAAATCTTAGAAGTTGGCATAGTAACTAGTTTACATGTTTAGGGTATATATATAGCTATATTTGATCTTGTAGACTTATAGTAATCTACTTGTTTGTGTTGTATTAGGGGAAAGCTTGATACATAAAGTACTACAAGAGTCGAAGTGTGGAAAGGGTGCTTTTTGAAAAAGGTGAGTCATTCCGTAGGGTGGTTTAAGCACTTGTTTGGAAAGATAACATGAACATATATTTGTGTTCTTGTCTAATTGGTGTTGTGAGATGTTATAAATTAAATGTCAATAGTTAATTATAACTTGGACATGTAAAGTTATTGGTGATGCAGTTGAATTTAGGAATCCTTTGTATGCTAGAATTCTTAAATTAATCATTAAATTGAGAGAGATAGGACCATGCTAGAAGTGAGGATTATATGTATGGTTAAATTGTGATGATATGCATGTTATATTTCTGTTTTGTTACTCGTGAATGAAACTAGGATATTCATGCTAGAAGTTGGTTGCGAAAAGATGTATCACTTTACATGCTACTAATTGATGCTATATATTATTTATGTGACTATACATTTGATGTATGATTTTGTTGGATAAGGTGTCTAAGTCCATAACTATATTTAGGATGTACTTGACCCGGTTTAGCATGGTCCATTTGGGTTGCATCTTCATCACAACTCTTGGATAGACAAAATGAGAAAAAGGACACTTACGATTTGTTAATATATTATAAGTTCTAATATATTAATATGAAATCATATTATTTAACTAGTATTGATCAAGAATTAATTTGGAATTAATTTTGTGATAAAAAAGAGACTAATTAAATATACGGGGATTGATTTGTAAATCATTCATTCTTGTATAGTGGGCTTATAGTTCATGATTCACTAGATTGGGCTAGGACCCATTGGGTGCTCCATGGAGGTTAAAACCCATGGATCATGGGGGAAATGAAAAGCCATGCACATTAGGGTTTACATGGTGTAACCCTACATGTGACACATTATAAAATGAACCTCATAGCAAGCAAAATCGGCCACTATTACTAGACAATAAGGGCTAGCCGATTTTATGATCAAAGTGTTCTTCTCTCAAGTTATTCCAAGAGTTGTAGGTGTTGTGTGAAACATTTGAGGCATCAAATTTGGGGTGCTAGGCTCACAAGGTCTTAAGGAATCAAAGCAATATCAAAGGTGTGTCATTCTACTAGTTTTATATTACAAGTACCCCATGCCATGCTAGTTAGGATGTAAACCTTGGAAAATTCTTATTTTCATGAATATTGGAGAAAACATAGATCCAAGGTTTCTAGGGTTGCATGTACACCTTAGGAGTGTTAGAATGCTCAAAACCCATCAGTGGTATCAGAGCCTAGACTTGTTTTCTTTGTATTTGATGCAAACTGCTTGAAAAAATCAGTTTTTTTTGCACACTGTTCAAAGAACTCGCCGAGTCCATAGGGGGACTCGTCGAGTCCAAGAGAAAATTCATCCTACTCGTCGAGTAGGTTCTTGCACTCGACGAGTAGGAGCCCCTGTGTCCAGAATTTCGAGTTTTGCTACTGGAAATGGACTAGAATCATTACCCTAAACTGTTTTGGACTTATAAAACCTGTTTTTTGATGGTGTAATGATTAGGCTAATCCATTTACAATGGTTATTATCAAAATTTTAACTTTTATATGTGTTTATATATGATTCTTGAAATTGTTGATATGAATGTTCATACTTATGAGTTTTAGAAGATCATTGGAATTATTTGTAAATTGTTTGTTAGTGTAATTCTTGATCTTAATGCCTATTGATGGAGTCCATAATTTGTTCTCAAGTTATGGATTACCAAAAGTCACTTCTTTAAATTGTCATTAAAGAACCATAGGTTACATAAACATGAAAGGTTTTGAATAGTTTCAAAACTTGCCATCAAGTTTTGGAATTTGTAAAGTCCTTTAGAAAACTTTAATTCCAAACCCTAGAGTTTTAAAAGTTAAAATTCAACCCTTATACTTTATAATATTATAAGTTAATATATATATATATATATATATATATATATATATATATATATATATATATATATATATATATATATATATATATATATATATAAGAGCAAGTCAGTCTTACCGTTAGTAGGCCTCATTCACGAAGCCGGTCTATAAGGGGGGTATAAGGTTGTTGCCTATAAAATGGTAGCTTAATGGGTGTCCACTCTCACCCACCGCTTCCTTGACTGGTGGAGGGTCGTTAGCCAAACGGGTAGGACAAGGACTATAATTCTCATGAAAAGTATAATGAAATATATAAAGTAACTAAACCTTTATAAATTCCCAATCTTAGTTACTTTAGGAAAATGTGAAATTGGTGCTAACCCATGAAATTACACTTTATACCTTACCAAGTCGTTGGTGGAGCATGTGTGGGTAACCGGCACACTAACATGAACTAGTAAGAGTGGCAATGGGTGACTTAATATTTATCATCGATCGGTGGAGCGCGTGTGGGTAACCGGCACATCGATTAGGTGATAAAGATTAAGGGTACCAAGTAAATTTGCATGGTTATTCACACCTTGTTTGTGATCCTCGACATCCCAGACACAAACTTGAGAAGGCACAATCGAGATTTAAACATGCCATTGAAAAGTTCAATGAATCTCAAAAGAATCTAGGAGTTTCAATCCAATTAAAACCTAATAATTCATTTCGTTTTTATGGTGGAAATTGGTGAATCGTCATTCACCTACCTTCAAATATTTTATAGCTTGGATTACGACATCCCTCTTCCAAGTTATAAAGTATTGTGTTGGGTCCTAGCCTTAATATTACATTTGGGTGTCTTATTAAGGATTCTATATCTAATCTGAACTTGTCTTTCTTATTTTCAGATGTCTTCCAACAATGTTGCTTGTGGCTCAATCCCTACCGGCTCCTTCTCTCTCATGAACCTTTGTGGGAGAGTCATCTTTGATGGTTCAAACTTTAATGATTGGATCAGGAACATCAGGATGGTCACTCGTTACGAGGACAAGGAATATGTCCTCGACAAGGAGCTGAAGGAAATAGATGAGTCTACTGCTACTCCAGAGGAGATCGCTGCCTTTAGGGCACATGAGAGAGATGCTACCAAGGTGGCATGTATCATGTTGGTCATAATGAAAGTTGAACTCCAAAAGTCCTATGAGGACTTTTACCCTTTTGAGATGCACATGGACCTGATGGACCGCTACCATCAAAGTGCTCATCAAGAGAGGTATGAAATCATCTCTTCCATGATAACAACCCGAATGAAGTATGGTGAACCCATCACGGGCCACATACAGAAAATGTAAAGGTTTGTGGACCGTTTGCTCAAGTTGAATGTGAACTTCCCCCGAGGAGTTGGCTATTGATATCATACTGCACTTCTTACCTACTTGTTATGATCAATTTCGAATGACATATCACATGAACAAGGAGGAGATCACATTGAGCAAACTTCAAGGGCTCTTGAAGACCACTAAAACTGGTCTTAAGGGCAAATCGGTTGTTACTACTCCTACTCCTACCACCGCCCCTATTCTGGCAATCGGGCAAAGTAGAGGGAAGAAGAGGAAAAACCCTTTGAAGGGTACCAAGGGAAAGTCTCTTGATGGCTCCTCTTCAAGTGGAACCAAAGGTGGTTCTGTCACTCCTTCTTCTAACCCAAAGGAAGCTCAATGCTTCTATTGTCAGGAAAAGGGGCACTTGAAACGAAACTGCCCTAAGTACCTGCAAGATGTTAAGGATGGGAAGGTCAAGCCTACCCATGCAG
The DNA here is from genome assembly GCF_052849685.1 of Lactuca virosa. Lineage (NCBI taxonomy): Eukaryota > Viridiplantae > Streptophyta > Magnoliopsida > Asterales > Asteraceae > Lactuca > Lactuca virosa. Next base: position 376,268,294 of record NC_136430.1, on the reverse strand, counting down.
GTATTTACACTATATTGTCTAATAACTCATCACATTCTACTTCTCGGGTTCTTAATATAGGTTGTGGTACTCATATATGTTCTGATTTGCAGGGCCTAAGAAGAAGTGAGGATGTGGAGCATGGAAAGATAAACTTGATCATGGGTAATAGGAAAGCTTCACCTGTCACCAAGATTGGAGTTTATTATTTGTTTCTAAGTAGTGGGTTAGTGTTAGACTTGAATAAGTGTTGTTACTCGTCTGAAATGGCAAGAAATATTATTTCTTTTCACGGTTTGTACAAACAAGGGTTTAATTTTTCATTTGATAATGAAGTTGGTGGTATTAATGCCTTTTGTAATAATGTTCTTTATTTTAAAGCATTACCTTGTGATGGTGTATATGAAACTGTGTCGGTTGTAGACAACTTAGGAAATAATGTATTACATATCGATTCTTCCACTAGTTTGGATAAAGCATCTTTGTGGCATTGTCGTCTTGGACATGTTAACAAGAAGCGCATAGGCCAACTCCAGAAGGCTGGAGTCTTGGAGTCATTTGACTTAAAGTCAGATGATAGTTGCGAGTCTTGTTTGCTTGGAAAAATGACAAAGTCACCCTTCACTGGTACTTGTGCAAGGGGTGAAGGTTTGTTCGACCTCATACACACAGATATGTGTAGACCCTTCAGAACCGCCACAAGAGATGCTAACCGCTTCTATGTGACTTTTACTGATGATTACAGTAGATATGGTTATGTCTACTTAATCAAGCATAAGTCAGAAACCTTTGAAAAATTCAAAGAGTTTAAACAGGAAGTGGAGAATCGGTTGGGAAGGAACATTAAGATGCTTCGATCCGATCGAGGTGGTGAGTATCTTAGTACAAAGTTCCTTGACTATCTTAAGGAATGTGGGATTTTCTTACAATTGACACCTCCCAGAACACCACAGCTTAATGGTGTGGCTGAGAGGTGTAATCGAACCTTGTTGGACATGGTTCGTTCCATGATGAGTCGAGCTTCGTTACCAATCTCATTCTGGGGGTATGCCTTAGAGACTGCCGCCCATATCCTTAATCTAGTCCCTACCAAAAAGGTTGCCAAAACACCTCACGAGATGTGGACTGGGAAAGTTCCCAATTTAGACCACATCAAGATTTGGGGTTGCGAGGCTTTCGTGAGACGTGAGACACAGGATAAGCTCAAACCTCGAAGTGAGCGATGTATTTTTATCGGCTACCCACAAAATTCTTTTGGTTACCTCTTCTACAGACCCAATGAGAATGTGGTCTTTGTGGCAAGAAGAGGGGTCTTTCGTGAGAGAGAATTCATAAGCCAAGGAAACAGTGGGATGCAAATTGATCTTGAAGAACTTCAAGAGTCAAGCGGTGAAGGAACTTCCAACCCTAGCGATCAACCTAAGGAGGAAACTCTTGTTGATGAATCTGTACCTCTAAGGCGTTCTACAAGAGTTAGGAATCCGCCTGAGCATGACTATGGTTTTCATATTACTGCTGAAGGTGATGAATTTATCAGTGATAGGACACTGGTAAATTTGGATGAACCTAGCAGCTTTAAGGAAGCCATGGCAGGCCCTGAATCTGCCAAATGGAAAGATGCCATGGATAGCGAGATTAAGTCCATGTATGACAATCAAGTTTGGAACTTGGTTGACAATGTGCTAGGTCGTAAGACGGTCGGGTGCAAATGGATCTTCAAGAAGAAGACCGCCATGGATGGAAATGTACACACTTATAAAGCGCGACTGGTTGCGAAGGGCTTTACTCAAACTCCGGGAGTAGACTTTGATGAGACCTTCTCACCAGTAGCGAAGATTAAGTCTATTAGGGTTTTGCTAGCCATAGCTGCATTTCATGATCATGAAATATGGCAAATGGATGTCAAAACCGCTTTCCTTAATGGAAAGTTGGTTGAGGATGTTTATATGAGTCAGCCAGAGGGTTTTATCGATGCAAAGCACCCTAATAGAGTGTGTAAGCTTGAGAAATCCATCTATGGATTGAAACAAGCATCTCGCAGATGGAATCTTTGTTTTGATGAGAAAGTCAAAGAGTTTTGTTTTTCGAGGAGCGAAGATGAGTCCTGTGTGTATGTTAAGGCTAGTGGGAGTATAGTTAGCTTTTTGGTATTATATGTGGATGACATACTACTCATAGGAAATGACATCCCAACCCTGCAAGAAGTTAAGTCCTGGCTTGGGAAGTGTTTCGCTATGAAGGACCTTGGAGAAGCTGCCTATATCCTTGGGATAAGGATATTGAGATAAAGGAGTAAGAGACTAATTGGACTTAGTCAAAGTACCTACTTGGATAAGGTGCTGAAAAGGTTCAGCATGCAAGGTTCCAAGAAAGGTGACTTACCAATCCAGAGCAACGCCAAACTGAGTAAGACTCAGAGTCCGAGTACAGAGGCTGAGATAGCTGAGATGAGTCATGTACCATATGCTTTCGTTGTGGGCTCTATCATGTATGATATGACTTGTACTCGCCCTGATGTGGCCTTTGCTTTGAGCATAGTCAGCAGATATCAAGGGAATCCAGGCAAGGCTCACTGGACTGCGGTGAAGAATATTCTCAAGTACCTACGAAGGACTAGGGACTGGGTCCTTACCCTTGGTGGGAGTGATGACTTGAGAGTAGTGGGGTACAGTGATGTTGGCTTCCAGACTGATAGGGATAATTTTCGCTCTCATTCGGGCTGGGTCTTTACCCTAAATGGAGGAGCAATTACTTGGAAAAGTTCCAAACAGGAAACAGTGGCTGATTCAACTTGCGAATCAGAGTACATAGCAGCAAGCGAGGCGGCAAAGGAGGCTATATGGATAAAGAACTTCATTGGAGACCTTGGAGTTGTACCAACTATTAAGGAGCCTATAGAGATTTTCTGTGATAACGAGGGTGCAATTGCCTTAGCTAAGGAACCAAGGGATCACGGCAGATCCATGCACATCGACAGAAAATACCATTTCATTAGACATCAGATAGAAGAAAGGAATCCTCGTGGTTAAGCATTTGCAGCATGCAAGGCACATCGGGCTGAAGGATGATATTAGTTTTACAGATTAGATAGTTATTTCTGAAGCTTGTAAAATGTAAATTGACATTTGATGATTAAATAAAAGTTGTTGTTTATTTATAAGTAAAGTGTTGCTATCTTGTGTCAGTTATTTACTATTGTTTCAATTTTACATGTTTTGACTTCCAGATTAATTACTTTATTCAAACTCTCCACAGTCAGTCATATGTTGGAAGTAGATATGAATCAAGACTGTCATGAATTGGGTTTGTAGATGTCTAAGGTGCTAGACATTGCAAATGGTTGCTACAACATTCATGAGTGCTCATAAGTTCTGAGTATTGGATTCAACCCACGCTCACTTGTATCACTTCATGGAATTTATCTCGAGTGATCGTGAGACGGTAGTATCATATAAGTCTTTAAACCTAGAGATATAAGTTGTTGACTATGAGTTGGTTATACATTGATTGTACGAAAACGCATTGGTAACTCGATGTTATAAAACGTGCCTTTGTGTATGATTCAACAAGTAGTAGAACAAGCATATGAGTCGAAGTTTATATGTTCCTTTTAGTCCTTGGAGGATTAAAAGTGATATATGGCCCCTCAATGATTTTGTTTTGACCTATGTACCGGGCCCGGTCAGAACCAAATTGATGTGTTCAGTTTAGTTCTATGTCAAACAAATCGAAAATTGGGAAACAAATTGCTAGACAATAAGTACGACATTGTTCCATGTATTTGTCCGGCTGATATCTTGAACAGAGGATTATATGATCACTTATCTTAAATGACACATCATCATCCCAGTTCCGCGAGACTTTGAAAGAGCTACGATTGCTGGTCGGTTCCTGAAGTCATACCTGTAACTATAGTTATTAGACTTATCCAAGTGGGAGACTGTTGGATAAGGTGTCTAAGTCCATAACTATATTTAGTATGTACTTGACCCGGTTTGGCATGGTCCATTTGGTTTGCATCTTCATCACAACTCTTGGATAGACAAAATGAGAAAAAGGACACTTACGATTTGTTAATATATTATAAGTTCTAATATATTAATATGAAATCATATTATTTAATTAGTATTGATCAAGAATTAAGTTGGAATTAATTTTGTGATCAAAAAGAGACTAATTAAATATATGGGGATTGATTTGTAAATCATTCATTCTTGTATAGTGGGCTTATGGTTCATGATTCACTAGATTGGGCTAGGACCCATTGGGTGCTCCATGGATGCTCCATGGAGGTTAAAACCCATGGATCATGGGGGAAATGAAAAGTCATGCACATTAGGGTTTACATGGTGTAACCCTACATGTGACACACTATAAAATGAACCTGGTATCAAGAAAAATCGGTCATTATTACTAGACAAGGAGGGCTAGCCAAATTTCTAATCAAAGTGTTCTTCTCTCAAGTTATTCCAAGAGTTATAGGTGTTGTGTGAAACATTTGAGGCATCACATTTAGGGTGCTAGACTCACAAGGTCTTAAGGAATCAAAGCAATATCAAAGGTATGACATTCTACTAGTTTTATATTACAAGTACCCCCATGCCATGCTAGTTAGGATGTAAACCTTGGAAAAATCTTATTTGCATGAATATTGGAGAAAACATAGATCCAAGGTTTCTAGGGTTGCATGTACACCTTAGGAGGGTTAGAATGCTCAAAACCCATCAGATTTGAGATGTAGAATGCCATGGATTGACTATGATAATAATTCACTAGCATGATCACATAATGATACTATTGAGATGTGTGTTTGCCCATGTGAGTGAATTAATTAATTATACCAATTAATTAAATAAAGGGGAATACACATGGAGGAGATTAGAGGGTAGTAACCTAACTGAGGTGTGTATCCTTACGGGATATCATGGTGGAAGGATATCGTTGGAGGAGAAAGAGCTTAAGCAAATTCGACGTCGAGTGGTTTTCTAGTTAACCATTTCAAGGCATGGTTTTGGTTCACTTGATGTACGGGGACTGGAGTGATGTTGGCTACTTGGAAATGTCGGATCAAGAATCACGTTTGGGTGTAGGTATGCTCGTGGAGGTACCGAATACCACCCTCGAACGACAATGCATTGTGCTCGTACATGCGAAGTCGGAGTAGTGAAGGTGGAGAACTAGGGACAGTGTTATGGGTGGGAGTCATGCCCTACTTGGTGCACTAGGTCTCCAGGTCGTGTTAGTAGCGAACGGGGTATTTATTTGGGGATTTTTAGCGATGTAATAGACCCTAGTTAGCGAGGGGCATTAATAGTAATTAAAGTAAAGCAAATAAATTAATAATTACTGCCAGTTTTGTAAAAATCATTTTAGGTAGCCGATTAATCAGCTCCTAAACGCTTTTCGGTCTCCAACCGCTTACAAATAGGTATTAGATGGTTAAATTGTAATGCACGTGTTTCTAGGCGAAACATTATTATAATGATGTAATAGTTAGGGTCAACAATTGTAACTTATTTTGAAGTAATGAAGATGAATTATTTGAGTATTATGTGATTTATGTGATTTATGTGCAATATACGTGCTTATAACGATGTAACAAAATAATAATAAAAATATGCGTCAAAAATAAAATAATAGATAGACTCAATATCTATGAAAAAAGTTGTAGTGGTTGCAACAAGGATTTTGGGAATATAAGGAATGCTGAAATCCGACTTATAACGAAGAAGATAAGACATGTCGATGTTTTGCGACAAAACCGACACGACGCTGTGTGTCGTAAAAAGTGAGTTTGCGATAAAATACTTTTTAACCTTAGCGATCTAAACGAAAGTCGTAGTATACGTTAAATCGAGAGCGTGCATATAGAGAACGTCCAAATCTGACTTCATTAGAGGAAGTTATGATTTTTCTATGATTTCGCATAGCAGTATGCAGCCCGGAAATCGAATTTTAGATCAATCGATTTTTAGCCAACACAATCTAAACGAGAATTGAGGATTTCGTTAATAGCAGCTCAACGATATAAAGACAGACGAAAACAGACGTCGGATGACAAAGTTATGAAATTTTAACGGACTTTATCTGTCTAAGCGTGTTAAAATATAACTTTAAAAATAAATTCAAAATTAGCCGACGGAATCTAAATGAAAGTTGTAGATCACATTGCTACCTATGCTTGGATATAAAGAACATCAAAAACGGAGCTCGTATGCGAAAGTTACGGATTCTAAAAGATAATTAGTTTTTGGAGTAATATGTGCGTGACACGTGACACAATCCTGACCATTGCTTCTTCCCCACGCCTTGCCACCAGATGGTGATACTTGGCACCCTACATGTCGTGTTAGGCTTAGTAACACATAGTGTTGGACAGCAACACGTCGTGTTTAAGCCAATAACACGTAGTGTTGGTTAGTTTCCCAGCCTATAAATAGAGACGCAAATATCTCATTTTCTTCACACTAAAACCATTCTTTCTCTCTCAAATACCCTCCTTAGCCCCTCCCATTCCCTAGCACTTCCCAAGTGTTAGAGCCGAAGCCCGGAGCGCCAGAAGGATCCTAGAAGAAGATCTTTCGGCTCAGAAGTTCTTCCCCCGTAGAGCTCGGTTCCTAGCTAAACCCCTGGTAAGTAAGTTATGCTTACCCTACTTTAAGTATAACTTATCTTTAAGTTCATTATCATTATCATGAATCTATAAACATTATATGAACTAAGTATTATAAATTATACAAAGCGTTATTATAATACATTTTAACTGCCCACGGTGCGGGGAATCTGGTTTGAAGGGCTGCTTAGGTTGTTGGATTTCAAAACAGCTTAAATGCCAAAATGGTCCTGCCCTCCGGTGTTTCATGTATGGCCCTGTCTGTACATAGTGGTTGAAAAGTATTGTTTAACACTTATATAATACACGAAAAACAATATTGCTCGTAGACCTTGAGTTGATGATAAATCTAGACTAATAATTAGTCGCAATAAATATTAGACTAAAATCAAGTAATAATGATACTAGGTTTCGTTGAAGGAAATGAAAATTGTTAGAAGCGAAGCGCTGCCCGAATTACGAGTCGTCACTTTAACAAGTGAGTGCATAGTTACTTTCATCTTACACATAGATATGAAGTATTTAATATAAATTATGTGCTATGTATGCATATTATATGTGTTCTTGATATCTATGTTGGATGAACAAAATATACATGTTTTATTCGATTTAAACTGTATATGTATTTTATACCTATAACTATGATGGGTAAAGATGAGTAGATGATATAGATGATGAAATAAATGATGAGAGGCCTCGATGTTTAAGCTGACTTAGTCATCTACCGGAGTATAGATGACGACCACGGACTATTCTAGACAGTCTAGTGGAATGATGGTAGACTCACAAATTGTAGGTGTTTGTGAATGATGTTCTCACTGGTGTACTCCATCCCCCTCATGGTTCCCTTACTGACATATATTGTTGAGGAATCCCCTAAGCAATATTGCCATCCCAATGATGATCCTTAGGCTAGGTCCCTTGAATTAGATGCTTTAGGGACAGAAAGTGAGGATAACGGGGACGGGTAATCGGGTTGAATGATTTGATGAAATTAATAAACTTAATTACTATGGGTTGAAAATCCTATGTACTCACCAGGCTCCCAAGCTTGGCCCACTCGGTTTCTTGTATTACAGGTAGTAGCAATAGAGCACAGGAGTGATGATCTAATGAGATATCAATGGATTATAGGCCATTAGAATAATAGATGTTGTAAGGCCTGTACTACTTCTGTTTATGCTTATGCATTGTATTGACAATGACATCCCAACATTTTTAATATAACGAAAACACATTTCGTCAGGAATTCTTTGAAAATTTACTTATCACATTTTTGGGAACCAATTACGCAACATATTTCTTCAAAAAGATACTCTGATTTTCAAATAAAGCATAAACAAATCGGTATTTTCTAGCCGTGAAATTGGAGATGTCACAGTTGGTATTAGAGCATTAGTTTAAGCAAACTAGGAATTTGTAGGATTTCTAGACTTAAACCTAGAATGCTAAGTGATGATTGTGAGATGAGTGTCTGCTATATGTTAGACACAAGCACTAGCTTATTTTAGGAACAATGCCTAAATTGCCTTTATGTGCTAAATGATTTATGATATGCAATATATGTTATTATTTGATTGGATCTATGATCTGTTGCTGACCGGATCTGGAAACTTTATATGTTCAGATTTCTAAACGTTTGACTACGATATTAGAACTGGCATGTAACTTTTCAGAGAAACAAAGAGGATTAAACGTCTATCTTAACTAAAGATCTAAATTTGCCTACTTTGGTGTATTGATCGATATGGCAAGAACCCGAAGCGGAATCGAAAACTCTAATGGGAATGTAAATGCTAATCAGTTTCCAGTGATTGAGCGTACACCGGAAGTAGCAGTTGCACCTGAACCAATCACGATGGCAGGAGTCCAAGCAATGATTCGGGCTATGATGGTCGAACAAAGAGAGGAGATGAGACAAATGTTGCAGGATAATAGGGATGAACCTACTGTACCCATCGTACCACCTTAACTGAACATTGAATAATCAGATGAAGGAAACTATAGTCAGAATGTTAGTCAAGCTGAGCCACGAGCGGGTAGAAGGAACCACCCCAATGGAGAAAATGATGGACGTGGGTGCAAGTACAAGGATTTCATGGCATCCAAACCACCGAGTCTTTCTGGAAGCCCAACGCCGGTGGAAGTCATGGCTTGTATATCTGAGATGGAGATGATGTTTGAAAGTTGCGACTGCAGCAACAAACATAAGACCGCTCTCGTGGTTACACTGTTAAAGTCAGGAGTACTGAGCTGGTGGAAGCTACTAGTTGATACCATACCTGTAACATCCCGAAAATTCCAGCTAAAAATTTCATTTTTAAATTAGGTTAATTCATAAAACATCGTTACAAAACATTCATAATATTAATTTATGTCTGAGAACCGGTAACGTCATAGTAAAATATTCAGAGTACATCCCAGAAAATCAATAGTGCGGAAAACATGAGAGTGTGTGATATGACGCTACCGCGCCGGCTCCTGTCCCCTAGCTGAAGAGGTACCTGAAAACAAAACTATAAAACGTAAGCACGAAGCTTAGTGAGTTCCCCCATAATGCCACATACCATGCAATCATATAATGAGTAACTAAGGGATACGGGCCTCACCCACACCCATAGAGATACGGGCCTCGCCCACACTCTACTATCCATGGAGATACGGGCCTCGCCCACACTCCGCTACTAAACCATAACATACAAGTATCATACAGACAACAAGTATAAGCAATTCTATCATACTGGCATATAACACAATCAAACTCGGCTATGAGATACGGGCCCCGCCCACACTCTGATACTAACATATCGTCTATACGGGCCGGCCTTGGTGCCTTAGACCCGTCCCTACTGGAAGAAAACTCACCTCGAGAGTAGCTGCCAAAAACCTGCTCAGACTACGCCTGGCTGCCGCACCGGTAATCCCTCCGGCTATAAATCCGTAAACATGGATTAGGTACTCATAAATACCCCTAAGGTCAAACGACTGGTCAAAGTCAACTCCTTGGTCAAAGTCAACCTCCTGATTTACTGGACTCGCCGAGTCCATCTGGCGACTCGCCGAGTCCTTCTATGTCTAGCCCGACTCTGACTCATCGGGTCCCTGTTCCCACTCGCTGAGTCAGCCTGACTCGCTAGACGGGGACAACTAACAAACCCGCGACTGGACTCGCCGAGTTCAAGGGGGTGACTCGCCGAGTCCGACGAACAGATCTCACAAATCACTCCAATCTTCCATCAGAACATCGATCTTGGAGATTTGGAGATTCTGGGACTATAGCTACATGTTAAATTGCTAATTCCACGTGCGACTACAGAGGGTTGGACCTCCTACACTTAAACCCTTCTTATCCTAGTGACTGATCATGTGACTCGCCGAGTTGGAAAAACAACTCGTCGAGTTCAAGGCTATATTCAAGGGACTCGCCGATTTTGAAGAACGAATCGCCGAGTACCAGGCAATCTTCATAGGACTCGCCGAGTTGTTTATCCAACTCGCCGAGTCTAAGGCCATCTTCATGGAACTCGCCGAGTGCACTTTGGCACTCGCCGAGTACCCTTCGACTCTTCACCCATTCTGGCCAAAACTGAGACATGCAATGGTTCCAAACCATAAATCTAAGCTCCTAGGGTATAAACACACGGAGTTTGGGTGGTCTAAGGTCTTGAAATCCACATCTAAGGGACAAAAGGGGAATCTATTATACTAAAGATCAAGAAGGAGCTTTCTTACCTGGTTAGGAGCTTCTCCCAGGGTAGATTTCGGATCTACCACACTTCCTTGCACCCTCCAACTTCCTCCTTCTTCTCTTAGGCTTCAAACTTCCTTCACCAAGCCAAAATCACTCACAAGGATCAAAATGGGCTAGGGTTTCGCTCTACAGTTCTTCTGGAAGAGAATGGGACGAATGGGTGTTTTAGAATGGGTAAAATAGGGTGTAATGTCTGAAATAGAGTTTCTTTAGACAGGTGGACTCGCCGAGTCCATGCATCGACTCGCCGAGTTCACCGCTCAAATCCCGTGTCTACCCTGCTGCTACTCGGCGAGTCGGGACACAGACTCGCCGAGTTCGTGGCAAAAGTAGGATAAAAACTTAAATAAAATCATACCATGAACCCGGTGTTACAAATCTCCCCCACTTATTTTAGACTTTGTCCTCGAAGTCTGCCGCTCCCTTCCTGAACAGCTCCGGATAATGCTCCATCATCTCATCCGCGGGCTCCCAAGTCCATTCCGAGCCCGTCCGATGCTGCCATTGCACCTTCACCAGCTCCACCCTTTTGTTCCTCAGTTCCTTCGACTTCCGGTCTAGGATAGCCACAGGCCGCTCGATATAATTCAGGCTGTCGTCAACCTGGATGTCCTCCAAAGGTACCACTGCTGAATCGTCCACCAGGCACTTCCGCAGCTGGGAGACGTGGAAAGTGCTGTGGATCTGACTGAGTTCGGCTGGTAGGTCCAGCCGATATGCCACCTTGCCCACTCGGGCTGCAACCCTAAACGGTCCAATATACCTGGGACCCAACTTGCCCCGTTTCCTGAATCGGATGACGCCCTTCCACGGCGACACTTTCAGGAGAACCATATCCCCGACCTGGAACTCCAGGTCTGATCGGCGCTTATCGGCATAACTCTTCTGCCGACTCTGAGCAGTCTGAAGCCTGCTCCGAACCTGCTGAATCTTCTCTGTCGTCTTGAGCACTACTTCGGTGCTCCCCATGACTCTCTGTCCAACCTCGCCCCAACATATCGGGGTCCTGCACTTCCTCCCGTACAACATCTCGAAGGGAGAGCGGTCAATACTCGCGTGATAGCTGTTGTTATATGAAAGCTCGGCTAAAGGAAGATAGGTATCCCAGCTACCACCGAAGTCTAAAACACACGCCCGCAGCATATCCTCCAGAGTCTGGATGGTCCGCTCGCTCTGGCCATCCGTCTGCGGGTGAAAGGCTGTACTAAAATGCAGACGAGTACCCAACTCGTCATGAAACTTCTTCCAGAACCTGGAAGTGAACCGCACATCCCTATCCGAAATCACTGAAACTGGCACCCCGTGCCGTGCCACCACCTCTCCGACGTAGATATCGGCCAATTTCTCGGCCGAGATGCTCTCCTGAATTGGGATAAAGTGGGCGCTCTTGGTCAATCGATCGACGATGACCCATATCAAATCCACTCCCCGCGCGGTCCTGGGAAGCTTGGTGATGAAATCCATCGTGATGTCCTCCCATTTCCACAGCGGGATATCCAACGGCTGCATCTTGCCGTGCGGTCTCTGGTGTTCGGCCTTGACCTTCCTGCAGGTCAGGCACCGCTCAACGTACCATGCTACATCCCGCTTCATGCAGGGCCACCAATAGTCCAGACGAATATCCCTATACATCTTCGTTGCCCCTGGATGAATGGAGAACCGGGATTTGTGCGCCTCCTCCATCAGAACCTGGTGCACGCCTCCGAGGTATGGAACCCACACCCTGCGGTGTAATGTCAATAATCCCCTGCTGTCATGGTCGAAGGAGGAAACTTGTCCCACAATCCGCTCACTCTTCCGATGTTCCTCCTTTATAGCCTCCTGCTGAGCCTCCCGGATCCGCTCCAAAAGCGGAGTCACCACTGTCATCCGCATGAAAATATCCCTGATCGGCGCCGTCTTGCGGGTAAGCGCATCGGCCACCACGTTGGCCTTCCCCGGGTGATAAAGGATTTCACAATCATAATCCTTTACCACATCAAGCCACCGACGCTGCCTCATATTCAGATTTGGCTGGTCCATGAGGTACCTCAAACTCTTGTGCTCCGTGTAAATCGTACAGCGAACCCCATAGAGGTAATGACGCCAAATCTTGAGGGCGAACACAACAGCCCCCAACTCCAAATCATGCGTCGGGTAGTTCGCCTCGTGAGGCTTCAGCTGCTTCGACGCGTAGGCGATGACATGCCCTCTCTGCATCAATACCGCGCCCAAACCTGAGATGGACGCATCGCAGTATACAACAAAATCCTCCATGCCCTCTGGCAAGGCTAAGATTGGCGCCTCGCACAATCTCTGTCTCAGTGTCTCGAATGCTGCCTGCTGCTCAGGCCCCCAACGAAAGACCACAGCCTTCCTCGTTAACCTGGTCAGGGGTAATGCTATCTTGGAGAAATCCTGGATGAATCTCCGATAGTAGCCAGCTAATCCCAGGAAACTCCGAATCTCAGATGGAGATTTCGGAACCTCCCATCTCATCACGGCCTCCATCTTGGCCGGATCCACCGAAATCCCGTTCTGGTTGACAAGGTGCCCAAGAAACTGCACCTCGCGCAACCAGAACTCACACTTGGAGAACTTAGCATACAAGTTCTCCCTTCTCAAGGTCTCCAAAACCTCCCGCAAATGCTCCTCATGCTGCTCTCGCGTCTTGGAGTAAACCAAGATATCATCAATAAATACTATCACCGACCGGTCTAACATCGGTCTACACACGCGGTTCATGAGGTCCATGAACGCGGCAGGAGCATTGGTGAGCCCGGAAGGCATCACCACGAACTCATAGTGGCCATAACGTGTCCGAAATGCCGTCTTCTGCACATCCTCCTCTCTGACCCTCACCTGGTGATACCCTGAACGCAAATCTATCTTGGAGAACCAAGATGCTCCCTGAAGCTGGTCAAAGAGATCGTCAATCCTCGGGAGTGGGTAGCGGTCCTTCACCGTTACCTTATTCAGCTCCCTATAATCGATACACATCCGATGCGACCCATCCTTCTTCTTCACAAACAGAACCGGGGCTCCCCAGGGTGAACTGCTCGGTCTAATGTAACCTTTGTCTAACAGCTCCTGAAGCTGTGTAGACAACTCCTGCATCTCAGGAGGAGCCAACCGATATGGTGCCTTGGCTATCGGAGCCGCACCAGGGACTAGGTCGATCCTGAACTCTACCTGTCGCTCTGGAGGTATCCCAGGCATCTCCTCGGGGAATACATCCGCGAACTCTCGTACTACGGGCACATCGCCCACCGTCGCCTTACCCGCCTCCCGGGTGTCCATGACATATGCGACATATCCTGCGCAACCCTGCTGAAGGTAACGCCTTGCCCTCGCTGCCGAACAGAAAGCTGGCCCTCGCTGTGATCTCTCACCCTGAATTACTAACTCTCGCCCACTTAGGGCTCTGATTCGTACTAATTGTTGCGCGCAATCTATCACTGCCCCATTGGGACTCAGCCAATCCATACCAATAATGACCTTGTTTCCCCGCAATGGAATGGGAACTAGGTCAACCAAATACCGTTCTTCGAACAACCTTAACACACAATCTCGGAAGACCTCTGATGCTCGCACCGACCGGTCGTCCGCAATCTCGACCTCTAAAGGGCAATCCAACATGCTTGAGGACTCAGGAAACTTCTTGCTAAGTGCAAGAGAAACAAAGGATCGGGTAGCCCCCGAATCAAACAACACCTGGACTGGAATACCGTTCACATGGAACGATCCTAAACGTATATACACAGAGCACATATCAATATCATAAATCTCATATAAATAGGTCAGAGGGAAAGAATCATACCCGTCACCACATCGGGTGCAGCGCGTGCCTCCTCGGCTGTCAGCTGAAATGCCCGACTCCTCACCACCGGAGCCTCTGCCTTGCCCTGCCGGCCATCTGTAATCCGTAGGGTCGCTGGAGCTGGCGCCTGTACTGGCGCTGCTGCTGTCAACTGGGGGCAGTTGGCCCTCTTGTGGCCCCTCTGGTTGCAGTGGAAACACAGCAACTCAGATGTCTGAATAACCGGAGCAGGGGCAGTACAATCCCTGCTGAAGTGTCCCGTCTTGCCGCACCTATAGCAGCTTGTCGATCCTATCCTACACGCTCCCTCGTGCGACCTGCCGCACTTCCTACAGCGGCCCGGTCCTGAATGGCCTTTCGGCCTACCATCTGATCCCTTGGGCTTCTTTCCCGAAGCCCCTATCGTCTGTCCCTCCTCTGCCTTCCTCTTCCGGATGTGCTCCAGATCTATCTCCCTCTCCCTCGCCCTAGCAATCATAGAATCCAGGGTAGGGCAAGCTGAAAAACTGACATGCTCCCGAATGTCGGCTCGCAGCATGTCATGGTAGCGGATCCTCCTCATATCCTCATCACCTGCATACTGGGGCACCAGTAACGCCCTTTCCCGGAACTTGGCAGTGATCTCCGCCACTTTCTCTGTCGTCTGCCTCATATCCAAGAACTCCCGTGCCAACTGCTGGAGCTCCACCGCAGGCGCAAACTCCACCCTGAATCGCGTCACAAAGTCCGGTCATGTCATAGCCTCAATGGTCGCGGCTCCCAAAGAGTCACAAACCGACTCCCACCAATCTCTAGCTCTGTCACGTAGACACCCTGCTGCAAATCGTACCTTCGACCCCTCGGGGCAGAAGTTGATCAGCTGTGCAGACTCAAGGTCTGCAATCCATCGTCTGGCAGCAATGGGGTCCTTCGCCCCATGGAAATCTGATGTACCACTGCCCCTGAAGTCCTTAAAGGACAGTGTGCGTGGTCCTGACTGGCTAGCCGCCATATCACTCCTGAACGCCCTGAGACGATCCTCCATCAACTCTACAATACCCTCCTTGATCGACCCGAAGATGATAGGAGTCGACTCAAGGATCCCCCTGGTAATCTCTGACGCAATGAACTCGCGTAGACCCTCACCAACTGGTTCGGACCCTGATCCCGAACCCGATCCTGATCCTGAGCCTGAGCCTCCCGCTCCCTGTCGTGTGGTCACCATACTGCAAAACATAGCATAACCACCATCATACTATATTCCACTAACGAGGCTCACATTCATATCACAAGTCCCCGGTCTCGTCTCGGCCCTTTTTGAATCGAGTACGGATCCTCCGCTTTCAGTAGTACGGGCCCATACTACCTTCCACGTCTATCCGTACTTTCCTCAAGAATTGCCTCAACTCAACCAAGTCCTTTCTACTAATACTGCGGTTCTCGTGCTACTCTCGCCCTAGGCTTGCCCTAAGTAATCGCCATCCCACTCTCTGCCATCATCTGCACAAGAAGTCCCTGCTTTCTTTCCCTAACTAGCTCGCGAATACTATTACATATTACTCAGACTAGATAATTATTCGAATGAGAGGTCCTTCCCTACAACGGTTGGACTCAAACAAGAGCTGCGAAATAGGGCTAGACCCAACCTTCTGAAATTATTTAATCCTTGCAATATGTAACTTAGCATATTCGTTCACTAGTTAGTGAAAGACGATTAGAACTCCTAATAGCACAAAGCAAGCAGCATTCGGGCATTGAGTACACATAATCAAGTATATACTACTCTGGCTATCATACTGACTGACCTGTACTAGCATGCAATTCTCAAAAAGCCGAAACACATAAAGCAGGCACATAAGGCATCATTCCTAGATCCTTAGTCCTATTCTAGCATGCTGTTCTACTGAAACTGAAACTGATAATCATAACATAAACTTGTATGGGTACTTTGGGGAAAACTTACTTGAGCTCGGCCGGTCGCGCACATCACACACCTTTTTCTTTTTAGAAACCCCTTTTACTTAGTCTTTAGAAAATCATTTCTTTATAAAAATCTTTTAATCCCTCGATTTGAGTCCAGACACCCCCGAAGGTGTGTCCGAATCCCTCAAACCATGGCTCTGATACCAACTTGTAACATCCCGAAAATACCAGCTAAAAATTTCATTTTTAAATTAGGTTAATTCATAAAACGTCGTTACAAAACATTCATAATATTAATGTATGTCTGAGAACCGGTAACGTCATAGTAAAATATTCAGAGTACATCCCATAAAATCCATAGTGCGGAAAACATGAGAGTGTGTGATATGCCGCTACCGCGCCGGCTCCTGTCCCCTAGCTGAAGAGGTACCTGAAAACAAAACTATAAAATGTAAGCACGAAGCTTAGTGAGTTCCCCCATAATGCCACATACCATGCAATCATATAATGAGTAACTAAGGGATACGGGCCTCGCCCACACCCATAGAGATACGGGCCTCGCCCACACTCTGCTATCCATGGAGATACGGGCCTCGCCCACACTCCGCTACTAAACCATAACATACAAGTATCACACAGACAACAAGTATAAGCAATTCTATCATACTGGCATATAACACAATCAAACTCGGCTATGAGATACGGGCCCCGCCCACACTCTGATACTAACATATCGTCTATACGGGCCGGCCTAGGTGCCTTAGACCCGTCCCTACTGGAAGAAAACTCACCTCGAGAGTAGCTGCCAAAAAACCTGCTCAGACTACGCCTGGCTGCCGCACCGGTAATCCCTCCGGCTATAAATCCGTAAACATGGATTAGGTACTCATAAATACCCCTAAGGTCAAACGACTGGTCAAAGTCAACTCCTTGGTCAAAGTCAACCTCCTGATTTACTGGACTCGCCGAGTCCATCTGGCGACTCGCCGAGTCCTTCTATGTCTAGCCCGACTCTGACTCATCGGGTCCCTGTTCCCACTCGCTGAGTCAGCCTGACTCGCTAGACGGGGACAACTAACAAACCCGCTACTAGACTCGCCGAGTTCAAGGGGGTGACTCGCCGAGTCCGACGAACAGATCTCACAAATCACTCCAATCTTCCATCAGAACATCGATCTTGGAGATTTGGAGATTCTGGGACTATAGCTACACGTTAAATTGCTAATTCCACGTGCGACTACGGAGGGTTGGACCTCCTACACTTAAACCCTTCTTATCCTAGTGACTGATCATGTGACTCGCCGAGTTGGAAGAACAACTCGTCGTGTTCAAGGCTATATTCAAGGGACTCGCCGAGTTTGAAGAACGACTCGCCGAGTACCAGGCAATCTTCATAGGACTCGCCGAGTTGTTTATCCAACTCGCCGAGTCTAAGGCCATCTTCATGGAACTCGCCGAGTGCACTTTGGCACTCGCCGAGTACCCTTCGACTCTTCACCCATTCTGGCCAAAACTGAGACATGCAATGGTTCCAAACCATAAATCTAAGCTCCTAGGGTATAAACACACGGAGTTTGGGTGGTCTAAGGTCTTGAAATCCACATCTAAGGGACAAAAGGGGAATCTATTATACTAAAGATCAAGAAGGAGCTTTCTTACATGGTTAGGAGCTTCTCCCAGGGTAGATTTTGGATCTACCACACTTCCTTGCACCCTCCAACTTCCTCCTTCTTCTCTTAGGCTTCAAACTTCCTTCACCAAGCCAAAATCACTCACAAGGATCAAAATGGGCTAGGGTTTCGCTCTACAGTTCTTCTGGAAGAGAATGGGACGAATGTGTGTTTTAGAATGGGTAAAATAGGGTGTAATGTCTGAAATAGAGTTTCTTTAGACAGGTGGACTCGCCGAGTCCATGCATCGACTCGCCGAGTTCACCGCTCAAATCCCGTGTCTACCCTGCTGCTACTCGGCGAGTCGGGACGCAGACTCGTCGAGTTCGTGGCAAAATTAGGATAAAAACTTAAATAAAATCATACCATGAACCCGGTGTTACAATACCCAAAGGGAGAAGCTAGAAAGATGTCTTGGGAAAACTTTTTGGTGCAATTAAAAATGCAGTATTGCTCTGAGCAGGATCTACTGGAGATCAACAATGAGTTTCAGAACCTAAAGAAGGGAAGAATGAACATCACCGAGTTGCTTCAAGTTTTACGAAGAAGAAGAAGAAGCTTGTTCCTTACCTAGTTCCAACTGAACTCTCCAAGGTCAACAAGTTTGTGAATGGATTACCGAGATACTTTGGTCCAATGGTTAAACAAGCAACCATCTTGAAAGCTATTATATAGGCAACTAAGAATGTTGAGACCCAGATAAGGGAGATTGTTTTGGAGAGAGTTGAGGTAGGAGAGAAAAGGAAATTTGATGGATCCTCAAGGTCCAACAAGAAAAGCAAATTCTCAAAGTTTGGTTCTAAGAAGTTTGAAGGAGGAGGAGGTGAAGCAACATGGTGTGATAAGTGCAAAAAGAAGCACTTTGGAAAATATGGCGAGGAGGTGACTTGTTTCAAGTGTGGAAATTATGAGCAGTATGCAAATGACTGAACATTCAACAAGAAGGTGTGTTTCAGATGTAATGAATAAGGGCATCTTTCAAAGGACTGGCCGAAGAAGAAAGAAGCAGAAAGGCCTGACATTCCGTCAAGGCCAAAGGCAAGAGTATTCCGAATGACCCTGGAAGCAGCGAAGGATGAAACACATGTCGCTTCAGGTACCTTTCTGGTAAATGGATTGCCCGCCAATATATTGTTTGATTCTGGAGCAAATTACTCCTTTATATCACACAAATTTGGTGGAAGACTAGCATTGCCTATAGATAAACTTGATAATGCTCTAGTTGTAGAAGTTGCCAGTGGAAAATTCATACCTGTTGCTGATTGCATTAAAAACATCATCATTGACTTGAATGGGAATAAATTCCACGAGGAGTTGTTGCCCATTGAGTTGAACGGTTTCGATATCGTACTAGGAATGGATTGGCTTAGTGCGAACGATGTTGAGATATTAATGCGTGCAAATAGCTACACCTAATTTTATATTTATAACCTAACTAACTTAACTAACTAAATTGCACCTAGGTAGTGTACCTAGTCAAATTATAGAATAGTTGGGTAAGTTGGGTGTCGATCACAGGGAACGGTTTTGACTTATTAACCTATCTACTATTAAATTAACCTAATTTTCTAGCAAGGATGAGGGTTTTATCTAATTTTTCAAGTTTAGATGAACTTAATTTTCTTAACACAAAATTCGATCAATTACTAAAAATACTCCCATTTAGTTCGAATCCACTTCTTCTTTCTGGTTAGCTAACGATTATGGATTATCAAAGTTGCTTATCTAATTTTATATTATATTAGTAATTTAAGTCTAAATTTACCAATATTTAACTTATTCATGTAAAACTATGCATGGTCACACACAATCAAACACAGAACTAGTTATGATTATGAATAAGCTATGTAAGATTTATTAGGCAAACATAAGTATGGTCATAACTTATGCTCTCTAACACAGCTAAATTTAATTACTTAAATTACTTACCTAAGATTTGGTCGATCCTAGCTCTAGCAATTTAATGTTCACTAAATCACTAGGTGTCAAGTTCATGTAATTTAATTATCACTAAGCTACACAAAACATGAACTCAAGTAACTAAAAAATCAAATATTAGCATGCTAGGTATTAACAATCAAACACAAGCACAATACCAACTAATCAAATCCATAATAAATTAGCTAAACCATAAGTCGAAGTTTCATCTAGCTAAACAAGAGTTACTAAATTCAGCTACTTATACTCAAAATCAAACTAAAACAAATCAAAGTAATAGACATGATTAAAGTACCAAACGATTTAACTAATTATGAACCCTCTTCTCCTTTTGTGTTGAAACCCTATTCCAGACCTTCTTCTCTTCTGAAAATCGTCTCCTGGAACTTCTTCAATCAGCCAAAAGTCTCCCCAAATCGTAATGGACAAGGATATATATATATATATATATATATATATATATATATATATTCTGATTTTTCCAAGTTCACGTCGTGAGCCAATATGTCTCATGTCATGAGAACGTAGCTATCCGTGTTGGCTAAGGACTCTTCTTTGCGATGTCAATCTTCTAGAATACTCCAACTCACGTCGTGAGCCTTCAATGCTCACGTCATGAGTACATATTTTTGCTGGATTTTAATTTTTCTTTTCTTCAAATCTCCAAAGTTCCATGTTTTGACAATTTTAGTCCCTTTCTTCGAAAATGCTTCTATTTTGGCTGCAAAATATAATTTAAGCTTATAAGTACCATTATTCTATGCAAATAACCAAATTATTAATAAAAATGTAAATAAACATCACCTAAAAATATGTATAAATAAGGCAATATTAGATACTATGCCGAAAGAAGATGGCGAGAGTAAACCCACCTGGAAAAGAGTCATTTATGGTGTACAAGGACAAACGTAGAGTAAATTCTGGAATCATTTCCCTGATGAAAGTCAGAAAGTGTTTATCCAAAGGATGCACGTCATACTTGGCATTTGTAATCGATGCAAGGAAGGATAAGAAAGAGATACAAAGAATACTGGTGGTGTGTGACTATCCGGAAGTCTTTCCCGAAGATCTTTGTGGATTTCCCCTTGATAGACAAGTAGAGTTTTGAATAGACTTGTTGCTAGTATCGACACCAATAGCAAAAGCACCATATCGATTAGCACCGACAGAGATGAAGGAGCTTATGATGCAACTTCAGGAGTTGTTGGACAACGGTTTCATTAGACCTAGTTCATCACTCTGGGGAGCTTCGGTGTTATTCGTTAAGAAGAAGGATGGAAGCATGAGGGTGTGCATAGACTATAGAGAGTTGAACAAGGCAACAATAAAGAAAAAGTATGCATTGCCAAGGATTGATGACCTATTCGATCAGCTGCAAGGTTTGATCTATTTCTCAAAGATCAATCTTAGGTCAGGATATCATCAGCTAAAGGTGAGAGAGCAAGATATTGAAAAAAACGCATTCAGAATGAGATACAGACACTATGAGTTCTTGGTTATGTCATTTGGATTAACCAATGCTTCATCAACATTTATGGATTTGATGAATAGGGTTTGTGAACCATTCCTCGATAAATCTGTAATAATGTTCATAGATGACATTCTGATTTACTCAAAGTGCTAGCAAAAGCATGGAAAAGACCTGCGAGAAGTATTAGAAGTTTTGAAGAAGGAAAAGTTGTATGCAAAATTCTCCAAATGTGATTTTTGTATTCGAGAAGTCCAAATCTTGGGTCACGTGGTTAACCAAGAAGGGATAATGGTTGATCCAGCAAAGATTGAAGTTGTGATGAAATGGGAATGACCAAAAAGTCCCACTAATATTCGAAGCTTTCTAGGATTAGCTGGATATTACCAAAGGTTTATCCAAGGCTTTTCTTTGATAGCTGCTCCATTAACAGCTTTGATCCATAAACGAGCTACATATACATGGAGTGAGAAACATGAAGAAGCATTCGATAAATTAAAGAAGAAGTTGTGTGAAGAACCGATTCTTTATTTACCTGACGGAGTTGAAGACTTCGCAGTCTATAACGATGTATCTAGAGTTGGGTTAGGTTGTATTCAGACCCATAGAGATAAAGTGATAGCATATGCATCTCGACAATTGAAAGAGCACGAAAAGAACTACCCCACTCATGGCTGCGGTAGTATTCACATTAAAGATATGGAGGAATTATCTTTATGGCACAAAGTGCAAACTCTTCACTGATCACAAGAGTCTCCAGTATTTCTTTAATCAAAAGGAATTGAATATGAGACAATGACGCTGGCTAGAGTTGCTCAAAGATTACGACTGTGAGTTACTTTACCACCCTGGTAAAGCAAATTTCGTAGCTGATGCTCTAATTCAAAAAGTAAACCTGGAAAGAAAAAAGCATTAAGAAAGCTCAGGAAGAATCTTTGAAGAAAAATGACCGAAAGGAAGAACGCTTAGGCAAAAACTTGGTATTTTGTACAAATAGTCAAGGATTTAAGGTATTCAAAGATAGGATTTGGGTACCTAAGACGGGAGGAATAAGAGATCTACTAATGGAAGAAGCTCACAAGACCATGTACTCGATTCATCCCGGCAGCACTAAGATGTATAGGGATCTGAAACCGTACTACTTGTGGCCGACGATGAAGCTCGATGTTGCAAATTATGTGGCATATTGCGTAACATGTGCGAGAGTTAAAGCATAACATCAGAAACCGTATGGGATTTTTGAACCTTGACATGTACCCATGAGTAAACGGGAAGACATCACCATGGATATTGTAACTAAACTACCCAGGACAAAGAACGATCACGACATGATTTGGGTACTCGTGGATCAGTTCACAAAGAGTGCACACTTCATAGCAGCCAATGAGAGATGGTCTATGGATAAACTTGCAGATGCTTACGTGAAGGAGATAGTAAGACTTCACGGTGTTCCATTAACGATTGTATCAGATCGTGACAGTCGTTTCACATCAAGATTTTGGAGGAGTTTACAAGAGGAAATGGGTATGAAGTTGTGTTTACGTACAACCTACCATCCGCCAACTGATGGTCAGAGCGAAAGAACAATTCAAATATTGGAAGATATGTTAAAAGCATGTACCCTAGAATTTCAAGGTAACTGGGATGAACACTTACCCCTGGTAGAGTTTTCCTACAACAATAGTTACCATTCGAGCATCAAGATGACACCTTATCAAGCTTTGTACAAACATAAATGTCGTACGCCGTCTTTTTGGCTTGAGTCCGGAGAAAAGCAGTTTATGGGACCCGAAATAGTCCACCATACTACTAAAAAGTTGAAAGTGATTAGAGAAAGGATGTTAGCAGCTCAAGATCTCCAAAAGAGTTATGCTGACAAAAAGCGACGACCAATGTCATTTGAGGTTGGAGATTCAATATTGCTTAAAGGGTCACCGTGGAAGGGACTTTAAGATTTGGAAAGAGAGGAAAGTCGAGTCCAAGATTTATTGGACCATTCAAGGTTCTTCAGAGGATTGGGAACCAAGCTTACAAACTGGAATTTCCAGAAGAACTAGATGGTATTCATAACACTTTCCATGTGTGTTATTTGAGGAAGTTCACGGGATAAGTTCCTGATATAATTCTACTTTCGGAGTTAAGGATGGATGAAAATAAGAGGTTAATTGAAGAGCCTGAAGCTTACAAACTGGAATTGCCAGAAGAACTAGATGGTATTCATAACACTTTCCATGTGTGTTATTTGAGGAAGTTTACGGGAGAAGTTCCCGATATAATTCTACTTTCGGAGTTAAGGATGGATGAAAATAAGAGGTTAATTGAAGAGCCTGAAGCAATTGTTGACCGTAAGACAAAGAAGTTGCGACGTAAGATGTTCGAATTAGTGCTTGTGGGATGGAAACATTCGAATGGGCCGAACCTCACCTAGGAAACATAGAGTGACATGATGATTCGTTATCCACATCTATTTGCTGATGCATGATTCCGGGACGGAATCAACCTAAGGAGGAGAGAATTTTAATGCCCGTGTTTCTAGGCTAAGAATTAGTATAATGATGTAATAGTTAGGGTCAACAATTGTAACTTATTTTGAAGTAATGAAGATGAATTATTTGAGTATTATGTGATTTTATACGTGCTTATAACGATGCAACAAAATAATAATAAAAATATGCGTCAAAAATAAAATAATAGATAGACCCAAAATCTATGAAGAAAGTTGTAGTGGTCGCAACAAGGATTTCGGGGATATAAGGAACGCTGAAATCCGATTTATAACGACCAAGTTATGACTCGTCGAAGTTTTGTGACAAAACATGCACGACGCTGTGTGTCGTAAAAAGTGAGTTTGAGATAAAATACTTTTTAACCTTATCGATCTAAATAAAATTCGTAGTATACGTTAAACAGAGAGTGTGCATATAGAGAATGTCCAAATCTGACTTCGTTAGAGGAAGTTACGATTTTTCTAAGATTTGACATAACAGTATGCAGCCCGGAAATCTAATTTTAGATCGATCGATTTTTAGTCGACACAATCTAAACGAGAATTGAAGATCTCGTTAATAGGAGCTCAAAGACATAAAGACATACGATAACGGACTTTGGATGACAAAGTTATGAATTTTTAACGGACTTTCTCTGTCTAAACCTGTTAAAATATAACTTTAAAAATAAAGTCAAAATTAGCCAACGGAGTCTAAACGAAAATTGTAGATCACATCGCTACCTACGCGTGGATATAAAGAACGTCAAAAATGGAGCTCGTATACGAAAGTTACGGATTTTAGAAGACAATTAGTTTTGGAGTAATATGCGAATGACACGTGGCACAATCCTGACCAATGCTTCTTCCCCACGCCTTGCCACCAGAAGGTGACACTTGGCACCCAACATGTCGTGTTGGGCTCAGTAACACATAGTGTTGGATAGCAACACGTCGCGTTTAAGCCAGTAACACGTAGTGTTGGTCAGTTCCCCAGCCTACAAATAGAGGCACAAATCTCTCATTTTCTTCACACCAAAGCCATTTTTCTCTCTCAAATACCCTCCTTAGCCCCTCCCATTCCCTGGAACTTCCCAAGTGTTAGAGCCAAAGCCCGGAGCACCAGAAGGCTCCTAGAAGAAGAGCTTTCAGCTCAGAAGTTCTGCCCCCGCAGAGCCCGGTTCCTAGCTAAACCCCCTTGTAAGGGAGTTATGCTTACCCTACTTTAAGTATAACTTATGTTTAAGTTCATTATCATTATTATGAATCTGTAAACAATATATGAACTAAGTATTATAAATTATACAAAGCATTATTATAATGCATTTTAACTGCTCACGGTACGGGGAATCTGGTTTGAAGGGCCGCTTAGGTTGTTGGATTTCAGAACAGCTTAAATGCCAAAATGGTCCTGCCCTCCGGTGTTTCATGTCTGGCCCCTATCTGTACATAGTGGTTGAAAAGTATTGTTTAACACTTATATAATACAAGAAAAATAATATTGCTCATAGACCTTGAGTTAATGATAAATCTAGACTAATAACTAGTCGCAATATATATTAGACTAAAATCTAGTAATAATGATACTAGGTTTCGTCGAAGGAAAAGAAAACTGTTAAAAGCGAAGCGTTGCCCGAATTACGAGCCATCACTTTAACAAGTGAGTGCATAGTTACTTTCATCTTACACATATATATGAATTATTTAATATAAATTATGTGTTATGTGTGCATATTATATGTGTTCTTGATATCTATGCTGGATGAACAAAATATACATGTTTTATTCGATTTAAACTATATATGTATTTTATACCTTTAACTATGAAGGATAAAGATGGGTAGATGATATATATGATGAAATAAATGATGAGCGGCCTCGATGTTTAAGCTGACTTAGTCATCTAGCGGAGTATAGATGACGACCACAAACTATTCTAAGCAGTCTAGTGGAACGCTGGCAGACTCACAACCTGTAGGTGTTTTTGAACGATGTGTTCACCGGTTTACTCCATCCCCCTCATGGTTGCCTTACTGACATATATTGCTGAGGAATCCCCTAAGCAGCATTGTCATCCCGATGATGATCCTTAGGCTAGGTCCCTTGAATTAGATGCTTTAGGGACAGAAAGTGAGGATAACGGGAACGGATAATCGGGTTGAATGATTTGATGAAATTAATAAACTTAATTATTGTGGGTTGAAAACCCTATGTGCTCACCAGCTCCCAAGCCTGACCCACTCGGTTTCTTGTATTACTGGTAGTGGTAATAGAGCACAGGAGAGATGATCTGATGAGAGATCAATGGATTATATGCCATTAGAATAATAGATGTTGTATGACATGTACTACTTTTGTTTATGCTTATGTACTGCATTGACAATGACATCCCAACGTTTTTAATATAATGAAAACACATTTCTTCGGAAATGATTTGAAAATTTACTTATCATATTTTTGGGAACAAATTCCGCAACATATTTTTCAAAAAGATACTCTGGTTTTCAAATAAAGCATAAACAAATTAGTCTTTTCTGGCCGTGAAATTGGGGATGTCACATGACTAGTTGTTCTTGGTCAATATCGGTCAAATCCGGTCCAATTCGGTCCTAATCGGATTAAATCGGACCAAGTCAGACTCCCAATCGGACCAAGTTGGCTCGGCTAACTCTAAAAGACCCACCAGCTCAAAGGATTCAGCTAGCCTAAAGCTTAGTTGAGTTTGATTCTCAAAGGAGCTTGCTCCCCTTTTATAGAATGAGTTTTTGCCTTCATCTATTATCCCACCAGCGATGTGGGAAACTTGTAACTCTTTAGTTCTTTACACATGGGTTTTTTGTAACATGTTAAAACATTCATCACCATTGCCATCATCGGGAGAGCAACCTCTACCTTCACGCTATCGCCTTCTGCTCTCGTTTTCGTCTCCTTCCAACCTCGTCATCGTATTCTCAACTCAGAGTTGCCGCCCTTCTCCTCCGACGTTGTCTATAACTCAAGGAGACCTCGGACACTAATCTTTATCACCTATGCAATTTGGTTGTTTAATCTCGACTCAGATTAGTTGCTAGGGTGTGTTGGGTTGGTCAAATCAGTTCTCTCTGTTTACTTAGGTTGTTAAAATTAGCTTAATTTACTTGTGAAGAACCTAAAGAATGTTATTAGATAAACCCGATTATCTGGAATCTATTTCATATAACCTTGATTCGTTATTAAACTGATTATAGATAAACTCATAAACTCGATTGAAGTTGATTTTAGCAATTGAAGGCATATGTATGTGTCTCGATAACAAGAACAAACTTCAAATTTCATCCCTTCCCAATCTGAATTGCAAGGATTTATTCCTCATCTCCTTCTCGATTCTAGCCCTTTTATGTGTGTATGTATCGGTAGAAAGAGCACAATTCGAAGTTCATCCCTCAAGATTCTGAATTGCAGGTGAACAAGTGCTCCAATTGATGAACGTAAGTGTTTAAGAACTCGATGAACAGGGAATTTCATGTTGGTTTTCTCCTTTCTCCTTTTTTTTTATTTTAGTATCCAATTGAAGGTTAGTATAGTAGACAAGATGGTTATGGCATGATTAAGGTATTGTGTTGATTCCAGGCATGTGCATAATGGTGAGAGTGGTTTCTTGTGGATTTAAAACAGATTTAAATGGAAGGTCATGGACTTAATGGACAGTTTTACCCTTGTGGGTTAGAAGAAGTATTTTCTTATGGTTTTTATTGAATGTGTTGTTCCTTTGATAAGTAAGAGATGCACACATAGATTTTTTTTATCCTTTGATGGGTAGATGGAGGTTTATATGGTTTCTTTCTTTTTTTTTTCTTTTTTTTGCAAACTTGTTGGATGTTGATGATCGTGATGTAGATGAAGCATCAACCTTTTTATGTTTATTTTGGATGATAATTTGTTGTGCTTTGTGAAACTTATTAAACTTTTATGTTTATTACTTATATTATTTGGATTAGAGTTGGATTTATTAATTTTGGAACATTTTTCTTAATAATTAATGGTCCCCGATTAATCCCCCTATTAATCCCCACCCAGTCGATTAATCTTTTGACCACAGTCCACCGCCAAACTACCGACATGTGTTTTTTACAACCTTGACTACTGCGATGAAAGAATGTCCAAATTAATGTATACACATATATTAATAAGTATCGATTATCGATGTATGCTATATGGATTAATGTGATTGCACGACTTGATATAGTGTATGCTTATGTTTTGTTTCCATGCTTATGTGTTTGAGATTGACTCACTGTGTTGATATTGATACTTGTTCCTTGCTTGTTGTTGTGACTTTTGTATTGATATAGGTAGCTTGATATTAATGGTCTGATGAGGTTCAGATTTGTTGGGTAGTTATAGTCATTTAATTATTAGTGATGATATCAGTTTCAGACATGGTGTGATGTTTCATTTATATTTGGTTTTGACACTTGTTTTGGTTTGGTTTTTACAACTTTGGATTTTGATAGATTGTTTTTGAAAGATTTTCTAAGTAGCACCGATGATGTTTTTTCTTAAAAAAGACTTTCGCTACCATTTTTTGATTAAAATTTACTAAAAATAAAAGAAATAATTTTGGTGAAAAATCATGATATTATAATGTATAGAAGAGATGATGATAATTTGTTATGGTATGATGAATCATGATTAAAATAAAAAGAACATTAACGATATTTTTGATTTTGAATAGAGTACAAAAAAATGAAATCTAATATCTTTGCTTTTAGATGGTGAACACCACGCCTCTTCCTCATTTTTACCGGAGGTAGCTTACCGCTTGTGACTTTCCATCGGTGGTAAAGTGGGAGGCAAAAACGGGATGTGTGTTTCTCTCTCTACTTTCTCTTCTTTTGCATGCAGTGAACACATAACATCACCCCTAGCCATTTTTAAAAATAATAAAAATTGTAAAAGTGTCACTATTGATCTATGTGGAAATCGGTAAAACTAACATTGACACCATTTAGCCTTAATGCATATTCAAATGTTAGTTTTTTTACTATTTCAAAAAAGATTTTGATTTTTTTTATAAGCGGAGATGAAAGCCTTTTTTGAAAGGGATAATGACTTAGGAGGGTAATAACGTTTCCTGTTTGTCCATTTTAGGTCCCTAACGTATTTTTTGTGCGTATTACACCATTAAGGTTATTATAACCGTTTGCAAATAGTCCTTTTAACAAGAAGAAACCGATAAAAGGGATTATTTCTAAACGGTTATAACAACCTTAATGGTGTAATACACACAAAAAATACGTTACGGACCTAATATGGACAAACGGGAAACGTTATTACCCTCTTAAGTAAATTTTTACTTTTTAAATAAGAAACTTGTAGTTTGGATGCTTTTAACCTCGTTCTTCTTTATAAATGGAAGTGGCAGTTTCTTAATAACAAGGGAGCTCTTTGAGTTAAAATTGTCAAATTTTGTCATGAGGAAGGTGGTGGTTTTTCGGACGATTCCAGAATAGGAACTGGAGGGGGTGTTTGGCAAAAGATTGTAGGATCCATTAATCATCTCCATGAGAATGATTGTATTCCTTCTAATTCCATGTATAGAGTGGTGGGGGATGAGACTCAAACGAGGTTCTAGAAGGATGTTTGGTGCTTGGACAGTGGCGAATCCAGGATTTAAATTCAAGGGTGTCCAACTTAGATAAGAAAAGAAAATAAACGGATAAAATTGGTTATCGGGTCGGTTTTTCAGCAGTACCATCTAAGCAAAATATTTTATTAAATTTAACAGCAAAAATCAAACATAATTTTAAAAACCATAACATTATACCTAAAAATAAAAATAATCATCACACTCTTAGAATTACCAAACCATATTATTAATTAACCAAATTACAAGAAAATAATACCACGTACAAGATAACATATAACCTAAATAAATTATCAAATCAAAATAACACATAACCTAAATAAATTATCAAATTAAAATAATATACAGAAAAAGTTTAAAACAAAAGACAAAAGAAACATAAGAGTAACTTATGATTTCCGATTTGTATGCCTACTTTAACCCATCACCTATTGCTTTCATTTTCAAACCAGTGTCACACTAATTTCTAGATAGCAGACATAGACTTTGACCTGCTTCCTATAATCTTATGCATTGTAAATTCTAATTTAATAAGAGAGAAAGAGAGAGAAATTGAGACGGTGTTACTTAAAAGATAAAATCAAAGAATGTAAAGAAGTAAGACACAACGGCAACAAATGACAACAATAAAGAAATCGGAGGAGATGGCAGTGAAATAAGTGAAAACATACCGAAGACAAAAAAGAATCGACTTAGCAGCAGCGGCGGAGAGAGGTTGAGGACAGCAGTGGCTGGTGACTTAAAAATAATCTTTGTTCTTTTATATTTTTACAATCACTCTTCTTCCTTTTTTTTCTCCATATTTTAGTAATTTAAAGACTGAAATCAGATAGTAATATTTACAAATAAGATTTTTTGGTTAGGATCCTAATATATCGGTGCAATCTTGTATTTTGTTAAAAAGATTTCAAAACTTTTAAAAGACTTCTATTTATTTTGCACCACAGGTGTCCATTTTATTTTTCTACAGGTATCCATCTTAATTTTATTATATAATCTACATAAAAATTATAAAATTAGGGGTGTCCATGGACACCCTTAACCTTAATGTAGCTTCGCCTTTGTGCTTGGATATTCCTCTTAGGGAGCGGTTCCGGAGGCTGTTTGCTTTGGCCTTTAATCAAGATGCTCGAGTAAGTGAATAATGGGATTCGGGGGGATGGAATTTTCATTGGCGTCGGGGGATTAGAGGAGGGGTTGAATCGACCCAATTTGATTATCTTGTGGAGATATTAAATCCTATTCGCATAGGGGAAATGTCGGATAAGTGGTCTTGGGAGCTTGAATCGTCGGGTATCTTTACTGTTAAATCAGCACGAAATTGGGTTAATGATATGACGCTTCCTATGGGTAGTATGCCTACTAAGTGGAACCGTTTTGTCCCTTCTTGTGTTTTCATCTATCCGTGATGTGGTGGATTAGGTGGATTCTAGACCGACGGTTCATATGAAACGCTCGATTGTTGAATCGGTGTTCATGGTGTTCATGATGATGTGGTTACAAAATCCAATACAATCTAATCCAAACCTTTCTACTTTTTATTCTTTTTAATTGCAACAACTTTATATGAAATACACATATAAAAATAAATACTAAAAATCTTAAAATATATATTCAAAATAATAAATTCTAAAAATCTTAGGAGGGTAATAACGTTCCCTGTTTATCCATTTTAGGTCCCTACGTATTTTTTGTGTGTATTACACCATTAAGGTTATTCTAACCGTTTACAAATAGTCCTTTTAACAGGAAGAAACCGGTAAAAGTGATTATTTCTAAACGGTTATAACAACTTTAATGGTGTAATACACACAAAAAATACGTTAGGGGTCTAATATGGACAAACGGGAAACGTTATTACCCTCCTAAGTCATTATCCCTTTTTGAAAAGCTTGGTAAACTCAAACATATTAATTAGCTTATAGTTTTTGTTCATTTTTGCTCTTACAAGTTACAACACAATAATTTAATTTTCACCAATTTGTCTCTTTCTTGGGATATATATATATATATATATATATATATATATATATATATATATATATATATATATAGGGTTAGGTTCAAATGTGGATGCATATCTATTGTGTGGACGTGTGGACACGTGCTATTCTAGGGCTATTCTGTGAGAATAACTAAGAAAATATGTTCTTTGGTAATATGAATACATTCAACAACACATAAGTATTGCTATTATCACACATTCTCACTAATTAACACATTTATAAGGGTATTATAGATTTTTTTTATGATTCTCATTCCGTCAGAATGTGTTATTGAAAATCATATTCTGTAAAAATGAAAATGAGTGAAAAACGATGCGTGAGAACAAAAATGAATACAAATTACTGAGAATGCATGATAATGACGATAGTTGTGTAAGGTTGAACATATTCACATTACCAAACAACATATTCTCTTAGTTATTCTCATAAAATAACATTGTCCACACGTCTGTACAATAGATGTTCATCTACATTATAACTTAGCCCTATATATATATATATATATATATATATATATATATATATATAAGCTATGTTCAAATGTTTTTAGCAAGTATTGTGTGCCTAAATGCACCAATGAGAATTCAAGAAATAATAAACAATTAAATAAATCATTTAAGGGTATTTTGGACCTTTTATACTTTTAATTAAGGAAATCATTTAATTGAATCTTGCAATTAAGGAAATAAAATAAGTATATTTGACCTAGTCTCTCTCTTAAATCCTGTCTAATAAAACCTCCAAAATCCTCAAACCCTTTTCACTCCAAGTTCACCAACCGGACCACCAGGTTCAATCCCCTGCCCACTCTGCCGCCATGGAAACGTCTCCTACAAGAAGCTCACAACCACAAAATCGCTTCCCCAAACGTTGAAATCCACCTCATCCCTCTTATGCTGCT
Organism: Lactuca virosa; assembly: GCF_052849685.1. Classification (NCBI taxonomy): domain Eukaryota; kingdom Viridiplantae; phylum Streptophyta; class Magnoliopsida; order Asterales; family Asteraceae; genus Lactuca; species Lactuca virosa. The sequence continues at coordinate 376,236,156 of NC_136430.1, read as the reverse complement.
CGTATTCTTCAATGGCGGAGACCGATGATAGAATTGCAATTGAAAAATTCTTCAATGGCGGAAGATGCGAAGGAAGGCAGTCAATGGTTCTTCGTTCCTCTCCCGTCGTCGGCAGCAAAGAAGATCAAGGGGAAGATCCCCCGGTGCTCATCTTCGTCGGATTAAGGAGGAGAAGCACGATTGGAATCAGAAATCGGGAAGCACCTCCAGTGCTTCACCGATTTGAAGGAGGAGGAGGAAATTATCGATTCCCGGTGAGCCTTCCTCGACCGTCATCGAAACATGAGTGTGAAGGGGGTGACGGTTCACGTCTTCAACAGCAGCTTCGCAACACCGGTGGTGGAGGCAAAAGGCTGGCAACGGCGGAGGAAGTAAGAGGGGTGAAGATGGCGGTTGGGTAAACTCCGAATGGATGGTGGTGGCTAGAGAGAAGACGAGTTAGGGTTAGGTTATGGGAGTTGTTACCTTAAAACGGGAGGGAAGATCATCGGGTTCAAGTCTCGTGCTCCATATCAAACTTTCATCCTTTTTAACAAGTTTAGTCCCTCCCCCACCAAGCCTTTCCAACTTGAATCCAATATTTACCCTCTCTACCCTGGCTTTGGAATTCTTCTTCAAATTAAATCTGATAATTACCATTCTCTATTATATCGTTTCCGATAGAATATGTTACAAATTCTTTAAGAATATTCAAAACCATTCTGCAAGAATATGTATTGATGTATTATATTATAATGCATTGAATTGTTTAATTTGTGAAAATTGATTATCTTTTCTTTGTGGATTTAGGTTTTGAAGAGGCTAACATTGATGTGGAGAAGGAAGAAAACATATAGAACGAGAGTGTATTATACCAGAATGTGTTATGCTACAATGTATAAAGTGTTGCTTAAAAATAATATTCTTTCAGAATAGATTAGTGTTTTTGTTAGATTTTGATGTTTTTTTTTTATTTTTTCTTTCAGAATGTTGTTATTATTCAATGAATCACAATCATACAGTGTAATTATTGTTATATTATTAGTTCAAGAATTGATTTGTGTATTCTTTCAGAATGTATTTACTAGTTTATGGTTGGCATTCTGCCATTCTGACAGAATAAAATCGAAAAATATATTTACTAGTTTATGGTTGACATTCTATCATTCTGACAGAATAAAATCGGATTTTTAAATTTGAATTAATTTAAAATATTCAGATTTTTAAAAAATAAAGGAATTAATCATCCCTAAAAATCCGAAAATTTCCTTTTTTAATATAGGTTAATTGACTAAAATGCCCTTATGTTGAAATTTGTGTGATTATATGGTACATGTTATCATATTCTACTATCATAGACCCTCAGATCATGACATTTGATTATATTCCATTCGATGGTCCAGATCTGTACATTCTGGCACACAATAGTTAGTAAAAACAAAATAACCTAACTATATATATATATATATATATATATATATATATATATATATATATATATATATATATATATATATATATATATTAAGTTCAAACTAATTGATTATTGAAACCAATAAAATTTATGGTAGATTTGAATATATTTTATAGAAAATTATATCATAAAAAGTAATTGTTAAAATTTCAAAATAACACAAATACATTAGATTAAAAAAAACTAATGTAATATACTATTTAATTGTTTTTTTATTTTTTAAATTATTAAAATCAAATAATGTTATTTTTTCAAAAATAAATAGTTTACATAACATACATGAAAAATTAACATAAAATAGTTTATTTAAAAAAAACTTTTTAAAATGTTAATCATTAGAGTGAGTTTATAACAGTTGGTAAAATTTAATGTTACCAAAATAATTTTTTGTGAGTGATTAATCATCATGCCATTAGCCATAGAATGCCAATTTATTCGAACACAAAATTTGAGGGAATTTAGGGAACTTCAAGTCTATCGATTTTTTCAATCTTATTTTTTTATTGAATTTCACATTTCAATACCATTAAATTTATCCAAAACACATGAAATTTGGTGGGAGGGATGAAATAACAAGTGTTTCTAATCACATGTTATTTATATAGATAAAATCCATAATTTCTTAATTTTTAGATAGAATTTACAAAATCATTAAAAAAATTTGCTTATATTTGATTTTTTTTAAAGTTAATATAAGATAACATATGTTTAGTATTGTATTAAACATACACAGTTTAAAATAAAAGAAGGGAAAATAACTTGCAAGAGTAATTACTTTTTCGTCTTGTTCGTATTTAGGTAACTTCATTTTTTTGTACACATTTGACCATTTAACATTTAACTTGTTAAATGTGTTCACATATTACCATTGTCACCTGCTAGAAAGTTGTCTAAATGTGAAAAAAAAATTACAAATTTCTTAAGATTTTTATAATTCCTTACAAGATTTTTATGATATTTTTTTCCTATAGGTTTTTCTAATACAATGTTTTAAACTTTGCTAATAATTTTTTTTTTATATTTTTTTTATACTTTCATATAATTTTAATACAAATGCTTTTAAACCAAATATTTTATAAATGTTTTAAAATTTTCTTACAAGCTTTTAACTTGTTTTTTTTTTGACATTTTTATACATTTTTTTATAAGTTTCATACATTTATTTCTAAACTTTATTTTACAACATTTTTAAAGTTTTTCACAGATTTTGTATAACAATTTGATATTTTTTATAACAATTTAAAATACTTTTATTAAATACTAGTTTAAAACGTTGTATTAAAAAAATTAAAAGTTTATAAACTTCTAACTAAAAAGTATTAAAATGATGGAATAATTTTAAAACATTTACATTATATAGATTTTTTTTGTTTTTTTATTTGCTAAGTAATATTTTCTTTTTATTTTTTTAAAATACCCTACATACTTATTCTTACATATTTAATTTACTTAATTTATTGTTAGATACTATTTACTTTAAAAATATTGTATATGCTTAAAAACAAAAGAAAAAAATTGTAAGAGGCTATATAAAATATTTCACAAAACAAAAACATATTTATTAATTAAAAAATAAAGTTTAAAATTGATCAATATTTAATTATTATTTAGAAAATTATGGCTATTTAAAAAATAATGTTTGAAAAATATAATACAAACAAATATGTAAAATAAAATCGTTATTAAAAGTGGAGAAAATGACTTATCAGGGTAATTAACTTTTCGTTTTGTTCACATTTAGACAACTTTTTTTTTACACATTTAACCATTTAACTTGTTAATTTATTCATATATTATCATTGTCATCTGTTATAGCCGGTGACAATGACAATACGTAAACATATATAAAAGTTAAATGGTCATGTGTACAAAAATAAAAAAATTACCTAAATATAATAAGACGACAAAGATAATTACCTTGACAAGTTATTTTCCCAAAAAAATCACTTGTGCGTTTCATGTGCAAACATGTGATTCCCCCCATGACTCTAATAACATAAAATTATTAATAAACCATTTTAGACAAATCGTGGCTTTAAATCAATTTCTTCCTGATTTTTTTAGAGAACGTAAATGGAAGATGAAATGTGGTGTGATATATTTTAGTTTTAAATAATTACTTTATATTCTTTAAATATTTTTCAATTCTTTTTAGTGTATTAGGTAATTATTTATTCTTTGAAGCCGAAGTCGTGTCTGTATTAATTTTTGTTGGAAGTTGTATTATTCATATCATTATACCAATATATATCAATTCACTATATATATATATATATATATATATATATATATATATATATATATATATATATATATATATACACTGAAAGTTTCTAAACTGTATTCGAATCTTTATAACGTTTTAAATTGTTTCATTTGAGAAATAGAACGTTTTTAGTAATAAGTTTTTGTAATCACATTTAAAATATTGACAATTTCTATAAAATAAAAATAGGCAAACAAATATTGCCGTGTCAATCCAACTAGACACACCAGACCTATTTTGACCCAAATTAAAAAGAACGTATTGACAATGCTAACTAATTTTGCCGCCAGTAATCTTTGATTTAGGAAATATATTATAAATTGTAATACTTTGTTTTTAAAAAATATAATGTTAAAATTACTCATCATTAATAATCATCTATTATTGAGATGAATTGATCTAAGTAGTCAATTTTTTCTTACTTCAAAGTCTTATATTTTGATTAAGTAAAGCAAAGTTTATACAAAATTTAAATAGTTAAATCAAACTTCAATTTTTGAAAAAAAAAAGTTGTTGGTATGAAGATAACTAAGAAGAAAAAATAGATGGATATTTAATTGATGACACGGGTTTTAAATTATTATTAATTGTATCAAAATGTTACACCTGTTATCATTTAATATAGATAGAAAGATAAATAAAAAGGAAAAATAGATGGATATTTAATTTCTCTATACTTATCTAGGGATGAGCACATATAGCAAGTATCTGCTTTTGGAACTAGAAGGACATCTGAACCGTTAGTTCTGGAACTAGAACCGAGGTCACCGGTTTTAGTTTCGGTTCTTAAAAGTTAGGGATGAGCATCGGAACCGGAACCTCCTCGGAACTGGAACCGCCTTAAGTGGTTCCGGTTCCTAAAGTTATGGAACCGTCTTAAGCGGTTCCGGTTCCTAAAGTTATGGAACCGCTTTAAGCGGTTCCGGTTTCGGTTATTGTTTTTTCGGAACTGCTATCCGCTGGGTACCCGACGGAACCAGTTATATATATATATATATATATATATATATATATATATATATATATATATATATATATATATATATATATATATATATATATATATATATATATATATATCAGTGTTGCAGAAATCGGCCTTGGCGGCCGATTAATCGCTTGACAGCCTCAAACCGATTACGATTAAGGTGCTTGGCGGAAATTGGTCAAAATCGGTCAAACTCGGGCTTGGCGGCCCTCGGCGGGAAATATTTAAAAAATTCAAAAAAAATAATTTTCAAATATTACACCAAAATTTTAAAATTTAAACTTTTAAGCTTTCAAATTTTAAAATATTATACTAAATTTTTTAAAATTTCAAAATTTTAAAATTTAGAATTTCCAAATACTTAGTTTTTTAGGAAATATTAATTTTTTTAAATAATTTTATTAATAATTTAGGGTCCCCGATTAATCTCCGCCAAGTCTGATTAATCGCTTATCGTCAGTCGACTGCCGAGCTACCGCCGAGCGATTTTTACAACCTTGATATATATATATATATATATATATATATATATATATATATATATATATATATATATATATATATATATATATATATATGTATATATATATATATGTATATATATATATATATGTATATATATATATATATATATATATAATTTCATATAAATATGTGTTACTTAGACCGGTTTAGAATATATTGGTCCGATTTTGTCCGTCTTTGGTCCGAATTGATTTGATTTGGATTGAACTAAATTGCGGTTTTGTCGACAAAAGTTAACAAAATTAATGTGACCGGGTTACCCGCTCCCGGAACTGGAACCACTAGTTCCACGACTGGTTCCAAACATTTAAGAACTGCCTATAACGGTTCCGGTTCCGATTCTAACTTTCTAGGAACCGTCGGTTCCGGTTCCGGTTCTCGCCAAATGAGGCGGGTACCCGCCTATGCTCATCCCTACTAAAAGTGGGTATCGCCAAGGACCAGTAACAGTTCCTTTCGGTTCCGATTTTCAGTTTTTAGGAATCGTTACCCGCCGGATTACCGTCAGAACCGGTTCTGAAATATTAAAATTTAAAAATACTTAATACTTAAATGAATTTGCCGTAACAATGTTGATGACTAAGACATTTGTTTGGACTATCTAATTGGATCTTAGAATTAACATGCTAATAAGTCATATTTGCAACGTTTTTTTTTTCAAAACAAATGATCTGATGTGAATGTGGATGCATGACTGTAAAACAATTTGTATATATGTGATGATAATATCTTTTGAAAAGATATGATATTAAATAACATTAATAAGTTGATGGTAAGAAAGTTGAGTTATATTTAACAACTTAGATTATATTTTAAAACGATTATTTTTTGTCGTTTCTTGGATTGTCTTTTAAAACGATTATTTTTTTGTCGTTTATAACTTATATCGTAATACTCTAGTTAAAATATTTATTTTGTTTGTTTCAATGACTTAGAATTATTTTGCATTAACGAAACTAAAAAAAATGATGTAACCGGGTTACCCGCAGTTCCAAAATTGGTTCCAAAAATTTAAGAACCGTCTAGACCGGTTCCGGTTCCGGTTCTAACTTAGCAAGAACCACTGCTTCGGGTTCTGGTTCCGGTTTTAACGGGCGGATACCCACTTATGTTCATCCGTATACCTATCTATCATTTTTTTCCTATTAGACCCTCCGGTATACTAAGCACGAGAGGCTTCATGGTTGACGTGGCAACGAGAATGGTTGGTGCACACCACCCCTATACACCGTTATCCTTCGTCTTCGTTGTCGATTGTGGTGGACAGGACGAAGGAGAACGCCCAATCATTCTCTTCTCCTCTCTCTGACTTCTTCTTCTCCGACTCTTCTTTCTCTCTTTTCGTGGTCGTGGTGACTACCCCATTTGTTTGGGTGGTTCGTGGTTGCTGATTTGGAAGCTCTCCACGACCCTTGCTCGTGGAGAGCATTACGGATGACCTTATAGATGACAAAAACAATTGTTGCTTCTTGGTTCGGGCTACCCCATCTCCTATTTGTCATGGCTTAATTACTTTGCTAATTTGGAAGGAGCAATCTGAAATAGCTCTATCAATACTTTTTTGTTTCTATTATAGCTCTATTGAAATAGTTTTAAACATTTTGTAATGTGTTCTTTTTTCTAGCTATTTGTTAGAATTTTAATATGAAAAATAATATTTTCATTTATGTTTTTGATTTATCCATTTAAAAACAAGATATTTGAATTTTATACCCCTCATGTTAATTGAAGAGAGAATAATGATACAGATATAAAAATCAAAACATATTTATACCCCTCGGGTGTCTTTTAGCAATTGATGATCCAATTAAGATTAATTAGGGGTGTTTCGTATTCATTTGGATGTATCGGTTCAATTCAAACCAATCAAGTGAATCTAATTAGTTTTCAGATTATTTATCTGAATAGTGCAAACCAAATTCAAATCCAATCTGATTCAAAACAATCAAATTATATTTTGGTTAGAACGGTATTTATAAGTTTGGTATTTAAAACTTTTATATATATATATATATATATATATATATATATATATATATATATATATATATATATATATATATATATTTGCCAAGTTTAACTCCACAAAACTTTTTAATATTTTATTAACTTAATCAACTCTAATAATAAAAACAAGAAATAAATGATTTAGCTGTAAATTATAATTTAGTAAGTAAATACTTATACTTTAATCTTATGCATACAAAAATTTGTTGACAAAATGTACATATATATATTTTAATTTTTATTTTGTTTGGTGAGACGATTTGATATAATTAAAACACAACTTTAGTAAATTAACAAATAATTAATTATATGTATGAAAAATTAAAGTATAATTACAAAAAATAAATAAGTTGTTATTCGATTTTTTATATCATTAGGTTTTTATTTTAGAAATCAAAATCAATAAAAATCCGAAATAATAACTTAGTTTTTTTACATACCAATCTAAAAGTCCAATAATCAATTCATATAATCCAGATTATACAATCGAACACTATAAATTGACTGTATTGATGAAAGAGTGTATATCTTTATTATTGTATTCAAACGATCTATATATAGATTACAACAGGAAGGAAAGAAGTACATCTAGCATAAACTAACTGATAAGAGTAAAAGAAGATAACAACAAAATTTCAAATTCATATCATATCGTTAACATGCCCCTGCAAGCTTAGCGAGGGGTTCGAACCAGGAGACGTCAGCGCAAAGCTTGAAAACGAGTAGTACCCACACCCTTCATGAAGATATTTGCAACCTGATCATTAGATCGTATATGAAGAACAACAAGCTCACCGGACTGAACTTGTTCGCAAACAAAATGATAGTCAACCTTAATGTGCTTGGACCGTTGATGGAAAACAAGATTATCAATGAGAAAAGTTGCACTTAAATTATCATATAGAACAATAGGCGGTAGGGTAAATGAGGTACCCATCTCCTTTAGTAGTTAACAAATCCATATAAGTTCAATAGCCACAAATGTTATAGCCCGATACTCGGCTTTCATGCTAGAGCGGGAAACAACATGTTGTTTACGCGAGGACCTACTGATAAGACTCCCACCATAGTAAATAGAAAAACCGTGTTGAGATCGGCAATCATCTGGGTCAGACACCCAACCGACATCAGTGAAAGTGATAAGACTTGAGTCACACATTTTGCTAAATAGAAGACCATCAGATATGGTGCCCTTTAAGTACCTTAAGATTCGTTTAACAGCTTACCAGTGTGATTCTGTAGGTTTATGCATGAATTGACACACTTTGTTAACCGCACATAAGTTCGGGTCGTGTTATAGTGCCATACTGAAGAGTTCCCACAATACTCCGGTATAGATGAGGGTTCGGAAGAGGGTCACCAACAACATGTAAGCGTGATCCAGGCTCGGCTGGTGAGGAGATGGGTTTAGCACCTGTCATTTTGCATTTATCAATGATGTCATGAATGTACTTATTTTGAGACAATAATATACCAGAGTGATTATGAAGAACCTCAATCCCCAATAAATAATGAAGATTTCCTAAGTCCTTCAAGGAAAATGTGACATTGAGATGTTGAATAAACTCCTCTATAAATTTGGAATTGGACCTGGTGATAATCAAGTCATCGACATATACGAGAACATAAAGAACATCCTTAGCATAGCGTTTGATGAACAACGAGCAGTCAGAGATGCAAATTTTGAAGCCATCTTGATGAAGAGTCGTATGTAATTTGTGAAACCAAGCACGGGGTGCGTGTTTTAGGCCATAAATGGCCTTTGAGAGTCGAGAAACTTGATTGGGTTGATCACTAGCAATAAATCCCTGCGGTTGATCCATATAGACCGTTTCTTTCAGATCGCCGTTGAGGAAGGCATTGTTGATGTCAACTTGTCGGAGAGGACAATTCTTTGTGACGGATAGACTGAGAATAATCCGAATCGTAGTTGGTTTAACCACAGGACTGAAAGTTTCACTGAAATCAACTCCTTCCTCTTGTAAGAACCCTTTAGCAACCAGACGATCTTTATAACACTCAACTGTGCCATCGACTTTCTTCTTAATCCTATAAATCCACTTACACCCAACAATGTTAGCCCCATGAGGCATGGGAATTAGTTCCCAAGTTTTATTACACATAAGAGCATCATACTCAAGTTGCATTGCATGCTGCCAATTTGCATCCTTCGTTGCTTGGGAGAAAAGTTTTGGTTCAATAGGTGTAACATGATCAACCGATAAAGGAAATTTAGTAGAAGTGAGAGCATTAGGTTTGAGATGACCTGTTTTGGAACTGGTTTCCATTCCATGAGATGAATCAAATGGGGCTCGAAAGTAAGAGGGAGCACCTGGATAGGTTGTAACCGACGACTGTTCAGGTGAGGCAGGGCTATTGGTTTGAGTAGCGGAAGTGGATAGTGAGGTGGTGGTACCAGGGTCGGAAGGTGGTGTCTGTAAGGACGGTGATGTGCCGAAGACACTGGAATTAGGAGCCAAAGATGAGATGAGTGGGTCTATAGGTGTTAAGGTTGGTTGTGATAGACACGGAGATGTCGCTTGTTGTAGTTTGCCAAGCGGGAAGGACACAGTAGGATTAGGAGATGTGGACACTGAAGATATATGATATGTATATGCAACAAAGATTCATCAAAAATCATGTGTCTAGCAATATAGATTTTGGAAGAAGGAACATGAAAACAAATGTATCCTTTGTGTTTTGAACTATACACCAAAAAGATGCATGACATTGACCAAAATTCCAGTTTGTTTTGATTGTATGATTGTATGAACAGAAAGCATAAGCACCCAAATGATTTTAAAAACCATAGTCAGGTTTAAATGAGTAGAGACATTCATATGTGGACTTAAAATCAGTATTGGGCGTAATTGTCCGATTGTTTGCATAAACAACCGTGTGAAACGCATGTTCCCAAAATTGGGTGGGTAAATGAGAGTGAGAAAGTAAAGAAAGAACTTTTTCAATGATTGTGCGATCGAGTCTTTCGGCCGAACCATTTTGTTCAGGGGTGTATGGGCAAGAGACATAGTGGAGAATGCCATGATGTTCCAATACTTTTGAGAATGGTCGAAATTCGCCACCCCAATCAGTTTGAACAACCTTGATTGTAGTGGAGAATTATGTTTCAACCATTTGCTTGAATGATGTAAAGACAGATAATACTTGAGATTCATTAGTAAGAAAGTAGATCCAAGTGAATTTGGTGCAATCATAAATAAATAAAACAAAGTAGTGATTTCCACTAATAGATAAAGTAGAGGCAGGCCCCCAAACATCTGAATGAATCAAGGAAAAAGGTGTTTTTGACGACTCTAAACGTTTAGGTAAATGAAGACGATGAATTTTCCCTAGTTGAAAAGATCCACAAACATTAGGTAAAGACGAACTAGTAATAGGTAATGAACATTTAGACACTAAACGACGTAAATAGACTTAGTAGGATGCACTAATCTTCGATGTACCCCAAAGATGTGCGTTCATAAAGAAAGACACGTTGACGGGAGTGAGGTAATGATGTAGGAAAAGGTAGCTGGTAGAGACCATTGTCAAGCATCCTTTTTAGTAGTGTCTGACCCTGTAAATTCTTCACAAGACAACAATGTGGGTGAAACTCAAGGTAAATATTATTGTCATGTGAGAGTTTAGAAATAGAAAGCATATTCTTTTTTATGTGAGGAACAAATAAAATATTGTTTAGTTTAAGTAGATCACTAAAACTGGGTAAAGAGGGAAGATTTGAGTGTCCTAAACATGTAATAGAAAGGAATTGGCCATTTCCAATCATTAAAATATCATTACCGTCATAAGGGTGTGAGATAGATAGCTTGTTCGTGTCACTGGTAACATGATGCGTGGCACCCTGTCACACCCCCGAACCGGGACGGCGGAAACGTCCGGGGGCGAGTGACTTCATCTTGTAATATCATAACAATTTTATATGAATGAAACATAGCAACCATCATCATCATACATTAACGATATTGTCACACCCCAAAACCGGAACGGCGGAAACGTTCTGGGGTGGAGGACGTCATGTTTAGTATCACAAGTCATGCATCATAGTAAGCGAAGTAATAAACAACCATTTCATTAGAAAGAAAGTGTTTACAAAGTATGTGATTCACATAACATAGCATACATAGCAAATAACAAAAAGACATGAAGCTATACTGCTCCATCTTCTGAATCCCAGTGCGCGAACCTGTCTACTGGTCTCCGGAGAATACAAGTTATTTTGAAAGCGTAGATCAGCATTTAAGCTGGTGAGTTCACAAGATTTAAGTGATGTAGTAAGTAGTAAGAAAGTTGTAGAAAATTGTAGTAAGTTGTAGTAAGTTCTGTTTAGAAAAGTTTGTCTGTTCCTCCAGAAAATCCTATATTTCCTGCTTTGATGAAAGATAAGTAAAAATGACTCTACAGTCCTTTCTATGAGTACTAAATGGATACAAGTTATATAAAACTCAGAGTAAACAAACAATCGGTTGTGTGTATCTGCCCTAAGCCCACAACCAAACAAGGAACAGGAAATGAGGCGGAAGACACACATCCTATTGTTTGTTAGATCATCGTTGTATATAACCCTGGCGTATTCACTTGGTACTCACGGAGTTAACTGTAATATTTTCTTTATATTTGATGAAAGATCCTTTAAGAAAACCCTTATTTCTTATAGTAAAATGGTAACCACATTAGTTCCTTCTATAATCACTTAGTTTATACTAGCTATATATAATCTAATATCGAATAGATAGTTAATTGTGTGAATCTGCCCTAAGCCCACAACCAAACAAGGAACAGGAAATGAGGCGGAAAGCACACATCCAACTACCTATCAGATATTAATTATATATAACCCTGATGTATAAACTAAGGTATTATAGAATTAACCACCTAAGGTCTTTTAAGTTATACTCGTTTAATAAAAATGGATCAAACCGTTTACTGGTAAGTTTCTAGTTTTGTATACCAAAAGTTCTTGTTTGAAAAGTATGTTTGTGTACTAGAAAAGGGTGCATTGAATTTGTGTACTAGAAAAGGGTGCATTGAATTAGTGTCCTATGAAATCAAAGGGTGTTACTAGTTGAAATGATTAACAACAAATCAAGGGAAGAACGCTTACAAACTCGAAGATCTAGGCTACAAATCGGATGATAGTTGAGAGAGAAATCGTGTTCTAGGCTTGGGAGTGTGAAAAGGGATGAAAGAAGGCTGAGTTCTACCTTTGTACACGTGAGTGTGCTGCCAGGAGAGGGGTGTGCAGCCGCACACCCAAGTGTGCGGCCGTACACTCCTTTTGTTGGAGTGTAAGGCTTGAATTTGGTGCTAGAAGTGTACTCGATCCAATCCTATACTCGAGGCTTGAATGTTGTGACAACCCGGAAATTTTTTTGATTTTAAAGCTCAGTCAATCAACTCAAATGAGTGTCAAACTCATTAGTACTGAGTTCTAGCCCGGTTAAAGGTCATTGTAAGGAGTTTTGAGCCTAATACACTTAAGGATTAAGTGTTAGAAAGTACCTGCTAGAACCACAGAGTAGCAAAGCAAACCTAATCCTCATCTAAATGAGTTCACGGCCACAAGACCTTGAGTTTACGGCCGTAATCTCATGTGGCCGTAAACTCAAGGGTATATAGATGATACTTGGCCATTTTTCCCATTCTTTCCTTTCCTTGGCCGATTTTCCTTCAAATCCTCTCAAGTATCATCAAGTTTTCCTTCCAAGATCTTCACATAAGTAAGTATTCTTCCTAGATTTGTTGATACATCACTTAATCTAGTATCCTTCCATGATTTCATCCATAGAAATCACTCTTTTCTTAGATCTTCAAGTTACACCAAGAACACACACTAGTGTTCTTGGCCAATATCAACCATTTCAAGCTTCTAGATCGTAAGTACACTCCCCTATACTTCATATCTAGTTAGTATCCATGATTAGAGACTTGAAACATGCCTTTTCCCATGAAGATCATGAGTTTACGGTCCAAGATCTTTCTTGGCCGTAAACTCAATGTTGAAGCATGTATGGTCCATAAACCCTATAAGATGCAAGGCAAGTGACCCAGAACCCTTCCTTGATGATTGAAGGACCTTAAACTTCACTCAAACCCATAATGACCATGAGTTTACGGCCGTAAACCCCTTTGGGCCGTAAACTCATCAAAAGCCTCATTTGAGGTGGTCTTTCTCATACAAGTATAGAGCAAAAGTCCTTAAAGTTTCCCTAGCTTTCAAACCAACACTTAGCCAAGTTTGACCATGAGTTTACGGCCGTAAAGTCATGAGGAATGGTCCATGGGCCGTAAACTCTATAAAGTGGTGCAATGGTGCCACAATTACTTCCTAAGGCTTGGACTTGATCATAGTATGCTTAACCTTGACTTGTTAGACCTTAAAACACCAAATGGTAGAAGTTACCATGGGTTTACGGCCGTAAACCCATTAGGACCGTAAACCCATGACCGTAAACTCATTTTAGTGCCATTTCACTTTCCTTTGTTGAATCACATGTGATTCCAACACTTGGTCAAAGTGTTTCCTAGTCCCGGAAGGTGTTTCCTTTCATATAGTTGTTTATAAACACTATATTCATGTCAATATGTGTCCTTATATGTCATTTAGGACTTATTGTATCTCGGGACTTCATTCGTGGAACTTCTCATCCTTACACGCATACCCGTTTAAATCACCCACATCAGGTGAGTTCATACCCCGTAATGAATCTTTTAACTGTTTTAACTGTTTTAAGGGGGGGGGGGGGGGCGAATACAAGTTGAACACAATGATAATTGTGTAAATGTTTGTTATAAACATCTTTCAAAATGTTACTTATGTCATTTATAAGTTGTCAAAACATTTCAAAAACTCTTTTAAAGTTATGTTACTTTATAGTTATACAAAACTCCGTTTTTAAAGTACAAACATAACTTAGTAGATAAACGAGTCTTTTCAGTAACAGTTCAAGTAGAACATTAGTAAACTATAATAGGTATAGTTTAGGAGAATGTTATTCATTACTTCTAGTACAATGAAGCACACAAAGAGTCAGTTCATACATGAGTCAAACACACAGTGAAGAGAAACAAACAATACCATACAAAACATATAGTGAAGAGAATCAAAGAATACCATACAGAGAGAACACACAATTACGAGAAACAAACAGAACGTACAACATACAGTACAAAACAAACAAGTTAGGTTGCTATAGCATGAGAACACATACAAGATCTAATTATACCAATGAATCATTAACTCATTGTTTTAAACAAAAGGTGATAGTTATATTGGGTATACATGATCATATACTTTAATGTGAATTACACGGCTTGCAAGAATTTGCAGAGGTCGCGTTTGGTTTCCCTTAATCTCTTGATAGGGAGAGCGTTTAGTAGGGGTTCTAGCCTTCACATTATAACCGTAATAAAACAAATATGTTTTTAGGTTATTAGTACATCCGCATGTCATTATAAACGACAATTGTGTACTTACATTTCCCATTACTTTCATAAAGTGACAGTACCACTTGAAAGTCAAACTCAAACTATTTTCGAGTCCAGATAGTTATAAACTAGGGAAAATATACATTTTTACAATCGACAAACTGAACAGTCGAGTCTAGCACATAGCAGAAGATGCCTCGGTTGAAGGCTATGCTTAAAAGAAAGGACCATAATGCTAGTCTTATGATTCCTTAATGTATACATCACAGGATATATATATACCAATAGAGTCCGACAGGTAATAGGATGTGTGCTCTCCGCTTCATTTCCTGTTCCTTGTTTGGTTGTGGGCTTGAAACGAATTCACCCAATCTATTTTCTACCCGATTCTATATATATGTATGCTTAGTATACATTAAGTCATCATAAGGGTACCAGGTATGGGTCAGGTTATAGGACACAGAGTCAAAGCACAGTTTTTCTAGTACAAAACATACTTTCCAAAATCATTACTTTTGGTATACAAAACTAGAAACTTCCCAGTAAAGGGTTTAATCCATTTTATTAAACCAGTACAATTTAAAGGACCTTAGGTGAGTAACTCTATAATACCTTAGTTTATACACCATGTTTATATATAAAACTAATACCCAATAGGTAGTTGGATGTGTGCCTTCCACCTTACTTCCTGTTCCTTGTTTGGTTGTGGGCTTAGGGCAGATTCACCCAGTTAACTTTCTATCCGACATTAAATTATATATATCAGTATAAACTAAGCTATTATATAAGTAGTCACTGTGGTCACCATTTTATTATAATAAATATGGGTTTTCTTAAAGAACTTTTCATTAGATATAAAGGAACCATTACAATTAACTCCATGAGTAACAAGTGTTTAGACTAGGGTTATATACGACGATGATCTAGCAACCAATGGGATGTGTGCTATCCGCCTTAATTTATGTTCCTCGTTTGGTTGTGAGCTTAGGGCAGATGCGCACAATCGATTGTTTGTTTACTCTGAGTCTTATATAACTCGTATCCACTTAGTACCCATAGAAAGGGTTGTAGTGTCATTTTACTTAAACTTCCATCAAAGTAGGAAATATAGGATCTTCTAGAGGAACATGCAAACTTTTCAAAACATAACTTACAACTTACAACATTTTACAACTACATGTTACAACTACATTTTTAACAACACTTTACAACTTACTCACATTACTAAAATCTTATGAACTCACCAGCTTAATTGCTGATCAACTCTTTCAAATAACTTGTATTCTCAGGAGACTATTAGACAGGTGCTCGTGTTGGGAATTCAGAAGATGGAGCATTATAGCTTCAAGTCTTGTTTTGTTATTTCTGTATGAATTCTATGTTTTGTGATCACACACATTGTAAACATTTTCTTTCGAAATGAAATGGTTGTTCATTACTTGCTTACCATATATATATATCGTGATACTAAACATGATGTCCTCCACCCCTGAACGATTCCGCCGTTCCGGTTTCGGGGTGTGACAGATTGGTATCAGAGCATTGTTTATAGTGAACTAATTATATCAGCCGATAAAAGATATACAACTATAAATACAATAGGGCTTAAGTGCTCTGGATAATGATATATTTTTAGAATATAACTACAAGTTATAAAAATATACCTACTTGCTTATACATGTACATAATAGAACTAGTGTCACGAGGAGAACAGAACTAAAGTATTTAAAGGTTGGACACTGTCGTCAACCTGAACAGTTATGTAATCATAGCTAGGATCAATATAGCATGATCAACTATATTCATTCGAGATGTGACCGACATGTGTTTGGGAATGATGTGGTGTTGCAACAGTGTTAAAACTTACCTGAACACCAGTCAAGAGAACACCAAAACAAGTACATTTAGAGTTAGAATACTATAGGTGTATTCTATTATACGATAGCGCGATAACGAGTTTAGAACATACCAAGTACATTACGTTAAAATACTATAGGAGTATTTTTAGTCCATATAAATAACGTATGTGATAACCTAGAAGACCCTTACGGATAAGTCTATAATCTTACAAGGCACATTCCTAAAGTTTTATATATAATCAAGATCTTATAGACTTAGAATCTGTGGTCTACGCTTCGCTATCCATTCCTCTTAAGGGTGTAGTTTTGGAGTAGGATCACTTATTCGAAGGTCTATTTAATCTTCAATTATATACAAACTTGTGTACCTTGTACAATTATAGGAGGACTCCGTAAGGATCACTCCATAAAGTTACCTTAAAGCTCATAAATTCTTTAGTCACTTTCATTCTCGCACGACAAGCCCAAATAGATGTAACCACTTCCTCATAGTAGAAAACAGAAGAGTCCAGGAGGAACAAGAACAAGCTCATGAGAAGTTTTCAAATAGGGATCAGCCGAAGTAACCAAAACGTCTTACACGTCACACTAATAAATAATAATCTGGTTAATTTAATGAGCGAGTGGAAACACTGCTCACATTATATGTTGAGATTATTTTCTTACATGCAGCTGGTAACAGTTATTCAGGAAACAGATATTCATTCGAGGATAGTTATTTCAAATTCATAGAGTTTATTAGGTATAGACTCTTTTATGAATTGTTTCTAGAACCCTGTGGAAGTCAGGACCCGATACATCCAGAACTAGGATAACCTTGTCTTTTCAGCTTTCGGCTTGTGTCCATTGCTTTAGACTTATTCCGTCTCATCTTTGTATTCTTTTAGCAAAGATGCCTCCTCGCAGATCTAACAGACGCACTACTCCGATAACTCCAACGCTGCCTCCTTCGCAAATAGATATGGCAGCTATAAACGCTGCAGTGGACGCGGCTGTGGCAACAACTATGGCTCAATATCACTCCATCAGTACCAATGGAGGTGGAACGCCTACTGATTCTACTCGAGGTGAGGTCCTCGTGCGCTCGAGAGAGTTCTCCTACAAGGACTTCACCAATTGCCAGCCATTGTCCTTTAATGGGACTGAAGGAGTCATTTCCCTCGTGCAATGGTTCAAGAAAATAGAGTCGATCTTCGAAATCTGTTTATACCCAGAAGGAAGCAAAGTGAAGTTTGCTACCTGCACCTTCTCTGGCAAGGCCCTAACATGGTGGAACAGCCACGCTAAGTCACTGACCCTATCAGTGGCTAACTCAATAGGTTGGGAAAACCTAAAAGAGTTAATGCGGGAGGAATATTGCCCGTTAGGAGAAATTCAAAAGCTGGAACAAGAGCTGTGGGATCTCACTATGGTCGGCTCAGACATAGTGACCTACACTGACCGGTTCAGCGAGCTAGCAGCTCTATGCCCCGGGATGGTTACCCCGGAGAGCAAGAAGATAGAAAGATACATTTGGGGTCTGACTGCTCCGACCCAAGGAAATGTGTTGTCTTCTAACCCAGCCACTTTCGATAGTGCTAAACGCCTGGCTCAGTGACTCATCGACCATGGAGTCTGCCATGGTGTAAAAGTCCCTATTCCCGAGCCATCGAGGGAAGAGGACTATAGTCAGAAGTCGGGGAACAAGAGGAAGAAGAAGCGAACAACACAAGACACCCTGCAAGAGCAACGAGCGAGTACTATGTACGCCGCTACGACGCCTACTGCTTCAGCACCTGCCAGTCGATATGTTGGAAACCTTCCGAAGTGTGGAAAGTGCAACTTTCACCACACCGAAGTATGCCGGGAAATGCAGTGTCTGAACTGCCATAAAAAGGGACACACAGTCCGTTTCTGCAGGGCACCGGCTCAACCGATCTCCCAAGTCCCCGGAGCAGACGAAAACCAAGCCTGCTATGGCTGTGGTGAGGCTGGACATTTTCATAGGGACTGCCCGATAGTAAAGAACTCAGGCGCGGATGGACGCATTCTGATGATCACCACAGGAGAATCTACCCCGGAGTCGTCGACGAGTAGCGACACGTTTTCGAAATAGTAATTGCTTTTAAAATTAATTTATATTCATATAAGATTAAAATTTGGGGATAACACTTAAAAGTAGCTATAACAACTCACATGTTGAAATAGGTCACATTATTCAAGAGAACTAAAAGATCCTTTAGAGAAGCTATTATGGATTACCATATACATCAGGGTTGTGCACAACTAAGATGTTGCAGACTTAGAGTGAGTGACTCCGCTTAGGTCCCCATTCCTTAATTGGTTGAGGATTTGAGGCAGAGTTACTCAGTCGACTGCCTGGTTCATCTTAAATATTCATAACTTGTATATGGAAGGCGATTGTAGTGGTACCAAGGAGGATCAAGATATAAAGTATCCCCACCAGATATTAGAGCACTTTCGTTTGTATGTATGCGCACATAGCGATACGATACGTAGGAGTGTTAACTTCAAGAGAAAACAGGAAACACGAGAACATTTACAAAGAGTACATTTTCGAACATACTAGGAGTACATTGTCGAACATACTAGGAGTACAGTATCGATCATACAAGGGATACATCGTCGTATAGCAGACGTTTCTTTCATTTGACCAAAACTTCGTTCAGTAAAGAGTCCGTTGCTTTCATTCGTCATGAGTTGGCGTGGTCCTCACCATACTGAGTTCATATGTTTCTATCGCCTCGATCGGCAAGTTCTCGAAACTTTCGTCATTAGTATCGAAAGTCCGACCTAAACCTCAATTTTATCTTTCATATTCTAAAAACCTGAAATACTCGTGTGAAGAGTACTTTGTCCTCCGAAGCCTTATCGTCATATGTCCGCAGACCGTCACGAAATACCACTTGTCCAGCAGACCAAGTTCGAGCACAGAGGCGATGGACGAACACAGCCCACCTATCACTATTCAGTGTATACGCGAGGGTGGTATATGATTATGATTACGCAGATTTAGTATGTGTGTTTCCGCCCTATCTCCTGTTCCTTGTTTGGTTGTGGACCTGGGGCAGAGTCGCACATCCGAACGTCTTACTAATCCTAATCGTATACGACTTGTATGCACGAGGTAATGATGGATGGACCAAGTATGAATCCTATCATGAACACCAGGGCAAGGTTGCCAGGTCTACGAGTAGGTATTCTGCTAATCAGAGAACCGCAACCCCAGTAGTAATGCTAAGAAAGCTAATTTCGGGACGAAATTCCATCTAACGGAGAGATGATGTGCCAACCCGGAAAATTTTTTGATTTTAAAGCTCAGTCAATCAACTCAAATGATTGTCAAACTCATTAGTACTGAGTTCTAGCCCGGTTAAAGGTCATTCTAAGGAGTTTTGAGCCTAATACACTTAAGGATTAAGTGTTAGAAAGTACCTGCTAGAACCACAGAGTAGCAAAGCAAACCTAATCCTCATCTAAATGAGTTCACGGCCACAAGACCATGAGTTTACGGCCGTAATCTCATGTGGCCGTAAACTCAAGGGTATATAGATGATACTTGGCCATTTTTCCCATTCTTTCCTTTCCTTGGCCGATTTTCCTTCAAATCCTCACAAGTATCATCAAGTTTTCCTTCTAAGATCTTCACATAAGTAAGTATTCTTCCTAGATTTGTTGATACATCACTTAATCTAGTATCCTTCCATGATTTCATCCATAGAAATCACTCTTTTCTTAGATCTTCAAGTTACACCAAGAACACCAAGAACACACACTAGTGTTCTTGGCCAATATCAACCATTTCAAGCTTCTAGATCATAAGTACACTCCCCTATACTTCATATCTAGTTAGTATACATGATTAGAGACTTGAAACATGCCTTTTCCCATGAAGATCATGAGTTTACGGTCCAAGATCTTTCTTGGCCGTAAACTCAATGTTGAAGCATGTATGGTCCATAAACCCTATAAGATGCAAGGCAAGTGACCCAGAACCCTTCCTTGATGATTGAAGGACCTTAAACTTCACTCAAACCCATAATGACCATGATTTTACGGCCGTAAACCCCTTTGGGCCGTAAACTCATCAAAAGCCTCATTTGAGGTGGTCTTTCTCATACAAGTATAGAGCAAAAGTCCTTAAAGTTTCCCTAGCTTTCAAACCAACACTTAGCCAAGTTTGACCATGAGTTTACGGCCGTAAAGTCATGAGGAATGGTCCATGGGACGTAAACTCTATAAAGTGGTGCAATGGTGCCACAATTACTTCCTAAGGCTTGGACTTGATCATAGTATGCTTAACCTTGACTTGTTAGACCTTAAAACACCAAATGGTAGAAGTTACCATGGGTTTACGGCCGTAAACCCATTAGGACCGTAAACCCATGACCGTAAACTCATTTTAGTGCCATTTCACTTTCCTTTGTTGAATCACATGTGATTCCAACACTTGGTCAAAGTGTTTCCTAGTCCCGGAAGGTGTTTCCTTTCATATAGTTGTTTATAAACAATATATTCATGTCAATATGTGTCCTTATATGTCATTTAGGACTTATTGTGTCTCGGGACTTCATTCGTAGAACTTCTCATCCTTACACGCATACCCGTTTGAATCACCCACATCAGGTGAGTTCAAACCCCGTAATGAATCTTTTAACTATTTTAACTGTTTTAGGGGGGGGGGGGGGAATACAAGTTGAACACAATGATAATTGTGTAAATGTTTGTTATAAACATCTTTCAAAATGTTACTTATGTCATTTATAAGTTGTCAAAACATTTCAAAAACTCTTTTAAAGTTATGTTACTTTATAGTTATACAAAACTCCGTTTTTAAAGTACAAACATAACTTAGTAGATAAACGAGTCTTTTCAGTAACAGTTCAAGTAGAACATTATTAAACTATAATAGGTATAGGTTAGGAGAATGCTATTCATTACTTCTAGTACAATGAAGCACACAAAAAGTCAGTTCATACATGAGTCAAACACACAGTGAAGAGAAACAAACACTACCATACAAAACATATAGTAAAGAGAATCAAACAATACCATACAGAGAGAACACACAATTACGAGAAACAAACAGAACGTACAACATACAGTACAAAACAAACAAGTTAGGTTGCTATAGCATGAGAACACATACATGATCTAATTATACCAATGAATCACTAACTCATTGTTTTAAACAAAAGGTGATAGTTATATTGGGTATACATGATCATATACTTCAATGTGAATTACACGGCTTGCAAGAATTTGCAGAGGTCGCGTTTGGTTTCCCTTAATCTCTTGACAGGGAGAGCGTTTAGTAGGGGTTCTAGCCTTCACATTATAACCGTAATAAAACAAATATGTTTTTAGGTTATTAGTACATCCGCATGTCATTATAAACGACAATTGTGTACTTACATTTCCCATTACTTTCATAAAGTGACAGTACCACTTGAAAGTCAAACTCAAACTATTTTCGAGTCAAGATAGTTATAAACTAGGGAAAATATACATTTTTACAATCGACAAACTGAACAGTCGAATCTAGCACATAGCAGAAGATGCCTCGGTAGAAGGCTATGCTTAAAAGAAAGGACCATAATGCTAGTCTTATGATTCCTTAATGTATACATCACAGGATATATATATATATATATATATATATATATATATACCAATAGAGTCCGACAGGTAATAGGATGTGTGCTCTCCACTTCATTTCCTGTTCCTTGTTTGGTTGTGGGCTTGAAACGAATTCACCCAATCTATTTTCTACCCGATTCTATATATATATATGTATGCTTAGTATACATTAAGTCATCATAAGGGTACCATGTATGGGTCAGGTTATAGGACACAGAGTCAAAGCACAATTTTTCTAGTACAAAACATACTTTCCAAAATCATTACTTTTGGTATACAAAACTAGAAACTTCCCAGTAAAGGGTTTAATCCATTTTATTAAACCAGTACAATTTAAAGGACCTTAGGTGAGTAACTCTATAATACCTTAGTTTATACACCATGTTTATATATAAAACTAATACCCAATAGGTAGTTGGATGTGTGCCTTCCGCCTTACTTCCTGTTCCTTGTTTGGTTGTCGGCTTAGGGCAGATTCACCCAGTTAACTTTCTATCCGACATTGAATTATATATATCAGTATAAACTAAGCTATTATATAAGTAGTCACTGTGGTCACCATTTTATTATAATAAATATGGGTTTTCTTAAAGAACTTTTCATTAGATATAAAGGAACGATTACAATTAACTCCATGAGTAACAAGTGTTTAGACTAGGGTTATATACGACGATGATCTAACAACCAATGGGATGTGTGCTATCCGCCTTAATTTCTGTTCCTCGTTTGGTTGTGAGCTTTGGGCAGATGCGCACAATCGATTGTTTGTTTACTCTGAGTCTTATATAACTCGTATCTGCTTAGTACCCATAGAAAGGGTTGTAGTGTCATTTTACTTAAACTTCCATCAAAGTAGGAAATATAGGATCTTCTAGAGGAACAGGTGAACTTTTCAAAACATAACTTACAACTACATGTTACAACTACATTTTTAACAACACTTTACAACTTACTCACATTACTAAAATCTTATGAACTCACCAGCTTAATTGCTGATCAACTCTTTCAAATAACTTGTATTCTCAGGAGACTATTAGACATGTGCTCGTGCTGGGAATTCAGAAGATGGAGCATTATAGCTTCAAGTCTTGTTTTGTTATTTCTGTATGAATTCTATGTTTTGTGAACACACACATTGTAAACACTTTCTTTTGAAATGAAATGGTTGTTCATTACTTGCTTACCATATACATATCTCGTGATACTAAACATGACGTCCTCCACCCCTGAACGATTCCGCCGTTCCGGTTTTGGGGTGTGACATATGTACTGAGCTTTGAACCTTTAAACGGACTCCAAACGAGGCTAAATGATAGCAGAAACGAGTCTGACACTCAGTTGAGTTGACTGGCTGGGCTTTACAAGGCAAAAATTTTCGGGTTGTCACATCATCCCCCCGTTAGATGGAATTTCGTCTCGAAATTAGCTTTCTTAGCCGTACTACTGGGGTTGCGCTCCTCTGATTGGTAGAATACCCACTCGTAGACCTGTCAACTTTGCCCTACTGTTCATGATAGGATTCATACTCGGTCCATCTATCATTACCTCATGTATACAAGTCGTATATAATTAGGATTAGTTAGACGGTCGGATGTGCGACTCTGCCCCAGGTCCACAACCAAACAAGGAACAGGAGATAGGGCGGAAACACACATACTAGGTCTGCATAATCATAATCATATACCACCCTCGCGTATACCCTAAATAGTGATAGGTGGGTTGTATTCGTCCTTAGCCTCTGTGCTCGAACTTGGTCTGCTGGACGAATGGTATTTCGGAAAAGTTCGTGGAACATACGACGGCGAGGCTTCGGAGGACAAAGTACCCTTTGCATGAGTACTTCGGGGTTTAGAATACGAAATACAAAACCGAGGTTTAGATCGGACTGTCGTTACGAATGACGAAGGTTTCGTGAACTTGACGGTCGAGGCGATAGGAACATATGAACTTAGTATGGTGAGGACCACGCAAACTCATGACGAATGATAGTAACAGACTCTTTATTGAACAAAGTTTTGGCCGATTTGAAAGAAACGTTTGTTATACGATGATGCACTTCCCTAGTGTGCTTAAAAATGTACTCTTTGTAATTGTTCTAGTGTTTTCTGTTTTCCTCTTGTCGTTAACACTTCTACGTATCGTACCGTGATGTGCGCGTACATACCGCGTAAGTGCTTTGATAACTAGTATCAATACTTTAAACTACGATCCTCCTTGGTACCACTACGATCGCCTGAAATATACAAGTTATGAATAATTAAGATGAATTGGACGGTCGACTGAGTAACTCTGCCTCAAATCCACAACCAAACAAGGAACAGGAATTAAGGAGGAATCACTCACTCTAAGTCTGCAACATCTTAGCTATGTACAACCTTAATGTACATACTAAGCCATCATAGCTTCTCAGAACGGATCCCTTATTTTTCTTGAATACTGTGACTTATTTCAATAAGTGAGTTATTATAATTACTTTTAAGTGTTATCCCCAAGTTTTAATCTTATATAAATATAAATTAATTTTTCAAAGCAATTACTATATTGAAAACGTACCGCTGCTCGCTGGCGACTCCGAGGTCGATTCTCCTGTGGTGATCATCAGAATTCGTCCATCCGCTCCTGAGTTCCTTGTTATCGGGCAGTCCTCCTGATAGTGTCCATACTCACCACAGCCATAGCAGGCTTGGTTTTCTTCAACTCCGGGGACTTGGGAGATCGGTTGAGCCGGTGCCCTGCAGAAACGGACTGTGTGTCCCTTTCTATGGCAGTCAAGGCACTGTATTTCCCGACATGCTCCAGTGTGGTGATAGTTGCACTTTCCACACTTTGGGAGGGTTCCAACATATCGACTGGCAGGTGCTGGAGTAGAAGGTGTTGTGGTGGCGTACATAGTACTCGTTTGTTCCTCCTGCGGGGTGTCCTGTGTTGTTTGCTTCTTCTTCCTCTTGTTCCCCGACTTTTGTCCGTAGTCCTCTTCCCTCGATGGCTCTGGAACGAGGACTTCCACACCATGTCGGACTCCGTGGTCGATGAGTCGCTGAGCCAGGCGTTTAGCACTATCGTATGTGTAACATCCCATTTAAAATGTTATAATTAAATAATAAACCTGGAACCCGAGAAGCAATTTGTATTATTATTATATGTTATTATAGCCCAAAATCAAATAACAATTAGCTGGGAGTTGATTTCAGGAAGCCAAATGACAAGATTTGAATCTCCAGGGATTTAAGTGTAATTCTGGAATTTATTTTGTAAAGATTTATAGAAGCCGGGTGTTAAAAAGTAAATTATGGATCTAAGATGAATGGATTTTGAAAAGGAGGGACCATTTGGTAATTTTCGGACTTAGGTTGAAAGAAAAGAGGGAAAGAGGGATCAATTGTGTCTTTATGGGAAACTTTTAAGTGAAGCGGGTATTTAAGGGTCCCGTAACCCTAACCCTAAGGACCATATATGCGCAGCCGTCATCTCACCACTCTCACTCCTTCCGCCGCTACCCTATCGCCACCATCCGTTCGTTGTTTTCTGATCAACTAGCACCGCCGGACAGCCTCGTTACCGTCAACATCGGAGACCAGCAAGGAGTGGAAGACAGCCTCCGGACGCTGCTGTTTCGTCATGTTACATTGTTGCCGCTGCCGACGTAGCGTTGTGGAGTCGCAGTCGCCGTTTTCTTTGAAGGCCAGGTGTCGCCACTGTTGTTGCGACGGAGGATGAAGACCGGTGGAGGATTATCGGGGCTGAGGAGGCTGAAGAGCCGATGCGATAGGCGGCCGGCGATCGATGACGTCCCAGAAACCGCCATTTACCACTGTGTTGTCGCTGCCGGTTCGTCATACGCCACCAGGTGGGTGGCTGAGTTCTTTTGTAACCAGAGCGTGTGTCGTGTGTGTGATTACCTTGGCCGGAGTCGCAAGAGGGCCCCACCACCACGGTGGGGTGGTGGTTGCCACTCTCTACCACCGTCTGCCGCCACAGGGTGGTGGTGGGTGTAATTATGGGAAGTTTAATTTGGGTCACTGTGTGTATTATTGTAATTTGTAACCGAAATTATAATAGAAAAACTCAAAACCACCACCTTACGGTGGTAGCTGCCGCCTCATGCCGCCACCAGCCGCCGTGTTGGGTGGCGGTGTGCCTTGTTGTGGTTTGTCTAGTTTGGAGATGCTTGTTCAAGTGGGCCCAAAGAAACCCTAATGGGCCCAATAAAACCCTAGTGGGCTTAATGATATTCTAGTGGGCCTTATAGGCCCAATAAAGCCCTAATTGACCTAAAAGCCCAACCATTTGATCAATGGGCTAGTATTGGGTTGGGAAACCCTAATTAGGGTTTGAAAAACCTTAATACCATAAAACCCTAAATTTTGGGAATTTATCGGCACACGCACACGAGAATTATTTAATAACTTGAAATATTAAATAATAGTCATTGGCAAACTAACTTAAGGCAATAATGGACTTAATGGATTAAGTCCTTAATGGGTTAAGTGAGAAACACTTAACCCTAATCATCATTTCATGTGAAATCCCTAATCTTACTCGGGCCTTGAATTGGGCTTTCCTAGTGGGCTTTGGGTAGTTGGTCTATTAATGGGCTTCCAAGGATAAGCAAATGGACTAAATAGTTATATGGGTTTTAGGATAAGGCCCATGTGAGAGTCTTGGGCCCAATTTGGAAAATTGGGCCATTGATGGGCCATATTTGGGCCTTATGATTATGTGATATTGGGCCATGGAAATTGGATTGGAATAATTGGGTGGGCCTTAAGGAAAGACCGTGTAGAGGTCTAGGCCCAATTTGGAAAATTGGGCCATACATTGGGCTTTGGCCCATTACTTGACTTTTGTGCTTTTGGAATGTGAGTTGGACTTTAAGCTTGGAACCCAAATATTAATTGGGTATTGTTTGATGTTGACAGTTCGGGAACCTGTCAACTAGCAGCTGGAGTGTATTTGCGGGACTTCAGCAGTGTCAGGTGAGTTCTCCTCACTATATCAACAGGGTCTAAGGCACCAAGGTCGTCCCTTTATGGATTGTATTCGGATTATTACATGTTATGCTTACTGATTTATATCCTGGTAGTTAGGATGGTGATATGCTATGCTTTAGTGACCCGGTTGGGTCGGTATCCTGGTATATAGGATGATGCTATGTTAGTGACCTGTTAGGTCGATATCCTGGTTATAGGATTGTTGCTATGCTTTGTGATCTGTTAGATCGGTTTGACTGTTATATATATACATGCTAGTGTTATATGATGTCTATGTGCACATGATTGTCCTGGTTATAGGATGATGCTATGTTAGTGACTATTTAGGTCTGTATCCCGATTATTGGGATGTTGCTATGATTGGTGATCTGTTAGATCGGTTTGACTGTTATATGAAATGAGCTAGTGTATGATATTTAGGTGCACATGTTTGTTTGATTGGGGGTTGGGTTGAGGCGGTCCTTTTTTGTGCTGTAGGCCAACATACCCGACGAGCGGTCCGGATAGGCTGTAGGCCCTGCGTGGCGGTCCAGACGTGCCGAAGGCTCGAAGAGCAGTCCAGATAGACTGAAGGCCTGTGAGGCGGTCCAGTCAGGCTGATGACTCATTATGCATGCTGTTCTGTATTGGTTATATGATATGGTTATGTTGTATGGTGTTGGTATTTTGGAGAAACTCACTAAGCTTCAGGCTTACAGTTGTTGATTTTGTTTCAGGCACTTCTGATGATTGCGGGAAGGTGAAGGCGTGATCGTGCACCTCCTCATATTTTCATGATTGATTTTGGGGAAACTCTGATGTCTGAACCATTTTGAAAAAAAACTGTAATAACTTAATGGTTTTAAAATGTATTAAAAAGTTTAAATTTGGCTTGAATTTTATGGGTGTTACAAGTTGGTATCAGAGCCTTGGTTTGAGTGAATTGGAGGAACACTCGTGTGAATCCAGTCTCAAATCAAGGAAAGGATTTTAAAATGAATTTTTAAATGGTTTTCAAAATAAGTAAAGGAGGATGCAGGGTGTACGATCAGCCAGAGCCAGTAAGTAGACCCCAAAATACCATACAGTTATTTGATTATGTGATATGTTAGAACGGCATGCTAGTACTAGGCTAGGGATCTTCAGGAATTGCATGATAGAATTTTCTGATTACATGATGCCTGCCTAGGGTTTCCTTATATGAGATTGACATCATTACTGTATTTGTTTAGTGTATGCATCACGGCTGTACATAACTAAGATCTTATAGCCCAAGAATGTTTGATTTGGACTTATGTTCTGTTCTTATTGATTGGGGCTTAGGGTAAGATTGGATATTCGAAAGTCTATAAGGTCCAACGCTATGTATGTCTAGCATACACTAGTGCTACAGGGTTGGTGGAAGTTTCATGGATGGGTGGGTTGTGTGGGACCAGTAGACCAGTTATGAGATATTTGGCATTCCTCTAGGGGTGAGGGTCGAGCGCTCACTATGTTTATGTTTATTGTTAGGGTGTTATGGTATTACTTGAGACAAATATGGGTAGATGTGGAAGGTAGTATGGGCCCATACTACTGAAAGCACAGGACCCATACGCGTAGCAAGGAAGTCACAACCCCTAGGGTTGGGTAGGGAGTTGGTCCCCTGTTATATTATGGATTATCAGAGATCTTTCTGGTATCTTACCAGAATGGTGGTTACGAGATGTCTTGAGACCGGATCCAGGTTAGGATCGGGAGTTGGCAGCTAAGATAGGCCAGCATTGTTAGAGGATCGTGTCAGTGAGATCATCCGGGAGGAGGTGATTGAGATTGCTTGGGGACAGTTTTCGGAGATGTTTGGGTCTATCAAGACCGTTATGGTCGAGTATTTCGACGAGCGCTATACAGCTAGTGCCGAGACGATTGTCGTGGCAGCTATAGCAGCTGTAACAACGGCAGGGGGAGGAGCCAGTTAGGCCTTCTAGTATCGGGACTTCGATGATGCGAAGCCCCGACTTTTGATAGGGTGCAGGACCCAGTTATAGCCATGAGGTACCATATGACGTGAAGGGATGTTGCTTCACATGTTCATGTTCTACTGACCAGAAGGCCAGGCACGCTCGGAACCTGCTAAGGTCCAGGGCGAAGGATTGGTGGGGACTTGTTATTGGGATGTATTCTGAGGAGCAGGGAGCTGCAGTTACTTGGGATTAGTGAGGTGTTCTATACTTGTTACAGTCTACGGGTTAAGCGGGAGAGTCTAGCACATGCGATTCTAGATTGAGGCTTTGGGGGTTTTGCTCGGGGCCGGAATGTGAGTCGCGGGGACTCCAGAAAGGAGTAATGATTGTGTTCAGTTGGAGTTATGAAACTGGAATTAAAAATGGTTTATTGATAGGATTGGAATGTCGTTTTCTAGGGCAAGGATTGTGCCCTTTCAGTTTACGAGCTCGAAGGATTAAGCAGGCTTGTGACCCCAGGATCAGGTTGTATTCTAACTCGGGGTTAGTTGGTCGTCGGGATTGGCGACAGTGGTTTAGCGTTGGTAAGCGCAGGTGGGTCGATGTGGCATAAGTATTTTGGAGGTCCATTTCGCCTTGGATCTCTTGTATCGGACGGTAAGGACTGATTGTGCGATCTATTGCACTTTTGGGATTGTAGACTATGTCTTGGGAGTGGTTGTAGCCTGGTTTAGGGCAAAGGTTGTTTCAGCTACTGCAGTTCAGCTGTGGATGATTGAGCTGGTGAGTGAGTCAGGGTGCGAGGCCCTGAATGATATGATTTCTAGAGCCGAGAGTGGGAGATTTGTTGGAGCACCTTGGGAAGAAGGGTATTATATGGGAGGTCTGCGGATAGGGTCCCACATGATGGTTATTCAACATTGTCAGAATTCAGTGGTTTTAGTAAGCGTTATTGATTAGCGAGGAAAGCACCAAGGGAAGTAGCTCGTTGTTGAGACATTTGTTGGAGTATCTATCTTTGGACTTTAAGATTTGGGAGTGGGATCATTCGAGCATTGGGGACTGTTGGTGTCCCTGGGATTCAGAAAGTGTTCAGCTAGTTATTAGAAGTGTGTGATCACTGGGGATTGGCTGGTAATGGATCACTAATTGGTAAGAGTTGGTTGTATTTGGATCGATCGTTGGTAGTGAGAAAGATTGGAAATTCTCCAATTTTCATGTATTGTGAAGACTTAGTCGAATCTAAGTGGGGGAGAATTGTCCCGTGATATAGAGTCAGGATTGGTTTTGGAAATAGGATAAGTTTCGCATCATTGTCATGAAGGAAGACAACCTAAGTGGCTGTTTGGTTTGTGGGTTGTGTGAATTGGGAGTTCGGTAAAACTTCCGAGCATGTGTATCACGTTTTCCTGGTGATTGATAGCAGAAGTCGGGAGACCAGGTTGGAGTTCTAGTCATGAATTGTGTTCAGTTCGAGTATTCGGCCGAGGGTGTGCTCGACTGTGAAGGTTTTGGATTGATAGGTTGAGGGTTTTGATAGTTGCCAGGACTCGGCAGTGCATTTAGCACAGGTGTGCGGGTTATTAGCATATGCGGTAGACACGCAGGTCAGGGAACAGACCACGGATTTCCGAGAGGATGGACGATCGACATGAGGCCTAGGGTTAGGTCAGGTTAGAGTCCACGAAATGGATCAGGAGTTCGGAACCCTAAGTGGATGAGAACAGTCTCCATGGGAAAGATCACCAGGGGGTGGTCCAAGGAGATGTTCAATAGTTTAGAGTGGTCCAGATGACTGAAGGCCTAGTGAGGCGGTCCAGTCATGCTGAAGACTCTGTATGTGTTTGTAGATGTATGTGCGGATATTGAGTATGATGTTATGCTATATCAATCAGTAGGTCTGTTCCCAAGTATTGAACGTGTTGCTGGAGTAGGCTGAAGACTCCGATATATTTTGGGTTGATCGGAAGTTGTTATTAGAAATCGGATAGAGTACAGTGGATCTTGGTGATCTCATCAGTTCGGAGTGTCTCATGGGATTAATCTGTTTGGATCAGGTAATACTCCAGTTAGGTGACCGGGAGTAGATCTGAATGGGTATCCGTCAGTTTTAGGAAGGCTTGGGACTAGAATGTTCTGTCGTTTAGGTTCTGGGAACCGGATTAGACCTGGTTAAGCTAGTGATAAGACTGTAGGAACGTCACTACAGTTATGAGGTCAAGGAAGCAATAGATTGCTTAATATTGCTTGTGATGTAAGGCTACCATTAGTCATGTAGCAATTCCTTTTTAACCATGGATTTGGTAACGACGGGATTTGACGCATGGATCCGATCGGTTGGATCAGGAGGTTGTTAGAGCCGCAGTGGCATGATAACTAGTGGCAACTAGTTCCAGGGAAGGATTTCGTTCGGAGGTCGTGTGAGGCAACTATGTGGGAGTCCTTTAGCTCCGCGACCGGGCCGGAGCCCGGTAGGTCAGATGATTGGTGAACGAATTGAGACCAGGGAGGTCTCGGTAGATTTTGGAAAGCAGCCATGGGGCAGCATACTGCTTCAGGCAGATCAGTGTTCAGACAGTTTCCGTGATTAGGGCGGTATTGACAAATTGGGTCTTCAGGTGTATAAGAAGTATCTCGATGTTGGAACCCCCAGATACCAGGAGTTGAATAGTTAGATGAAAGACAAGCAGACTGGGCTCAACAATAATGATTTGGTATGAGAGATCTTTCAGAGAGCCAGACAATCACGAGACTTCAGGTTTTGGATCGAGTAAATGTGATCATATTGTAAGGGATTCGTTTATTTTAAGTTTTAGAACCATGCGAGGGTTGGTTACGGTTGCCTGGGAAAGGCTAGGGTTATGCTCGGGACTGCAGTTCAAGCTGTTTGGCGTGTAAGGAATGAGAAGAAACGATTTCGAGGACGAAATCAAATTTAAGTGGGGGAGAGTTGTAACATCCCATTTAAAATGTTATAATTAAATAATAAACCTGGAACCCGAGAAGCAATTTGTATTATTATTATTATATGTTATTATAGCCCAAAATCAAATAACAATTAGCTGGGAGTTGATTTCAGGAAGCCAAATGACAAGATTTGAATCTCCAGGGATTTAAGTGTAATTCTGGAATTTATTTTGTAAAGATTTATAGAAGTCGGGTGTTAAAAAGTAAATTATGGATCTAAGATGAAAGGATTTTGAAAAGGAGGGACCATTTGGTAATTTTCGGACTTAGGTTGAAAGAAAAGAGGGAAAGAGGGATCAATTGTGTCTTTATGGGAAACTTTTAAGTGAAGCGGGTATTTAAGGGTCCCGTAACCCTAAAATACTCCTATCGTATTTTAATGTAATGAACTTGGTATGTTTTAAACTTGTTATCGCGTTATAGTATCATAGAATACTCCTATAGTATTCTAACTCTATGTACTTGATCTAGTATTCTCTTGACTAGTATTAGGTACGTTTTACGACCGTCGCAACACCACATCACTCCCAAACACATGTCGGTCACATCTATAATGAATACAGTTGATCAGGCTATATTGATCCTAGCTATGATTACATAACTGTCCAGGTTTGACCATAGTGTTCAACCTTTAACTTCTTCTGTTCTGTTCTTCTCGTGATACTTGTTCTAGTATGTGTGTATATATATATATATATATATATATATATATATATATATATATATATATATATATATATATGTATAAGCAAGTATGTATACTTTTATAAGGTATACTTATATATTTAAAATATATTCTTATCCAGAGCACTTCGGCCCCATTGTATTTATAGTCGTATATCTTTTATCGGTTGATATACTTAGTTCACTATAAACAATGCTCTGATACCAATCTGTCACACCCCAAAACCGGAACGGCGGAAACGTTCTAGGGTGGAGGACGTCATGTTTAGTATCACAAGTCATGCATCATAGTAAGCGAAGTAATAAACAACCATTTCATTAGAAAGAAAGTGTTTACAAAGTATGTGATTCACATAACATATCATACATAGCAAATAACAAAAAGACATGAAGCTATACTGCTCCATCTTCTGAATCCCAGTGCGCGAACTTGTCTACTGGTGTCCTGATAATACAAGTTATTTTGAAAGCGTAGATCAACATTTAAGCTGGTGAGTTCATAAGATTTAAGTGACGCAGTAAGTAGTAAGAAAGTTGTAGAAAATTGTAGTAAGTTGTAGTAAGTTCTGTTTAGAAAAGTTTGCCTGTTCCTCCAGAAAATCCTATATTTCCTGTTTTGATGAAAGATAAGTAAAAATGACTCTACAGTCCTTTCTATGAGTCCTAAATGGATACAAGTTATATAAAACTCAGAGTAAACAAACAATCGGTTGTGTGTATCTGCCCTAAGCCCACAACCAAACAAGGAACATGAAATGAGGCGAAAGACACACATCCCATTGTTTGTTAGATCATCGTTGTATATAACCCTGGCGTATTCACTTGGTACTCATGGAGTTAACTGTAATAGTTTCTTTATATTTGATGAAAGATCCTTTAAGAAAACCCTTATTTCTTATAGTAAAATGGTAACCACAGTAGTTCCTTCTATAATTACTTAGTTTATACTAGCTATATATAATCTAATATCGAATAGATAGTTAATTGTGTGAATCTGCCCTAAGCCCACAACCAAACAAGGAACAGGAAATGAGGCGGAAAGCACACATCCAACTACCTATCAGATATTAATTATATATAACCCTGATGTATAAACTAAGGTATTATAGAATTAACCACCTAAGGTCTTTTAAGTTATACTCGTTTAATAAAAATGGATTAAACCGTTTACTGGTAAGTTTCTAGTTTTGTATACCAAAAGTTCTTGTTTGAAAAGTATGTTTGTGTACTAGAAAAGGGTGCATTGAATTAGTGTCCTATGACCTGGCCCATACCTGGTACCCCTTATGATTACTTGGTGTATACGAAAACATATATATATCTAAGATCGGATAGATAGTAGGGTGGGTATATCTGCTCTAAGCCCACAACCAAACAAGGAATAGGAAATGAAGCGGAAAGCACACATCCTACTACCTATCGGATCCGATTAATATATATCCCTGAATGCATACACTAAGGAATCATAAAGTTAGCATTATAGGCCCCCTTCTACTTAATGTACTAGACTCGACTGTTCTGTGTGTCGGTTGTAAAATGTAAGTTTTCCCTAGTTTATAACTATCTTGACTCGAAAATAGTTTATATTAAATTTCAAGTGGAACTGTCACAATATGAAAGTATTTGGAAAATATAAGTACACAGTTGTCTTTTGAATTGACATCCTGACGTACTGATTACCTTAAAACATGTTTGTTTTATTAAGGTCATAATGTGATGAATAGTACCCATACTATACGCTCTCCCTGCAAGAGATTCTGGGAACCAAACACGACTTCCGCAAACCAGTTGCTAGGCGGTGTAAACTCACATTAAAGTTATTTGATCCGGTATACCCAATATAACTATCACTAATTGCCTAGAACAATGAGTTAGCGATTCATTGGTATTTTTAGATCCTGTAGTTGTCCCATGCTGCAACACCTTGTTATGTTCGTTCTGTTATAGTATCTTAGTATGTTCTCGTTATAGTATCTTAGTATCTTCTCTTGTTATAGCATCTTAGTATGCCCTAGTATCTAGCATCTTAGTATCTTCTAGTTATAGTATGAACTGAACCCCTAAACTATACCCCTTATAGTTTACTAGTAATTTACTTGAACTATTGTTGAAAAGACTCATTTTTCTAGTTATGCTTGTACTTTAAAAACGGAGTTTTGTTAAACTATAAAGTAACATAACTTTAAAAGAGTTTTTGAAATGTTTTGACTACTTATAAATGACAAAAGCAATCCTTTAAAAATGTTTATAACAAACAATTACACAATTATCATTGTGTTCAACTTGTATTCCCCCCCTTAAAAGCATTTAAAACAGTTTAAAAGATTGATTATAGGGGTATGAACTCACCTTATGTGGGTGATTCAAACGAATATGTGCGTAAGGATGAGAAGTTCCACGAATGAAGTCCCGAGACTTAACGAGTCCTAATTGACATATAATGGCATATATTGGCATAAATATGGTGTTTAGAAGTAACCAAATGCAAGGAAACACCTTACGGGACTAGGAAACACTTTGACCAAGTGTTGGAATCACATGTGATTCAAATTAAGGGAGTGTACGGCCACTTTCAGGAGTGTGCGTCCAGGGAGTGTGCGGCCGCACACTCATGGTAATGAGTGCACAAATGTCTATTCTAATGGTAGGGAAGCTTGCAGGACTAATGCTCATCAAGTGTTGAAGCTGGAAATGCATTTTGGAGGTCATTTGAGGGTGTTTTAAGGGGTGTACGGCCACACCTGGGTGTGCGGCCGCACACACCATATGATTATGAGTTCTGGGCATTTTCTAAGACTAAATCAAGTGTTCTAAACAATATTCAAGCAGAGGGGAAGGGTACTTACGATCCGGAGGCTCGAGAATGCTCAAAATCACCAAGAACAAGTGTGTGTTCTTGGTGTTCTTGGTGAGATTTGAAGATCTAGACAAAAGATGATTTCCAATGGATGAAATCAAAGGGTGTTACTAGTTGAAAGGATTAACAACAAATCAAGGGAAGAACACTTACAAACTCGAAGATCTAGGCTGCAAATCGGATGATAGTTGAGAGAGAAATCGTGTTCTAGGCTTGGGAGTGTGAAAAGGGATGAAAGAAGGCTGAGTTCTACCTTTGTACACGTGAGTGTGCTGCCAGGAGAGGGGTGTGCGGCCGCACACCCAAGTGTGCGTCCGTACACTCCTTATGTTGGAGTGTAAGGCTTGAATTTGGTGCTAGAAGTGTACTCGATCCAATCCTATACTCGAGGCTTGAATGTACTGAGCTTTGAACCTTTAAACGGACTCCAAAAGAGGCTAAATGATAGCAGAAACGAGTCTGACACTCAGTTGAGTTGACTGGCTGGGCTTTACAAGGCAAAAATTTTCGGGTTGTCACAGATATCAACATACATGGTTTACATCATAGTGTTTGTTTATGAAATACATCCAAAATAACATAATGTATGATAATTCAAAATACAACAAATATCCAAATTTCCTTAGCTTCCCACCTGCTTATTGAGTTCCTGAGAATACAAGTCGTTTTGAAAAGCGTCAACATAGAATGTTGGCGAGTTCATAAGCATGTTTGTAAGAAAACTTTGTAATAGTTTGTAAACCTCCAGAAAATCCAATGTTTTATTGTAAAAATAGTTTGTAAGTCTCGTTTCAAATCATGTATAATTGCATGTGTATTCTTTGTTTATCTTGTTTGAAAATGTATAGAGAGTGATTCCCAGAAAATCCTGTATTTTCTTTTATACAAAAAATTGTGGTCTTATACCCTAAGACCCGAGTGGTGAAATTAGATGCAAAATAGTCGACGCATAGTTTCGTACTTCGTAACATGAGTAGAGTATATGTATCGCGTAAATTTTAATATAATATTGTTATTCTCTATGTGAGTTGTTACAACCATACTAATATGACGAGAGCGCCTGTCTTGATGTTCTTCAGGCGTCGGTTTCTAAAGATAATTGTCACCCTAGACTGACCTGTCTAGCTGTAGCGAGCAGCTCAGGTGTGGGGGTATCAACCCCGTATAGATCTATACACAGTATCCCGCTCTCCCTCCAGGAGACTCTGGTTATAACTACATGACTTACTATGTACACTAGGTAGGTACGAGTGAAGGAGTGTCTCACAAGAGTCTTAACGGAATTTACGCGAATATTGAATTCATCATTTAACGTTATAAATAATGTTACAAGTGTATATTTTCGACTACAAATCATAAGTGATAAAAATATAGCCATTTTTACCATAAGTGTCAAAATAGCACATTTTTACCATTGTTGTCAAAAATAGCCTATTGTTACCGAAATTGTCATAAAAGGGCCCAATTTTACTAAAATTGTCAATAAAGGTCCAATTAAAATAAAATTGTCGCATAAGGCCCAATTTTTACCCAAATTGTCATAATAGGCCCATTTTTACTAAAATGTTCAAAAATGGCCCATGTTTGCTAAAAAGTCCATTTTCGGCCCATTTTTACTAAAATGTTCAAAAATGTCCCATGTTTGTCTTTATGGCCGAAAATAGCCCATTTTGAGTGGGGTTTACATATTTTCTCATTTTTCCAAGTTTTCTTGCCAAAAAATTGTTTTAGTATATTCTTGGACATATTTTTGGTGATCTTTAACACAAACCAAGAAAATCCATTTTACCCCAAGTAACTTATTTCCATTTTTGACAAACACCTAGATAATGAAAGCATGTAATGAATACTAAGCTCCATCAACTTGAGACTTGTACAAAAATCTTGAGTTTATGGACCTTTAACATGAAATCACAACATTTCACACACATATCATATAACACATGCACATGTAAGCAATTATACAAAGATTACACAAGACTTTGACTTGTATCCTCCCCGACAAGAAAGAAAACTCGAAAAATAGGGGTATGAAGCTCACCTTGAGGGCTTTTTCGGTTTGGAAAGGAAGATGGTGAAGGTTTTCGGCCTAGCTTGCTTCCTTGAGATGGTTTTCGAAGTAAAGGTGCTTTTAAGAGCATGAACACGAAAATAGAGTTACATGAGGAATGATCTTAGTGTAAGATGGAAATATAACATCTTGAGTGTGATATAAGCTTACCAACTTTATGATCTTTGAAGAGGCAATCTTTGAAGCACACACACTTCACACGATTTTTGAAGAGAGAAAATAGAGAGTTTTTTTTCTTCTTTGAGTTTTAGAGAGAGGATGAGATAAATGTGGGTCAGTTTGAAATGAGAAGTGGAGAGGGGTTGGGGGGGTGTTCGGCCGATTATAGGGGAGGGTGAGGGAGTTATAGGGTTTAACTTTAGGCTACAATTGATGTGAAGTTTCTTGTTACATGAGAGGTATTTGCATGGTTACATGCAAGGTAAAATTGAGGTGGCATGTTAGGATATCTTCCCTCTTTTTTTTTTGTGAAATCCGATCGGCCCAAATGAGGGAAAAGAGATGGATTTTTGGTTTTTAAGGGCAACCGAGAACCCCTAGGACCATTAGTGTTTTTGAGTTTTTGGGCTTGGCTCGGGCCCAAGAATGGTTTCGGTCCAAAACTAGGCCCAAATGAAATGGATTTGGCCCAAAGAAAGTTTTTATTTTAGGTGAGAGAGCCCAATAAAGATTTTTGGTCCATTAGGGGACCATATATGGGTTTTCGGCCCAAAAAAATTTAAGTGAAAGAGTCTTCGGTCCAATAGGGGCCCAATAGTGATTTTTCGGCCTTATAAAGCCCATTAAAGGGTTTTCGGCCCAAAATAATACCTAATGGAGGTATTTGGCCCACTATGGTCTAATGAAGATGTTCACGGCCCAAATAAGACCCAATAAGAGTCTTATGGCCCAAAACAATGTTAAATACAAGTGTCCGGCCCATAAGGATCATGTTGAGGGTTTATTGGCCCATTAAGGCCCAATAGAAGAGTCTTGGCCCAAATAGGGACTTGGGCCGAGAAGCTTGGGCTAAGGCCCAACGTTGAGTGATCATAGCTTAGTGGGTTAGATTTTAGGCTTACACGAGGAAGTTTCGACTTGAAACAAAATTTGGATGTATAAACTTGTATAGTATTGAAATTTGGCCTATACCAAAGGTAGGGTTACAAGATTACACAAAGAAGTTATCTTGTACAAAGATAGAAATCCTAGCCCTAATTTGCTAGTTGTGACACACCTGAGTCAAAAACTCAAGGATCATAAATGGTAGATGGACTATGTTGGTGCGCTGAACATAGCATGAGGTGTTGACCGAGCGGATTTTTGTTGTTGGCGCTGCTGTCCTCCTCGGTTTTGGTTGCGAAGAGGAAGCGTACCAGTTGGTATTGAGTCTTTGATATCAATTAAGAGCCTCATGACCAAGTCGTTTGTATATTTGACACTGTGGACGTGATTGGTTAGTGTTTTGTGTCAAAGAGGTATCATTAGAACGATGATTATTGCTGAAGCGAGAAGTAGAATGGGCTTCTGGTGCAACAACCTCTAACTGGTGAGAATCCTCCTCAAGTCTTTGTTCTTCTTGAAGAAGAAGATTTAGAAGGTCATCAAAGGTTATGTCTTTGTTTTGCATCGAGAGTGCAGCTCGGAAGGAACCATAAGCAGAGCCAAGACCATAAGGAATGTAGTCGACAAGGTCAGAATCAAGGATGACAACAAGACATTCAAGAAGACTATCTGCAATGGTTGGTTTCTTTTCAAAGTATTCAAGAATTGAAAGTGAACCTTTTGAAAGACACTGAAGTTGTTTTCGTAAATGCATCTGACGAGAGCAAGTATGGGCATGAAACATACGTTCGAGTATCGTCCATGCTTCATTAGACGTGGTGGCTCGGGCAACCATTCCTAGAAGGGGGGGGGGGGGTGTGAGAGTTGATCAGATCCATAACATAACCAAACGATCCTTTCGAATCTATGTTGTATATGCAGGGTTTGTCTTGGTGGTCTCCTGAGACGTCTCCGTTGCAAGTTGATCAATGATGGTTTCTGTTGGGATGGTGGTGGGAGTAAGACAGGTAATGAGGTCATAAGCCTCAAGAGCGGAACGTACACTACCTCGCCAGAGGGAATAGTTTGTACGATGAAGACAAATGGCAATGTTTGGAAAGTGAAGAGAATCAGAGGATCCAGAATTTGTTGCCATGGCTAGAATTGGTGCGGTGAAGGTATTGGATGAAGATTCAGAAGTCATAGGATCCATTGTTTAGGCTGATACCCATGTAAATTGACTGTATTGATGAAAAAGTGTATATCTTTATTATTGTATTCAAA
Source organism: Lactuca virosa (assembly GCF_052849685.1). NCBI lineage: Eukaryota > Viridiplantae > Streptophyta > Magnoliopsida > Asterales > Asteraceae > Lactuca > Lactuca virosa. The sequence continues at coordinate 376,196,173 of NC_136430.1, read as the reverse complement.
CGATCTATATATAGATTACAATAGGAAGAGAAGAAGTACAACTATCATAAACTAACTGATAATAGTAAAAGAAGATAACAACAAAATTTCAAAATCATATCATATCTTTAACAAACACTTTATGTATATCTAATGAACACCACTATATTTAATATTCATTGCTACATTTAATCGGGTGTCTTTTAGTTTGTATGAGTATTTTTTTAGTTGTCTTTCTAGTTGATTTTAGGTATAAATATATTGTTTGTTGCTTCCTCTTGTTTTTGTATAATTTTTGTACTCTTTTCCAGCTTCCTATTGGTTTTTTTATTTGAAATGCGATCTCTCCGTCGTTAAAAAAATGCAATTTTAATGTGGGTAACACCTTTTTTTATATCATATTCAATAACAGAAAATTTATATATTTTAATATATTTTAGACCATGTCAATAGTATTTGACCCAATTGACCCGTTATTATTTAACCAAACTATGTAAAATTCATTTAGTTGACTTGTTAAAGATAAAATAATAGAGCTAATCACTAAAGACGAGCAAAAATGAAAATGAATATAACGTCAAAAAGGTAATTTCAATTCGCTAAACTTACGATTTATCAAAAGAGTCATCGTGTTTCATGAACACTTTGCAAAATTATATTCTTTTGGTAAACATTCATATGATATATATTCATCAGTTTCACTGGAATCAAGTAATAGTTTCACTGGAATCAAGTAATAGTTTCTTTCAATCTTTTCTATCACATTCAAAGCCAATTTCTTTGAAACAAATGGAACTTGAAATTTCAGTTGGGTATATTCTTGGTTGATTAGTTTGGTGGCGAGAAAGTTACATGTAGTAGATAATAAGATTTGGTTATCTTTTAAATATCCTACTATTGATATAATTGTCTCTATAAATGACGATGGAGAATAAACAACTTCTTATATATTGTTCGTTATGGGTTGCAACAAGTGGTCACAAAATGTGTCCCCCATAGTGTGTCATGTGTGTGTATTGATCGGGTGGAAGGAGATCATCTGGAAACCACTATGGTGAAAGGGGATCAACAACAAGAAGCAATCAAGTCCTATTACATGCATTTAAAAGTTGACCTTTTTGAGTTTATTCATTAACATAAGTATAATCATGTTATTTTGGGGGAGCCTACATACGAAATTGATGCATCCCGAGACAATTGATGGAGATTGAATACTTTTGCTTCATGATTCGAAACCATCTCCATACAAGGAGAATATTAAATTTTGTAAGGGTATAGTCAGATAACGAATCCGAATACAAAGCATTACTTGTCGGATTATGCCAACAAAGTTAGGAGCAAAAAATATACTAGCCTTTGTTGATTCCATGGTAACTGCAAATCAAGTAAAAAAGGTATAAAGAGTGAAGGGGTCCACCAAGCCAAATATGTCCAGGAAATAAAGCAACTAATAAAAGCGTTCGAAAAGTTCGAATTAGAAAAAATACCAAGATCCAAGAACAAAAGGGCAAATGCTCTAAGCAATTTAGCATCATCAGCATTCACACACTTACCAAAAAAAAGTACTAGACGGAATCTTGCCAACCAAAAGCATCGGGGAAGCCGAAATACTAGACATGATCACCGAACAAAGCAATTAGATGGATTCTATCAAAGAATATCTCATCAATGGGACATTACCATAAGACAAGTGGGTTTGGTCATTGAAGAGTACATGTGATTTCTCAGCTACTCCGGCTTGTGTTTTTATCGATAAGCATCCCTTCATTCTCTCGACAACCATGCATGGTGGAATAGGCCAATGCCTACTAAAGTTAATATTATGGTGTGACATTTGATTTTAAATAAGTTTCATTCCAAAGTTAACATTGTAGGTAAAGGCCTAAATATTGTTGGAATTTTATGTGTATAAAGTAATTGCAAGTTAGTAATTTTCTTTGTATCCCACATTGGTACGAGGAAGAAACCTTTATGAGTTTATAAGTTTTTTCTCTTGATATCCCTTAAACGGCTTTAAGTGGATCAAGAGATGAAGCAAGCCCACACATGTACGTCTAGCCTAGCCAATATACAGAGTACCAAGTCCTATTTACACACACAAATTTTGAAACTCTCCTTCTTTTGGCAAATTTTCTTGGTTTCTTAGTATTCACTTTACGTTTATCGTTTTCCATAGTTGTTGCAAAACCGATAAATCTGCATTCCCATTTACACACACAAAATTTGAAACTCTCTCCTTTTGGCAATCTGCATTTAATTCTAAGGTTATACTTTGTTCCTTACAACCCTATAAACGAAATAAAAACCTTTAAGGACAAGATTATGATCTGTGTAGTTTTCTACAATCAAGATCAGCCATCAATAAGTCGGTTTTACTTTATTGTTTCGTGTTTAAATTCGTCCAATAACAAGCAATTTGCTTCTACTCCTTTCTTATAATCAAATTTGATCGTGAAGGATCATTCTGATTTCTGGACGAAACTTGGTAACAATATTAATAATAATTGAACTTATTATTTGCAACTTCTCAATGTTTAATTCTTAATATTAATTGTTAGTTGTTTGCTTACGTTTGAACGTTTTGGATATTTAGTCTCATATATATATTGTTTATACATTCGTTCGTTTGGCATTGTTAGATAATTCGTTATTAATTCATATACTAATTATCATAATTTTTTATGTATCAAGTCTGAATTTTAACAATCTTAAAGGTTTTTATTATTATTAATTTATTATAAATTTGAGAATTATGTACCGAGATCCTAACTGCTAGTCTCCAACTCATGAACCAAGAGTTTGCCAAGCTTGACCGATTCGATGGTCAGAACTACACCCGTTGGGCCGACAAGGTCAAGTTTATGCTTCATGTGTTGAAGCTCGCTTATGTTTTGGACCCTAACTTGACCCCGGTTCCTGATTATCCAATTCCCGAAGCAGGAAAAATTGTGGATCAAAATGTCATCTATAATATGGAGAAACGAAGGGCTTTATGTAGAAAGTCTGAGGAACTGTGTGGGTCACATCAAGAACTCCTTATCTGATCGGCTCTATGATTTGTACGTGTCGATCACAGATCCGAGAGAGCTATGGAAATCCTTGGAACTTAAGTATAAGGCACATGAGGAGGATACTAGCAAGTACCTTATGTCTAAGTACCTAGAGTTTCAAATGGTTGATAACAAACCTATCATGGAGCAAGTTTATGAACTCCAGGTCATGGTCAACAAGTTGAACACCTTCTCCACCTCTTTACCAGAACTCTTTCAGGTTGGTGTGATCATCACAAAACTGCCACCCTCATGGAAAGACTTCTCTAAGAGAAAGATGCACAAATCTGAGGATTACTTCTTGGACAATCTGATTAAGCACATCCGCATTGAGGAGGAAACTCGCATCAGGTACAAGAGCAATAAAGTTGGATCGAGTGTGCACAACTTGCCAGTTGGGGGTTTTGGTCATTAGACCAAGTCTGTGGGATACAACAAAAGGAACTTGGGACCAAAGAAACAAAGCTTCGAGAAAACGGGAAATAAAAAACCTAATCCAAAGTCGAAGAGGGCTAGACCATGCCACGTCTGCGGAGAGATTAGACATTATGTGAGAGAATGCAAAGATTGCAAATTAGGACCAACAGCACATGCAGTCAAACAGGTTACAAATCTGGTGGCAAATGTAATCCTTGGAGAAATTTTCATGATCTCTTGTCTGACCTGAGCAATCTGCGCTCGCGGATGGTTTGTAGACACTGGGGTCACTGTTCATGTTGGTGGACAACGAGAAAGCTTCTGCACCTACCATCCAGAAGCACTAGGAACGTTCGTGGTCTTTGCAGATGGTCACATAGCTGAAGTTCAAGGGAGAGGTGATGTTCTCTTGAAGTTCACATATGGTATGTAACGTCTGCCAAATTGGGGCTAGACGTTTAAAGTATCAGAATTATAATTATACATTTTATTGAACAATTAAAATCCTTGAATAAGGTAATATTTATCGTATACACGTTATGTTGAAAAATATTAAGAGTATAGAATATTTTAGAAAATCTTAATATATACTTTATCGTTAAGCGATAAAATAACATTTTTGATAAAAGAGTATTTAGGATAAACGATCGAAATGAAATTCGTAGTAACCGTAATTATGAATCTGTGCGTATAAAGAACGCTGAAATCTGACTTTTTATGAAGAAGTTATGATTTTTCGTAGTTTTGCTTTCGACACAATACAATCTCTGTCATAAAAAAGTGAAATGGAGATCGGTTGCTCGTTAAACAAAACAATCTAAACAAAAGTTGATGTACTCATAAATACGAATATGTCAATATAAAGAACGTAGATAATGAAGTTCGTACGAAGAAGTTATGAATTTCGCAAAGTCTTTTATAGTGTAATGCCATAGACTGTAAAATTAAAAACAGAATGTGAATAAGCCGATGAAGTATAAACGAAAGTTGTAGTACTCGTCGATATGAAACCGGGGATATAAAGAACTTCGAAAACGAAGCTCGTGTGCATAAGTTATGTTTTTTATATGATTTTGAAAAAAATACTCGTATACGATCGCGTGGTGTGCAACGAAGTGCGCCACATGGCATAGCCGGATACCAAGTCTCGATGATGACATGACACCATAATTTTCGACACGTGGCACCATAAGGCGTCGACACATGGCCCATCGGAAATTCAACACGTGGCGCCATGAGAATGCTACACATGTCCCAAACAGGTTAAACCCTTCCTCCCCAAGAATGTCGATGTTCCAAGAGCTAGAGACGACATGCTAACAAGCATGACACGTCCTTACGAATTCTGTATATAAACTTCAATTTTTGGCTCATTTTTCACTCAATTCTCCTCAAAACTCTCTCACAGTTTTTCGAAACCACGAGTCCCAAATTATGAGTTCTTAGGTGCTATTAGTGAAGCTCTAGAGTATTAGAGAGCCCGACAAAATAGAGTTTTTGGTTTCAAAGTTCTACCCACGCAGTTTTCGGCTTTTCACTAAAAAACGTGTAAGTTGAGTTTGATGGGTTTTGAGCATTACATCAATCCTATGGTGCACATGCAAACCCTAAAGCTTTGGATCTAGGTTTTTCTAATTGTACATGCAAATCATCCAAAGCTTGTAAACCCTAATACTAGCATACAAAAATCGAAAATAATAACTAAAACAAGTTTAGATGATTACCTTTCAATTGTAGCAAGAATCTTCAACCCTTAAGAGCTTTAGTATCATAAGTGTAATACCTATAATCGATCATAAACACCAAGGCAAGTTGGATGATCTTTGGAGAGAGGGGAATGAGGCTCAAAATCGGCTCTTGATCTCTAGGGTTCAAGGTGTAGCCGATTTGTGAAGCCCTGAGGTCCTTTATATAGGTGAGCTGCTAGGGTTTCAATCAAAACCCTAATTGGATTGATTAGGCCTTAAGCAGTCCAAAGGAACCTTCCAGAATGAGGCCTTGGACGAATTCAAGGTGAGATTCCCTCCTTGATTTTGTCCACCCCTTTCTAAGGGATCCTCAGCCCAAAATCCAATTATCTTATAATTGCAATTCCAGTCCCCTAGGTTCAATTAATATCTTTTGATCACAAAATTAATTTCTTAATTAATTCTTGACCAATATTAATTAACCAATATGATTTCTCTTTTAATATATTATTCATATAATATATTAATAAACCATAATAACCTCTTTCTCCATTAATCATCCATTCAAGTTGCTCTGGTGAAGGCAACCCAAAAGGACCATGCTACAACCGGGTCAAGTACGTACCAAATATAGTTATGGGCTTAGACACCTAATCCAACAGAGTTATACTTTACTGTGCTTTGAGTATAACTTATATTTACGTTCGTAATCATTATTATGAACTTCTGAGTCAATCAAAGTCAACAAGTCAGGAAAATTCAAACAAGTCAACGAAAGTCAACTGATTAGGACATAAATTTTGGGTTTATACCTTGTTTTTAGAGTTTTCGGTTTAGGTCCGAAAACTCTATGATCTCGCTTTAGAATTTTTGGTTTAGGACCAAAAACTCTATGATCTCGGTGGTACTAGACCGAAATCACATGATGAGGTTCTCGGTTGGAAATAAAAAAAAGGGAGTTGACTTGTGACGTGAAAGATGCACCTTTTCCCAATAAGAAATATTACACAGCATATAACAATGCTTTTATCTAACAAACAACAATGCAAACATCACCTCAACCCCCCCCCCCTTCAACTCCGGCCGAGAGCTCCTACAACCCCCACCATCTTCAAACTTCTTCATCTTTTCTCTCAAGAACAAGTCCAAGCCTTTCCTAGATAAATTTTTCCAAGTGGTTCTTGACAATTTGGTAAGTGTTTTCTTCATAATCTAGTGTTTTTACACACTTTCACACTAGTTTCATCTCATTTACACACATTATCATGTGTTAAAATTCATAAGATAATACCGTCTTGAAGTGTTCTTTAACCACCTTCAAGAATTCTAAGCTTGAGGATCTCCATCTTCATCTCTTTATCCAACCACAAACACACTCAAGGTGAGTTCATACCCCCACATTTTCGAGTTTTTCATATTTTAGGGGGGGGGGGGATACAAGAAAAGTTTGATTTTTAACACAAATGTTTGCATGCTTCAAATCTATGTTGTGTTTAAAGCAATTTTCTTCATGAAATGTGGTTATTATTTGTTTGTAGAACATTTATTTGTGTTATGTTGGTTAATGATACAAACCTAATAAAAACAAACATAAACTATGTTATATGTTGTTTAGAAAAGGGTTAAAAACCACAAAACTACAAGGATCTCAAGACTTTTATGATCAAGATATGGTTTTTCTAGCAAAAATGGTTAGATTCTAGTTATTTCACCATTTTTGTGGGATATAACCCAAAATATGTTGTTTTGACCATACATTTTGAAACTAGACAAAAATACCAAAGTGTTAGTTACACAAAAAGAAAACTCAAAAATCTAGTATTTCATGTAAAAATTGATTTTTAAACAAAAGTGGTTATAACAAGTATGACATCATTTTGTGGGTTTTAACTAGAAATATATGGTTTTAAAAACACATAAAGTTGACTTGAGTAAAAACCCCAAGAAGGGTAAAAGTAAGTTTTATCAAGTTATATTTGTTTTGTTACCGGTAAATACCGTTAAAAATGGGCAAAAGCTAGAAATAGACTTTTTCATACCAATTTCTCATACTTGTGTTAGATGTAAGTTTTTATGATATAATCTTTTAAAAACATCTACACAAGATAACTACTATGTATTTATATAAATGATTATATAAATAAGCTTAACAAAACAATCATAATAAACTATAATTGGTGTAGTTTGGGAGTCACAAACACTACTTTATCATTTCAGACGAAACATATAATTATTTAAAGGTATAATTATTTTTACACTATGTAACCACTATGGAAGAGTAATACTTTCATTTACAAGAAAAAGGGTTTTCATTAAATTAGACGTAAACTGGTTGATACAAATTTGTGAGACATGCCTTCACCGTACCTACCAGAATACACACTAAAGTCTTGAATTATAGCCAGAGTCTCGGTAAGAGAGCGTGACACATGTGTATAGCTCTATACGGGACTGACAACCCCGCACCCAATCTGTTAGCTACAGTTAGACTGGCAGGTCTAGGGTGACAAATGTCTAACATTCCGACACTTGAAGAACGTCGTAGCAGGACACTAGTCGCTAGCATGGTTATAATAACTCACATGGGGTATTAACAATACATATGGTTTACAGGGTTAACATACATTCAATTAGTTTTATATAAAGATAAAACTTCATAATACTGCTTTCCAGTACAGCACTACTTACATTTTTGGTCTTGGGTTTAAGACTTACAGCTCATTTTTAAAGAAAATATTGGATTTTCTAAAAGCACACTCTATCATTTTATAAGGAAAATTTTCCGATTTTTCTCATACCAAAACTATTATGAACTCACAAACTTAATTGTTGACACTTTTCAAAACCACTTGTATTCTCAGGAAATCAGTAGACATGTAACCAAAAAGGTTTTGAGGATGGGGCGTCGCAGCGTCACGTCATTTATTTATGTCATATGTATATGGTATCAAGTAAACAATGTTTTGGATACAATGTAAATTTATTATTTATCAATATGATGGTTGCATGTCTTTGATCACCATTATTCCTTTGTTATGATACTATACATGAAGTCATCCACCCCCAGACGTTTCCACCGTTCTAGTTTGGGGTGTGACACCTTCTCCATCCTTTGAATTTGTTTCTCATGACGAACATGAGTTTGCTTAATAAGTTCATTGGTGGCCCCAATCATGTCGTCATGGACCTTGAGAATTGTGGTGATGGTGTCAAGGTAGTGATCCAAGCTTTCATTGTACTTATTTTCCACTTCTTCTACCATATGCTTCAGACGAAGAGAGATAAGATGATCAAGCTGAGCTTCACATTCAGCAACCGTTGGGGAGGATTTGGTGAGATCGGACAAGGATGTAAGAATTGCATAAAGCTTAGAATCCAGTCCGGAAACCTTTGCATCAAGCTTGGTATAGAGTCCGGCCACGGAGGATTTAATTGAATCGACTTTCTTCATAGTGTTAGAGACATTGTCTTGGAGTTCCAGAAGGGAGAACAGATCGATGTAATTTCTAGCAGAAGATCCGGTGTCCGAAGTGGAAGTCCGGGACTTGTGCTTGTCATCATCTTGGTTTACTGGTTGTTCGGATGTGCAAGGTTGGGTTGTATCAGCGTTGACATTCTTGGGAGTTAATTCAGTTTCACCTTCAAGATTGACCTGGACTTGATCATCTATTTGAATTTCTTCGTCTAAGGGCTCATATGAGGAGGATGAAGGTCCGAAATCAAAAGTTGGTCTTGATGAGGACGGATTTGACGGAAAGCGGAATGAGGGATACACTGGAGCAGCATCATTTGAAGCACCGTCATCATCGAACATGACTTCATCTGAAATTTCTTCATCTAGATCAGAGTGCATACCAACGTGATGTTCAGTCTTGGGTGTTTCTCCTGAAGCGAACTCCAGATCAGCGATATCATCGGTAGGAGAAACAAAGGGCAAGTTGCTTTGGATAACCCTGTTTCTCATAAAGATGAGAGTCGCTACAACTTCAGGCCTGGTGAGTTCCAAATATATTGTATGAGCCCTGTCAACATAATCTTCCCACAAAGGATCATTAGCACCTGGTCGTCTTGTACCCTTACCGGGTATCAGACTAGTTGTGGAACCTAAGGTTGGAGGGACTACTCCAGCCTTGGAATGCTTGGGGTCCGGAACAGGGGTTTCAGACCGTGCTTGTGTAGAAAGAATTGGGTTTTCCAATGAAACTCGTGGGTTTGTTCTAGGAGGCAAGGAACTTTGTTCAACACCATCAACACCTTGTTGGGAAGGTGAGCGTGGATTGTGTGGAGACTCCCCGTGTGTGTGTGTGCTTGTGCTTTTAAAACTCCGAAGGGTACTTCGGAAGAGTGGGTAGGTGGCGTAGGAGGATGGCCAAAGTTAGGCGGAATGTCCTTGGCTTCTTCTTGTTGAGAGGAGGAACCGACTTTGGTTCTCTTTTTGGCTTTTGGCTTTGAGGGAGATGATTTCCTCTTGGCAGATTTCTTCTTCTTACCACCTGAAGGAACAGTCTTGGCCACTTTCGGAGTGGGCTTAAAGGGGACCGGGGCAGATTGTGTAGGGCTATACATAATCGAGGTCTGCATATGATGTTTCAAATGATTGGATCCGGAAGGTAGGACGGCCAACATATGTTCTGGTAAACGTCTAATTGGTCCGAAGGAAGTTTGGTCCGGAATACTATAATGTCTAACGGTTTTGAAAGAAACAAATACCTCTCTCGGAATTGTAACCACCAGAATTGGTTCGGACATCTCACAGTATAGTTGTTGGACCACCAGGGCCCAAAATCTAGGGCTGGAAATCTCGTTTGGCTTCCGTTTGATGGAAAACTTCCGAAAATCTTGCCTCGAGACTTGAGGAAGATCAACGACATTGATCTTGTTGGAGAAAAAGCTATAAACCACGTACAACCAATCTTTGCGAAGAGTGTCTGTACCTCCATGTTTGTCGGATAAACCCCTGACAATGAAGTGCATCAGGACGGTCCAAAGGCCTGAGACGACTGACTTCTTGAACTTCTTGGCTTTGTATTCTTGGCCATAACCAATGTGAGTGAGAAACAGCTGAAAATTCTTCTGCTGTGGGTTCTTGTACCTTAAAGTCTGAAGGGTTTTCTTCTATTTCAGTCGCCTTGAGAAATGTGGACTTACGGACAGGAACTATGTGATCACCGGTTATCTTCGTGTCAACAACATCATTCTCGATCTTGATCCCTTCGAATGCTATGTGAAGAAGACGAAGTGGGATTGGTGGGTCTAGTATCTTGGTGAGTGGAATGGCGATGGGATGATGAGCAATGAACTCATTCATAACTCTAATGGGCTCATCGAAATCCACGGGGTCAAGAGAGAAAGGTTTCATCGTGTCTCTAAGAAAGGGTTCGTTAGACTGAGATGATGATGATCCCTTGGATGATTTCTTCTTTGCAGTAGTTTTGGAAACTTTGGGAGCGGTTTGAGTGACTTCAGGAACGGTTTGGGAGACTTTGGAAGGAGATGAAGACGTCGTTGTTGCAGAAGATGAAGGCTTGAAGAACACAGTTGGGAGAGAAAGAAGAAGAAGGATTTTAGCTTTTTTTGTGCGCGTAAAGGGTAAAAGAGGGTTTGAGGAGGGTTTTTTTATAGGTTAAGGAAATGGGTCGGGTTGGAGGCGTAATGATGAAACCCGAAAATGGAAATGGATCGCATTAATTATGTTGACGTATTTAGGTGAGTTGACCTACAATATCTAAAGATCCCAATGGTTTGAAGTGCAAAATAGAAACTGTCACTTGGTTGATGTGATGTTTACTTTAAGAGAGACGTGTAACATGGAGCGAGTTTCGAGGGTGAAAAGATAATCATCATTAAAAAGTAACCGTTTAAAAAAAACGTTTCACCTAAAAACCTTTTGGACTTCATCATGTGATTTGATTTCGGAACCATAGGGTTCCGAAATGTTTTGAAAACAATTACTTATCATGAAGAGTCCGAAAAAAATTGAGTGATCTCTAAACATAAAGAAAAGGTCTGAGATAGGTTCCGGAATGAAGCAATTGACTCATAAGATCTGGGTTGAATTTTTAAGGATTCCGGAGTCAAGAGTCCGGAGTGAAAAATTTTATGAAATTCCGGAGTGAGTTTTGAAAAGATTCCGGAGCAAAATTTTGAAGAGATTCCGGAGTCAAGAGTTTGGAGTGAAATTTTGAAAAGTTCCAAAGATGAAGAATCTAATCTTGGATAAGGAATGAGAGTTCAGTACCGTTCCAGACTTGAATTCCGGGATGATTTTATGAATTAAGTTTCGGCGTGAGATTAGTACCAATGTGACTATATTGGTCATGGACTTCATATGATGATATGATTTGTACAACTTAAAACTACAAGAGGTGGTTAGATAAAAAGACACGCAAAACGACCCTATTTATTCCGAGAGGGAATAGTTCCGAGATGAGAGAAAATTTTAACTCCGGAACTAATCTTCTTTCTGATGTTGCCATCAGAGAGTACAAACCTCTTGAAAAAACTGAGGATCAGGCATCATCATATCCATTTTATTCAGAAAACCATTCAATTTGGTTTTGTCTAATGCCTTAGTAAAGACATCAACAATTTCACCGTTAGATGGAACAAAAATAAGTTCGATGCTACCATTTAAAACATGATCTTTCATGAAATGGCACCGTATGTCGATGTGCTTCGTCATATTGTGTTGAATTGGATTGTGTGACATAGCAATGGCACTTTGAGAATCACAATAGATTGGGATTTGTTGAAACTGGTAACCATAATCCAAGAGTTGAGATTTCATCCAAAGAACTTGAGATGTGCAGCTAGCAGCAGCAACGTATTCCGCCTTAGCTGTTGAGAGTGCAATGTAGTTCTACTTCTTAGATGACCAGCTGACCAATCGACCACCTAAAATTTGACAGCCACCAAATGTGCTTTTTCTGTCCAATTGAAGACCGCCATAGTTTGAATAAGAATATTCTTGAAGGAGGAAACTCTCATTAGTTGGGTACCAGATTCCAAGATTCTTTGTACCTTTGAGGTATCGGAATATTTGCTTAACGGCCAAGAGATGAGACATCTTTGGATTGACTTGAAATCTGGCACACAAACATGTTGAAAACATGATGTCCGGACGACTTGCTGTAAGGTAGAGTAGGGATCCAATCATTCCCCTGTACTTCTTTTCATCAACTGCAACACCCGATGGGTCCAAAAATATTTTGTGTCCGAAACCCATAGGTACCTTGGCAGAGGCACAGGTGTCCATTGAGTACTTTTTCAGAAGTTCTGAGATGTACTTCTCTTGGTGAATGAAAATTCCTCTATTGGTCTGTTTAACTTGGAGACCTAGGAAGAAGCTTAGTTCACGATTCATACTCATTTGGAATCGACTAACCATTAACTTAGCAAAGTCAGCAACCATTAATGAATTGGTGGATCCAAAAATGATTTCGTCGACATAAATTTGGACAAGCATGAGATGTTTTCCATTTGACCTTCGGAACAGGGTAGGATCGAGAATACCTCTTTGAAAACCTAAACGTTTCAGAAAGTCGGTGAAGGTCTCGTACCAGGCGTGGGGAGCTTGCTTGAGGCCATAAACAGCTTTTCGGAGTTTATAGCAGTAGTGCGGATATGAGAGATTGAAAAAATCGGGGGAATTTTGGAGATACAATTCAGTACCAAGTTCAAAATTTAGAAAGGCACTTTTGACGTCCATATGATAAACCTTAAAGCCTTTGTGAGCAGCATAAGCAAGAAAGATTCTGATAGCTTCAAGACGGGCAACAGGAGAAAAGGTCTCATTGTAGTCAAGCCCTTCGATCTGTGTGAATCCTTTGGCCACCAATCTTGATTTATTCTGAATGATGACTCCTATGTCATCAAGTTTGTTCCAAAACACCCATCTAGTACCAACAATGGGATGATTCTGAGGAGGATGGACGAGAGTCCATACTTCATTTCTATCGAATTCTACCAATTCTTCCTGCATGGCTGTAATCCAATCAGCGTGTGCTACTGCTTCTTTGATGGATTTGGTTTCAACCATTGAGATAAATGCCGAGAAATGACATTCATTTTGAACACTTGTGGCAGAACGAGTTTGTACACCAACGTTTGGATTTCCAATAACTTGGTTCAGAGGATGATCCTTAGTCCAAACATGTAGTCTCAGAAGCTCTTGTGCAGCAGATGATCCTATGTCAACAATGGGGTTGTGTTGCTCCCCCTGAATAGTTTGAACCTGTGTATGATGCTCCCCATGAACTTCTGAACCAGATAGGTTGACATCATCATCAGGTGGGAAATCAAAAAAATTTGCATCATCATCGTTGTTGATAGGATTGGAGTCGAATTCAGCAGATTCATCTTGGAATCCATCCACATTTGATTCAAGGGAAGGTTGACCATTCTCCCCCTCAACCTAAGAAGTTTGAACCGGTTCAGAATCAAATGGAGGAAAACCGGGTGTCGGACCTGAAACATTTTGGGAAACTAGAGCTTCAGTTGATAAGGTTTGTCTTGTTCGAGATTCCAAATCAAGAGCTGTTTCTGAGGGTCCGAACAAGGTTTCAAAGTCAACTTCATAGATTGTGTGCTGGTTCGGACATCCTGGCGCTGGAGCATCGGACTCCATGATATGAGTTGTAACATGGGTTGGTCCAGAATTCCGAACGAAATTGTCATCAAAGGTAACATCAAAGCTTTCTTCCAGAACACAAGTTCGCTGATTAAGAACTCGATAATCCTTTGATTTTGCAGAGTATCCAAGAAAGATAGCTTCATCAGCTTTGGGTTGGAACTTTGTAAGTTGATCGTGATTGTTCTTGATGAAGCATCTACATCCAAAAATGTGAAGAAAAGAGATACTTGGCTTCCAACCATTCATCGCTTCATACGGTGTCTTATTGAGGCGTCGATTGACGATACTCCTATTCTAAGTAAAGTAGGCAGTTGAAACAGCTTCAGCCCAAAGATAGAGTGGAAGATTTGCAAAGTTAAACATGGATCGAGTAGCTTTAACAAGTGTTCTGTTGCGTCTTTCGACTACACCGTTCTGTTGTGGAGTGTATGGAGCAGAAAAGTTATGGTCAATACCCTTCTCGGTGAGAAAGCTCTCAATGGTGGAATTTGTGAAATCTGAACCATTGTCACTTCGGATTCGCCTTACTGGAAGTTTAATGAGAACTTCGATTCCTTTGATAAAGTTGATGATTTCAGAGGCTGTTTCTGACTTGAGGCTTAGGAAGAAAACCCAGGTGAACCTAGTAAAGTCATCCATAATCACTAGAATGTATTTTTTGTGATGCAAACTCTCTACTGTTGAGGGTCCACACAGATCAATGTGCAGAAGTTCTAACGGCTCCGAGATAGATTTTTCAATTATAATGGGATGACCCTTATTCAATTGCTTTCCACACTCGCCCACAGCACATAAATGATCATTTTTGAATTTGAGGAGTGGCAAACCTCTTACCATCTCACCGGAAACAAGATCATTCATATATCTAAAGTTCAGATGAGCAAGCCTCCTATGCCATAACCAACTGACGTCAGGAACAGCTTTTGAGAGTAAGCAGAGCTGGGGCTTGCAAATGATCATGTTGATGTCAAGAGGATACATGTTCTTGTTGTGATTTCACTTGATTAAACATTCCTTCCGGTCTTCAAAAATGACATAGCTGTGTTTCTTGCAGAATTCAACTCGTCGATTCGCATCAGTGAGTTGAGCCACACTTATCAAATTATGCTTCAAGTCAGCTACATATGCCACATTTGAAATGGAGAAGTTTCCATTTGTAAGGATGCCATAAACTCTGATCTGAGAGTTGGAGTTGTTGCCATACATCACATAGCCAGCATTTGGTGAAAGTTTGAGATCTCGCAGAAAGTCCTTCTGCCCCATCATGTGCATGGAGCAAGCACTATCAATATACCATATTGTTTCTTGCACCGAAGCACAGAGTGCCTGCAAAATTAGTGAGTTGTGGAGTTTTTAGGCTCCGAGTTAAGTCTTGGGACAAAGGCACGAGTCTTAGGCTTCAGTTGTGACTTTTGAGCAACAGATGTTTTGGAAGGTTTGTTCCTAGATTCCTTAGGAAACAAATAGAAGGCCATGCTTCTTTCATCTATCCAATAGTCATACTGAATGACATGAGGGTTTGGAACAACTTTTCTCGGACAACCAACTTTTGGAGCAGTGTGAATCACTGAGTCTCTCGGAGTTGTAGTTTCATTTGTGTGATTTTTGACTTTCCATACAAGATTTTGTTTTGAAGTTTTTTGTGACACTGTTTTCTTAAAAACTTGTTCTTTGGTAGATGATACATTTGGTTTTGAAAGTTGTTATGGTTTGAAAATTGTACCATCAGATTTGGCTATCAAAACAGATGAAACAGTTCACATGAGAGTTAGTTCGAACAGATTGAGTACCTACAATGGGATTTTTCGGGGTAGGACTGACCACTTTCATATGTGCTACCGGATTGGGAGTATTAGATGGCCTTTTTGACTTTCATATGTGCTACCGAGATACACTCTTTTTGGAGTTCTCAAGGAATCTAGAATTTTGTCTCGACTTAATTTC
This sequence comes from Lactuca virosa, assembly GCF_052849685.1. NCBI lineage: Eukaryota > Viridiplantae > Streptophyta > Magnoliopsida > Asterales > Asteraceae > Lactuca > Lactuca virosa. The sequence goes on along the minus strand of NC_136430.1, from coordinate 376,180,463 downwards.
CTTTTTGTGAGCATTCTGGGCTTCTACCTTAGGATTAACAACATCTTTCCTATTCAACATGGGTATCATTTTGGAATGAAATGAAGATTTGAAAGTTTTCCTACAAAAGGATTGTTAAACACATGCTTGATTGGCACAAGTTTTGTTTTGGAAATCACTTGGGGGTCAGAATCACATGAATTTGACGAATCATCAACGTCACTATCTAAAGATGCCCAAACACACTCAGAGGAATCAGGTCCAGTTGTCTCCGAATAAATTTCCTCAACAACGCAATTGTTAGGAGGGATGTGTTTCGGAATTTGAACGACAGTGTTCAGAATACTAGAGTGAGATTTCGGTGTCCGATTTAGGTCTAGGTTTGTTAGAGGCGGAAAATGCGTGGAATCGGGTCACTTGACAACTATAGGCTGAAACTCAGGAATTAATGATGCAAATTGGTCAAAAGTTTTAGGAAGGGGTGACAAATGTGAGACAGGGGTGTCCGAATGTTTGATGTTCGGAACGCCTCAGATAAAAGTTAAATTTTGCAACTCCTTCAAGGGACGAGCAATAGGTTTCAGAAACTCGCTTCCGAGACCAGGAGCTTTTGACCAAGCATGACGAAAATTGTGATTCATCCGTTCATTTGCTTCAATAATGTCAATAGAATTATGCAAAGCATCTATTTTAGCATTGAGACTTTTGTTGTCAGAAATTAAAACATTTCTTTCAGAATAAGTAATTTGACATCTGTCTTTAAGAATGATACATTCATCTTTTGACATTACAAGCTCTCATTCTAAAGACTCTATTTTTAACTTCTTATCCTCAAAACGTAATCTAAGACGACTTAATTCACTCTCCATCTTCTCACTGGCTTCTATGGCTGACTCATAGGCTTTGTAAATGATGTTCATATCTGATTGAATCTGGGTTAGATATGGTTCGCTAAGATACAAATCAAAGTTATTATCAGTAATCATAGATTTTACCTGTTGAACGATGATTCTACCGGGTGGGTCGTTGGTGGCCATGTAGCAGTAGTTTAGTTCAGCATCTTCATAGTCATCCTCTGATCCGGATGACCAATAGCCTTCATCACATTCAATTGTTGGTCTAGCCATAAAGCACATGGTCCTTCCAGTACTCACATCATAATCATCTCCAGAAGACCAATATCCTTCCATATCTCTTGATACAGTTGTAACAAAAGCCTTTTCACTCTCTACCATTTCTTGAGCTCGACGTGCATAGTAAGCAAAATCCTTGATCTTGGGTTTTTGTGGGACTTCAGCTAAGCAGTCTTTGGAAAAGTGATTTGCATGACCACATTTGTGACATATAATTTTGGGTTTGTCTGACTTCGGAGTCTGTGAAGATTCCGAGATGTGATTTGGTGTAGGAAGGTTAGGTTTGTAAGCTGGTGGGTTTTTTGAAGTTTTTTTGAACGATTGAGTGTTGTTTTGGTGAGGAACCTGTAAACGGTTGTGATATGGCTTGTTAAAAAGACGATTATATCTCATGGAAAGCAAAGCAAACTCTTGTTGGAAATGGAGTTCGAAGTCCATTTATTCAGGGTTAAGGTCACCCATTGATTGATAGTTGGTGTTTGGGGGAGCAGGTATGGTTGGAGGTGAGGGTTGAACATGAGGGATATACGGAACAACAACAGTGAAGGGGTCCGAGACGGCCAGGTTCGGAGTTTGTGGATCATATGAACTGACTAGAGCTAGAGGACCTCCAGTGAGTTCACGTAGGGTTTGTGCAACATCTGATTCATGACCTTGAAGCTCATCAAACAGTTGGTAGACCTTTAGTTTTTTCAGAGATCCATCACTCTGAAGACATGATTTCACATTTCCCCATCCCTTTCTGGGGCTGTTAATGAACATGAGGTTGTATTTAAGTGGGGTTCGGACTATCCCATGAGCTGTCATGTTGCTGACAACGATTCGCTATCTGTTTGAGGCCAAGGCAACAGATTCACCAGGAGTTGTAGTAAAGGTGTCAAAATCGTTGACAACAGAGGTTATGCCCTTATCTTTCATGTTTTCTGATCCCTCGAACAGGTCTTGAAGTGTGTCCCAAATCTCTTTAGCATATTTACACAGTTTAATGTGCTCAAAGAGAGAGGGTGGAACACCAAACACCATTTTGGAAAAGGAAACTTGATCTGCATGCAGCTTTTCGATGTCATAAGCAGTAAGAGGTGCTTGACGTTGTTCATCCTGTCCCATGAGAGCTGGAGCAGCATCTCTAACAATGGTTCAAACTGGAACATGAGGACCTTCTTTAACGAATCTCCATATAGCTTCACCTTTTTCTTTACCAAGTAAAAATCTTTCCATTATGACTTTCCAATGATCATACTCTTCAAAAACTAGCATTGGGGCACGAGTAGAGCAACCCACGTTATTTTCTATTTGCATTGAATACATTTGTTGAGAATTAGAAGTAGTCATTAAAGTTAAGATATCTTGAGCAAAAGTGGTATATAGAAGAACTTTTATCCTGAACACAGAAATGATCGAAATACCAAGGTAATCTCGAATCAATTATAATCCATTCTTATGGATTCAAAGGACAATCACTCAAGCTCTGATACCAATTGTAAGAACAAGGATCTGATTGCGCAGGGACAAGGCTCGAAAACTCAAACCTTGAGATAATGCTTAAGATCAATGTCTGCTTCTGATTAAGAGTTCCAGTCAATTCTGGTAAGTCAAAGTAATGAGAGACTGAAGATTAGAATCAACAAAGTACTTCAAGTATTAAATATGGAGTAATGAGTATAGTCAAAGTAAAGACAATTAATGAACAAGTAGAATGTTTGAAAGCGTTTTGATTTGAGAGAAAGATGCAAGTGAAGTAAATTCAAATATAACTATCTTTGGAGCAACAATCTGTCATTTGTTCTTACATTAAACACTCCTTATATAGCAAAAGGAGGAACACATTACAACCTAGAATACATACAAAGGACCGGAAAATGTCACTACTTCTGACATTCTGATTGTCCAAATAAACAAAAAGACTAAGCCCTAAGTAACGTTACATCATAGAAAAGACAAGAACAATTAATACATAGACGGATAGACTGTTTCAGACTCATTCTCCTTTTCGGAACATCTTCACCTCTGAATTCAATCTTCACTTCGCACCATAACACTATATTGTATCTCCAATGCATTTCGGACATGAGACTGACTTCAGATCTTCTTTGTGTGATTGCTAGAGGTTCACTTTCAGGTTCCAACATTATGAAGCTTTCGTTAGACAAGAGACTCATGAAAAGCTTGAACCTCGAAGTGAGAGATGTATTTTCATCAGCTACCCACAAAAGTCCTTTGGATAGTTGTTCTACAGACCTAGTGAAAACGCGGTCTTCATAGCGCGAAGGGGAGTTTTTCGCAAGATAGAGCTCATATGCAAAGAGGACAGTGGGATTCGTTACCTCTTAGACGCTCCAACCGAGTTAGAATGACACCAGAGTTTTATGGTTTCCATATTACTACACTTGGTGATACGTTTATCAGTGATAGTACACTGGTAAATTTGGATGAGCCTTCTAACTACAAGGAAGCCATGGCGGGCCCTGAGTCTGCCAAATGGAAAGAGGCAATGGACAGTGAGATCAAGTCCATGTATGACAACCAAGTTTGGAATTTGGTTGATAATGTACCAGGTCGTAAGAAAGTTGGGTGCAAATGGATCTTCAAGAAGAAGAATGACATGGATGGAAAGGTGCAAACCTTCAAGGTTCGACTGGTTGTGAAGGGCTTTACTCAAGTAGCTAAGATTAAATATATTAGGGTTGTGTTAGCCATAGCAACATTTCATGATTATGAAATCTGGCAGATGGATGTCAAAACCGCTTTCCTTAATGGAAGGTTGGCTGAAGATGTTTACATGAGTCAGCCAGAGGGTTTTGTGGATGCTAAATACTCTAATAGAGTGTGTAAGCTTGAGAAATCAACATATGGATTGAAACAAGCTTCTCGCAGATGGAATCTTTGCTTTGATGAGAAAGTCAAAGAGTTTGGTTTCTCTAGAAGTGAGGATGAATCTTGTGTATATGTCAAAGCTAGTGGGAGTATAATAACATTCCTGGTATTGTATGTTGATGACATACTACTTATAGGAAACGACATTCCAACCTTGCAGGAAGTTAAGTACTGGCTTGGAAAGTGTTTCACTATGAAGGATCTGGGAGAGGCTACTTATATTCTAGGAATAAGAATTTTGAGAAATAGGAGTAGAAGACTAATTGTACTTAGTCAAAGCATGTATTTGGATAAAGTATTGAAGCGTTTTAGCATGGAGAATTCAAAGAAAGGAGAGTTACCTATCCAGAGTAATACCAAGCTGAGTAAGACTCAGAGTCCGAGTACCGATGCAGAGATAGCAGAAATGAGTCGAGTTCCATATGCTTCCGTCGTTGTATCGATCATGTATGCTATGACATGTACTCGCACTGACGTGCCTTTTGCTTTGAGCATGGTTAGTATATATCAGGGAAATCCGAGTAAAGCTCATTGGATAGCGGTTAAGAACATCCTTAAGTATCTGTGAAGGACTAAGGAAAGGGTCCTTGTGCTTGGTTGCAGTGATGACTTAGGAGTTACTGGGTACAGTGACGCCAACTTTCAGACCGAAAGAGACAACTTTCATTCTCAGTCAGGCTGGGTGTTTAACCTCAATGGAGCAGCAGTGACTTGTAAAACTTCCAAGCAGGAGACCGTGGCTGATTCTACATGTGAAACAGAGTATATAGTTGTGAGAGAAGCGTCAAAGGAGGCTATATGGTTGAAGAACTTCATTGGAGACCTTGGAGTTATGCCAGCCATTAAGGAGCCGATGGAGATTTTCTGTGATAATGAAGGAGCGGATGCCTTAACTAAGGAACCAAGAGATCATGGAAGATCTAGGCATATCAACAGAAAATATCATTTTATTAGACATCGAGTAAAAGAAGTACACCTCGTCGTTAAGAGGGTATCATCGGAAGAGAATCCTGTCGATCCCTTCACAAAGGGTCTTAGTAGGGTTAAACACGTTCAACATGTGAGGAACATTGGTCTGAAGGATGATATTAGTTTTAGTGATTAGATAGATATTTGGAAACTTGTAACAAATAAATGTAATTGACTTTTGATGATTGAATAAATGGATATTTGTTTATAAGTATTGTTTACTATCTTTTCTCAGTTGTTTATCATTGTGTTTCACTTTTGCATGTTTTACTTCCCGAATAATTAGATTATTCAAATAATCTACAGTCGATCATACTTTGGAAGTAAGTAGTGAATTAAGACTGTCATGAATTGGGGTGTAGATTGTCTAAGTGTTTAGACATAGCAATGGTTTGTTGCATCATTCATGAGTACTTTTGAAATGAAGATTTAAGTATTGGATTAAACCCACGCTCAGTGAATTACTTCATGGAATTTTATCGTGAGTAATTCTGAGACGATAATATTGTATAATCTTTAAACCAAGATATATGAGTTGTTGTTTACGAGTTGGTTCTGCATTGATAATGTGTAAACACATCAGTAACTTGATGTCACAAAACGCATTGTTGTGTACAATTTGATGAGTAAATAGTACAAGCATATAAGTCAAGGTTTATTGTTCCTTTTGCCCTAACGGGAAAAGCGATATCTTGGGCCCCTCGATGATTTGGTGTTGACTTATGTGTCGGGTCCGGTCAGGACTGAATTGATGTGTTCAATTAACTTCTTTGTCATTACTAATCAAAAATCGGGAAACAAACTATTGGACAATGAGAATGATTATATTCCATGTCATTTGTCCACATGATATCTTGCAGAACGGAGGATTATATGATCACTTATCTTAGGACACGATCAGAGTTCGACAACGGCTTTTAAGAGCTACAATTTGCTAGTCAATTTGGAAGAGATACTTGCAATTATAGTTATTAGACTTATCCAAGTGGGAGACCAGTGGATTAGGTGTCTAAGCCCATAACTATAATTGGTATGTACTTGAATTGATAGTAGCACAGTCTTTTTGGGTTGCCTTCATACTAGCAACTTGACAGGATGACTTTTGGAGAGAGAGGTTGAGTTTATTATTTGGAATAATAAATTGGTGTACAAAATGATTTATTAATATGTTATAAAAATAATATATTATAAATCATGTTGTTTAATTTACATTTAATCAGAAATTAATTTGAAATTAATTTTGGGATTAAGGGAATTAATTAAAAGTACAGGGGTTGTTTTACAATTAATTAATAGTTATGGTTTGGGCTCTTGGACCACCCTAAAGAGGGTTGGAAGAAAATTATTGGGAGGCCTTATAAGTGTTCATCCAAGGCCTTAAGAATGGGAGTCCATGGGCTGCTTAGGCCTTAAACTAGAAATTAGGGTTTCCTCAAGCAAACCCTAGATTTGGCTCTAAGCAACCATCAACCATATAAAGAGCTCCAACCCCTTAGAATTTCCTCCATATGCTTCCAAACCCTAGTAGAGCCGAATTCTAGTGCTTCCTCCTCCTCTCTCTCTCCTCTCATCCTCTTGCATAGTGTGTTTGTGAGCCATTAGAGGTGTTACACTTATGACACTTGCTCTCAAGAGTTCAATATCTTCAAAGGAATCATTGTTATTACTACATAACAATAAATGTATGTACTTAAACCCTAGTTTTATGTTAATTTCGAAAATTGTACATGTCTCCTAGGGTTTCTAGTTTTGTGTTCAATGCTTGTATGTCTAATAGAGAAAACATAGATCCAAACAATTAGGGTTGCATGCACACATATGATTGTTTGATATGTATAAAACCCATCAGAAAACTCACTGGAGCTGACCTCACGTTGTGTGTCCTAAAAAGCTTAGCAGAAAAAAAAAAGATTTTTTAGTCTCACGTCGTGAGCACAGTCTGAAGCCAAAATCCAAAGATTTAAGTCCTTAATCCATTAAGACTTTCACTCTAACTTTTCAAGAAGCCAAAGGGGACTCTAGTGGTCCATAAAAAGGATTACTTGATGGACATGCATGCCTCATGCATGTCCTTCATCCATTCTTGGTCAAAATGAAGATATTAAACCAAAATCCTCATGCATGGGTCTAATAATCAACCAACTTCCATATCTGAACCATAATTATACTCCAAGGACCCTTAGAATGCAAAAAGTTGCCAATTTTATGTATTCCTTCCATTAAAACTTTCCAAAACATGAAAAACATGGGATAAAAACCTAGATCTAACCACTTTAAGCAATAAAGCTTGAGTATTTGACACTTACAAAGGTCCAGACACAATATGAGATGATGATGATGTTGATTCCTTGCAAGATTCACCAATAGAACACCTTCTCCTCCTTCTTCTCTTCTTCTTCAATCCAAGAAATGCTCCAAAAAGGCGAAGATTCTACCAAGGAATTAGGTCTAGGGTTTTTATGAGGTGAGGGGGGGGAGGCTGATAATGAACCCTAAAAATGGTTTAGAGATGTTTAAATACGAATGAAACCGTAAAAGATCATGGGATTGGGCAACAACAGTTCTCACGTCATGAGCCTCTAAGTCTCATGTCGCGAGATCAGTCCTGAACACAAATTACATTTATACCCTTGTCACATCGTGACACTTGATTTTCTCGAAAAATCAACCTTTTGACTCCTTGAAACCCCAAACAAATACATCCTGGAAAATGGTTGTTACAATTTCATAACAATTAACTGTTAGATAATGGGGTATCATGTTCAAATAGGAGCTAAGGATAAATATCGTTGACTTATTTGATGATTATGAAATTATATTGGAACATAGGTGGAAAATTGATTTTTCTTAAAGTTGACTAAGAATAAGCTTTATTGTATTTGAAAGTAGGTTAGTTTTTTAAACGCATATGTCGAATACGTTTGTTGATGGATAATCTTTCTTTGACTTTTTGTACCTAGATTTTTAAACACAAACATACGATCACTACTTGCTATACAGGATCCACAAGTAATATACATCTATCTACCGAATTATATTTTTACCCTTTTTATGAAGTTATAATTAATAGGATACAGATAGTGATATAGGAAAAATATCCTTCCAGCTATTTACAGGTTAATTAGTAGGCATTTGTGTGGATAAGTGTTTGAGTGTTTGTGAAATGTCTAAAATACCCTTGGTGTGCATTCACTCTAAATATTTTTCTTTGATAACTTATGTTCTTCCTTATTATCATTGTTTCGGGATTATAAAAAGGAGTACAAGGTTACAAACTGCATTTAAAAAAAATGAAAAGTAGTAGCAACATAGTTCCATTCATATGATTTTGGTAACATCATGGACAATTAATTTTCTAAGTCTTCACATTTTTGTACTATGAAAAATTCTAGTAAATAAAGAGCATTTGAGGGTGTTGAGGGGTAATTTTGTCATTAATGTTATCTTTTGTTTACGTGGTTTTGGGTGACTAGAATCAATATATTAAGTTTTTTGATGAAATTTGTTCTATTTATTTGTGTTGGTAGTGTGGATTTAAAAATACAAGTATATAGTGAAAATCTACAAATAAAAAAAAATTTGACCTATACAGAAACAATGAAACTCTAAAAAAACATCTATCACATCACTAGTTTTTTTTATAACAGTTAAAGAAAAATCTAATCATCTCTAATAAATGAAGGTTTTTTTTTTCACTTGTCACACTCTCATTCAATTTGCCAAATATCATTTTATGGTTATTTTGAATTAATTTTTTTTCTCACATGTCATTTTATGAGTTTTTCTATTTTATTAAATTTCATATAATATTTTAATGTAACAATTACAGTAAATATAGTAATAAATAAATATCAATTTTATTAATAAACTTAATTTTTAATTTCAAAATTCCTAAAATTAAAACTCATTAGTTTTTTTTTTATTTAAATTATTTGTTTAAATTTAAAGATAAAAAATATTTTCATTATAATAATTCATTATTTTTCTTATTTTCATATAAATTCAAAGTTCTCAAATATTTTGACAATTTTAAAAAAAAATTAACTCATATAATATATGTGTCTCATAACTAATATTATAATAAATTCAGCCCTAACATAAAATACCAATCGACCTATATTTAAATTCAGATATCCATCCAAACATAATCATCTAAATAAAATATTTTAATGGTGTCATAAAAGTTAATGAAAGACAACTATTGAATTTTAAAGATGCGAAGAAACATGACATTCACCGATGTTTTTATTTTTTTATTTTATTAAACATGAGTCCTAGTGGATCAACCAATATTGTCTTTAGTTTTTAGACGTGCTTAAAGAAAATTATGCTTTTATTATATTCTTAATTCAAACTGATAAAACCTTTTGTTATTTACATATATTTCATAGTGGGTGACACCAAATGAAATGCCAAAATGAATACGCCTTTTTTTTTAAATCGATATGTAAAATTTAATATTAAGATAGTTTTATTATAAAGGCTGAGGTTATTGATGTATTATTTTATTTATTCCATTTAAGCAATTATTTAATGGTGTTAGACAAGTTAATAAATCTTAGTTATCATCGTACAATGAATGATAAGGCAAAAAAGCAACAAGTTGCGCCGCTAAGCTTTTTTGTATGGTAAAGCCAATTCTTTTGAAAATTACATTCATAGATCTAGGGGATATAACATTGTTATGCATGATCCGTTGTACTCTATTTAGAAGCTTCACCGCATCCGGCTCAAGGAAATCAAATGTATCCAATCAAATGGTATGAACACGTATTGATTTTCCATTCACGATTTCTCATGTTTGGTGACCTTGCATGTAGCAACTTTTAATGCAGTATGTCTCGCCGTGAAACCCTCGGCCCTCAAGCCTACGAGATTGGATACCCCTGTAAGGTCCACACATGTGTATTTCCCTCAAACACATCCAAAAATCAAGACGTCGGTCAGTCTAAGGGTTGACATTCCTTTTGTCGGGTCAGTCAAGAAATTCACATGAGTCTCTTTCTTGGCGGAAACCCCGTCACGCTTAAATATATCGACCAAAATATCTGTAACCCTATCATGCCTGTATTTGAACCCCGAGAGTTCTTTGCAATGAACTGCATGCTCTCCAAAAGAGTCCAAACATGCCTAGCAGCACACCGGACATATATCGTCAGCTGGGAATATTGGAATCATGAGTAGATATTTGAGGATAGTACGATACTCCACAGGAGATATATGTTGGCCAATCACATTTATAGGGAGAGCTAGAAGAAAACTGCTTGTTGTCGAGCCGTCATGTTGAAATTCACTTCCATATCTTGGACAATTTTACTAAAAAAAGCACTCGTCAGTGTATTATGGGATTTGGGGGGGGGGGGGGGCTGTCCTTAGTAGTAAAACTGCTAAGGTCAATGTCCGGAAGCTTGTCATGAAGAGAAGCTAAGGCACAAGCATAATCAGAATCCATGTCATATATGTCGCTAACCCGTATGATATGGTCTTGCAATACCCAAGATTGGGCCCTTGAGGCAACAAAAGCATATGAGGTAGCCTCTACTGCCAAGTATAAACCCAAGCCACCAAACCTAATGGGTAGGGAAGCAATTCGCCACTGCATGTCACCAAAGAAAAGGCCACCACAAACCACAATGTCCTTAATCGCCCCGCGCAACCCATTGTAAAAAAACAACATCGACTCCTCCATGTGAACGAGTTGGAACGTCCTCAACCCAAAGAAAAGTTTAGCAATACCCATACAAGACCAAAGTAGAAGGAGCTCACTCTGCGGGTCAGACAATTGTTGGAGAAGGTGCATCAAATTCACAGCGTTTTCAGCTCTCTTTATGGCTAAGTTGCTAATGAAACTAGCATCTCTACTAATAGCTCCTCCGAGAATTTTCAACCCCAATGGCGGCCTCCCAATGCCAACCGGGAATAGCCCCTCATGCAACTTCCTACCATCACATGAGGGCCAAAAGAGCTCGGTTTTCTTGTTATTCAACTGAAGACCCAATTTTGGGCCAATAACCTTAATGATGTCTAACGTTTTGGCCACCTCTTCCGAATCTCCAATAAATGTGCCATCATCAAGGTACCATGCATGGAGAAGAAGGTTGTAATTGTCTCTAATATTATGAAAGATCGGGTGCAACACAAAGAAGTGGTCCCAAGGGGTCTCCTTGTTGAACTCCAATAGTTGACCAAATATGTGTGTCTCCTAGATACAACATTGCTGCTTGACCATATAGGAATTCTACCCACAAGGATATAGAAGGAAACCTCAATCTGACCTCGTGAAATAATGCGGATCTATCAACAAGGTTAAAGGCATTGGAGAAGTCCACGGTAAGCATGGAAAGAGACCCGTCATTGTGGAGCTCACTCAACACCTTGTTGGTGCTATGTAATACGGCTTCAGCGCCACCCAAAACCCTGACCCCGAACTAAAAATCATTGAGATACTTGACCATTTCTTTACCAACACCTTTCATATCCAGCTTGGAAACCAAACGTCACTATATATTGTCTACTGCAATAGGTCGTATTTCCTTGTCAAATTTTAAGAGCGGTGTAAGAGGAGCAGAGGCAACAAATTCTGCCAAGCTCGAAGGGCATCTCCCCTAGCCATAAATTAACCACACATGTAATAGCATGTAGGAGGTCTTTGGCTATAGTTGAACCTTCTTCATAAAGAGCATCTAAAATGTGTTGAACTCTCAACCCATCTTTCTAACACGAGGTTCCTTTAGGGAATGATTTAATGCCCCTAAGGACATTGTCAATATCCACTACAAAGGAAGGTACTGAACATATGGTACGAGGCATGGATGGTGGCGGCTTGTGTGGATGTTTATCCTCCAATGCCTTCGTAGTATCATCCCCATATGGAGCCACCCTCGAGGAATTATGTTTACTCATGTATACCCACAGTGTCAGAGGCATAAAAATTATCAGGGGTTGCATAATTTTTTTTAAGTGTTGCACCACTAAAAAAACTCATTTATCGACAGCATTTTTCGTCACTAAAAATGTTACGCCGACACATTTACATTAATTTACACTCATTAGGAGTTTGTAACGGATTTCCAACAGATTCGTGACGGACTGCCGACGGGTATTTGTGACAGATTTTGACAACTTTACAACAAATTTTGCACTTGACGGTGAAATTTGAGGAGTTGCAGATGCTACCCCCGAGAAAGCAAGTAGGTCCGCCCCTGCATACTTATGTGTGTGATGTTTGGTTGGTTGTGTGTGTGTGTTTTTTTAATTTGTAATTTTTCGACTTCCGTGTCATTTTAATTATTTATTTGTAATGTATATTTTCAATTTCATTATATTTATTATAGATTAGTTAGGAAGTTCGTATTAAATTAATACATATTACAAAAAAACAAAAGACAAAGACCATACCATAGAGATTGGAGTCTCAAAGAGTTTCATTCAAGACATGAAGAGTTTAGTGAAGCGATTGGAGCCGAACATCATGTGTTGATTGTCCTTACATATGACATCGTTTTTCCATGTGTTGGCTCATAGGAAAAACAGAATTGAGGCAAAATATTACCGTTAAATTGTTTGCATGTTGTCGTTTTATTTTATGCATATTTGTTAAACATAAAATTAAAAAACACAATTATTAAAAGTAAACAAAATTGGCAACTATAAAAGGTTTTATAAAACGGATTTTAAATTTTAAAATAATTGATTGCCAAAAAGATAAGTTAAAATGTTTTAACTAAAAAAAACTTTATTTTGCTGAAAATATGAATCTCATATTTCCCATAAAAAAACACATACTTAACTATACATTTTATACAGATGATATCAACCTATTTACTTATTGCATAAAGAGTATATTATAACACTATGGATGATGAGCTCATATAACAACTATTTAAGACAAACAAATATAACATATCAATATTTGACATATCATGATATATCCAAATATTAAGACCCATAATATCCATATCAAGTGTTTCTGTGCTTAATATTTGGGTCAAAAGTGGCAACACACCAACTTTTTCCAACAATAAGTCCGCTAATTCATCAACTTCATATGAACTTATCTTTTATTAGTTAATTTTGAAATTGGATGCTAATAATAGCATTTAAAGATTCTAACCATATTCTTTTCATTCAGACCAATTACTCATAATATCAAATGGGAAACAAGCAAACGTTCATATCCGACTTTAGCTCCATTAAAGACCTCTTACCAAATTAATGAGTCTTTAATAACAAGCTGAAACGTGATTACATAATTTGACCAAAGGGCTTGTAGCCCAGATACACTGGTGTTGCCCTCATTCCTTGAGGTTGAGGGTTCAAGTCCCGTCGTGGACATAGGTGGATTTAAGGTGTAGTTTAGGAGTATGTTAGATTTGCCGTTTCAAAAAAAAAAAATTTACATAATTTGAATAAAAAATAATATCTTCTTCTTCTTATTATTCTAATAAATGAATAGGTTTATTATTCTATTGACAAGTGTCATAATATTAAAATTTCTCATTAATACTATATGTAACCTATCATGTCAATTGTCAACCTATTGATTATTAATTTCAAATTTCAAATTTCAAATTTCAAATTTTCCACCCTAATTACATTAAATTAATAATTGATTCTCCATTTTAAATTTTAAATTTTTTTTATTCTAATTATATTAAGTTAATAACATTAGGTTAAAAATAAAATAAAATGAATACAGATTATAAGGTGATATAACTTCACATATTTATTTAAATCAACAATTATAATTTTATATAATTAAAAAAATATCTTTTAAGTAATTATTTATTTAAAATAATTGATTAATAATGTTTATTTTTTAATATGAAAGTTTAATTAATTTTATAATTGTGGTTCTCACGGGTTATAAACTAGTTATTGCATAAATTAGTAAAAAAAACTAATTGCATCAATATATAATTACCATTAGTTTATAATAAACTACAAATACATTTTATTAAAAAAGTAGTTATGTTTATTTAGTCAAAAAAATCAATGTAAAAACATATATATATATATATATATATATATATATATATATATATATATATATATATATATATATATATATATATATATATTCTTTTCATTCGTCGTGAGAAAAGAAAAAGGGAAAAGTTAAGCTCTTAAATATCTTTTAAGAAACCTCCATCTTCGGAGAGATTTTTGGTAACACAATGATCATTACTCATTACTTCATTAGAAGTGTTTCTTTCTTCAAAGGTTTACTTTGCAAATTGTGGGAATTTTTTGCGACACTTTTGAGCATTGACTTCCCATTTGAAATTATACAAAGAAATTCATATAAATGATACTTGTATTTTACAAAAATATCATAGAATGGTCCCTATGATTTTAATATTTTATGTGATTGGACCTGAACAATGTAAAATGACTTTTATGGTTTTTTTTTCAAATTTATTATGTATATTAATTTATTAAAAAAATAATAAGTAAACCTCTCTCTCTTTCTCTCTCTCTCTCTCTCTCTCTCTCTCTCTCTCTCTCTCTCTCTCTCTCTCTCTCTCTCTCTCTCTCTCTCTGTAACATCAAGTAAAGGTTTTAGGCTTCAAAGGAATAAACTTTAGACCTTATTGGATATTGATAATGTTGGTTAGGTGATTTAAGCCCTTGAATTGTGTTTTGGAGTCAAAAGGTAGAATGTGAAAAATGATATTCTTGACTTTTGCATGTATTATTAAATTAAGTTCTCTATGCTTTTAGTCAAAAGTAATTGGATAGAACTGTAGGGCTTGCCAATACATTTGCATGCATATAAAGATCACCAAAAATAGAGTTAGAACGAAGAAGCTATGATCGTTTGAAGTTGAAGCTAAAAACTATAAAATTAGGAAATTATCTGAAACGTGTGGGGCACCCTACAGTAAGCATGGGGAACTCTCGGATCAGTGGGTTGCACGACTTTAGGGTTTTGAGGTATTTAAAGGTCATTAACCCTTAGGGTTTGATCATTTTCAGCCTCCATCACCCCTAAATCATTCCTTGAGTGAAATTGTAGCCTCCTTTGAGTAAAGTGAGCTTATCCTCTCTCTTTGAACCATTGTGGGTGTATTTTGGCGGTGATTTGATGAAGATTGATGATCAAGAAAGTCTTATTAGTTGCAAAAGATTTTATTTCAAGTTTGGATTCATAAAGTTCACACATTTTGTAGACTTTTGTAGGTAAAACATTTCAACCTTTACTTTCTTGTTGTTAGATCTTGCTAATGGTCCCTTTTGTGCACTTTTGGTCCTATTTTGGTCCTTTTGGTCATTTTGTTGCATTAAATTCAAGATCTTGTGAGTTTATGACATTGTTATGGATAAAGTTGGAAGTGTATCCATCTTGACATCATATTGTTTCATATCTGGATGTTAGGGGCTTGGACTTAATATATTAAGTTGAAAGAAATGCATTCTTGGACTTTTTGAGGCTTAAAGTTTAGATCTTGTTTGTTATGGAAATGCTTAATGGATAAGTTGGAAATTGTATCCATTTAGACCTTATGGGAGTTCAGATCTAGAATTTGGGGTATTTACTTAGAGGATTAAGTCATTTAACCATTTGGATTAAGTCAGGGTGCGACGTACCCTTCCCTAGCGCGGCGCACTTTTGGGGTTTTCTGATGTGCTCTTGATTTTGAGCTAGTTCTCGACTGTTTTGTCTCGTAGTGGGTGTGAGGCACCTATGAGAGGGCATGGTGCGCCTGTTGGACAAAGTGGTGACTTTGACCGTTCACTGTTGACTTTTGACCAGTTTGACTTTTGGTCAGACTTTTGTAGAACTGAGTATTCAACAAAGGAATTGTCTCAATTTGGCATTAGGTAGCTTGGGTTAGTTGTTAAGTTGTTGAGGTATCTGTTGAGCTTATGTTGAATAGTTCATGTGAGTTTTTTCACTATATTATGTAGGACACTAGGTGTTGTGATGTGCTAGATTATCTTTGTGACTTTTGCATGGAAGATCATGGTTGGATCATGGTAGGAAAGACTGTAGTTGGGCTGTAACAACGGAAGTGATTGTAAGACTATGGTTGGATCATAACATTCACATGGGTTGAAATATACCCGTCAGGTTGGGCCCATTGTTATTTATAGTATGTGGCATTTTGGGGGAACTCACTAAGTTTTGTACTTGCAGTTTTAAGTTTAAATATTGTAGGTCTTTTTGGTAGTTCAGGAAGAGCACAACGTGATTGCATCGCATCAACTGTTATATTTTCAAGATGTTCCGCATTAGGATATTAATACTATGATTTATGTTTTCAAAACAATTAAATATTTACTATTATGAATGAATGGCATGATTTCCTTTGATTTTAAAAATGAAAATTTTGGATTGTAATTTGGGACATTACAAGTTGGTATCAGAGCCTATGATGTGAGGGATTCAGGCGTACTGAAGGATTTCTTTTTACAAAAGCATTTTTGAGAAGTTTTTTTTTACAAAAAGAAAAGGATGTGATGTGTGCAATTAGTTGGAGTTCAAGTAAGTAAATCTCGTCATACCCACACATGTTGATATGTTATATGTGTTATAGTATGATATGCATGCTAGAAGTTAGAACAAGGATATGCTTAAGATTGCATGCTAGAAGCATGCTTAGGAGAGATGTCTTTTATGCTTGATATGTGAACTGTTACAGATTCATGATAGTGTGTAGGGGAAGGATATTCAGGAATAATGTGTTAGAATTACCTGATATTTATGATGTCTTGTTGTCTATGAAGGTTTGTATCGATCGGATACACTCAAGTGAATAACAAAGAACAAATAAACAAAGCAAATATTAAACAGAAAAACGAATGAACACAAATAATCACAAAGATACTTTCACTAAGAAAGAATGTTCTCACAAAGAGAACGAGGTCACAAAGACGGTCACCAATGCATCGGCGGCACCAAGCCATACATTATAGTTGCACCCCTAATGTTGATTATATACTATTACAGAATAACAAAGATCGCACTATTTTGGGAATGTATACCTATCTAAGTAAAGATCTGATCCTAATCACCAAGATTACGAATCAGATATCTATTCTATATATACAAAGTATGACTTCCAAATATACAAATTATCTTCCTAATATATAATGATCACTAAGATCTTGGATTTTACGATGACGATGCTCATTCTGGAGCTGGCGTTGGTGCTGGTGCTGACGCTGGCACTGGCGCTGGTAGTCAGCATGTAGTGTTTGAGTCATCAGATCATAAGCTTTGACCTTAAAATCTTCCCTATCTGGTGATGTCAAAACTAGTCTTCAACAATTTCTTCAGCTTTTATATTGAGAATATAATGAATGATCCCCTTGAGAAAGTGTATAACTCTTCCCTTTTTTTGGTTATCAGCAGTAGAGGCAGTAAGAGTAGCGGAAACATTCAGCATATGATGAGTTGTAGCGGAATGATAGATATAATCTCCCCCTTAGATTTAGCTCCCCCTCAGATAAATAACCTTCTTATTTTAAGAGTGTTTGCTATTATGTGAATGGTCAAGTAACAATGTAGTAGAACTAGACATTTTCCCCCTTTTTGATAACACCAATAAGCACTGCCTCTCTTTTCATTTTTTTTAAAATAGTAACCTGAAATAAAAAGAAAACATCAAATAAATTTAGAGGATAAGATATGTGTATCACACTATTGTGTTGTTGCAATAGTAGATCATTTACATAGAATTGCGAAGTCTACTAAACGTACGGTTTTAAGCGCCGAATCATTAACTTGTTTAATAGAAGACTTGTTGGGAAAGAATGGGTAGGTGCGTGTAATACATCACGGACAATGATATACCCATCGGCACAGATTTTTGAATTATCATCAACATCTGGCTTCATACGTTGAATCATGAAATTCTAAAGAAGAATATTTGGCAAGAATGGATTCATGCGTGTGATAAGCTATGGTACATAGCCTAACCATCGGCACAGACTTTCAAACTTTTATTAGTGTGTGGTATTGCACAGTAAATCATCAAGTTCTTATAAATAAGACTTGTGGAAAGAAGTAGAATGTCTCAATCATGCTGAGGTGAAATCAGCGTGAGTCATTGACAGTGATAACCCATCAACAAGAAGTGGTTAAATCCTTGCATCATAGAGTTAGTTGCAGTCTAGAATCAAAGATACACTGTCAATTCGTTTAATGGTACCATGTCATACCTCAGTCTAGGAGGTCAAGGACATGAATAACATTTTTTCAAGGACTAGACAAGTATCTCTTATGATGATGACTATGCAATCAAGGTAAGCCACTGGGTTATGTTCGATATTTCAGCAGAACATGAGACTTGATGCATATAGAAAGCATGCTTCCAGGGACGAGAGTCAGGTAAGATATGATTAACCAAGAAAATAAACACCCAAGCCTTTCTATAATTTTCCGTTTGGACCAGGCAATCTCACTTTGAAGGTTTATACAATGCTAGAAAATCAATGTGAGTGGGTGACTCAATGTCATCTCAACAGATGGTCTCGCTGATGAGATACTTAGAGAGATTTAGACACATACAACAGCATGCTTCTGGGGACACTATCTAGTCAAAAGTTACATACTTGGCGCAAGACATGCCACCGTCAAATTATGAAAGGTACAATGATCTTTGGAAAGAATGACCATATTTGATGGAACTTATATAAAAAACGGCTCCAAAAATCAACCAACTTCAAATGACATTGTGGCCAACTTGTGAATTTTGTAGCTCAATTGTCTTTGTCAGTGTTAATTGCTCCCCTACGCTTGTGATTCAATTGCTTAAGACACTTTGTAAGAACAGTGTATCATCATAAACCATGACATTTCTCGTTAGTTTCATTAAAATGGTTCAGTAAAATTGAAAATCTTGAACCAAGTGTGTATTGAAACATTAGGTAGACCGTCACTAAGACCCATTTGAAACTATCTAAAAACACCACACGATCAAACATTCATGTTATCTCTCGTTTAACTTCAAATCAGTGTCTGAAACCAAAGAACCTTGTACATACAATAAAGATATGATAGTTAGGACTTTTAGGGGTAAATAAGTTCTAATGTTCATAGATAATTTGAACAACATACACAACGTTGAATTTGTCCCCCAAAGTTGAATTATTGACTCCTTACCGATATTTGAGTGCACTGCCCCTTATTTTTTTTGAACCGGCAATTCTAATCTACTCCTAAGCTAACAACACCTATTCCACCTATGTCCCCTTTATATTTCTATCGTGTCGATAGAAAATATACACTTGAAACACCTTGTCGTAAAACACTTGCACACGCTCGTTTTCAAATTTAAAGTATATGTATTAAAAAAAATAAACAAACCAAAACGAAATAAATGTAACGACTATGAAAGAAAATACACAAAAAATCTTAAAATGAAATTAATTAAAACTTTTAGAAAATAGAACTTATAAAAATAAAATAAACACAAGAGACAAAATTTAGACAAATAAAATCAACTAGAGAGAGTTTAAACAAAACGAAAAAAGATTAAACTTTGGAAAATGATTTTATTTATTTATTTATTTTTATTTTATTTATTTTTTTATAATACCTTAAAAAACTTAAGAAAAGGGTAATAGTGTATACCATCGAGAACCAATTTAGTGATGACAAGACTTCATCAAACACTAACCCGGCCCTGGTTTCAAAATCATCATACAAGATGGGCCTATGTTAGAGCTTTAGGGGCAATTAAAAGTGGGAAAACAATGGTCAACCATTTCCTTTCAAGCAAGAACTTATGACAGTATATTTGTGGGTCCATCCGCAAGTTTACTTCCTCCTACAAGCAACGGACCATATCCTTTGACATGGCTTTTATTTGACAGCATCAATACACATGCTGCTTCAACATTGCAGCTTTGAAATACTCTTTTCTTGTCAGCTTTTTAGAAAATGTTTAAAGCTTACTCTATAGTCTTTTCTCACGTGATATTGTTCATAAAACCAACGAAAACTGAAAGGCAGCACAACTATATAAGAAAAGCATCGTAAATAGCACGAGCATTAGATTGGATCAGCATAAAAGCCATGCATTTTAGGCTACAATGGCTTGGATCCCTGCAATGACCTTTTCAAACAAAGCTAATGCTACAAAAACAAAGATTAAAACACATTGGCTTAGAGGTTTATGACCATCGAAACTCTTATACATTCAAGTCCAAATTGGAAGGTTTATAATTTACCTTCTCTTTGTTCATTGGATAACAATGGAATTTAAACCATATGTACAGGTGTATTCAAGGAAATGAAATATGTAGCGGAACAGATGAAAAACCCATATGCAATGTTCTTTGACAGATAACTAAAACTGTAACGCCTGCGTTTCTGGCTAAGCATTAATTAGTATGATGATGTAATAGTTAGGGCCAACCACTGTAACCTATTTTGAAGTAATAAAGAGGAATTATTTGAGTATTATGTGAATTATACTTGCTTATAACGATATAATAAATAATAATAAAAATATGCTTCAAAAAATTAAAGATTTGACCCAATATCTTTAAAGAAAGTTGAAGTAGTCGTAACAAGCATTTCTGGGATATAAGGAACGCTGAAATCCGACTTATAACGAAGAACTTATGACATGTCGAAGTTTCACGACAAAACCGGCATGACGTTGTGTGTCGTAAAAAGTGAGTTTGCGATAAAATACTTTTTAGCCTTAGCGATCTAAACGAAAGTCGTAGTATACGTTAAACTGAGAGCGTGCATAGAAAGAATGTACAAATTTGACTTTATGATTTTTCTAAGATTTGGCATAGCAGTATGCAACCCTGAATTCGAATATTAGATCGATCGATTTTTATCCGACACAACCTCAACGAGAATCGAACATATCGTTAATAAGAGCTCAACTATATAAAAACAGATGAAAACGGACGTCGGATGACAAAGTTATGAATTTTTAACGGACTTTATATGTCTAAGCCAGTTAAAATATAATGTAACGACCCAAAAATAAGGGGTAAAAATTTTATTTTTGTTACAGCTAAAACGTTGATACCATTTATTTCAAACATGTCAAATCCTCATTAAGTAAAACATTTATCAGAGTTCATCCCAAAATCAATCATTGCGGAAATCATAGGTGTGTGCACTGCGATCAATCCGAGCCCTTCATTTCCAAATTGATGAAACCTGAAACCAAAACTGTAAACCGTAAGCACAAAGCTTAGTGAGTCCCCCAGAGCATACCCCACACACACAATCCACATAACATATATCTTGTTAGCTATAAAAGCTACCTGTATCATATTTCCTGCTAGCTATAGAAGCTACATATAACACATAAGCCATGCATACCAAAAACCTGTAAGGATGTCGTGGGCTCCCCCCAGGGTCTTACACCATTGTGACATGGGCTACCCAACATGGTCTTAACCTAGGAATGCCATGGGCTATTATATCCAATGCCATGGGCTCCCCCCAAGGTCTTCCATGCAAGTATCACAAAGACAACTAGCATAACACATATCACATAAACATATCATATATCACAAAAATAACTACACATAACACAAATAACCTGTAAGGATGTCGTGGGCTCCCCCCAGGGTCTTACACCATTGTGCCATGGGCTACCCCACATGGTCTTAACCTAGGAATGCCATGGGCTACCCCACATGGTCTTATATCCAATGCCACGGGCTCCCCCCGAGGTCTTCCATGCAATAACACATAATCACATAGCATATCAAATCACAAATGGCTAACACATAAACCATAATCACATAATGGGCCGGCCTTGGTGCCTTAGACCCATTGGTATGGTGAGAAGACTCACCTCGAATGCAGAAGCTTCCTGAAGAATTCCTTAGCTGCTGCCCCGCCAGCCTCCCGAGCTGCCACTTCCAATCAATATACCAAATTAGCAATTGGGTCCCATACCATAATCCTTAATCCATGCATGGGGTAAAATGACCATTTTACCCTTCCTCCAATATGATCCAAAACTAAGTCCCAAACCCAAAACAAAAGCCCAACATTATAATGTCCATAAACCATCAATGGCCCAATTTTCCAAATTGGGCCCAGACCTTTCTAGTGGACCTTATACTAAAACCCAATATTCTCCTTAGTCAATAATCCTGACCCAAATGGCCCACGAAGGCCCACAACAACCTAGTCCAAGAATTGGCCCAATCCTAGGCCCATAAATGTGAAGTCCATTTCTATATTGGGCCACAAGGCCCAATAGGCCCAACTATACCAACATTAGCCCAAGATACATTCAGATCCAACAAACCGCAAGTCTAGGCCCAAAACCATTAGGGCCCAAAGGTCCGAAGTTTACTAAGGCCCAATTCCTCCTGAGAGCGTACGCCCAGTGTACCTCTTCTGTACGCTTAGCGTACTGGGCAAAAGAGTTGTACGCGCAACGTACAACATTGTACGCCCAACGTACAAACGGCTCATGCACCACGTCCATTAAGTGCTTAATACTTGATCCAATAAGTCCAAATCACATATCTGCGCTATACTTAACGTCTAAACCCATAAAGTCACTGACTTGGTGACTTTGCATGTCCCAAACAAACCCAAACTCCAAAAATGGCATTCTACTTCCATAAAAGTGACCCTAACTCAAGCATGAATCCATTAAGACCATCAAGATGGCAACTTTCTGCCTTAGGGACTCAAATAGCATCAAGGGTGGCAACCCCAAGCCTAAAAACGGATTTGGAACCATAAAGCTCCATTCTTGGGACCAAAAGATCCAAAAACTCAACATAATAGATCTAAGCATTCAATGGTCAAGTTCAAAGCTTTATACCTTCATCAAGCTGAGAATGAGTCCTAAAAGCCAGATCCATAAGCTCCTTCTTGATTCTCATCTTTGCATCAAACTTCATCTTCTTGAAAATGGGTCAAACACCCCAAAAATGGACTCCATAAGCTTAAAATGCCACCATGGATGATATATGACGATTTCTAGGGTTTAGAGGGGTGGAGGCTGAAGATGTTAAGGTTAGGTTATGAGATAAGGAGTTTAAATAGGGGTCCAAGACCCTAAAATAGGGTTCTGATCTGACTGGAGTACGCCCAACGTACATATGGTACGCCCAACGTACTCCGGGGAACATTCGTGATCCTCCTGGTCAGTACGCCCAGCGTACTCGGCTAAGCCTGAAACTACTAAACTTCCGAAGGCCATAACTTCTTCGTTATAAATTCGTTTTCGACGATCCTTATATCCACGGAAAGGTAACGAGAAGCCCTACACTTCTATCAACTCATATCTTCCTAAATACCTTCCAAACAAAAGTCCATTTCCACAAAAACCCAAACTGCCATTTTACCAAAATACCCCTAGGCTCCGAAACACGAACCAAACACCCGGATCATTTCTAATACATCACCCGCACCCAAAAGGGCTAGATATTACCTTCCTAAGAGCCATAATCCTTATAATGACCAACCTTCGAGCCACCGCCTCAGACTAGGAGTCAATTCGGAACAGAGTGTTACATATAACTTTAAAAATAAAGTCAAAATTAGCCGACGGAGTCTAAACGAAAGTTGTAGATTACGTCGCCACCTATGCGTGGATATAAAGAACGTCGAAAACAGATATTGTATGTGAAAGTTACGGAATTTAGAAGTTTATGGGTTTGGATGCGAAGGGACACATGTACGCCCCGTGTAGCCGGCATTACGTCGCCCCACCCGAAGACCAACATCTGGCCCTCGTACATACAGCGTAGCTCCCCGTATGCGCAGCGTACTCCAAGGATACGCCCAACGTAGTCCGAAGTTGTCTCCTATACATAGATGCGAGGTTTCTCCATTTTCTTCACACCTCTCCCCTTCTTTCTCTATCAAACATTCTTCTAAACCCCTCCCAATACCTAGTACCTACCAAGTGCTAGAGGCAAGTCCCAGAGCGCCAGAAGGCTCCAAGAAGAAGAGCTTTCGGCTCAGAAGTTCTGCCCCCCAGAGCCATGCTCCTTGCCAAACCCCTTTGTAAGTGAGTTATGATTACCCTACTCTATGTATAACTTATGTTTAAGTTTATTATCGTTATTATGAACCTATATACAATACGTGTGCTAAGTATTATAAATTATACAAGTTGTTATTATAATATATTTTTAACTGCTCACGGTATGGGGAATCCGGTTTGAAGGGTCGCCTGGGTTGCTGGATTTCAGAACAACTTAAATGCCAAAATGGTCCCGCCCTCCGGTATTTCATGTCTGGCCCCTATCAGTACATAGTAGTTGAAAAGTATTGTTTAACACTTATATAATACAAGAAAAACAATATTGCTTAGACTAATGATTATTCGCAATGAACGTTAGACTAAAATCTAGTGATAATGATACTAGGTTTCGTCGAAGGAAATAAATTATTAGAAGCGAAGCGCTGCCCAAGCTTGGAATCATCACTTTATCAAGTTAGTACATAGTTACTTTCATCTTACACATAGATATGGAGTATTTAATATAAATTTCGTGCTATGTGTGCATATTATCTGTGTTCTTGATATCTATGTTGGATGAATGAAATATACATGTTTTATTTGATTTAAACTATATATGTATTTTATACCTATCAATATGTTGGGAAAGATGTGTAGATGAAATAGATGATGAGCGATGAAATAAAATGATGAGATGCCTCGATGTTGAAAGTTGACCCGGTTATCTAGCGGAGTATAAATGACGACCACGGACTATTATAGACAGTCTAGTGGAACGATGTCAGGCTCGCAACCTGTAGGTGTTTGTGAACGATGTGTTCACCAATGCACTCCATCCCCCTCATGGTTGCATTGCTGACATATATTGCTGAGGAATCCCCTAAGCAGTATTGTCATCCCGATGATGATCCTTAGGTTAGGTCCCTTGAATTATATGTTTTATGGACAGAAAGTGAGGATAACGGGAACGGGTAACTGGGTCGAATGATTTGATGAAATTAATAATCTTAATTATTGTGGGTTAAAAACCCTATGTGCTCACCAGGCTCCTAAGCCTGGCCCACTCAGTTTCTTGTATTACAGGTAGTGTCACAAGAGCATAAATGTGTGATCGGATGAGAGATTATGGATTATAGGCCAGTAGAAATAAATAAATGTTATAAGGCCTATGTTGTTCTATTTATGGTTTTGATGTTTTTAATATAATGAAAATACATTTCTTTGGAAATGCTTTGATAAATTACTTATCATACTTTTGGGAAAAAATTCTGCAACATATTTATTTAAAAGGATACTCTTATTTTCAAATAAAGCAAAAACAAATCTGTCTTTTCTGGCAATGGGTGTGTGCTATATTATAGACATGAGCACTAGTTTATTTTAGGAAAGATGCCAAAATTGCTTTTATGTGCTAAATGATTTATGTGATAGCTATAAAGATGTCTTATATGCTATTATTTGATCGGATCTATGGTCTGTTGCCGACCAGATATGGAAACTTTTTGTGTTTAGATTTCTAAACGTTCGACTACGATATTGGATTTAGCATGTATCGTTTTGAGTAACAAGGAGGATTTAAACGCCTAATAAAGATCTAAATTCGCCTACTTTGGTGTATAGATCGACATGGCAAGAACCTGAATTGGATTCGGAAATGCTAATCAGCGGCATGTGATTGAGCGTGCACCGGAAGTAGCAGTTGCACCTAAACCAATCATGATGGAAGGAGTCCAAGCAATGATTCGGGCTATGATGGCCGAACAAAGAGAGGGGATGAGACAAATGTTGCAGGATAATAGGGATGAACCTACTGTACCCATCGTACAACCTGAGCTAAACATTGAACAAACTGATGAAGGAAACTATAATCAGATTGTCAGTCAAGCTGAACCACGAGTGGTTAGAAGAAACCACCCCAATGGAGGAAATGATGGATTTGGATGCAAATACAAGGATTTCATGGCATCCAAACCACCGAGTCTTTTTGGAATCCCAACACTGGTGGAAGTCATGGATTGGATCTCCGAGATGGAGATGATGTCTGAAAGTTGCGACTGCAACAACAAACAAAAGACTGCTCTCGCGGTTACACTGTTAAAGTCTGGAGTATTGAACTGGTGGAAGCTACTAGCTGATACTATGCCCAAGGGAGAAGCTAGCAAGATGTATTGGGAAGACTTTTTGGTGCAACTGAAAATGCAGTACTGCTCTGAGCAGGATCTTCTAGAAATCAACATTGAGTTTCAGAATCTGAAGAATGGAGAATGAGCGTCACCGAGTATGCCAAGTCATGACCTTTTCACTTAAAAATCCCATATGAAATGTGAAGACCATGCTTTTCTTGACCTTTTTATGAAACACCAATGGTGCCTCCTGAAGTTACTGTGATTACAATAACCAAAAATCCTTTGCTTTTCTTAAAACATTACGTGGATTTGACTGCTTCATTTATAGAGAAATTCTTTCTTCTTGCTTTAATTTTCAATGACTTTCTTTCTTTCACATTAATAGAATCATGCAACAAAAAAATGTTGAAAACCAATGAGAATGAACATTTCCCATACTCTTTTTCGAAAAAATAATAGAAATACCCCTGCAAACCAACTTTTGCTTCATTGACAATCCGTTAAAAACAATAAAGACCGAAATGCCCATGTTTCTTTGCAGAGATTACTTCTAATAATGACAGCACACAAAGCTATTGCAACTTTTTGACTTTCTTCCTTAGCAGCTTTGACTTTGTGAAAGAAACCAGCAGACTAAGAAGTTCAACTATGCATAACTCCTACGAGTCCAACTATTCATGAAATCATCTAGACAACCATATGTACTTTTTCCGTTTGGACAAAACTACCATTGCTGCTTTCTTCCCTTGGATAGCTTTGACATATTATTTAAGCTCTTGAGAGTGACTTTCATCTTTTTCTCTAGAGTTCTAATAAGCCACACGCTTGTACTTTTTTTTGACCCAAATATAGCTAGAGAAACCATGCTTCCAATTTGATGCTAAAGATGACAAAACCTGCAAAAAGAGACTTGCAAAATAGATGCAACACCTCTATTAAGTGGTGTAAAACATGGTTTATTGGTCAACATTAAAGTCAATGATTCGTATTTAGCGACATACTAATCAAGGAATGAGAAACTCAGCTTAAACCAAAAGTGAGTGGCATCAAAATGAGGATCAATGTCAAGAGTTGTGGAGCATCAACTTATAATGTCATCGACTAATCTTCTTCCACTGATCCATTGACTTGAGCATAGACCAAGCTACCACTGCATTCCATTTGAAATCACGAAGGACTCAGGATCACTTGTTGCACCCACTCACTTTAAGCGTTTGGTTGTTTTGACCAATGAAATCCAAACTCACTCCCGTTAGCCCTCCTGGCCAGAGATATAGTGCAAATCTTCTAAGTTGTTGACACCCACTGAGTAAAGATTGAACTCCATTATTGAGTGGCAAATCTATGATGACTTCTCAATTCTACAACACTTGATCAATGTGAAAATTGTTTTAGCTGGAGATTAAGACATTGAACTGATCATGAAGCCGAGAAGGATTTTCTAAGGCCCTGCTTCACATTTAGAACATGAAAACAGAGTGCATTACACTAAAACACGTGAAGCTGATGAGTGAGAGATGTATCAGCGTGAAAAACATATAAGCATTAAGCTGGTGGAGTTTCGAGAAGCTAAAAGAAAAGAGTTAGGAATCAACTTGTGATGTCAGCGCGATAAGTGTATTAGTGTGAAAAACGTATGAGAAGCTAGTAGATGAACTTTGAGTAAGACACTGGAGACTTAGAAGGCATGAAGACACTGGTAAATCTCATGATGATGATGGAAGTAGTTGCAACTTTAATTTGAACATTTTTTAGCGAGAGACAAAACTGATGAAACTTTGAGTTATAAATCCCTTTTTGCTTTTACGAACTAAACCAAGCTACCCTCACAAATTGTATCATGAGTCAGCTTTGAGCCCTTACACTCTTTTTGCAGCTTTGATGTATTTTTCTTCAAAACTCAAGGGATAATACAACTTTTCTACTGAGTACCTGCATATGAATTGAAACTATGAGGAAAAGTAATCACATTTAACTCTTTGAATAACCTAGACGACAGAGGATGATGCTTTTCCTATTGGTTCATATGTCTTTCACTTTTTGATGTAACAAATAATTCTTTGAGCAGTACCATACCTAAGTTCGATTATTTCAACAACAACACATCTTGAAAACAAGCATGCAATTTTTTTGACTTTTCTTGAAACAACACTCAGACATTTAGACATGGAAAAATATTAAATATCTCTCAAGTTATCTCAAAATTCTGCTTGCTGATCAAATCTTTTGCAAAAAAAATTGAAGCATAGAAAACAATGGATTATAGACACAATGTTTCATTAGAATGAGAGAGAATAACATATATATGCTTGAGAATTCAACATCTCTCTCATATCTCAAAATTAATAGAGATCTTGGGTACCCAAATGAGATTGGATGTTCAAACATTCCTCACTTGTCAATATTTTGGATCAGATTATTTCCATTGAATCATTCTAATATTCACTTGTTGACTTCAATTCAGAAACAAGAGATGTACCATTTGAAACCCAAATCTTGTTTGGTTTTGTGTGACCCGACATCCTTTTCTTTTTATGTTTGACTCTGTAAAAGATTTATTTAAGCAAGAATATACATCAAAGAACTTACCTGATTGACCTTTTCTTCTTCTACTACTTCAGATTTTTGAGGTTCTGAATAGGGTTTGAACTTATGAATCTTCAATAGACCTTAGAACGAAAGTTCTAACCTTACTTTCGAAATTTTTTGATCAGATAAAGAGATATTAGCTATAGATGTATGAAATATTTTCTTCTTCTTCTTCAACTGATTTTTCAAGTTTCCGAAGAAAGCTTAAACTTTTGAATATTTAATATATCAGAAAACCCACTCTGATACTAAGAGAAGGTTTGTATCAATCGGATACACTCAACTGAATAACAAAGAGCAAACAAACAAAGCAAATATTAAAAAGAAAAACGAAAGAAAACGAATAATCACAAAGATACTTTCACTAAGAAAGAATGTTCTCACAAAGAGAACAAGGTCACAAAGAGGGTCACCACGACATTGACGACACCAATCCATACATTAGGGTTTCACCCTTATGTTGATTATATACTATTACAGAATAACAAAGATCCAACTATTTTGGGAATGCATACCTATCTAAGTAAAGATCTCATCCTAATCACCAAGATTACAGATCATATATCTATTATATATATAAAAAGTATTACTTCCTAATATACAAATGATATCTTCCCAATATATAATGATCACTAAGATCAAGGCCTTCACGCTGATGTTGATCATTCTGGAGCTGGTGCTGACGCTGGAACTGGCGCTGGTAGTCAGCGTGTAGTGTTTGACTCATCAGATCATATGGTGTGCCCTTACAATCTATTGGATTTGTTGCTCGAACGTTGCTTCCTTGGTTCTATGTGAAACCTATATTGGTATTAATTAAATATTAAAATAATATGTTAGGTTGAATGCCATAAGGATTAAAGATTTTTAGAATGTTGGGCTTGGCTGTATTGCACAGCCCTTGTTTGAGTCCAATTGTTGTAGAGCTGGATCTTTCAGTTGAAGAACTGTTTTAATTTTGTTGCATATAATTATATCCGTAAGATAGTTAGTTGACATTGGTGTAAGTTTCTTCCGCAGCTAATAGCAGGGTGGAATGGGAATTCCTAGTGACCTAGGAATAATGTTATAGCATGCTAGTATGGGTACTTGCATAAGAGAAATACTAAAAGGAGAATCTTGGAAGATTATTGGTGTGTACTTGTTTAAGAGCGGGTATATGTGATTAGATCGGTTGATAGTGGTCATGAGTGACTTGGGAACCTTGATACAATCCTTGGGACAAGTACGGATAGGTGTGGAAGGTAGTATGGGCTCGTACTACTGAAAGCACATGATCTGTACTAGGATTAAGAAAAAGTCGAAAAGGCTTCCAAGGAGCTGGTTAAGGGTAGATAACATGGTTTGACACAATGATTGATTAAAGTATGTTTCCTTATTTATCGATCTATCGATTATGTTTGTTCACGATGAAGAGGAGTCCATCAATTGTTTGGGCCTTAGTGGCCATGGCAAATAGGGTCTAAATGGTGTAGACCTATGTGAGTTAGCAGATTCTAAGGTCTCGATGGCCTTGTTCGAAGTAGTGACGGTTTGATTCGCAGGACTCAAGTGGGAAGTGATTGTGATGATTGACTCAAGGATTGCATCCTGAGGCTAGATGGTCGGTCGATGGCATGAAATGTAGACTCAAAGTAGGATTCGTAAGTGGGTGCAAGTTCAGGCACCACATAAGTAAAAGATTAAGGCTTTGTAACTAGGATTCGTAAGTTAGATGGACTAGTGTAACAACTTGATATTTCAAGTCAATGTAATAGTCTAGGTCAACCATTGTAACTAGTTTTTAAAGTAATAAAGAGAAATTATTTGAATATTATGTGCAATTACTTATTTATAAAGATGTGTAAATTAAGATAAAAATGATCGTCAAAAATAAAATTTTAGATAAACTCGATATCTATGAAGAAACTTGTAGTGGTTGTGACAAGGTTTCTGGAAATATAAAGAACGCTGGAATCCGAGTTATAACGAAGAAGTTATGACCTATCGAAGTTTCGCGACGGAACCGACACGACATTGTGTGACGTAAAAAGTGAAATTACGATAAAATACATTATAGCCTTAACAATCTAAATAAAATTTATAGCATACGTTAAACCGAGAGCATGCATAAAAAGAACATCCAAATCTGACTTCATATGAGGAAGTTATGATTTTTCTAAGATTCGACATAACAGTATACAGCCCGAAATTCGAATTAAAGATCGAGCGATTTTTATCCGACACAACCTAAACGAGAATCAAAGATCACGTCATTTGTAGTTCAACGGTAAAAATATAGACAAAAACGGACATCGGATGAAGAAGTTATGATTTTTTAATGGACTTTTCCTGTCCCGGCCTATTAAAAATATAATATTAAAAATAAATTCAAAATTAGCTGAGGGAATGTAAACGAAAGTCGTAGAGTACGGTCTCACCTATGCGTGGATATAAAGAACGTCAAAAACGGAGTTCGTATGCAAAAGTTATGAATTTTTGAAGTTTTGGACACACATTTCGAGGCTTATCCAAAGGGGAACGTCATGCGTCTGAGGGAACGCCCCTCGTTCGCATGCAGGTGGACACGTTTCTCGCATCTTGACACGTCCGAAGCCCGGAAACCGAGCAGCAGACACGCCTCGCTTCTACGCGCTGCGTCCGAAGGAACGCCCTGCGCTCCGGAACGTGCTGCGTTCCGGAACGCGCTGTGCTCCTCGCAGGAACGCCCTGCGTACCGAGGTCAGAAGCCTCCTATAAATAGGATGTGAGGCCTCCGGGTTTAGTTTACAAATTTCATTATCTCTTTCACTTTAAACACCCTTTTAAGCCCTTCTAAAACCCCCGAAGCCTAGGAAAACCCCCTAACTCCCGAAGAAATCCCGGAGCCCCAAAGTCCTCGAGAAAATAATCTTTTTCAGTCAAAACTCTGCCAGCGTAAAGCTCGGTTTTCAACAGAAACTCACGGTTTCGTCAAGAAAAATCATTTCTAAAAACGAAGCGCTGCCTAAATCACCGCTTATCAACTGAGTTCATACCCCTACACTTTTTATAGCTTTTTGCATGTTTTAAAGAGGGGGAATACAAGTAAAATACCAGGAAACTTGTGTTAAAATACAAACTATTGTTTATGTTTTCTTATAGTTTATATAACTATTACATGAAAACATATGCATACAGAACATCTTATGATACAACAGTTTTCAGTTCAAATGAAACATATATCGTAAACTATAATACATATAGTTTGGGTTACATTCTCATTATTTTACCCCTTTCAGGGCAAAGAAACGAATATATAAAAATATGATTATTTTTATATTATAAACATGATGAATTGGGTAACAGT
Source organism: Lactuca virosa (assembly GCF_052849685.1). Classification (NCBI taxonomy): domain Eukaryota; kingdom Viridiplantae; phylum Streptophyta; class Magnoliopsida; order Asterales; family Asteraceae; genus Lactuca; species Lactuca virosa. Next base: position 376,148,545 of record NC_136430.1, on the reverse strand, counting down.
TTCATACATGAATATTTTCAATAACAAAACACGTATCTCGTTGGAAATTTGTGAGTCATTCGTCTTCATTGTACCTACCCAAGGTATACATGGAAGTCTTGTTTTATAACCAGAGTCTCCTCCCGGAGAGTGTGATACTTGTGTATAGATCTATACGGGATTGATGACCCCGCACCCTGGCTGTTACCTACAGCACGACCGGTAGGTTATGGGTGACAAATATCAAACACAACGACGCTTGAAGAATGTCGCGACAGGCAAATCATTTGTTAGCACGGTTATGAAAACTCACATGATAAACGACAATACGTTATTTTTACGTAAAATTAATATTATATTTATTTTACATAATTACTTAGCACATCAAATGGTTTTATTTTCAAATAAAACTACATGTTACAAATTAAGTATGACATATATACTCATACTTTTCAGTCTTGGAATATATAAGACTACAATTCAGTTTTATGGAAAATATAGGATTTTCCAGGATAGATACGATTACTTTACAAACAAACAGTTTACAACTCAGTTTTATGGAAAATATAGGATTTTCCAGGATTGATACAATTACATACAAACAAACAGCTTACAACTCAGTTTTATAGTAAATATCGGATTTTCTGGAAACCAAAGTGATATCATCTCATTGAATGGCATATATTTTCATACAAATGCTTATGAACTCACCAACTTAAATGTTGACACTTTTTCTCAAATAACTTGTATTCTCAGTAAACTGGTAAAACAGGTACAACTACGAGTTTTTGAGAAGACGAAGCATTATAGACTCATGTCTTTTAACTTTTGTTTATACATTTTGGTGTCAATATACAATGATTTGAATACATATGTAAAAACTTATACTTTATGAATGCATGGTTGTTGTAGTTTGATTACTATTATGCAATTGTTGTGATACTATACATGAAGTCATCCACCCCTGAACGTTTCCGTGTTCCGCTTTGGGGGTGTGACAACTAGATAGTCACGGTTGCTGCGACAAATGTGGGAATGAGCAAGAGGGTTCTTGTGGTATGGTTACCTCAAGATATTTCAGACAAGATCAAGATAATCATTTTATTTTGATACTGTACTAGGAGAGATCAAGGGTATGATTTCTTTGAAATCAGTTAGAGTATGTTCTACCTGATTATTTCATGTAATCAGTAGAGGTGAATTGAGACCAACAACTTTCGTTGTCTCTGGTGTGTCCCTACTATGAGAGTGATGCATATTGTATTATGTTGATTTTGCGAGGAAACATCTGATGAGAATTTGTAGGCGAGGTGTACGGTTAGTCCATGTATGCTAACTAGAGAATTGGTGATATGTTGGGACTGTTAGAGTTATTGCTTGTGCATATGCATGGGATTCTCAATGTTCAAGGAGGTAGTGATGGGGAAAGTTTTTGGGGTCTCCATATGAGATTCAGAGTTTCCTTGAGTTTGAATTGTATTTATCTGAAGGATCATCTTCTATTGTGTTACACATTATGAGAGTCGGGATTGGTATGTATCTGGTTGGCTTGGTTGTTTGCAAATGTTAGTTGGTTGTAGTTCGAACTCTAAGCGAGGGAGAATTGACTATTCTGATCATAGGATCAACAGACTGCCCGATTTTGTGGTATCGGTGCAATGGGTTAGAGGAATATGTTGTTCACATATTCCAGATTTTAGTTCAAGTTATTTTCTGTATAAAAGAAGGAAAGTAGACTACCATCAAAGTGCTCGTCGTTATGAAGTTTTCTTGATGTATTTCTCAAGGATCGGTCAGACTCCTTCATGGTCGAGGATTAGTCGGATTATGAGTGCAACGCAATTTTCCGTCAATCTTATGCCTTCAGGGATGCATGTGTTATCCTCACATGATAAAGTTGTTAGGAAAGGAACTCGATGCGGTCAGTAGATCCTTATAGAAGCGTTATGGATCTTGATAGATTTTGATCCGATCAGGTTGTGAATCGTATATAAAGAACATGGTTAAATCATGGTACTTGCTGGTTATCATAGATCAATATATGAAAATGGTTGATCCGTTGATCAGATTTAGGGTTTGGTAAGTGTATTTCCGTATGGCCATCTTCAGCAGTATATTAGATCATTGCGTTTAGTTTGTCGATCCATTTCAATCGTAGGTTCTTCCATTCAACGTCAACAACTGAGGTTATTTGTAACATCCATAGTTTCAACCCAAATTTTTCATTTTTATTTATTCAGTTTATCATAGTATAATTACATTGTGCAGAAACATGTTACGAATGCGTGTATGTACAGTCGAACCTTACTCTTCTCATGAATCAATAAAGTACCTGAAAAACATTTATATTTAACTAGGTAGCACGAAGCTTAGTGAGTTCCCCAAAATACCATATATTATAATACATATACATGCAAACAAATAATGGCTCATTATTTTCCAATAATATGTGTACTTACGGCCTACAGACCATTTTGTTAACATGGGTCTATGTTTACTCACGGTCTACACGTCATTTCGTTAACACGAGTCTATGTGTACTTTCAGCCTACATGCCATTTCATTAACACGCGGACCTATAGGCTCCTGACCTCTTTAACCGTTCCACCATCATCCCCAAACTAAGTCACTAATTACAACAATTATGCATATAGAGACTGCACTTTTAGACTCTACTAGTACAGGTACATTTATACTCTCTACTCTACCAGTTTCAAATACATTTAAACTTAATCATATGGAGATTATACTATCATATATACTCTACTAGCTCTCTATCTAACATACATGGATATGTATTGTAATACATAATATAGTTAGATAAATCACCTGAACAGTTTCTCAGAAGATTTACAGCTTTCTGGGCAATCCCTCTGGCGGGTAACGAGCCTAACGAGTATTAACCTACAATATTTTTACTTTCTAATCCTTACGACAATCTGGTAATGAAAGCTAGATCTTTAACTAATCACAATGAATATTGAGAGTTCAATTAAATAAGGATCAGTCATGCATGACAGTTGGGAGGCAGGACCATTTCGGCATATTGGCTTTCTGAAAGCTAACAACCAAACCAACATGACCATTCTAGAAACCTCTCTCGTAAGTAGATCAATCAGTATTATAACTGGAATTAATGATAAATCTTATTTATACATTCATAACAACAACTATGAATATAAATATAAGTTACACTTAAAGTGTAGCTTCACTTATAGAGAGTTTCTAGCAAAACATGGGATTTGTGCAGGAAGAACTTTGATACCGATCACTCCCTTTTGACTGGTTATCAACTATCCCAGAGCCTTGCTAATAGGGAGATTCTTCAGAAACCCAAAACTCCTAAAAATCAGAACTAAAGAGAAGAACTGGTGAGATATGATTGTGTAAGAAATGAAAAAGGTTGAGCAACAATTTATAGGCCAGGGGAGGAGGCGCGTCATGCAAACTCTTTATGCACGTCACGCACTTAGTCGGCTGGGTTGACGTGGTTCGAGTCGTGCACTTGGTCGGCCGAGTTAACGCACTCCTATTCACAAGATCTTCAACTCTCATTTAGATTGTTATACCTAAAAATATATTGATCTTAAATTCGATTTTTGTATCGTACACAGCTACGCTGAAACTTCTAAAAATCATAACTTCCTCATACGAAGTTAGATTTAGGCGTTCTATATATCTACGAAAATTATATTGATGTTTCCTACATGTTTATGATGATTACTTTGGCTAAAAAGTAATATATCTCTACTTCGATTTTATAAACAATAGTTTATATTATATTCTATTAAAATGTGAAAACGGGGTGTTATAACTCTCCCCCACTTACAAAGATTTTGTCCCTCGAAATCCTACTCCTAGAGCCTCTGGACGTCATATTTTGGGAGTTTATCGAGATCAACTCATGATTTGGTCAGTGTTTCCCCATCAATATTCCTCGTAGAAGTTCATTTTATGTCTTAGTCATACTCCCAAACTCCTTGCGAAGTCTTCCAAAACTAGGAACTCGTTGGCCTGCACTACCAAAATTTATATTTTACAACGAATGCTCATCTTCAGGCGTGAAATATCGATTTGTTCTTTTGACTAGGAACACTAGTAACTCATACATGATCCATTATGTCATGTGACAACCGAGAAAATTCTCGTCACCAACCACCGTTAGGAAGTAGTAGAGAGCAATAAATATAATAGCTTAGTATTGTAAAGTTTGATTTATGGATAGATATATCAAATATGTTGTTACATTTAGAAATAAATTGACGTTTAGACTTAAAAATAAGCGTCCAAAAAGTTATATTTTCTTTTAAAACGGTTAAAATATTCGGAAATTACTCGTTGATGTGATTCCAAGGATATAAAATTTTTAGAAATCCAACTCAGATTAGAGGATTTATGATTTTTTATACGAAGGAAAATCAATAGCGTAAATAATTATTACAATGTCGAAACGGCACATAGAGATCAGTTAAGTTTTGACTAAAGTTACAAAAAGGAGAATCGTAGTACTCATCGAGATAAGAAATTTAGGACAAAGAATGCCAAAAACGGGGTCCGAATGAGAGAGATATGATTTTTGTAAAATCATTTATTTTTACCCCATTAGGCAAAAAGATGAAACTCAAAACTAGCTAAAACAACCTAAAAGAAAGTTGTAGTACTAGTTTAGATCGACACATAGATATAAAGAGGGGAAAGATCAAAGCTTGTACGCATAAGATATGGAATTTTCAAAATCCTTTTAATGCACACGAGGTGTGCACCATCCCGCATCATGCACCTGAAATTTGGTTCGATCGGATTGCTAGTGACGTTGCCCCAAGAGAGAGTGACATGTGATGACTGCCAGATGGAGATACGATGATCACGTGCGATACGCATAGCTAATTGCACTGCGCGCACCCCAAAATCTTGACTATAAATAGCAGGGCATGTATTCCTATTCTGTATCCCTCAAGTCTCGACTTTCACCCTCTTTTGTGGCCACTTCAATCCCGAAGCGACTTTCGGAGTCCCGATCCCCGATTATACCCTACATCAGCGGTATCACGCGTCGAGGGTGAGTTCATGGCCCCATTTACTATTTTAAAATTTTTTACAGGGGGATACATGCTTCCTAACAACTTTATTAACTTACACAAATATATTTATTTCATATCATTAGTTTATACAAAGCATGAAACGTTAGGATAATATGTTGGTAGATACTTTGCCTTGTTTTAAGCAATGATATTATGCCTAACCGTGATACTACCCGATATGCTATGAAAGGATTATACCGAGATGTTATGTTGGCCGTTTTCCTAGGATAACATAAGGATTATACCGAGATGTTATGTTGGCCGTTTTCCTAGGATAACATAGTACATAGAAGTAATGCTAACCAAAGTTTAAGGATATGCACTATACTTAGCTATTACGTTGCCATAAGGTAACGACCCAAATTTTACAAAGAAATTTTTCATTTTTAATTAGTCAACCATTTTCATAAAACATAAAGATTCAAATAATCATTTTCAAACCATCAATATCACAACAATATTATTTTCAAAACATCAGAGTGTCCCCCAAACCAGATCGGAAAAGAGAGATAGAGTGCACGCCGCATCATCACGTCTTGCCTTTACCCTTGGACTCCGATGTACCTGAAACAAATCCATAAACGGTAAGCTGAAAGCTTAGTGAGTCACCCAGAGCATACCCCACACAAACCACATATCACGTTAGCTATAAAGCTACCTCTACCACATATCACATGTCAATTAGCCATGAGCTATCTCTACCGTTAGCCACAAAGGCTATCTTTACCATCAGCCATAAAGGCTGTCTCTACCATTAGCCATAAGGCCATCTCTACCACATATCATGCACACATACATATCACACCTCTACATAACAAGTAAACCAACTATCACAAAATGGGCCGGCCTTGGTGCCTTAGACCCATTGGTATGGTGAGAAAACTCACCTCACAAGGCTGAATCGGCAACTGAATTCAAGTATACCCCATGCTTCTCTTCCCAACTACCTATAATCAATGAATAAATAACTCAGCACAATCCCATAAATACCCCCTCCCCCCAGGGTCAACCCTGGTCAAAGTCAAAGTCTATAGTCAAGGTCAACAGTCCATATTGACCTTGACTCGTCGAGTATAATCAATCACTCGTCGGGTTCCCTGCTTGACTCGCCGACTCGTCGAGTCACCCGAGGGACTCGTCGAGTCACCCGAGGGACTCGTCGAGTTCCTTGGTGTGTACGGCCGTACACCTCTGACCGTAAACCCTTGGCCGAACACCCTTGGCCGTACACTCTTGGCCGTACACTCTTGGCCGAACACGAGAAAACCCTCTCGACTCGCTGAGTCCCTTGCACGACTCGCTGAGTCCCTATAAGTCTATTATGTTTACGGCCTCTTCCAGTGGGACTCAAGGCCCCAAACTTCAGATCTATATTCTACTAGTGTGTATAACACGTAAAGTTGCAAACTTTACGTGCATTCAAAGCCTCACATGGCCATAATCACCAAAACTAACCTTCCAACAAGGTTTTCATGCATGGAGAGGAAAGGGCTTAATAAAGGGTGTAACTTTATGATGCTTGGGACCTAAGAAGGTCCAGATCTGGAACCATATCCTTGTGATATGTCCAGATCCAAGGTTGCTTCCTCAAAGTTGGCCACAACTCTCAATTAGAATTTGTGCTTAAGGTAACAGATTCATACCTCAAATCAATTCCCTAGGCGAACTAGATGCTAAATCTAGTGCGTTCCCCTTGATACTCCTTCTTCAAACTTGAAATCCTCCCCAAAATCTCAAGGATAAGCTCCCAATTGATCTTACTTCACTCACAAGAGGGTGTGCGGTCGTAAACGTTCTTCTAAGGTGCTAAGGGAGGCTACTGGGGCGGATAATGACGTTTATATAGGGGCAAACCCAAAATTTAGGGTTTTCTTTAAACAGCTCGGACTAGCCGAGTCGGACGTCGACTTGCCGAGTCGGTCCCGTTCCGCGTTTCATGATCTCACGACCCTACTCGACGAGTTGACCTCCCAACTCGCCGAGTCCATGCATAAATCCTTTCCAACTTAAACCGGGTGTCTTGAGCACTACTTCAGTGCTTCCCATGACCCGGTGTCCAACCTCATCCCAACAAACTGGGGTCCTACACCTCCGACCATATAACATCTCAAACGGAGCTCGATCGATGGTGGCATGATAACTGTTATTGTACGAAAACTCTGCCAGTGGGAGATACGTATCCCAACTCCCTCCAAAATCTAACACGCATTCCCGCAGCATATCCTCCAGTGTCTGGATTGTTCTCTCACTCTGACTGTCGGTCTGGGGGTGGTACGCCGTGCTAAAATGTAGCTGAGTGCCCAACTCCTCGAGGAATTTCTTCCAGAACCTGGATGTGAACCGAACATCACGATCAGAGACTACTGACACAGGAACCCCATGTATAGCCACTACCTCACGCACGTAAATATCTGCCAGCTTCTCAGCGGATACACTTTCTGATATCGAAATGAAATGGGCACTCTTCGTTAGTCTATCCAGAATCATCCATATGGAATCCACACCCCTCGACGTCCTTGGCAATTTCGTAATGAAGTCCATCGTGATCTCCTCCCATCTCCACATCGGAATGGGTAGCAGCTGGACCTTACCATGAGGTCGCTGATGCTCGACCTTGACCTTCCTGCAGGTCAAGCACCGCTCTACAAACCACACAATTTCCCGCTTCATGCATGGCCACCAATAACTCAGCCTCAAGTCCCTATACATTTTTGTAGCTCCGGGATGTATAGAGAACCTGGACTTATGCGCTTCCTCCAGTATCTTTTGTCTCACTCCCCCAGTCGTCGGTACCCACACCCGACCACATTGCGTTAATAGGCCTCGACTATCCTTAACAAACAAGGGATACTGCCCTCGGATCCTTTCTACCTTCCAATTCTCTTTCTTTACCCCCTCAACTTGAGCCTTTTTTATCATCTCCAACAATGGAGAGATCACTGTCATCCTCAAACACACATTCCCAATCGGGGAACCTATCGTCTTACGGCTCAAAGCATCGGACACTACGTTGGCCTTCCCTGGGTGGTATAGAATCTCACAATCATAGTCCTTTAGCACGTCCAACCACCTTCTCTGTCGCATGTTGAGGTTCTGTTGATCCATCAAATACTTCAGACTCTTGTGGTCGGTGTAAATGGTGCACCGCACTCCATACAAGTAATGCCTCCAAATCTTGAGGGCAAACACCACTGCCCCCAGTTCCAGATCGTGAATAGGGTAATTTGCTTCATGAGGCTTCAGTTGTCGCGAGGCATATGCTATCACGTGCCCTATTTGCATCAGTACCGCACCTAACCCTGAAATTGATGCGTCACAATACACTACCAGATCATCTAATCCCTCAGGTAAAACAAGGATCGGAGCCTCGCACAATTTCCGCCTCAAGGTCTCGAAGGCCAACTGCTGATTCGTACCCCACCGAAACGTCACATTCTTCTTGGTTAGTCGTGTCAATGGCACAACAATCTTGGAGAAGTCCTGAATAAATCTCCGATAATAACCTGCTAAACCCAAGAAGCTACGAATCTCTGATGCATTCTTAGGTACTTCCCACCGCATCACAGCCTCAACTTTGGCTGGATCTACCGAAATACCCTCCTGATTGATGATATGCCCCAAGAATTGTACCTCTCGCAGCCAGAAATCACACTTGGAGAACTTGGCATACAACTTTTCCGCCCTTAGGGTCTCCAGCACCTCCCTTAAGTGCTGTTCGTGCTGCTCTCTAGTCTTAGAATAAACCAAGATATCATCAATGAAAATGATCACCGACCGATTCAACATCGGTCTACACACCCTATTCATAAGGTCCATGAACACTGTTGGGGCATTGGTGAGCCCAAACAACATCACTACAAACTCATAATGCCCATACCGAGTCCTGAAAGCCGTCTTCGGTATATCCTCATCCCAAATCCTCATTTGATGGTATCCCGACCGAAGATCAATCTTGGAAAACCAAGACGCACCCTACAGCTGATCGAACAAATCATCGATCCTTGGCAACGGATAACGGTTCTTCACCGTTAGTTTGTTTAGCTCTCTTTAATCGATACACATCCTGTGGGATCCATCCTTCTTCTTCACGAAAAGGATTGGTGCTCCCCACGGGGAACTACTCGGATGAATGAACCCTCGGTCTAACAGCTCCTGAAGCTGTGTAGATAACTCTTGCATTTCAGGTGGTGCCAACCGATATGGTGCCTTTGCTATCGGAGCGGCACCCGGCACCAAATCTATGTGAAATTCCACCTGCCTCTCCGAAGGCACCACTGGTAACTCTTCGGGGAAAACGTCCTGAAAGTCCTGAACAACGGGCACACTGCCTACATCCTTCATGATCTCTACCCTTGTATCCGAGATATATGCCAGAAATCCCGTACAACCCTGCTGCAGGAACCTTCTACCCCTTGCACCCGAACAGAGGGTTGGTCCCTGCGATGCCCTATCACCATGTATCACCAGTTCTCCCCCACTTGGGGTTCGAACCCTCACCAACTGATGCTCGCAGTCAATCATAGCCCCGTTGGCCCCCAACCAATCCATCCCAATAATCACTTTCAGCCCTCACAACGGTATCGGGACTAGGTCAACTCGAAATCTCTCACCAAGTACATTCAGGACACAATCCTGATACACCCTCATAGCACTAACGGTGTGGTCATTCGCAATATCCACCTCGAGCGGGGAATCCAAGGTTCCCGACGCTTCCCGGAACTTCTTGCTAAGCGCAAGAGATACGAACGATCGGGTTACACCCGAATCAAACAATACATGAGCAGACATACCATTGACCAAAAAGGTCCCTATACAAGCATATAATACACATAAGCAAAATAGATACATAGAGCAAGGAAGAATAAGCACGTACCAGCCACAACGTCTGGCGTTGCGCGTGCCTCTTCGATAGTCAGCTGAAATGCACGACTCTTCACTGCTGGAGCTTCCGCCTTAGCAGGGCGTCCATCGGTAATCCTCATCGTGGTGGGCGTAGGCGCCGCCACAGCTCCTCCTCCTCCCTGCAACTTCGGACAGTTGACCCACTTATGGTCGGTCTGGTTGCAGTGAAAACTGATTAAGCCTTTCACGGGGCAGTCCCTGTTCATATGGCCCTGTTGGCCGCATGCATAACATCCCGAGCCCGCGATACGGCAAGCTCCACTGTGTACCCGGTTACACTTGGCACATCGGCCCCGACCCTGCTGACCCTTGTTGGAAGTGTCTGACGTCTTAGGCTTCTTAGCCTGTCCTACTGTTTCCTGAGCCTGCTCAGGCTTCCACTTTGTGCAGGATTCCAGCTCCATTTCCCGTTCTCGGGCCTTCTCCACCATTTCATTTAGGGTCTTACACCCCGTAAAGCTCACAAACTCCCGAATATCATCCCTCAGCATGGAATGATATCGGGTCCGCCTCATTTCCTCATCAGTAGCGTATTGCGGAATCAACAAGGCTCGTTCCCGAAACTTGGCGGTGATTTCCGCCATAGTCTCGGTGGTCTGCTGCAAATCATGAAACTCTCGCACTAAACGTTGCACCTCAATGGGTGGTGCAAACTCCAGATCAAATCTCCGAACAAACCCGGCCCACGTCATCTCAACCACCCCGGCTGGTCCCACCTGACTGGTAACCTCGCCCCACCAAACTCGGGCTCCGTCTCTCAGCATGCAAGAAGCAAACCCAACCTTTGCCATATCCGGGCAAGAACTCGTACGCTGGGCGTTTTCGATATCCGCCACCCAGTGTCGACTAACAATGGGGTCCCTGACCCCGAAAAACTCTGGCGCCCCACACACCTTGAACTCCCGAAACGAGGGAGTTCGGGCCCCCAACTGGCCTGCAGCAATCTCAGTCCTGAATGATCTGAGTCTCTCTTCCATGATCTCCATTATGCCCTCCTTGACTGTCCCAAAAATGATTGGGGTAGCGTCAAGGATGCCCCTGGTAACCTCGGCTGCAATAAGCTCGCGCAGCCTCTCATCTATGCCATATGTGATGTCACCCGATCCATTCCCGGATCCAGATCCTGATCCTCCCGCCCCGAAATGTGTCACTACCATGCTGAACTGGAATGTCATAAGTCATAACTATCAGGATTTCCTTAAAACGGATCTCTCCACACCGGTCGTCCTTGAAGTTGTCAGATCTAACATTGGTTTGGGTACAGGTCCTGTGCTTTCAGTAGTACGGGCCTAATACTACCTTCCACACCTACCCATACCTTTCCCCAAGGCTCGACCTGATAACTCCAATTTATGCCAAATAAACTGTATTCTACCAACCACCGCATAACTCAAATCCTAGACTGTTCTAAGATTTTCTCTACCCACATCAAACAGACCAATCATAATCGGTTGCCTTTATGCATGCAAATTATACACAGAAGAGGATCAAATAGACTTTCGAATTGAAGATTCTACCCTAGGACCACAACCAGACAAGGAACAGGAAATAAGGCCAAATCGATCATTCTAAGGTTATAAGCTCCTAACCATATATAATTTTAAAAGCATACACATAACAAATTCCATACGATCATCCAAGTTCAAATATCAAAATAGCATGACTAGCATATTAAGGATATACTTACTTGGCTCGGCTGATCATTCGCGTTGCACTCTCATCATTTCCTTCTTTCAAAAGCCTTTTATGTTATATTTGAAAATAAATTTATCCTTTCCTTAGTTTGAGTCCTGACACAGCCGAGAGTATACCTGAATCCCTCAAACCAAGGCTCTGATACCAACTTGTAACGACCCAAATTTTACAAAGAAATTTTCATTTTTAGTTAGTCAACCATTTTCATAAAACATAAAGATTCAAATAATCGTTTTCAAAACATCAATATCACAACAATATTATTTTCAAAACATCAGAGTGTCCCCCAAACCAGATCGGAAAAGAGAGATAGAGTGCACGCCGCATCATCACGTCTTGCCTTTACCCTTGGACTCCGATGTACCTGAAACAAATCCATAAACGGTAAGCTGAAAGCTTAGCGAGTCCCCCAGAGCATACCCCACACAAACCACATATCACATTAGCTATAAAGCTACCTCTACCACATATCACATGTCAATTAGCCATGAGCTATCTCTACCATTAGCCACAAAGGCTATCTCTACCATCATCCATAAAGGCTGTCTCTACCATTAGCCATAAGGCCATCTCTACCACATATAATGCACACATACATATCACACCTCTACATAACAAGTAAACCAACTATCACAAAATGGGCCGGCCTTGGTGCCTTAGACCCATTGGTATGGTGGGAAAACTCACCTCACAAGGCTGAATCGGCAACTGAATTCAAGTATACCCTATGCTTCTCTTCCCAACTACCTATAATAAATGAATAAATAACTCAGCACAATCCCATAAATACCCCCTCCCCCCAGGGTCAACCCTGGTCAAAGTCAAAGTCTATAATCAAGGTCAACAGTCCATATTGACCTTGACTCGTCGAGTACAATCAATCACTCGTCGGGTTCCCTGCTTTACTCGCCGACTCGCTGAGTCACTCGAGGGACTCGTCGAGTTCCTTGGTGTGTACGACCGTACACCTCTGACCGTAAACCCTTGGCCGAACACCCTTGGCCGTACACTCTTGGCCGTACACTCTTGGCCGAACACGAGAAAACCCTCTCGACTCGCCGAGTCCCTTGCACGACTCGCCGAGTCCCTATAAGTCTATTATGTTTACGGCCTCTTCCAGTGGGACTCAAGGCCCCAAACTTCAGATCTATACTCTACTAGTGTGGATAACACGTAAAGTTGCAAACTTTACATGCATGCGAAGCCTCACATGGCCATAATCACCAAAACTAACCTTCCAACAAGGTTTTCATGCATGGAAAGGAAAGGGCTTAATAAAGGGTGCAACTTTATGATGCTTGGTATCTAAGAAGGTACAGATCTAGAACCATATCCTTGTGATATGTCCAGATCCAAGGTTGCTTATATTTCCTCAAAGTTGGCCACAACTCTCAATTAGAATTTATGCTTAAGGTAACAAAATCATACCTTAAATCAATGCCCTAGGCGAACTGGATGCTAAATCTAGTGCTTTCCCCTTGATACTCCTTCTTCAAGCTTGAAATCCTCCACAAAATCTCAAGGATAAGCTCCCAATTGATCTTACTTAACTCACAAGAGGGTGTGCGGCCGTAAACGTTCTTCTAAGGTGCTAAGGGAGGCTACTGGGGCGGATAATGACGTTTATATAGGGGGCAAACCCAAAATTTAGGGTTTTCTTTAAACAGCTCGGACTCGCCGAGTCGGTCCCGTTCCGCGTTTCATGATCTCACGACCCTACTCGACGATTTGACCTCCCAACTCGCCGAGTCCATGCATAAATCCTTTCCAACTTAAACCAGGTGTTACACATAATATCTTGTTATCTAGACAATCATAATTCTATATATATATATATATATATATATATATATATATATAGACACACACACAATAATAATTATGAAATATACATTTATTATATATATATACATATATATATATATATATATATATATATATATATATATATATATATATATAGTGATAATTATGGAAAGGAAATTGGTATCAAATAAAGAAAAGATTAAATGATAATCATACTTAAGGGAAACAAATAATAGTAAATGCGTTGTTTTTATTAATCCTTCATTCTGATTAAATTCAATTAACCCCGGTCCTATAATCATTAATCTTGCGAGAGCCAGAAATATATATATATAGATCCATATGAGGTTGACACGCCCACCTACGATTGCTTGCTACAATCCCGTCAGGATAATTTTCTTAAAGGTATGAAAGTATTATTCGATATCTGATGAAGCGTCGTGCGGGGCAAATATCGGTCCATAGCGTCGATTATAGGGTCTCATTGTAATGTTGTCCATAAACCTTAATTTAAACTGCCTATAGGGACGCCTTCAAGTAGTTGTATAAATCAATAAAGATTATAAAGATTTAGGTTATGAAATATATCCTAAATGCAAGGAAGGATTTAAAAAAAACAGAAATAGTTTTTGATCAATTAAAAGGATAAAAAAAACTATAAAACGTATGAACTCACCAAATTTATGTTGACGTTTTTAAAATACATGTATTCTTAGGAAGATAAGTGTGGATGATAGCTGTGGAAGGAAGGAAGTGATCAAGGAAGTCGTTGGAAGTTATTTATGTTTAGTTATGAATAGGGAGTATGCTTGAATATCGAACAATGTAATCCTATAATAAAGTTATAATAAATAAAAGTAATGTTTGTGTTATATTTATGTGTATTGTTCAATATACATGTCACTGTGATCCAATATCCCTACATCGCACAGCCTGACGTTTCTGCCGCCGACCGGGGGTGTGACAAATTGGTATCAAAGCTACAAGTTATAGCGAACTAGTAATTCATTAGGAACCACTTCTATAACCTATGGCATATACTCTAAAATTAGTTAAATCTAATGAAAAGTTGTATTATTAATTACCATACATATATACTACTTACGGGAAAGGTGTCTAGTTTGAACTATTGCTTGGGTTGTTTGATTTCAGAACGGCTATATGCTAAAATGGTCCTACCCACCGACACTTCTCACTTGACCAATCCATACTTGATAGTCTCGAAGTACAAAACATAGAATTAATAAAATAACCTTAATCAAACAATAATAAGAAAAACGATTTATACATAAAATCTTATACATATACCTCAATGTCGTAAAGATCATCCATTTTAATCACAACTTAAGATTTTAGCTCAAAAACAAATCCTAGGGTTAGTACAATACTACGGTCGTACCACAACTAGATCTCCAATGCGCAACTAAGTTTTATTGTGAGACATCCCTAAATTTACACTCATTTTAAAAGTTTTTGTTTATACTTTATTTAAAACAGATTTTATTAAGGAAATACGGAATTTGGTCCCGTAAAGTATTTCCAAGAAATTTTTTTCATAGATTTATAACACTTTTGGGATGTCATAACTGATACAAAACATAAGCATAAACAGGCCTTACATTATATTAGACTAACAACCTACATTCCCTTGAATCTCTCATCATGCATTTACCTTTGTACTGCTACCTGTGATACAAAGAAACTCAGTGGGTTAGGATGGGAAACTTGGAGAGTACATACGGTTTTCAACCCACAATGAAATAGTTAATATGTTTAATTATCAAATAATTAACCTGATTCCCACCCCTGTTTTCTTATTTATTCTTCTCTAAGGATCTATCCTAAGGGTCATCCTAGTCATCGTTGCTGAAAAAAAATTTAAAGTGATTTCTCGGCAATACGTGTCACTAGGTTTTCGTTCTATATTTATTCCTAAGGGTTTGTCCTAAGGAATAGGCACGAAGTCTATTGCTTCATGTGTTTATCTAATAGGCACAATGTTCATCACTGCCATTGTTTATCTAATAGGCACGAAGTCCATCGCTGCCAGTGTTTATCTAATAGGAACGAAATTCATCGCTGACTGTGTTTATCTAATAGGCATGAAGTCCATTGCTACCAATGTTTATCTAATGGGCATGAAGTCCATCTTTGCCTGTTTTTATCTAATAGGCACAAAGTCCATCACTGCCGTTGTTTATCTAATAGGCATGAAGTCCATCACTGTCAGTGTTTATCTAATAGGCACAAAGTCTGTCGTTGCTTGTGTTTATCTAATAGGCACAAATTCCATCGTTGGTAGTGTTTATCTAATAGGTACAAAGTCCATCGTTGCCAGTGTTTATCTAATAGGCATGAAGTCCATCGCTTCCAGTCTTTATCTAATACTACCCTTCATTACCCACTGTATTATATTTATAAAATACATATATGATATAAATCATATAATTTATCTTAGTAATATTTCATCTAACACATAATATATTTTCACATAAGCACATATATCAATTAATTAATTAGATACTTCATATCTATGTGTAAGATGAAAGTAACTATGCACTCACTTGATAAATGTGGATGACTGACGATTTCGGATGAGCTTCGCTTCGCATTTTGAAAAGACTTAGACACATGAAGTACTAAGCCTTAGTCTAGTTTCGTAATCCTAATGAATATTATGGGTTAGATTCCTCTTTAATCCCGATGTTTACATCAAGATCTATCAAGTAAGGATCAGATAGGCAGGACAATTGGGAGGCAGGATCATTTTGGCATATATAGCCTTTCTTAAAACCAACAAGGAAGCCAACGTGACTATTCTGGACACATCTCCCGTAAGTAGATCAATCAATATTATGACTTGGAATTATTGATTAATCTTATTTATTGATTAATAATAACGACTTATGACTATAAATATAAGTTACACTAAAAAGACTAGACTGTAGCTTAACTTATAGAGATTTTCTAGGAAAAAGTCTGGAAATTGTACTAAAAGAGCTTCTACTTGCTAGCTACTACTACTTCAGGGATCGCATGGCTTTTCCACAGACTAAAAAGTAAGGGAAATTAAGCTAAAATTGAAAACAATTCGAGAGAGAAGAACTTAGCATGTGTAGGATTCGAATATGGGTTGAAAGGTATTTATTTTGTGAAAAATGGATGTGCACGCCGCACCTTGACTAGGCGCGCACTGCGCATTGGTCTGGTCAGCCCTCCCAGATGCTGATACGTGTTCGATTTTGGTTGGATCATTGTGGAGGCTTCTATAAGGTGCACGTCGCGCCTCTATTGCGTGAGGTGCACTAAAAAATCTTTTAAAATTCGTAACTTGTTCATACAAACTCCTTTTTGATGTTCTTTATACCCACACGTAGCTATTGACGAAATCTACAACTTTTGTTTAGACTCTGTCAGCTAATTTTGAATTTATTTTTAAAGTTATATTTTTAACACACTTAGATTGTTAAAGTCTGTTAAAAATTCATAACTTTCTCAAACAATATCTATTCTCAACTGTATTTATATCGACAAAATTATATGGATGAGATATTCAACTCTCGTTTAGATTGTTTTTCCTAACGAAGTAAGATTTGGACTTTCCTTATATCCGTGCTCTCGGTTTAACGACTACTATGACTTTTTTTAGATAAATTAGGCTAAAAAGTAATTTATCAAAAATTTACTTTTTAGGATACGTAGAGTCATGTCAGTTTAATCGCTAAACTTCGAAGCATAACTTCTTCATACAAAGTCGGATTCCAGCGTTCTTTATATATACGGAATCCTTGTCACCTATACTATGAATTTGGTTAAGATTATTTATCCTAAATAATATTCTATTGAAAATGTCATTTTTTAACTTTTATTCTATTTTATTTGACTAGCCCGAATCTACGGGTGTTATAGTTATCTCTCCCTTAGGATGATTACGTATTGGAATCATCAACACAATAGGGCTTGTATAATGACTCCACGTGTTTACTTTCTATCCTAGGTGGTAATCATAACTCTTATGTCCTTCTATTGAGTTTCTAACTCTTAGACTTCTTGACCATTAACGGTGCTGCACCTACTCTTCCTTCTAAATTTGATCTTCATTGGAGACTAATGCTCTTCCTAGAATAGACTTAACCTAAGTTTAAGGTCCTTACTTCGACTACCATAACAGACCGACGGGTCATGTTCTAATGACCTCTCATCATATGATAGAACGGTTAGACTCTGGTCTCTTTGAGTCAAACTCTAGCACAAAAGATACCTCACTTCATGTTCTAATATGATATATTCACATTTTAGCATGTAGCACTTCTAGCTACAGGCTGCTTAATCTTAATGAAGACTGAAATACTTCTATCGATCGCTTCGATCATCTTTTCTTATGATATTTTAACTAAATTTGGATGCTACATTGAACTTACTTCATAGATTAGACGGACTCGATTCGATATGACCATTAAGGTTCGGATATTTATCTTTGTAGTCATTACCGAAACAAAGGTAATGATGGAAATGAACAAAATAGCTCAACTACTTAGTGACTTAGTAACCTTGCGACTTTCCATGATCCAAGTACGAGTCATGTGCTTCCGGTAGTATAGGCCTCTACTACCTTTCACACCTACTCATACTTGTCCCAAGAATTGCCTCGTAGTCCCAAGTTATTATTCCTAAAATCACAAACACAATTTAACTCATACGAATGTGTCCAAACAATCAAAAAAAAATTCCTAGACTCCACTAGGACTTCTTCCATGCGTATATTCAACAAAGATTCTTCTTATACTTGGTTAGTGGTGGAAATGCCAAACGATGGGACGACTTTAGGGATTACACCAAGAGTAATATCATCTCGCCAATCGAAGGTGTATTTTAGATGTACCGTACTCCTCAGACATATTCTACAGGTAAGATACCACTGACGATATCTTTCAATAGGTATCATTCAGTATCGTAAGCCTCCTCATATCTTTCATTTGCTTAGTCTAGCATGGTTCTCATCATTGCATGAACTTCTGCCATTGTGACAGGTTCGGGTGCAAGTGAAATGACTGGTGCATAACCCATCACATGCTTAGGCTCAAGTTTTTGTCTTCCGTTGATATTTCCTAGTCCACTACGAGTCTTCACCATGACGTTATGTACACCAAATCAGACGTTCGGTGTACCAATACGAGAATTTAAGATACATAAGGTTTAGATGAATATTTATCCTTATCACTCCGAAAATTTATATGCCAGTTCTAATGTCGTAATTAAACATTTAGAAGCTTGAATAAATAAAGTTTTCTAATTCTAGCTCGGCAATAGACCTTAAACCTAATAATGGAAATTTAGATAGGTGACCTAAAGCATGCTATAATACAAACCATTTAACACACAAAAGCAAATTAGGCATTTTGTCCTAAAGTAACTTAGTGCTTTTGTTAACTCAGGTGTACTACCTAAATTATAATAGACACACATCTCACGATCATTGCTTAGCATTCTAAGTTTAAGTCTAGAAATCCTCTAAATTCCTAGTTTGCTGAAACTAATGCTCTGATACCAACTGTGACCTACCCAAATTTACGGCCATTTTAAATTTTTTTGTTTATGATTTATTTAAAATAGAGTCTATTTAGAAAATGTGGAATTTGGTCTCACAAAGTATTTCCGAAGAAATGCCTTTCATTGATTTATAAAAATATTGGGATGTCATAACTGATACAAAACATAAGCATAAACAAGCCTTAATGTATCTTAGACTAACATCTTACATTTCCTTGAATCTTTCATCATGCATGTAACTTTGTACTGCTACCTTTGATTCAAAGAAGCTGAGTGTTTGACGTTGGGAAACCTGGTGAGTACATAGGGTTTTCAACCCACAGTAATATTGTTAATATGTTTAATTATCAAACAATTAACCCAATTCCCACCCTCGTTTTCCTATTTATTCTTCCCTAAGGATCTATCCTAAGGGTCATCTTAGTCATCGTTGCTGACAATATTTTTACAGAGATTTCTCCGCAATACGTGTCAGTAGATTTTCTTTATGTATTTATTCCTAAGGGTTTGTCATAAGGAATAGGCACGAATTCCATCGTTGTATGTGTTTATCTAATAGGAACAATGTCCATAGCTGCCAGCGTTTATCTAATAGGCACGAAGTCCATCGTTGCCAGTCTTTATCTAATAGGCACGAAGACCATAGCTGCCATTGTTTATCTAATAGGCACGAAGTCCATGGCTGCCTGTTTTTTTCTAATGGACACAAAGTTCATCGATGCTATTGTTCTAATAGGCATGAAGTCCATCATTTCCAGTGTTTATCTAATAGGCACAAAGTCCGTCGATGCTCGTGTTTATCTAATAGGCACAAATTCCATTGCTGGTAGTGTTTATCTAATAGGCACGAAGTCCATCGTTGCCACTGTTTATATAATAGTCATAAAGTCCATTGCTTCCACTCTTTATCTAATATTGCCCTTCATTACCCAATGTATTATACTTATAAAATACATATATAGTATAAATCATATAATTTATCTTTGTAATATTTCATCTAACACATAATATCTTTGCACATAAGCATATATAGCAATTAATTAATTAGATACTTCATATCTATGTGTAAGATGAAAGTAACTATGCACTCACTTGATAAAAGTGGATGACTGACGATTTCAGTAGAGCTTCTCTTCATACTTTGAAAAGACTTAGATGCATAAAGTACAAGGCCTTAGTCTAGTTTTGTAATCCTGGTGGCTATTATAGTCTAGATTCCTCACTAATCCCAATGTTTACATCAAAAATCTATCAAGTAAGGATCAGCCAGGAAGGATAATTGGGATTTATGATCATTTCGGCATATAGCCTTTCTTAAATCCAACAACCAACCCAACGTGACTATTCTAGACACATCTCTCGTAAGTAGATCAATTAGTATTATGACTTGGAATTACTGATTAATCTTATTTATAAATTAATAATAACGACTTAGGACTATAAATATAAGTTACACATAAAAGAATAAAGTGTAGCTTAACTTACAGATATTCTCTAGGAAAAAGTATGGAAATTGTACTAGCAGAGCTTCCACTTGCTAGCTACTACTACTTCAGGGATCGTAGGGCTTTGTCGCAGACTAAGAACTAAGGTAAAATTAAGCTAAAATAGAAAGCAATTCAAGAGAGAATAACTTGGGACCTGTGGGGTTAAAATGAGGGTTGAAAGGTATTTATAGGGTAAAAATGGACATGTGCGCCGCACCCAGACCTGGTGCACGCTGTACACTGGTCTGTTCAGCCCTCCCAGACGCTGACATATGTTCGATTTTGGCTGGAGAAGCGTGGAGGCTTCAAGAAGGTATGTGTCGCGCCTCTATTGACGTTCTTTATATCAACATGTAGCTATCGACGAGATCTACAACTTTCGTTTAGACTCTGTAGGAAAATTTTGACTTTATTTTTAAAGTTATATTTTTAACAAGCTTAGACTGTTAAATTCTGCTAAAAATTCATAACTATCTCATACGATATCCGTTCTCGATTGTCTTTATATCAACGAAATCATATAGACGATATCTTTAACTCTCGTTTAGATTGTTTTTCCTAACAATCAATCGATCTCTACTTTGGTTTCTAAGCCGTATACTATTGAGCTGAAGTTTTGAAAAATCATAACTTCTCCTTACAAAGTCATATTTTGACGTTCCCTATATGTGTGTTCTCGGTTTAACGACTAGTATGACTTTTGTTTAGATAACTTAGGCTAAAAAGTAATTTATCAAAAGTTCAATTTTTGCGATCCGTAGAGTCGTGCCGGTTTAATTGCTAAACTTAGAAGAAGCATAACTTCTTCATACAAAGTTGGATTCAAAGTTCTTTATATGTACAAAATCTTTGTCATCTATACTATGAATTTAGTTAAGAATATTTATCCAAAAGAATCTTCTATTAAAAAGTCGTATTTTTACGCCTATTCTATTTTAATTGACTAGCCCGAATCTGTGGGTTTTACATATTACGGTCTGACTGACGTACTCCTAAACCTGGATGTCGTAGTTGACAATCTGAATGATTGAGGATTTATGGATCAATAACTTAGTTCGATTAGTTGATTTAAGAATTAGACCAAGACCTACTGCTTGAGGATTCTTGGATTGGTGACCTATATCGACTTCCTAAGGATTGAAGACTCAGACTGAGATTTATTACATGAGGATTCAGTACTTAGCTTGATTTGTACCCTTGAGGATATACGGATACCCCCTATATAGAGAATCATAGGAGATACGGTACTATCTACTACATACTTATAATAGGAAATTATTTGTATTTGATGATTCTCATACTATATCTCACAAACATATTTCCTGTTTGATGTCATATGCAGGGTATCGGAGTGATACATATGGGCTTGGGTGTCGTATCCTTGACCAAAATAGGACTAGTTTGTGCCACACACACCAAAGATGGAGAGTGACTATGATCCTATGATGCCTTTACCTCCTACCATAGTATCAGTCAAAGAGGATGATGAGCCATTCGATGATACGGAGGAGCCCATTACAGAGTATGAGCCGTTCGAGGATGAGGAGGAACCCATTAAGGAGGATGTGCAGCATGATTAGGAGTTTTGTGGGGATCTAACAAATAACTCTCCTTACCCAGATTCATCATCCCATGATGACCCTGTCGAGCATGCTGAGACTCGGGAAGAGGACACTGTTAAGTCGGAGCCATCCCTATAGGTGGTGACACCACTACCCCCATCTTTTAGCTGATCCTTTGGACTTCATGCTTCAGGGCCTAGGACGATAAACACCCCAAGAAAATTCGTCCCCATTTCATCCAGAAAGAGAACAACATCATCTCCATCATCACCAAGGGCATCAAAAAGCCATACCCTACCCATAAATGGACCCCTCAAGTGGATGAATGGATTGAGGAGTGAAACATTGGATTTTATGAGATTGGAGAGTCCTCACATACACCATTACAAGACCACATTCTAGAGGATCCTACTGATAGGGCGATTTCAGTGTAGGTTCTACGGGTAGCTCGACATGATGACAGTATACATTGTATAGAGATGGATTTGATATCGTTGAGGAGGGATGTGAGGATGTTGACTGATAAAGTGCATAAGTTACAACAGGGTAGGGATGCTAATGATATGAGGATCCTTCATGCATACGACCATCTGGAGGAGGCTCATTCTCAAGTTCAACTTCAGAATATTGAAATAGATGGATTGGAGCAATGTGTAGGAGAGTTAGAGCAGAGGGTGATAGTGTAAGAGATCATTATGATTACTATAGAGGTGATGATCGGTTACCTACATTATCATATAGCACAACCAATACCACTGGTAGTGGTTTATTTTGGTATATGGTAGATAGTTTCAGCTAGGAAATTTGGGAACTATATTTTTAGGTTTGGAGAATGGAAAAGTTAGCAGATTATAGTATACTGATTTGTCTTTTGTCTATAACATAGATACTTTTCTTGTTCAAACCACCCTTTTCTATACTTTTGGGAAATATTGATGTAAAAATGTAACAAAATTAATGAAAATATGATCCTGTTGCATTATGAAATTTGTTGGGTTTTAGGTACTATAACACTCCTATGGTGCACATACAACCCTAATAGCTTTGGATCTAAGTTTTCTCTTGTTATACATGCAACAACAATTATCCAAAGCATGAAGCCTACAACTATCATATAATTTGACATATGAATCATAAAAGTAAGTTAGAAGAATACCTCTTAATTGTAGCTTGTAGATATTGGTCTTTCAAGAGCCTAGCACCTCAAGTGTGATGCCTCAAATGTCTTACAACAAACCAAGAACAAGAGGTGGAACTTGAGAGAGAGGTTTGGAGACACAAAAATCGTCTAGGGCTTCTAGAAACACATAGTGCATGATTTTTGGCTTTAGAGGAATACATATATAGTGTAGAATTCCAAGAGTCATAAGCAAACCCTAATTCTTACACTTAGGCTTATGGTCCATAACTTATATGGACTAATACTTCATGGACTTTCACATAAGCTTAGTCCATCATGGATCAATAGCCCAAACCATATGTATCACTTATTTACATAATCAGTCTTTGTCAATTTAATTAGTTTCTTTTGATCACTAAATTAATTCTTGATCAATACTAATTAAATAATATGATTTCTCAATTAATATATTATACTTATAATATATTAATAAATCACAATAACCTCTTTCTCAAATATCCATCCTAGCAAATTGTTCCAGAGAGTTGCAACCCAAATGGACCATGCTTGTATCGGGTCAAGTACATACCAATTATAGTTATGGGCTTACACACCTAATCCAACAAAATTATCGTACACTTGATTTGTTTTTCCTTATATAGTCAACTCTTTTAACTAATTCTCAAAAAAAATCTCAACAAATTATAAGGATCATAATAACTAACTTATACCCTGAATATAGAGTCATGTCACGCACAAGAAGAAACCTAGGACCACGAGACCCTAACCCTGAACCCATGAACTCGGCTGCGATTGATGCTTTAGTGGCCCAACGTATCGCTAATGCAATCATGAAGTTAGAAACCAACGTGAAAACTGGTTCAGGGGGTAACGGATGAGAAAGTTCTCATAGAGAAAACCAAGGTCCATCCAGAGCTTGTTCATATAAGGATTTTATGAACTGAAAACCGAAATCCTTCAATGGAAACGAAGGTGTAGTAGGTTTAACTCGGTGGATGGAGAAAAATGGAATAAATCTTTGAGATTAGATTCTGTGTAGAGGACTACAAAGTAAAATTTGCCACTTGTACCGTAGCAGATGCAGCCCTCACCTGATGAAATAGTTATGTGAAGAGGATGGGTGTTAGAAATTCTAATGCCATTTCTTGGAGAAAACTGAAGAAGCTCATTATAGAAGAATATGTCCACATGAGGAGATACAGAATTTGGAACAAGAACTATGGAATTTGGAGATGAAAGAAGCTTATATGAATTCCTACACGAACCGTTTTAATGATCTAGCTACCTTGTGTTCAGGAATGGTCACTCTGGAATAAAAGAAGGTAGAAAGATACATTTGGGGTCTACCCCAGCCCATTCAAGGTTTAGTTACAGCCTCAAAGCCAACCACGTATGACCGTGCTAAGAGACTAGCCTTCATCGTGATGAATCAAGAGATACGTCGCAATACAATGTTCCAGAAGGTTGATCTCCCAAAGGCAGAGGGTAAAAGAGAAACTTTGGAAAGCATTCCAAAGGAAGAACTAGACAATCATCAGAGAAGATACGTGAAGCGGTTCATGCATATGTGCTTACAACAACTCCAGCATGGACTACATCAGGAGGTTGTCCAGCGTAATATCATCATACCGAAGCTTGTTGGATCTATACTAGTTGTGGCAGAAAAGGTCATCTTGCCAATAGATGCAAAGCTCCAACAAACCAAGGACCAATAGCAGTAGCAGTAGAAGGTGGAGCATGTTTTGAGTGAAAATAGGTTGGGCATATAAAAAAAATGTCTGAAGTTGAAAGGAAAGGGAGGAAATGCTAAAGGTCAAGCGTTTGTAATAGGAGCTAAGGAGGCCATCCAGGATCTGACGGTAATCACGGGTACGTTCCTAATCAATGACTTATATGCAAATGTACTTTTCGATACTAGTGTCGATAAAAGCTATATTACTCCCGAGTTTAGGAAGTTATTAAGCCATCCATCTAGTAAACTTAGGGAAGCTTATAGAATAGAGATGGCTAACGAGGAGGTCGATTGTACCCAGGAAGTACTAAATAATTGTACGTTAACGTTAAATAATCATACTTTTCTCGTCACTCACATGCCTGTGGTCATTGGAAACTTCGATGTCATCATCGACATGGATTGGTTATCCCCTAACCATGTCAACGTCTTATGCTTAGAGAAATTAGTGTATCTACCCATATCGAGCGGAGAATTTTTAATCGTCTACAAAGGCAAACTTAGTAAAAGATTATTTCCTACATGAAGGCCAAAAAATACTTGTAGAAAAAGTATTATGCCTTTCTAGCCCACATTGTCGATAGGAAAGTCAATAAGAGAAGGATCGAGGAAGTACCTCAGGTGTACGATTACCTTAATGTGTTCCTTGAAGATCTACCAGGATTACCACCATCACATCAAGTTGAATTTCAGATTGATCTAATTCAAGGAAATTCCCCATTAGCAAAGTCTCCTTATAGATTGGCACCGTCAGAGATGGAAGAGCTCTCTAGCCAGCTACAATAACTTCTTGACAAGGTTTCATCAGACCAAGCTTCTTGCCTAAGGGAGCACCCGTTCTATTTATCAAGAAGAAAGATGGATCTTTCTGGATGTGCATTGACTATACGGAATTACCATCAAAAATCGATATCCACTTCCCTAAATCGATGATCTCTTCTGTAAGGACATTCCTTATGATCTCATGACTCAAACACAATTACACGCTGACCAACAGCACCAACGCCAGCGTCACCACCAGCGTAGCGTCAACTGCAGAATAATTAGCGTCAGCGTGATCCCATGATCTTAGTGATCTTTGTACTTTAGGAAGACATCATTTAGGAAGTTATTTTTGTATATTAGGTAGTTATACTCTGTAAATATAGAATAGATAACAGATCTGATATCTTGGTGATAAGGATCTATTTATATGTAGATTAGATACAATCCTTTGATTAAAGGGATTCTGATTATACTAGTATCATTAGGGTGAAACCCAAATGGATACCTGCGACTTGGTGTCGTAAATGTCTTTGTGACTGTCTTTGTAACAACCCTGTTTTCTTGGTGAAAACAAAACTTTTCTTGGTGAAAGACAATTTGGTGAATTCTTCGTGTTCTTTACTTTTCTGTTCTTTATTTTGATTAGTTAGTTTGTTGTTGTTTATTATACTTGAAATGCATCCGATCTATACAAACTTGTAATTGGTATCAGAGCAGGCTTTCTGATAATTCAAGTTATCATAATTGGTTAGAATTTTCGTTCTAAGATCTGTTCATATAAGGTCAGAAATTGTTTTTCAGAGACCATGAAGATCAAAAGAAGAAGAAGAAACTTTCGTTATTCTATCATCAACCAGATATGGTCGTTATTTCAAAGATGCAGAAGAAAGATAAACGAAGAAAGTTTTGTTACTCCTCTGCCTTCATTTTCAGATCTGATGAAAGAAGATCCATATTCTTATGTTAATGTAACACCCATAAATTTTTGAAAATTTTAAAACTTTTAAATAAATCCAAAAGCCATCATTGTGTACAAATTGTTTTCAAAATAAGTTCAACATCAGAGATATCCCATAAATCATGAAACAAAATATGAGTAGGTGCACGATCACGCCTTCGCCTTCCCGTGATCCTCTGAGGTACCTGAAACATAGTCCAAAACTGTAAGCCCAAAGCTAAGTGAGTTCCCCCAAAATACCAACACAATACAAAAACAAGAATAACAACACAAATAGCATGCATTGAGAGACTTTAGTCTAACTGGAATGCCCCACCGGCCTACAGTATATCTGGTACGCTCACAGATTCTACAGCATGACTGGTACGCCACCTCGGGCCTTCATCCTATTAGGAACGTTCTCTGGGCCTTCGGCCTGACTGGTACGCCCCACTGGCCTTCAGTCTATCCAGGACGTCCTGGGCCTGTTGGCCTTCAGCACAAAGTAGGACCACCTCAACCCACCCGTTATCACGCATCATCATATATCATATCAAACACTAGCTAGCATGCAAAGACAGTCATACAGGCCTAACATATCATTAATAATAGCATCATCCTACATACCAGGATACAGATCTAACATAACAATACACATACCATAATACGATAAAACAGGATAACAATCCATAGGGTCGGCCTTGCTGCCTTAGACCCTGTTAGTACAGTGAGGAAAACTCACCTCAGAAGCAGCGCTGACTGATAAGATCCAACTCCATAATCTCAGCTCTTGACTTATATGCCTACAAACACCATGTGACCAGTTCCATCAAACTCCGAAATACCCAAAATGCCCTCAAAAGTCAAACTTGGTCAACCATGGTTAAAGTCAACAGTCAACAGTCAAGGTCAACAATCCATGTTGACCCAACTCGTCGAGTGAACCTACCAACTCGTCGAGTTCCTACGATATTCAGAGAATCGGGAAAATACCCTAGCCAACTCGCTGAGTTGTCCCAGATTAACACATTCAGTCCTTTTTCATCAAGTTTAACGCTTAAAAATGTAAATCTGATACCCAAGGGTTGGAAAACCACGTAAAGTTTCTAACTTTACGTCCATGTATGTCACACAAAGGCTCTAAAACTCAAGGAAGGCTTAATAAGGGACCTAAAGCATGAAGGAAGCGTAGAACTTGATAAAGCTTGAAATTGTAAGTCCAATGAGGCCACAAACGCCCAGATCTGAAGTGGTAACTTCATGAAATACTCAACCCATAAACAATCCCAAAAATGAGCCAAATATGACAATAAACTTCCAAGGAAGAGATCTAAGCAATTGATAGGCAAGTTGCCGACTTTTTACCTCAAAATAATTGCAATACTCAAAGAGTTTCTGGATCTGAAGCTTTACCTTCAATCTAGACACTTCCAACCACAAGTTGCTTCAAAAGGACACCAAAAGGACCAACTATACAAGCTCAGACACTCAAATTGGGAGAGGATGCACGAAATTTAGGGTTTCTGGACAGAGGAGGCAAATAGGGAGGCCATTCATGGGACTTAAGGCCTTTAAATAGGGTGCAACACCCTAAAATTAGGGTTTCATAATCAACCACCAACTCATCGAGTTTGCCTCTCCAACCCGTCGAGTTCCTCTGAAAAGATGCGCGGCCCACGGCTTTTCAACACGTCGAATTGAGGACAACAACTCGACGAGTTCCAAGGGAATCTTGCCTTTTGAATAAAATTCTCATACCTGGAAATCGGGATGTTACAACACTCCCTCACTTGAACTAGGCTTCGTCCTCGATGCCTGTTGTGGTGAACAAATCCGGATAATGCTTTCGCATCTCAACCTCCGGCTCCCAGGTCTGCTCATACCCCCTTCGATGTTGCCATTGTACCTTTACCAAAGGTACCTCCTTGCTACACATGACCTTTACCTTCCTTTCCAGAACAGCTACCTGCCTCTCAACATAGTTCAGGCGCTCATCAATCTGAATGTCATCCAATGATACCACTGCATCCTCATCCAATACGCACTTTCGCAAATGCGAAACGTGGAAAGTGCTATGAGTCTGACTGAACTCCTCCGGAAGATCCAATCTATATGCAACCTTACCAACCCTAGCAACAATCTGGAATGGTCCAATATATTGGGGGCCCAATTTTCCCCTCTTCATGAAACGAATCACTCCTTTCCAAGGTGACACTTTCAGCAACACCATGTCACCGACCTGAAACTCCAACTTAGATCGGTGTCAGTCGACTTAACTTTTATGCCGACTCTGAGCAGTCTGCAACCTCTGCCTAATCTGCTGAATCATCTCTGTAGTCTGCAGAACCACCTTGGTCCGACCCATGACCCTGTGACCAACCTCCCCCAACAGACTGGGGTACGACATCTCCGCTCACACAAAAGCTCAAAAGGCGGGGCACCAATACTGGAGTGGAAACTGTTATTGTAAAAGAACTCTGCAAGAGGTAGGTAGGAGTCCCAGCTCCCACCTAAATCTATGACGTAGGCTCGCAACATATCCTTGAGAGTCTGAATAGTCCGCTCGCTCTGGCCGTCGGTCTGGAGATGATAAGTTGTGCTGAAATGCAACCTTGTGCCCAGTTCCTTGTGGAACTTCTGCCAGAAACAGGAGGTGAACCAAATATCACAGTCTGAAACAATAGATATCGGAACCCCATGGCGAGCAACGATCTTGCGAATATACACATCGGCCAACTTCTCGGCCGACAAGCTCTCCCGAATTGCCAGAAAATGGGCACTCTTGGTCAATCGATCCACGATGACCTAAATAGGATCGAAACCCTTTGCCGTCTTCAACAACTTGGTGATGAAGTCCATCGATATCTACTCCCATTTCCACATGGGAACCTCCAGAGGCTGCAGCTTGCCATGCGTCCTCTAATGCTCGGCCTTGACCATCCTACAGGTCAAGCACCTCTCAATGTACCAGGTGATATCCATCTTCATGAATGGCCACCAATAACTCAACCTCAGATCCTGATACATCTTGGTGGCCCCGGATAGATAGAGAAATAGGACTTATGAGCCTCCTCCGACACAATTTTGCTGACCCCACCGGACACAGGAACCCATACACGACCGCAACGAGTCAACAACCCACGATTATCCGGAACAAATCTGGTAATCTCACCACTGATCCTCTCAGTCTTCCAATTTTCCTCTCGAACACCCTCATTCTAAGCCTCCCTAATCAAACTCATAAGTGGAGAATCCACAGATATCCTCATACATGTCACCGAAACAGAAGATCCAACCGACTTGCGGCTCAAAGCATCCGCCACCACATTCGCTTTACCTGGATGGTAAAGGATCTCGCAGTCATAATCCTTGACTACGTCCAGCCACATGCGTTGCCTCATGATCAGGTTCGGCTGATCCATAACATGCCTCAAACTTTTGTGATCCTTGTAGATAGTACAGCGGACCCCATAAAGGTAATACCTCCAAATCTTGACTGCGAAAACCACCGCTCCCAACTCAAGATCATGCTTGGGATAGCTCGCCTCATGCGGCTTTAGTTGCCGCGAAGCATAAGCTATCACTCGTCCTCTCTGCATGAGGACCGCTCCCAACCCAGTGATGGACGCATCACATAAAACCAAAAAATCCTAGATTCCCTCAGAGAGGGTCAAAACTGGGGCCTCGCAAAGTCTCGCCGAAGGGTCTCGAATGTTGATTGCTGCTCAGGGCCCCACCAGAAATCCACCCCCTTCCTCGTCAGACGAGTGAGGGGTACTGCAATCTTGGAGAAATCTTGAATGAATCTCAGGTAGTACCCTGACAAACCCAAGAAACTCCTGATATCTGAGGGAGATTTCGGAACCTCCCACTGCATCACCGTCTCGATTTTGGCCGAATCGACCAAAATCCCATCATGGTTAAAGAGGTGCCCAAGGAACTGAACCTCTCGCAACCAAAACTCGCATTTCGAGAACTTGGCATAAAGCCGCTCTCGCCTTAAAACCCCCAGAAGCTCGCGAAGATGTTCCTCATGCTGCTCTCTGGTCTTGGAATACACCAAGATATCATCAATAAACACGATGACCGAGCATTCGAGCATCGGTCTGCATATCCAATTCATCAAATCCATAAATATAGCAGGTGCATTGGTGAGCCCGAATGGCATCACCACGAACTCGTAATGCCCATAACGAGTCCGGAACGTGGTCTTCTCCACGTCCTCCTCCCTCACCCTGACCTGATGGTATCCAGACCTCAGATCTATCTTGGAGAACCAAGATGCTCCCTGCAACTAATCAAAGAGGTTATCAATCCGCAAAGGGGATAACGGTTCTTCACCGTTAACTTGTTCAACTCCCGGTAATCAATGCACATCCGGTGTGAACCACCCTTCTTCTTGACAAATAAAATCGGTCCTCCCCACGAAGAACTACTCGGACGGATGAACTGCTTGCCTAGCATCTCCTACAGCTGAGATGATAGCTTCTGCATCTCAGGCGGTGCCAATCGGTACGACGCCTTGGTAATAGGGGGCGCACGTGGCACAAGGTCGATCCTGAACTCGACCTGCCTCACAGGAGGCACACCGGGTAACTCCTCCGGGAACACATCAGTGAACTCTCTGAAGACTGGAACATCTGAAACTGAAACCTGATCCCTGTCCCTTGTATCCACCACATACGCCAAATAACCTGCACACCCGTGCTGAATATACTATCGAGCCCTGGCTGTCGAACAAAACCCTGAACCCATCCTAGTGTCCTCTCCATAAATAACCATCTATCCCCCACTTGGGGTTTGAACCACCACATGTTGACCCTCGTAGTCGATCATGGCACTGAAACGATTAAGCCAATCCATACCCACAATCACGCAGACATCCCCCATAGGAATAGGGATCAAATCAATCGGAAAGGATACCCCGAAGATCTACAGAATACAACCCAGATAAACCAAAGTAGCAGAAACTCCATGTTCGTTGGTGATAGAAACTCGCAACGGACACTCCAACTCTCATATGGGCAAAGCAAAATCCCTACTAAAGGACCGAGAGACAAAAGACCGACTCTCACCCGAGTCAAACAATACAAGAGCAGGCAATGTGTTCACTAAGAACGTACCTAAAAGAGGTACAAACATATGAGCATAAAACAACCATAATCAATAAGATAATAGATAGAAACATACAAGTCACAACATCTGGCGCTGCCCTGGCCTCCTTGGCAGTGAGCTGGAAAGCGTGACCTTGATCCCTCGGGAGCTCCGCCTTGCCCTGACTCCTGTCAATGATCCTCAATGTGGCTGGCGCGAGGGCCTACACCGGCTTGGCGGCGAGCAACGGACAATTGACCTTCACATGGCCAACCTGATCACAATGATAGCAAATCCTCATACTCTGAACTGGGGTGGACTGGCAGCAGTCCCTTGCATAATGCCCCTCCTTGCCACATTTGTGGCGCACACCACCAGATCGAAAAGCTCCGACATGAACCTTCCCGCACTTCCCACAAGTGCAGCTTCGCTGACCTCCAGACCTAGAATCGGCGGCTTTGAACCGCTCCGGCACCGGTTGCGACTGTGCCAGGGCCAACCTCTTTTCTCTCAACTGAAGCTCTATCTCGAACTCACGCCACCTGGAGACCTCCTGAAACTCCAGCAAAGTATCACACCACTGAGTAGAAACAAACTGCCTGATGTCCATCTTGATTATGCTCCCCAGGTGGAGAGGGAACGATTAGCTCAAGACTTTCTGTCTCTCAAGCAGAAGACAGAATCAGTGACAGTGATCACAAGGATTTTTCATGATAGGGTGTTGTTCTGCCCTGAGCACGTGTCTACTGAGCAGGCACGTGTGAGCCGATACTTGAGCATTTTGAGGAGGGATATTCGAGAGTTCGTGGCGAACTCGTCATATCGAACATTGGCTGAGTTGCAGATCAATGCCAGCAGGAGAGAGATTGAACTGGAGATTTAGACTAGGGAGGAGGGAGAGCATCAGGGGAGATACATGAGACCAGTGCAGTCGCAGCCGGCGACGAAGCGGGCTAAGCCCGTTGATTCGAGAGCGGGAGTCTAGAAGGGCCGCACTTGTGGAAAGTGCGGCAAAAGCCATGAGGGATCTTGCCGAGCAGGGATTTGCTACAAATATGGCAAGGAGGGACACATGGCGAGGGACTGCCCCAAGGGATTTTCGGTTTGCTTTCATTCCAACCAGACTGGCCACCGGAAGGCTGAGTATCCTCAGCTCACCCAGGGATCAGCCCAGGCTTCTGCTCCTGGTGCTTTACGTGTTACTGATGGTCGGATGGGGAAGGTCGAGGCTCCAAGAGCTCGTGGGAGAGCATTCCAGCTGACTGCGGAGGAGGTCCGCGCAGCGCCTGATGTTGTTGCTGGTACGTATCTCCTTATTTATGTTATTTTGAGATTTGTTTATGCTTATACTGTGTTTCATATAGGTACTTTTCTTGTGAGTTTTGTGCCTGCCTTGGTGTTATTTGACTTGAGTTCGAGTAGATCTTTCGTGTCTTTATCCTTTAGTCGTCACATTAGTGTTAGACGCGAGACATTGAGTCGACCACTGAGCGTTTCTATAGCCGATGAGCATGCGGCTTTTGCCACTGATGTATTTCGGGGATGTGTGTTAGATATTTTCAGTGTTGAGTTTCCGATAGATCTGGTGCCGATAGCGATGGGTGACGTATGTTTCATAGTGGGCATGGATTGGTTGAGCTGATTTAGATCTGTGATTTACTGTGAGCGTCATATGGTGACCATACGAGACCCTAGTGGGGGAGTACTTACTGTGTATGGCGAGGGGACTAGATCGGGATCAGCTTTCTGCTCAGCCACCAGGGCGAGCCAGAGACTACAGCAGGGGTGCATGGGCTTTTTAGCATACGTGATGGATACGCGAGTTGCCACTGAGAGGCCGAGTTCTATTTCCGATGTTCCAGTAGTATGTGAGTTCCCGGATATTTTCCCCGAGGAATTGTCGGGTGTGCCTCCTGAGAGATAGGTGGAGTTTTAGATCGATATGATTCTGGGTGCGATGCCTATTACCAAGGTACCTTATCGCCTTGCGTCCCCCGAGATGCCGGAGTTATCATCACAGCTCCAAGAGCTTCTGTGGAAGGGTTTCATTAGACCGAGTAGCTCGCCGTGGGGAGCATCGATCCTTTTTGTCAAGAAAAAGGATGGTTCACACCGGATGTGCATCGACTACCAGGAGTTGAACAAGCTGACGGTCAAGAACCGTTATCCACTACCGAGGATCGACAATTTGTTTAATCAGTTGCAGGGGGCGTCTTGGTTTTCCAATATTGATTTGAGATCTAGGTATCATCAGATGAGAGTCTGCGAGGAGGATATTCAGAAGACGGCCTTTCGGACTCGTTATGGGCACTACGAGATTGTGGTGATGCCCTTAGGGCTCACCAATGCACCGGTAGCGTTCATGGACCTCATGAACCGGGTGTGCAGGCCCATGTTGGATCGGTCGGTGTTCGTGTTCATCGACGACATTTTGGTGTACTCGAGGTTTAGGGAACAGCATGAGGAACATGTGGGGAAGATTCTTGGGGTATTGAGGATGGAGAGGCTCTATGCCAAATTCTCTAAGTGTGATTTCTGGTTACGAGAGGTCTAGTTCTTGGGACACCTCGTTAACCAGAATGGGATTTTGGTCGACTCAGCCAAGATTAAGGCAGTTATGCGATGGGAGGTGCCAAGTTCCCCATCCGAGATCAGGAGTTTTCTGGTTCTGGTGTGTTACTATCGGAGGTTTATCAGATATTTCTCCAAGATTGCTGTTCCTCTCACCAGATTGACCATGAAGGGTGTTACTTTTGTCTGGGGGGCCGAGCAGCAGGCTTCATTCGAGACTCTTCGCTAGAGATTGTGTGAAGCTCCAATGTTAGCCCTTCCGGAGGAAGTGGAGGACTTCGTAGTCTACTGTGATACATCTATATTGGGGATGGGTTCCATGTTGATGCAGAGAGGACACGTGATAGCATATGCGTCGAGGCAGCTGAAGCCTCATGAGATGAGGTATCCCACCCATGATTTGGAGCTGGGGGCGGTAGTATTCGCCCTCAAGATTTGGCGCCACTATCTTTATGGTGTCTGATGTACCATATACACGGACCATAAGATCCTGAAGTACCTTATGGATCAACCCAACTTGAATATGAGACAGAGAAGGTGGTTGGATGTAGTGAAAGACTATGACTGTGAGATTTTTTTATCATACAACAACATCCATCACTCAAGTATCGGTATGCCTCCCTTTGAGCTTTTATACGGGAGGAGGTGTCAGACTCCCATCTGTTCGGGAGAGGTAGGGTAGAGAGTGATGGGGAGCACTGAGATAATGCTTAAGACGAAAGAGCGGATCCAGCATGTCAGACAGAGGTTACTGATGGCCCAGAGTCGTCAGAAGAGTTACGCGGACCGGCGACGTACAGAGCTACAGATCCAGGTCGGAGATTTTGTCCTCCTGAAGGTATCCACGTGGAAAGGGGTTCTCCGATTCAGGAAGTGGGGAAAGTTAGCCGTAGATACATCGGTCCTTTTCAGAGTGATCGCTCGAGTGGGTAAGGTAGCTTATCGGTTAGAGCTGCCTGCAGAGTTGAGCCAGATTCATAACACCTTCCATGTGTCCCAGCTGAGCAAATGTGTAGCCGACGAGATGGAAGTGGTCCCTTTAGAGGACATTCAGGTTGATGATCGCCTAACCTACATTGAGAAGCCGGTGGCGATTTTGGACAAGAAGGTGAAGGTCTCAGGAATAAAGAAGTGCCCTAGGTTCAGGTTTAGTGGAAGCATCGGAAGGGATCCGAGTGGACTTGGGAGCCGGAGTCCGAGATGCGTGAGCAGTACCAAAAGTTGTTTCCGGAGGATGACTTCGAGAGCGAAGTCTGATTCTAGTGGGGGAGAATTGTAACATCCCGACTCCCAGGTATAATATTTAATTAAATTGTATTCATTTTATCTGGGCAACTCAACAAGTTGGAGGCCCCAACTCGTCGAGTAGAGATTGAGATGGTCGCGTGATTTTTAGAGTCTACTCGACGAGTTGGGGGACCCGACTCAATGAGTAGGAGCTAAGTGTGAAAACCCTAATTTTTAGGGTTTGCACCCTATTTAAAGGACCTTAAGTCCTTTACCCCGCCTCCCTCATCACCTTAACACACTAAGAGAAATCCTAATCGAGCTATTACCATCTACGAGAGAGAGAGAGAGAGAGAGAGAGAAAGAGAGCGAGAGAGAGAGAGAGAGAGAGTGTGTGTGACACCCCCAAACCAGACGACGGAAATGTCCGGGGGTGGATGACTTCATTTGTAGTATCACAACACATTCATTATAGTAATCAAAGTACAAACAACCATTGTATTAATAAGTATAAGTTTTTACATGTGTTCAATCATTGTATATTGACACCAAAAATAGTTATCACAAAAGATAGAAGACATGACTCAAAACAGCTCCATCTTCTCAAAAGCTCGGGGAGTACCTGTCTACTGATTCCTTGAGAATACAAGTAATTTGAAAAGAGAGTATCAACATAAAGTTGAGTAAGTGCATAAGTATTTATGTTTGAAAGTATGTTTTATGTTTCTTGAACATGTAAAATGTTCCAGAAAATCCTATATTTTTTGATGTATATAGAAAGTAGTTTTAATCATATAAAACCGTTCTGTTTGTAAACCAGTGTTCTGTATTTATATAATCTGTAAAAGTGAGTGTGCCTGGCTTCACCAGCTGTTATTGTAAACTGAGATGTAATACTGTAAAATTGTATTTTTGTAAACTGGTACTTTGAAAATGTACTCATGTTTAGTTAATTATACACTAACCGTATTGTTAATATCTTTTTAATGAGTTATTATAACCATACTGAGACTAGATGGCCTGAAACAACGCTTTGAAGGCGTTAAAAACTGTTGATAACAACTGTCACTCGTAGGCGTGTATGCCCGGTTGTAGCCAGCAGTCTGAGTGCGGGGTTGTCAATCCCAATATAGATCTATACACACTTGTTTCGATCCCCGACTGGAGATTCTGGTTATAATGTCAGGACTTTAACTATGTTGTTTAAATGAATAAACAACCTGATTCTATTCACTCATAAAAAGCATATAGACGTTACGTGTATAATAGAAGTGAAAATCCAATCATTCTGAAATAAATGATTGATCGTATGCTCCTGAATTAGTACTCTTAACATGTATTTGAAAGATGTATAATCTTGATTAGTTTTGAATAAAACCCCTGTTCTTGTAAAATGGTGTACTCTAGTATACTTGGATCGTGAATTAATGTTTTATGAATCATAAATTATACCTATTATAATTTATATGTACTTTCTGAATTGATACTAACTGTTCATGAATGTAACCCCTTGCTCGACATGTTACAAAGGGTAATGAAATTGAAGGAAATAACCTTTATATTTATATACATATACAATATATATATATATATATATATATATATATATATATATATATATATATATATAACTAAAATTTAAACGACAGTCGGACAAATAACCGATACTCTAATCCCACATCCAAACAAGGAAAAGGAAATAAAGCGAGTTATCAGTCCTGAGCCCTTTAAATCTTATTTATATAAATAAATAAATATATATATATATATATATATATATATATATATATATATATATATATGATTTTTGGGGAAAATATAAGTTTATAAAATCATTTAAAGAATTTAACATTTTGAAATAATTTTGGTGACTTGATGTCATTTTAACACAATTTAAAACCATTTGATTTGATGACAATTGAAATTCATTTTCGTAATATATTTTGAAACCATTTGCTTGTAACACAAAATCCTTGTGTTAGACTTGTATCCCCCCCCCCCCCCTTAAAACTATAAAAATTATGAAAATACGGGGGTATGAACTCACCTTCTAAAGGGTGATTCGATTGATGATTTGATATAGGATATTTACTTCCACAAGTGTAATCCCGTAGTAAAACAGGTCCTATATAGTAATTTGTATAGCATATATGCAACCAATTAGCTAATATAATCATAGAAATGATTAGAAACTGGACTAATTTGTAAGTATAACTTACAAATAGGAGTGTTAGAAGCTAAAATGGAGGTTGAATGGAGTTCACGGCCAGGAGGGGTGTTCACGGCCCAAGAACATGAAGGGTTCACGGCCCTGTGTTCTTGATGAATGAAGAACACCTGATGATCCTAAGCAAGTTTCTAAGAAGATTCAAAGGTTTTCAGTCGGGGGTTCTTCGTGTTCTTCGCGTGTTCTTCGTGTAAACTAGTGAAATTACCTGGTTTATAAGAAGATTGAATGATGTTCTTGAAATGATAACAAGATCAAGAAAGGATACCTGTTAGATCTTATGAAGAACTAGTGATTAACCATTGAATATGATGAGAAAGGATGAATTTAGTGTAACGCCTGTGTTTCTGGGCTAAGCATTAATAATGGTGTAATACTCTAGGTCAACCATTGGAACTCGTTTTGAAGTATTAAGAATGAATTATGTGCTTTAAAACTTAATTATTATGATTTAATAAATTAAGGATAAAAATAAGCATCGAAAATAAATATTAGATAAAGCCGATATCTATGAAGAAAGTTGTAGTGGTTAAACAAGGATTCCGGAGATATAAATAATACCGAATCCGAGTTATAACGAAGAAGTTATGACTTCTCGATGTTTCGCGGCAGAACCGACACGACGTTGTATGACGTAAAAAGTGAGTTTTCGATAAAGTGCTTTTTAGCCTTAGTAATCTAAACGAAAGTCATAGTGTTCATTAAACCGAGAGCGTGCATAAAAAGAACGCCCAAATCTGACTTCGTATGAGGAAGTTATGATTTTTCTAAGATTTGGCATAGCAATATGCAGCTCGAAACTCGAATTTTAGATTGAGTGATTTTTAGCCGAAACAACCTAAACGAGAATCGAAGATCTTGTTGATTGTAGTTTAACGGTAAAAAGACAGACGAAAACGGACGTCGGATGAAGAAGTTATGAATTTTTAACAGACTTTTCCTGTCCCGGCCTGTTAAAAATATAACTTTAAAAATAAGGTCAAAAATAGCCGACGGAGTCTAAACGAAAGTTTTAGAGCATGGTCTCACCTACGTGTGGATATAAAGAACGTCAAAAACGGAGCTCATATGCGAAAGTTACGAGTTTTTGAAGTTTGAAAATTCGGAGTACGCCCAACGTACTCATGTTCACGGTCTGAGGTTGGCCACGTAGCCTACTCCATTGCATGACAGCCATGTGTTCGT
This sequence comes from Lactuca virosa, assembly GCF_052849685.1. Taxonomy (NCBI): domain Eukaryota; kingdom Viridiplantae; phylum Streptophyta; class Magnoliopsida; order Asterales; family Asteraceae; genus Lactuca; species Lactuca virosa. The sequence goes on along the minus strand of NC_136430.1, from coordinate 376,109,604 downwards.
AGCTTGGACGCATCCGGAGTTATCCCTTAGTACGCCCAACGTACTCGATGTACGCCCAGCGTACTGATTGAAGAGGGAGTACGCCCAGCGAACTCTAAAGTTACGCCCAGCGTAACTTCTGGGATCAGCCACTATAATTAGTAATCGATGCCATCCGATTTTAGGTTGCAATTTTCATTCTCTCTCCCCTATACTTTCTTCAATATTTCAAAAATTGCCCCTAAGCCTATTATATCATCCTAGCATCGTGAGCAAGTCCTGGAGTGCCCGAAGATCCCGAGAAAAAGAGTTTTCGAGCCGAACCTCTGCCCACGTGAAGCCCGGTTTTTGAGAAATCGCGTCGGTTTCATCTGAAAATATTATTTTAAGAGACGAGGTGCTGCCCAATTATCGTCTTACCAAGTGAGTGTATAGTCACTTTCATCTTACACATAGATATGAAGTATTTTATATAAAATACATGTTATGTGTATATATATTGTTTGTTTATTTGAGATGGATGATGAATGAATGTTTTATACAGGTTTTAAACTGTATATATATTTTATATCTACAAATATGTTGGGTAAAACATTGGTAGATGAAAGATTGTTTTATACAGATTCTAAATTGTATATGTATTTTATATCTATGAATATGTTGGGTAGAACATGGGTAGATAAATAATGAGGGATGAAAGATGATATAGATGAATATTGGCAGCTGCGCCATAAATCTTAGGTGTCTTTGATTTAAGTGTTTACCAGTTGTAATCTATATATCCTGGCAGTTGCGCCTAATGGATAATATTTGCAGTTGTGCCTAATAGATACAACATAACATGGCAGTTGCGCCTAATAGATAATATTGGTAGTTGCGCCTGGTTGAGAACAACACAATCATGGCAGCTGCGCCTAAAGGATAATATTGGCAGATGTGCCTAATAAATAACATTGGCAGCTGTGCCAATTAGAGAATAAATGATGTTGTTGGCAGTTGTGCCTAATAAATAACATTGGCAGCTGCGCCATAGGCAAAGATGGACTTCGTGCTTATTTCTTAGGTTAATCCTTAGGAATGAATGAACGAGGAATAGCTGATTTCTTAGGGTGGATCCTTAAGAGTAAAGAAGATAATGGGGTTGGGAAATTGGGTTGATTGTTTGATATTTAAACATAATAAATAAATTTATTGTTGGTTGATGAAATTAATAAATTTATTATTTGTGGGTTGAAGACCCTATACGCTCACCAGGCTCCCAAGCCTGACCCACTCATCTTTTTATATTACAGGTAGTGGACCCAGAGCATAGTTGGATGACAACGAGGGATTTTTGGATTATAGGCCAGTAGTTGTAAATAACTGTTGTAAGGCTTATGATGTACTGTTTATACTTTTGGTCTGTATCGGAACATGACATCCCGAGGTTTTGATATATAGAGAAAATACATATTTCTTTAAGAAATGTTTTGATAAATTTTTATCATGTTTTGTTTTGGGGACAAATTTCGCAACATCTTTTAAAAGATTACTATGATTTTATTTTAAAAGCATAAATTAAATCGGTCTTTTATGGCCGAGAAATTTGGGGATGTCACATTTAGCATGTTCTTGAGGAGAGAGGTTGTTCTTGGTTGATGATACTTGAGAGAAAAGGGTTGAAATCTCATTTGAAAGTGAAGAAATGGAGTAAAAATCAGCTGAATTGTATATATATGTGAGGGTTCATGGTCCGACGGGGTTCACGGTCGTGAACCTCATACACGGTCCGAAGGCGATTACGACCGAGAAGATGATTACGGCCCAGAGGCGGTTCGCGGTCGAGAACGAGATTCAAGGCGATAAGGTTTGATTCCCGAAGCGATAAGATCCGATGAGTTTGCGGCCTGAAGCCTGATCACGGCCGAAGCCTGATCACGGCCACGTTCACGGCCCGAGGGTTTGCGGCCCTCGTATGCGGTCCGAAGGGAGAAGAAAGAAAAAGAATGTGAAGTTTCTCGATTCTAATAACTCCCTTCTTGAACAAATAACACTTTGAATACAAGGTGTAAACACTTAGAAAACGTTATTCTAACTTATTAAATATAGAATAAGATTTAAGTTAACTTTACAAGTAGAAAATAACGGGATGTTACATTATCCCCCTGTTAGAGAGAATTTCGTCCCAAAATTTGGATTACAACGATACAGAAAGACTAGGGAAAAAGATGTGGATATTTCTGTTGCATTTGATCCTCTCGCTCCCAAGTGAATTCAGGTCCCCGTTTTGCATTCCAGCGAACCTTCAGTATCGGGATACGGCTTTGTTTGGTTCTCTTGACTTCCCTGTCTAAGATTTCTACAGGTTCTTCCATGAAGTTGAGGCTCTTGTTTACCTCAATCTCGTCGAGTGGGATCACAAGAGTCTCATCGGATAAGCACTTTTTCAAGTTAGAGACATGGAAGGTAGGATGCATGTTACTTAGTTCTTGGGGTAGTCAAAGTTTGTAAGCTACAGGACCAATTCTAGCAAGAATCTTGAATGGTCCTATGTACCTTGGGTTCAGCTTGCCACGCTTTTAAAAGCGTATCATGCCCTTCCAGGGTGAGACCTTCAACAAGACGCGGTCACCAACCTGGAATTCCAAAGGTTTTCTCCTTTTGTCAGCGTAGCTTTTCTGTATATCTCTGGAAGCTTTAAGTCGCTCCCGAATTTGTACGATTTTCTCCGTAGTTTCACGAATGATTTCTGGACCAGTGAGAGTACTGTCTGGAACTTGACCTCTAGCTAGTTGCGTATCACCCATTTCAGCCCAGCATAGAGGTGATCTGCACTTGCGGCCATAGAGGGCTTCGAATGGAGCAACCTTTATGCTAGTGTGATAATTGTTGTTGTAAGAGAATTCGACAAGGGGTAAATGAGTATCCCATGCCTTCCCAAAGTCTATCACGCAGGGTTGCAACATATCTTCTAGAGTTTGAATCGTCCTCTCACTTTGTCCGTCAGTTTGTGGATGGTAGGCTGTACCGTGTAGTCTAACAATCTCTTTGAGGTAAGTTCGTGTTAGCTTATCCATCTTGTCGGTTTATTTTATTGGCAAGAAGTGTGTGGATTTGGTTAATCTATCGACGATTACCCAAATAGTATCATAACCACCCGATGTCTTGGGTAACTTAGTTATGAAATCCATTGTAATCCGCTCCCACTTCCATTCAGGGATTTCAAGTTGTTGCAATAAACCGGAAGGTTTCTGGTACTCTACCTCTACTTTGGCACAATTAAGGCACTTGCCCACAAAGGTAGCAATTTCGGCCTTCATGTTAGGCCACCAGTACCATTTCTTGAGGTCCAGATACATCTTGTCTGAACCTGGATGAATCGAGTATGGGGTTTTGTGTGCTTCATTCATAACTACGTCTCTGTAACCACCGAACTTTGGTGTCCAGATCCGGTTCATGAAACAATAGACTCCATCCTCCCTGATTTCAAAGTTTTTATCCATTCCTCTCAGGGTTTTACCTGCCACGTTTTCGGGTTTCAAGGCCTCGAGTTGAGCCTCTTTGATCTGTGTGCACAGATGTGAATGGATTGTCATGGTCAACGACTCTACTTGGCGTCCCGAGTATTCTTTTCTGCTAAGGGCGTCAGCTACTACATTGGCTTTACCAGGGTGATAACGAATCTCACATTCGTAATCATTCAGTAGCTCCACCCACCGTCGTTGTCTCATGTTCAGCTCTTTCTGGTCGAAGATATGCTGAAGACTTTTATGGTTCGTGAATATTGTGCATTTTGTGCCATATAAATAATGTCTCTAGATCTTTAGAGCAAATACCATTGCTCCCAGTTCAAGGTCATGTGTTGTATAGTTGACCTCATGTGTTTTTAGCTGCCTCGAGGCGTAGGATATAACCTTTCCTCGTTGTATAAGAACACATCCAAGCCCTTGATTAGAAGCATCACAGTACACCACAAAGTCTTCTGTCCCTTCAGGAAGTGACAAGATCGGTGCACTGCACAGAGCTCGCTTCAGCGTTTGGAATGATGTTTCTTGTTTCTCTCCCCAGCTAAAAGTTACACCCTTTTGCGTCAGGGTGGTAAGTGGTTTAGCAACTCGGGAGAAATTCTGAATGAATCTACGATAGTATCCAGCAAGACCTAAGAATTGTCGGATTTATGTAGGTGTTTTAGGTGCTGACCAGTTCTCAATTTCCTTTATTTTGGAAGGGTCCACGTGTATTCCCTCTTGACTGACCACGTGGCCCAGGAAATCTACCTTCCTGATCCAAAATTCACATTTTGAGAACTTCGCATAAAGTTTCTCTGTTCTCAGAGTTTGCAATACTTGACGAAGATGTTGGCCATGCTCCACTTTGCTTCTTGAGTAGATAAGGATGTCGTCAATGAAGACTATGATGAATTTGTCCAGGAATAGACGACACACTCTGTTCATTAAGTCCATGAACACAACAGGTGCATTCCTCAATCCGAAAGGCATCACTACAAACTCGTAATGACCATAACGAGTTCTGAATGCTGTTTTGGGAATATCCTCCTCCAAAATCCGTAATTGGTGATACCCGGATCTTAAGTCTATTTTCGAGAAGTAGCTCACACCTTGAAGTTAGTCGAACATATTGTCAATGCGAGGCAGAAGATATCGGTTCTTGATGGTAAGTTTATTCAGCTCGCGGTAGTCTATGCACATACGGAATGATCCATCCTTCTTCTTCACGAAAAAGACCGGTGTTCCCCATGGTGAGAAGCTTGGTCTTATGAAACCTTTGCTAAGGAGTTCGTTCAGTTGGCTGGATAATTCCTGCATTTCAGAAGGTGCAAGACGATAGGGGGATTTGCTACAGGGGTAGCCCCAGGGATTAAGTCGATTCTGAATTCGACTTGTCGTTCGGGAGGCACTCCTGGAAGATCGTTGGGAAATATGTCAGGAAAGTTGCAGACCTCAAGAATGCTCGCGATGTCTTTCACTTCTTACTTTTTGTCTACCACATGAGCTAAGAAAGCACAGTACTCCTTGCGAAGGTACTTTTGTGCCTTGATGCACGAAATGATCTGAAGGTTCGTTCCGGGTTTGTCGCCGTAGATGATAATAGTTTCGTTAGTTGGCAAGTTCAGGCGAATGGCTCTTTCGTAACATAGGATATTGGCATGGTTAGAGCACAACCAATCCATACCAATAATGACGTCGAAACTTTTGATAGATACCGGCATAAGGTCTATAAGGAAAGAAAAGTTAGTCAAGGTAAGGGTACATCCTATTTATATATCGTTGGTGTATTCGGATTTCCCGTTAGCCATTTCTACTGTGAAGGTTTCATTTAGTGGTTGGGAGTTTTGATTTAGCAGGTGTTTGAAATTATGGCTCACGAAGATCTTCTCAACACCACTATCAAATAGAATGCATGCATAAGTATTGTTGAGAAGAAACGTACCCGTCACCACCGCAGGGTCTGCCACAGCTTCTTCGTGACCCATTGCTAGAATCCTCCCAACTCCACCGGCATTTCCAGCTTTCGGACAATCTCTTTTGAAATGCCCAACATCACCGCATCCATAGCATGCTTGACCTACTCCAGCGGCAGATACTTGGTTAATCGGTTGGGGTGGTGATTTACAGAATCGAGCAGTATGCCCTTTTCTGTTGCAGTTACGACACTGCATTTCCCGGCAATTTCCGTTGTGGTGGAAATTGCACTTGTTGCATTTGGGGAGATTACCAGCATAGGGCTTAGCTGGTGCAGGGTTAGCAGGAACAACAGCAGGTACAATAGCAGCATGGACCGCCACTAATTGTTGCTTTTTCGAGGGTTCCTGAGAAGATTTTCCCTTCCTTTTATTCCAGGCTTTCTTGTTGTTGTTGTTGTTGTTATTGTCGTTGTTGTTCTTTCCCTTGGGTTGTTCTGGAGTAGCGACAACTAAGTTTTGACGTGCTCCATAGTCGATAAGGGATTGTGCCAACTCTTTGGCACTGTCAAAGGTAATAGGCCTGGAAGCAATAACACCTCCCTGAATCTGGGGTGACAGCCCCCAAATGTACCTTTCAATCTTTTTGCTCTCCAGAGCATCCATTTCTGGACATAGGATCGCTAAGGCGCAGAATCTATTTGTGTAGGTTGTTATGTCTAAACCAACCAAAGTAAGACCCCAGAGCTCTTGCTCGAGCTTCTGAATTTCACCCCGCGGGCAGTATTCCCACATCAACATTGTCTTCAAGTTCTCCCAACTTATAGAGTTAGCCACTACCAAGGTCAGTGACTTAACATGGCCGTTCCATCATGTTAGGGCTCTATCAGCAAAGGTACATACATCAAATTTGACTTTGCTACCCTTCGGGCAGGAGCAGATCTCGAAGACTGCCTCTGTTTTCTCAATCCATTGCCTTAACTCCATCACTCCTCCAGTCCTGTTAAAGGTCCTGGATTTGGCGTTCGAGAAGTCCTTGTAGGTACACTCCCGATGGTGCCCGTGACTATCACCTTGATTGGAGGGGTGTGCGCCACTCCCCGATCCACTTGCAACAGTGGTGGTTATATGGGACATAGTAGTTGCGACCGCTGCTGTGACCGCCGCCTGAAACATGGCAGCGTCAAAGTGAGGAGGTGGTGGCGGAGGTAGTGTTGACACTTCATTAACATGAGCACGCCTTGGGTTTCTCCGAGGAGGCATCTTTCACCTTAAGAATTATAAGATGAAAAGACAATCAGATATCAATAATGAACATGAATATGATATCTTTGAACTAAAACACTTAGTTCAATATGAATCTTGTAAGGAATTGAAAATAGAAGTCTACTACAAGTACAACCTGCAACAGGGTAATATGAATTTGAGTGGTTATTTTTCAAAGAGTATGAATATGCATGTCGATTGTATTGGTATATTAAGTACATAGAGTTTGGAAAACTTGACCTTAAACAGGTCTACAATATACCATAATACTGGGAAAATATCGACATTAAACCGACCTACCGAAAATGAAATTTTCGTGGTCCGTCTGAAAACCATGAAAAATAACGCTAGAACATATCCGAAGACTTAGACTATAACCAAAAGAGTAAGTAGTGAACGAGTATAGTATAATCTACTTCCTACTAGGTCCAGCCCTGGATTTGGCTAGCTGGCGTTCTATTTCACACAAACGCCTTTCTTGTGTTATTTGTCGTTCTCGTAGTTCTCTAACTTCGGCTTGGGATTCCGCCAGTTCTCTCAGCAAGAAATTAGTACGATCCCTTGTCGCATAATGATTATCTTCTAAGTTACGAATGCGAACGGTGTTGACTCCAGTAGCAGCATCAACCTGCATGACTCAGTCGATAGCAGCTCTTCCTTGCTCATCGTTACGCGCCACACGATGAACTAACACCGGGAGGGCTCTGTCTGTTGAGCCTCATGTGTCCAGATTGTAGAAGCTTCGGTCTCCTTGGTACGGATGGTTCTGACCCTGTTCATTACTCCACCTGTCTAAGTTTACTGCCCACAGAGGCGTCGGGCCTTGGAAGTTTTGTCGTGGATTGGGATTCTGGGCAACTGGTGGTGGATTATAGGCTTCTGATTCCGAATCAGTATCTTTAGGAAAATTCTCTGCAAAATCATCATCTAAGGGGATTTCAGGATTCTCTTCTGGCTCATCATCGAGCCATCCTCCATTTCCCTGATTGGGAAAGTACGGGTCTCCGGGTAGATGGAATCCAACCATTGTTATCTAAGCGAGAATAGGGATATAAGAGATATAGAATATAATTAGTAATGATAGATTGCAAATACAAATTTCTACGAAGGAAACTTACAGTTAACAGATAATGAATTCTGTTTGACATGACTTGTATTGGGTACTTCTATAACTACAAAGTGTATACTAACTATATATAACTTGGGTATAATAGACCTTCGATTAAATGATCCTGCTCTAAGTCCACAACCAAACAAGGAACATGAAATAAAGCTAGATCATATATTCTAAGTCTATAAAACTTTGATTATATATAACTGTAATATACACTTAATATTTATAGCTCTACCAACAATGGTTCTTTTGTTTTCACATACTTGTTCTTAATATATAGTGCCTAAAATACTCCTATAGTATTTTAACTTTATGTTCTGTTCTAGAGTTCTTTTGTATATGTATAGTTGGTACGTTTTAGACATGTCTCAACACTACCATCACTCCCAAACACATGTTGATCATATCTCAAACCAATATAGTTGATCAGGCTATATTGATCCCAGATATGATTACGTAACTGTCCAGGTTTGACTGCAGTGTCCAACATCCAAATACTTTTAAGTTGTTATGACTGTGATACTGTTCTTGTAGGTATGAGTGTTAGTATACTCTTGTAAAAATACTTAAATTTTAAAAGTATACTTGTAGTCAGAGCTCTTAGCCCCAAAGTATTTATAGTTTGTATATCTTTTATGAATTGGTATACTGAGTTCACTATAAACAATGCTCTGATACCAATCTATCACACCCCTAAACTAGACGGCGGAAACGTCTGGGGGTGGATGACTTAATTTGTAGTATCACAACACGTGCATTATAGTAATCAAAGTACAAACAACCATTGCATTAATAAGTATACGTTTTTACATGTGTTCAATCATTGTATATTGACACCAAAAATAGTTATCACAAAAGATAGAAGACATGACTCAAAACAGCTCCATCTTCTCAAAAGCACGGGTAGTACCTATCTACTGATTCCCTGAGAATACAAGTAATTTGAAAAGAGAGTATCAACATAAAGTTGAGTGAGTGCATAAGTATTTATGTTTGAAAGTATGTTTTCTATTTCTTGAATATGTAAAATGTTCCAGAAAATCCTATATTTTCTGATGTATATGGAAACTAGTTTTAATCACATAAAATCGTTCTGTTTGTAAACCAGTGTTTTGTATTTGTATAATCTGTAAAAGTGAGTGTGCCTGGCTTCACCAGCTGTTATTGTAAACTGAGATGTAATACTGTAAAACTGTATTTTTGTAAACTGGTACTTTGAAAATGTACTCATGTTTAGTTAATTATACACTAACCGTATTGTTAATATCTTTTTAATGAGTTATTATAACCATACTGAGACTAGATGGCCCGAAACAACGCTTTGAAGGCGTTAAAAACTGTTGATAACAACTGTCACTCGTAGGCGTGTATGTCCGGCTTGTAACAACCAAAATTTTCCAACCAATTTAAACTTTTCAAAAACAACCCAAATCCATTAATTATTACAAAAAGGTTCCCAATTAGTTTATTATCAGAGTATCCCAGAAACATCAACATAAAAATGAGGAGCGGTACGATCACGCCTTCGCCTTGCCACAATCTCCTGAAGTACCTGAAACAATACACTGAAACTGTAAGCCCGAAAGCTTAGTGAGTTACCCCCAAAATACCAACCCCGTAACCATACACATATCAAATCATATCATAATACAGAACAACCATGCATATCGAGTCTACAGTGTGACTGGTCCGCCCGCACCGGGCCTTCAGTCCGCCTGGTCCACTCTCTGAGTCTACAGTATAAATGGTCCGCCCACACCGGGCCTTCAGTCGGTCTGGTCCACTCCCCGAGCCTCGACACGTCTGGACCGCCCTCCTGGGGCCTTCAGCCTATCCGGACCGCTCGCTGGGCCTACGGTCTATCCGGTCCGCCCTGGGTATGTTGGCCTACAGCACAAAGCAGGACCCGCCTCAACCCAACCTCAGTCAAACCACCATGTGCACATAAAACAGTCAATCACATAATAATCCCCAGACAAACCGATCTATCAGATCAAACAGCATAACAACATCCTAACCAGGATACCGACCTAACCGGTCACTTAACATAGCATTACCCTATATACCAGGATACCGACCTTAACCAGGTCACTAACATAATACCATCCTAATTACCAGGATGCAGACATAGCAAATCAATACATATCAAATAAATTCCCGGATTCCCATCCGATAAAGGGCCGACCTTGGTGCCTTAGACCCTGTTGATATAGTGAGGATAACTCACCTTGCAACAGCCGAACCGAATCACGAAAGCACAAACCTGAAGCACTGCCTCCAACTTCAACACCTATCATCATCAATGATCCAAGGACATAAATATCCAAAAATTACCATAATACCCCTGAAGGTCAAACTGGTCAAAGTCCACCTTCCTTATTGGCCCTACTCGCCGAGTCAACCCATTGACTCGCCGAGTTCCTAAACTCAGGAAACTCTCATAACACGACTTAACTCGCCGAGTCACCCCATGACTCGTCGAGTTCAACAATCTCTGAGTCTTAACCTGCCCGACTCACTGAGTCACCACTTAACTCACTGCTCTGAGTCTAACCAGAAGAGGTTGGGGATTCTGCGTCGTGACTCGCCGAGTCCAAGAACAGACTCGCCGAGTCCACGACAACCTTCACTAGACTCGACGCGTTGTTCTTCCAACTCGTCGAGTCCAAGCTTATCATCAGAGGACTCGCCAAGTCACCCATGCGACTCGCCGAGTCACGACGCGACTCGATGCCTGAAACCCTGGCCCAACTCGCCGAGTCATCTCCCAGACTCGCCGAGTTCATACGTGCATTCCCATATTCGAGAGATACAAAGCTACTCCTTTGCTCCAAAAAATAGATCTGGGTCCCTAGAGTGCATTAGCAACATAAAGTTGCTACCTTTACGTGCTTCATGTCCCATAATTCCAACAACCATGCTAGAAAGGAACTTAACTCATGGGGAATGGCTTTTGCATAGCAACTAAAAGGGCTTTCTGCCTGTTTGATCCAAATAGAACTCAGATCTGGAGTTTCAACTCCAGATCTATCTCATGCACCAAAATCTCATCATATTATCTCCAAACAAACCCTAAACTCCATGAAAGAGGGATCTAGAAAGGAGAAGGCCAAGAATAACGATTCAGCGTCCAAACTGTTGGGTTTTGAGCATTCTAACACTCCTATGGTGTACATGCAACCCTATAAACCTTGGATCTATGTTTTCTCTATTATACATGTAAATATTAACTATTCCAAGGTTTCATCCTAACTAGCATATTATGAAGCACCTATACTACAAAGTTCTAGTTAGATGACATACCTTTTGATGTAGCTTGATGTCTTCAAGCTTTAAGAGCTTAGCCCCAATAGTGTGGAAGCCTCAAATGGAATCACAAATCACCAAAACACCTTGGAAGAACTTAAGAGAATATGTATGCACACTAAAATCGGCCCACTCTTATTTTCACACACTTGTGCCAATTTTGTGAGCCAAGGACCCCTTTATATATTATGGAGGATTATGGTTACATCCATGTAAACCCTAATACCCATGACCTTTCATTTACATAGGATCCATGGGTTAAAAGCTCCATGGACCATCCATGAAAGCTTAGCCCAACCTAAATGAACTTGGCCCATTCCATATATATAAGAGTCCATATTTAATTAGTTCTTTTTGATCACTTAATTAATTCTAAATTAATTCTTGATCAATACTAATTAAATAATATGATTCCATATTAATATATTAGAACTTATAATATATTAATATAAATCATAAATATACTATTCTCAAAAGACTATCCATATAAATTGTGTCGGTGAAGTGCAACCCAAATGGACCATGCCGGGTCGGGTCAAGTACATACCAAATATAGTTATGGACTTAGACATTAATCCAACAGTCTCCCATTTGGATAAGTCTAAAACTATTATTGAGTATGACTTCAAAACCTAACTGGCAATCGTAGCTCTTAAAGCCGCTGTCGAACTCTGACCTTGTCAATGACTTGTCCATTAGATAAGGGATCATATATTCCTCCATTCTAGATATCATATGGACTGAGACATGGATTATAATCATTCTCTCTGTCCATTTGTTGTTTCCCGATTTTCGATTTATGATGACTGACTGATTGAACAAATCAAATCAGTCCTGGCTTGGTCAAGCACTCACATGTGTCATCGCTAAATCATCGAGGGGCCCACAGATATCGCTTTTATCCCGAGGGTAAAAGGAATGGATAAACTTCGACTCATATGGCTTGTTCTACTACTTGTTGAATCATACACAAAGGCACGTTTTATAACATCGAGTTACCAAATGTGTTTTCGTGCAATCAATGTATAACCAACTCATAGTAACAACTCATATCTCTAGGTTTGAAGAATATAAGATATTATCGTCTCATGATCACTCGTGATAAAATCCATGAAGTGATTCAAATTAGCGCGGATTGAATCCAATACTCAGAACTTACGAGCACTCATGAGTGTTGTAGCACCACTTTGTCCACCAACTTGGACCTCTACAAACCAACCCATGACAGTCTTGATTCATATCTACTTCCAACATATGACCGACTGTGGATGGTTTGAATAACTTAATCAATCAGGAAGAGCGACTTAGTTATTCTGGAATTCAAAACATGCAAAGTGAAACACAAGAATAAATGAATCAAATATGGTATCAAACCCTATGAATATAAATAAACACTTTTATTTATCACCATACTGATTACTCATTATTCATTGTTTCGGTTTTATCGACTTTATACTTGAATTAAAAACACTAGTTGTCCCATGCTCCAAGCATGTACACTATGTTTTTCTTAAACAATAGCTTTTCCATACACCAAGTATGCACTCTATGTTTGTCTATGATCCTTACTTTGTGAAATAAACCAATTGAACATAATTTCAATGATTCTAATTTCACACTCCCAAATCCTTATTGAAAAATGTGAGAATTTCAAATTCCTATCATTTATCGAAATCTGTTTAGATTTTAAACTTATATGCAGTGACCCTCCTGTAATGAATATGTACAAAGTCACAAAGACTTGTCAACAGTCATTATAAGGTATTCCAATGGAGATCAACTCCATGGAAACTAAGTCTCATATTCAAAGTACATTGCTTTGGACATGCTTCTTGCATTAAGTTTTCTAATCTTACACAGATAACTTCCACCTATGGAGACAACTCCATATTCTTATTTTGACTATCACTTCTGAATAAGAGATGCCTCTTTTCAGAATATGTCAATATGGTCCTTCCAAAATTAGCACTATACTTCCAACTGTCCCTGAGCAACCAATCTTTGGTAAACCTCATATTGTCCTCGACAATTGCTTAATCATTTTAGTCATATCCAATTCTAGACCTTTTCCCTTCTTAATGCCTCTGGGCATTTGGAAAAATTTAGAAATGACAAATATTATAGCACATGCAATCGATCCTGTACCCAAAGCAAATGGTACACGATTCATGATGTCTCACATAAAGACATGATTCTAGACCAGTCTTTTGCTACAATATTTTTATTTGCCATGTTTTAAAAATTTTGACTATGAAGAGGGATGCCGTAATCATAATCGAATTTTGAGAACGCAATATATAGAATTTCCTTAAGTTGAACCAATCCAACATTAAATTCATATATATATATATATATATATATATATATATATATATATATATATATATATATATTCTTGACTAAAGATGATTAAGGTCTCAATCTAAGCCTTTAGAACTGAAATGAAGTATATCCTCTCCCTTAATTATAGCAAAACAACTTTTTTAATCCCTGCAGCCTCACGAATTGAAACTTTTGTTTTCTATAATTAACATTGCTAACTTGCAACACTAACAATAATTATCATGCTCCCACTAACATGATGATTATTAGCATAACACTTATGCTCCCACTAGCTTTGACATGTACTCAGAAATCAGCTGGACTTCTAGAAATCAATACTTTATTGACTTTCTTACCAAAGTTCAGATTTCTGATACGAGATGCTTTGATAAAACTTTATCAAAATCATACACCTTTCCTTAGATAGCATGCATGTGTGTCTAAACATATTCAGAACTATGAAAAGGGATGTCGTAATCATAGTCTCAATTGTTTAGACCTTTTGCCATCTGCTTCAAATCTACTTGGTGGAAGTGTTTCCTCACCATCATTTTCATGAATCGGAGAGAAACCTTATGACCCTTAGATTTTATGGTGTATGTGTTCTTATCCATGTGAATCGTCAAAACCATAGTCACAAGACAAGGATAATGACAAATCCAAACTCATATGGACTGAACTTATGCAATCTTAACTTCTTGCCACCTGGCAGTACAGGGCATGCCATTGCTTCCAAGTTGTTATGCAACCAATTGAGAACTTTCAGAACTCCTATGCAAAGCCAACTTTAACTGGAATGGGCACAGAATATGTCAACACGATAGGTTATAAACCTCAAGTCGTGTGCTAGTGAAGAACCTCAGGTTTTATTCTTGATTAGTTCTTGAAATTCTTTTTAGGATCTTTAAGACTCCCACTATCCTCTTGAAATATAAGACTATCTTGCCAAATATTCAAGAGATAGTGCGGATTCTTTATTAAGACAAACACTTCACACAATTGGCCTTAGTTGGTCTTTGTTTTATCCAAAACATCACAACTTACCAATTTCAAATGTACAAGAGTAGGACACTTTTACTCTTACATTTGACAAGTGTTTTAAACCTTTCTTTAAGATATGTCACTCAAGTTACAATCTTGGAGTATGACTCTAAGAATTGTTTTGGAACGAAGTATGACTCATCTTCCTGATCTAACCATTTCAAAAATTAATGACTCCTCTTCTTAGTCATAAGAATGCACTAAGATGACCTTTAGAGGACTAATTGTGATATGATTTCTAAATCATTAAGATGATCACAAACATGATACTAAAGTACTCTCCCATCTTTTCAGATTTGAGAAACTTTTATCTTTCTGCCTAATTTGATTCTTCCCATTCGTTCTGCCATACATTGAGACTTTTCCAATGTTTCAGAATTATACTTAAATTTGTAAGTATAACCATATTTACTAAACTTTAGTAAATCAAATAGTCTTAACGAGCTTTGTGGTGGACATGACCAGTGCACAAGAATGTGTACTCGATCCCTTTAGTCCTTCACTTGACTCACACATCCATGTGAACAAGTAATTAGTCTTGATTTTCCAATGCTTGAAAGTTCTCATTCATCATACTATTCAACTTGCATGATTCCAAGTTTCGGTCCAATTGAAACTTGGGTGATGAGGAACTTTCCTGATTTGGTAAATTTAGACACTACCACAAATGAAAGAATCAAATCCATTTTCCAATATTGCTGTCAGTGGAATCATATAAGCAACAATTTTCCACAAATGTCATTGTAAGGATACTTCAAATAAATAAAATTAAACAATTTTCTTTTATTTTAAAACTTTGCGGAAAAACTTATCCTTACAATCCACATGGAAAATCGTTGTTATCTATTCCTTAGCAATATATCATAACTTCTTAAGCAACTGCTCAAAATTCTGATGTGATCGAAATCCACCTTCGCGATCAGAATCAGCATATACTTCCTTTAAGATTTCTCTCTATTCTTTGATTCTTAAAACATCAACATGTGACCCAGTCACATCATGTAATGAGGATCTCAGAATAGAACTTAACAGAGTTAGATAATGGGCTCTACCTGATGTAGAGTCAAACTTATTGACTTTAACATCCTTAGGTAAATTTGGCAACTTTGCAATCAACGCCCCTTCCTTTGGCAAAATAAACATATGGACCCTTTGGTAATGGAACTATCTCAGACTTAACCTTTCTCTTTACCATTTGGTCAACCGGGTTGACTATGGCCAATCCCTTTCCATTGGGAAGAGAATGCTTTTTCTGGATTTCCAGTGTCACCATTGTCACTGTCCATAAAGTTTTTGGGAAGTTGATCTTCTAATCAAATTTGCTTTACTATCGTTTCAAATCATTGTTGATTCAGCAGCACCAAGCAAATAGATATGATCATTAAGGTTCATGTCATTGTCTGTTTCATAGTAGTCCCAAAGGAACTCACTATGTGACTTAGAAAGTGATTGAACATCCAACTTTCTCAAGACTTTGACACCCAACTCTCCCGGCTTGTCAATATGTGACTTCATCTCTAAGATGTGATCACACATAGACCTTGCTTGCCATTAGGGCTTGAGTGACCTTGAACTTGTGGGTTAGGGAGAATAATTGGAGGAGGTGGAGGAAGAGAAGTATGACTTCCATGAGCCAAACTCGGGAAGTCATATTCATTAGGAAAGCTTGGTTTGGGAAGATCATTGTTGTCTAAACCAGACATCAACAATGGGAGAAATTCACCTAAAGTTGATTTAAGTCCTTAATATAACACCCAATATGATATATTAAGGCTAGGACCCAACAAACTATTTTATAACTTGGAAGAGGGATGTCGTAATCCAAGCTATAAAATATTTGAAGGTAGGTGAATGACGATTCACCAATTTCCACCAAGATAAACGAAATGTATTATTAGGTTTTAATTGGTTTTGAAACTCCTAGATTCTTTTGAGATTCATTGAACTTTTCAACGGCATGTTTCAATCTCGAGTGTGCCCTTCAGGTTTTGTGACTGGGATGCCGAGGATCACAAAACAAGGTGTGAAGTAACCATGCAAATATACTTGGTACCCTTAATATTTACCCCTCAATCGATGTGCCGGTTAACCACACACGCTCCAACGATACTATGATAAACATTAAGTTACCCTTTTCCTACCTTGTTAAGTCCAGGTTAGTGTGCCGGTTAACCACACACGCTCCACTAACAGCTTAAACAAAGTGCAAAGTGTAATTTCATGG
Source organism: Lactuca virosa (assembly GCF_052849685.1). Taxonomy (NCBI): domain Eukaryota; kingdom Viridiplantae; phylum Streptophyta; class Magnoliopsida; order Asterales; family Asteraceae; genus Lactuca; species Lactuca virosa. Next base: position 376,092,951 of record NC_136430.1, on the reverse strand, counting down.
ATTAGCACCTTATTCACATTTTCCTAAGTAACTAAGATTGAGAATTTATAAGTGTTTAGTTACTTAGTATTTATCATTATACTTATAATGAAGGGAGAATTATAGTCCTTGTCCTACCTGTTCGGCTAACGACCCTCCACCGGTCAAGGAAGCGGTGAGTGAGAGTGGACACCCATTAAACTGCCATTTTATAGGCAGTAACCTTATACCCCCTTATAGACCGGCTTCGTGAATGAGGCCTACTAATGGTAAGACGACTTGCTCTTATACATATAATATATTAAACTTTTAATATTATAATAGTATAAGGGTGTATTTTAGACATTTAAAATACTTGGTGGTTTAATCTATTAATCAAACTAGACTTTTAATTTAATTAAACTCAAACCATATATTTATGGATTAATAATACTCTTTTAATTAAACGCTTTAATTAACTATTAATAAAGTCCATAAGAGTTAATTTGAACTATTCAACAAAACATCATAATTCCAATTATTAAACTCAAAATTAAAACCATTTAATTAATTGTTTAAGTTATGAACCCAAGAGTTTTAGAATTCAATTCTTTTTTTCATAAAAAACTTTTCTCAAATTCCAAAACTTGAGGGCAACTTTTGTAATTCTTGAAAACTTTTGGATTCCATAACTTATAGAATTAATGGTGTTTTATGATGAAACTTTCCATGTTCCATAACTTAAGAACAAGTTATGGAATTCTTTAAAACATTAACACCAAATTTTGTAACTCCATAAAAACTTTGAATCAAAATTTTTTTAAAAAAAAAAAACTTTCATATCCATAACTTATGGAGGTTTCAAAACACATAAGATCACAACTTTAAAAAAAACTTTTTGAGCTCCAAAATTTTATGACAAAATTTGTAACTCCTTAAAACATTTAGATCAAACTTTTAAAACTAATAAAATAATCATATCATTTTATCTTTTACTAAATTTGACCTAATTCGACTCATATAACAAATGATTCAAATTTTACAAATAATTCGTTTTTCACAAAACAAGTAATTATCTTAAAATTTGACAAACGTCATGTTTTTTTTTCCTTTTTTTTCAACTTGAAAATAAAACATTTGCATCAATATAACAGAAAACAACCCATGGCTCTGATACCACTGTTGGGTTTTGAGCATTCTAACACTCCTATGGTGTACATGCAACCCTATAAACCTTGGATCTATGTTTTCTCTATTATACATGCAAATATTAACTATTCCAAGGTTTCATCCTAACTAGCATATTATGAAGCACCTATACTACAAAGTTCTAGTTAGATGACATACCTTTTGATGTAGCTTGATGTCTTCAAGCTTTAAGAGCTTAGCCCCAATAGTGTGGAAGCCTCAAATGGAATCACAAATCACCAAAACACCTTGGAAGAACTTAAGAGAATATGTATGCACACTAAAATCGGCCCACTCTTATTTTCACACACTTGTGCCAATTTTGTGAGCCAAGGACCCCTTTATATATTATGGAGGATTAGGGTTACATCCATGTAAACCCTAATACCCATGACCTTTCATTTACATAGGATCCATGGGTTAAAAGCTCCATGGACCATCCATGAAAGCTTAGCCCAACCTAAATGAACTTGGCCCATTCCATATATATAAGAGTCCATATTTAATTAGTTCTTTTTGATCACTTAATTAATTCTAAATTAATTCTTGATCAATACTAATTAAATAATATGATTCCATATTAATATATTAGAACTTATAATATATTAATATAAATCATAAATATACTATTCTCAAAAGACTATCCATATAAATTGTGTCGGTGAAGTGCAACCCAAATGGATCATGCCGGGTCGGGTCAAGTACATACCAAATATAATTATGGACTTAGACATTAATCCAACACAAACAACTCTCATGGACAACCAGCTAAATCACATAAACATCCATACCTGGCCCCAACAGCCTCAGGCTGGAATTCCAGGTACATCTACGACGGGTCCAGCCATCCCCCTGACGGAACACCACCGCATACATAACTCATGACAACAACCATACTTGGATCCCAAGGATCTACCCTTGCATCACTTCCGAACTCCTCTGATTCGACATCAGTGCTAACCGTTCCACCACCTCAACGAACATCCAACCCGGATGTGCTTCCATACAACTGGTACAATCTGAGTGCTCACTATCAATAACTGAAATACTTCCGATCATCCATTTACACTACTGCTTTCCCTTCAGATAACCAATACTCCTTCCCGGAGCCACATACTTTTCCCTTCCATTCTTCAAGGAAGTCTACTCAACGACCTTTACCACATCACATGTGTCATGGTGCTAAAACTCCACTTTACACCACCCGTGCAGAGCAACTGCTACTCCCTAACTACCATATACTCCGAATCTGATCACACAGCTAACGAAGCCCATACACGGCCTCTAGCTAACTCCATCATCATGATCAATACTTGGGGCCAGACCTTATCGATTGTTATTTCACGGTGACACACTCACTCATTCTCGGCATACAGGTCTACTAACACATACAGAGTCTTCAGCATGACTGGACCGCCTCACCAGGCCTTCAGCCTACCTGGACCACTCTTAGAACCTTCAGCACGTCTGGACCGCCCTTCTGGGCCTTCAGCCTGTCTGGACCTTTCTTCGAGCCTTCGGCCTGACTGGTACGCCCACCGGCCTTCAGTCTATCCGGACCGCTCAAAAACTGTTGTTCATCACCCTGAACCATTCTTCCCGGGAATCTCTCCCATGCAGTCTGTTCTAGCCCTCTAGGGGTTCCGAACTCTAAATCCGTTCTATGAATTTTCACCCCGGCCTAATCCCAGGCCTCCCGTCGATCAACTACCTTACCAGAACCCATGGTCTGTTCCCTGCCCCATATGTCTTTCACCTGCTCTAACCATAACACACTCTCGACTAATGACACTGCTGAATCCAAACAGCTAACCCACCTTGGATGCTTGTTGATTCACCTGAGAATTTGCCAATTATCCCCACTTAGTGCACCAACTACTAATTACCAATGGCAAAATCGGCATGACTCGATCGACCCCACTTGGTATCGACCCCTTCTCCATGAACTCATTCCCTCAGGAGTGAGCAACCTCCACAGAACAACTCTCCCGTCATCGCACATCCCGAACTCTAAGGAAGTTCGAATCTCAACTGAACACCTCTCACATCGCAGTTGCTATTCCTTGCAGCGAGATCATATATCTTATCTTCCGACCATGAATCCTCTTGGACGCTAACCACTACAACTCCTAACTACTAAGATCCTCAATCATACTACGAATCATGCGGAAAAAGGCAGACAGATTTGCAATACCACACAAATAATAAGATAACAAGATGGAAACATACCCGCAGCTGCATCTGGCTCCACCCTGGCCTCCTCTGCTATAAGCTGGAAAACGCGTCCCTGAGCCCTCGGAGGCTCCGCTCCACCCTGACCCCCGCCCGTAATCCTCAAATTGGCCGGTGCTGGAGCCTGCACCGGTCTTGCATCAAGTTGTGGACAGTTGGCCCTCAAGTGTCCCACCTGATGGCAATGATAACAAATCCTCATATCCTGCACCGGGGCCGGCTGTCGTCAATCCCTCGCATAATGCCCCTCTCTCCCGCACTCGCGACACGCACCACCGGATCGGCAAACTCCGGCATGATCCTTCCCACACTTCTCATAAGTGTGGCTGCTCTGACCTCCAACCCTAGAGTCAACGGTTTTGGACCGTTTCGGCGCCGGCTGGGACTGCACCGGGGCCTGCCTCTGCTCTCGCAAGTGCAACTCAATCTCCAACTCACGCCGCCTGGCGGCCTCCTGCAACTCTAACAAGGTATCACATCTCTGCGTGGACACAAACTGTCGGATATCCCTCTTGAGCATACTCAGATATCGGGACATCTGAGCCTGCTCTGAAGCAAACTCCGGGCAAAACATCGCCCTCTCAGTGAACATCCTGGTGATCTCCGTCACCGTCTCTGAATCCTGCTTTAGCTCCAAGAACTCCTGAGCCAACCTCTCTCTCTCTCTCAACCCGCGGAACATAACGAGTACTGAACATCGCCCGGAACTGATCCCAAGTAACCGCAGCCCGCTGCGCATCAGAATAAGATCCCGTAGTCAACCTCCACCAATCCTTCACCCCGAGCCTCAAAAGGTTCAGAGCACACCTCACCCTCTGATCCGCAGGGCATGAACACGTGAAGAAACAACCCTCCACGTCAGACAACCATCTCATAGCAATGATGGGATCCTGAACTCCATCAAAGGTAGGGGCTTCGTATTATCGAAGTCCCGATACTAAAAACCTCGACCGGTTCCTCCCTCTGCCCGCTGCTACAGCCGCTGTAGCTGCCGCGGCAGCCGTCTCCGCAAGAGCTGGATAGCGCTCATCAAAGTACTCAACCATGGCGGTCTTGATCGACCCATACATCTCTAGCAACTCAGCCCTGAACATGGCAGCAACCTCATCATGCAGGATCTCGCGAATCCTGGCATCCAACTCATCCGCACTCATCTGACCAATGACCTCGGGTGGTACTAGTACATCCTGACCACCCTCTCCTGATCCCGATCCCAAACCGGATCCTGCCCCGAAACGTCTCGTAATCGCCATACTGCAATACACCAACAAGACCCTTAGACACATCACATACCCGCCCGGGGAACTATCTCATAACCGACACCCTAGAGAGTTGTGACTTCCTTGATACGCGTATGGGTCCTGTGCTTTCAGTAGTACGGGCCCATACTACCTTCCACACCTACCCATATTTGTCTCAAGTATCACCACAACACTCTAACCATATACACACACACGGCGAGCGCTCAATCCTCACTCCTAGAGGAAAAGCTGAATATCTCAAATAAGGAAAACCCTAGGCTAGTAGGCATCACATAATCAGGCAATTCTATCATGCAATTCCTGAAGATCACTAGCCTAGTACTAGCATGTTGTTCTAACATATCACATAAGCAAATAACTTGTATGGTATTTTGGGGTTACTTACTGGCTCTGGCTGATCGTACCATCTGCATCCTCCTTTACTTATTTCGAAAACCTTTTGAAAACCATTTTGAAAATCCCTCCTTGATTTGAGACTGGATTCACACGAATGTTCCTCCAATTCACTCAAACCAAGGCTCTGATACCAACTTGTAACAACCAAAATTTTCCAACCAATTTAAACTTTTCAAAAACAACCCAAATCCATTAATTATTACAGAAAAGGTTCTCAATTAGTTTATTATCAGAGTATCCCAGAAACATCAACATGAAAATAAGGAGTGGTACGATCATGCCTTCGCCTTGCCACGATCTCTTGAAGTACCTGAAACAATACATTGAAACTGTAAGCCCGAAAGCTTAGTGAGTTACCCCTAAAATACCAACCACGTAACCATACACATATCAAATCATATCATAATACAGAACAACCATGCATATCGAGACTACAGTGTGACTGGTCACCCCTCACCGGGCCTTCAGTCCACCTGGTCCACTCTCTGAGTCTACAGTATGACTGGCCGGCCCGCACCGGGCCTTCAGTCGGTCTGTTCCACTCCCCGAGCCTCGGCACATCTGGACCACCCTCGTGGGGCCTTCATCCTATCCGGACCGCTCACTAGGCCTACGGTCTATCCGGTCTGCCCTAGGTATGTTGGCCTACAGCACAAAGCAGGACCCGCCTCAACCCAACCTCAGTCAAACCACCATGTGCACATAAAACAGTCAATCACATAATAATCCCCATACAAACCGATCTATCAGATCAAACAGCATAACAACATCCTAACCAGGATACCGACCTAACCGGTCACTTAACATAGCATTACCCTATATACCAGGATACCGACCTTAACCAGGTCACTAACATAATACCATCCTAATTACCAGGATGCAGACATAGCAAATCAATACATATCAAATAAATACCCGGATTCCCATCCGATAAAGGGCCGGCCTTGGTGCCTTAGACCCTGTTGATATAGTGAGGATAACTCACCTTGCAACAGCCGAACCGAATCACGAAAGCACAAACCCAAAGCACTGCCTCCAACTTCAACACCTATCATCATCAATGATCCAAGGACATAAATATCCAAAAATTACCATAATACCCCTGAAGGTCAAACTGGTCAAAGTCCACCTTCCTGATTGACCCTACTCGCCGAGTCAACCCATTGACTCGCCGAGTTCCTAAACTCAGGAAACTCTCATAACACGACTCAACTCGCCGAGTCACCCCATGACTCGTCGAGTTCAACAATCTCTGAGTCTTAACCTGCCCGACTCACTGAGTCACCACTCAACTCACTACTCTGAGTCTAACCAGAAGAGGTTGGGGATTCTGCGTCGTGACTCGCCGAGTCCAAGAACAGACTCGCCGAGTCCACGACAACCTTCATTAGACTTGTCGCGTTGTTCTTCCAACTCGTCGAGTCCAAGCTCATCATCATATGACTCGCCAAGTCACCCATGCGACTCGCCGAGTCACTACGCGACTCGATGCCTGAAACCCTAGCCCAACTCGCCGAGTCATCTCCCAGACTCGTCGAGTTCATACGTGCATTCCCATATTCGAGAGATACAGAGCTACTCATTTGCTCCAAACAATAGATCTGGGTCCCTAGAGTGCATTAGCAACATAAAGTTGCTACCTTTACGTGCTTCATGTCCCATAATTCCAAAAACCATGCTAGAAAGGAACTTAACTCATGGGGAATGGCTTTTGCATAGCAACTAAAAGGGCTTTCTGCCTGTTTGATCCAAATAGAACTTAGATCTGGAGTTTCAACTCCAGATCTAACTCATGCACCAAAATCTCATCATATTATCTCCAAACAAACCCTAAACTCCATGAAAGAGGGATCTAGAAAGGAGAAGGCCAAGGATAACGATTCATTACCTCCAAAACGACCTCCCACTGAAGAATAAATCGAATCTCCACAAATCTCCTTGATCCAAGCTCCTTGATCTTCAAGACCTCTTCACAAATTACTTATCCAAGCTCCAATTTGCTTCCCAAGGACTCTCACACACGAATTTAGGGTTTCTGGATCTCAAAGGGTGCTAAGGGGGCTTAGGGGAGGACATTAAGTCCTTTAAATAGGGTGCAAACCCTAAGATTAGGGTTTTCCTCTTCCAGCACTGACTCGTCGAGTCCAGCCGCCGACTCGGCGAGTCAGGCCACTTAATCACGTGCCCGGCACTCGCTTCGACTCGACGAGTCAAGAGACCTACTCGTCGAGTCCCTTCCTTAATTTTCACATAACACCCTTCAACTTCTTGCTTCTGAACTTGGGATGTTACACGGCTGTAGCTAGCAGTCTGAGTGCGGGGTTGTCAATCCAAATATAGATCTATACACACTTGTTTCGATCCCCGACTAGAGATTCTGGTTATAATGTCAGGACTTTAACTATGTTGTTTAAATGAATAAACAACCTGAATCTATTGACTCATAAAAAGCATATAGACGTTAAGTGTGTAATAGAAGTGAAAATCCAATCATTCTGAAATAAATGATTGATCGTATGCTCCTGAATTAGTATTCTTAACATGTATTTGAAAGATGTATACTCTAGATTAGTTTTGAATCAAACCCATGTTCTTGTAAAATGGTGTACTCTAGTATACTTGGATCGTGAAATAATGTTTTATTAATCATAAATTATACCTATTATAATTTATTTGTACTTTCTGAATTGATACTAACTGTTCATGAATGTAACCCCTTGCTCGACATATTACAAAGGGTAATGAAATTGAATGAAATAACCTTTATATTTATATACATATACAAATATATATAACTAAAATTTAAACGACAGTCGAACAAATAACTGATACTCTAAGCCCACATCCAAACAAGGAAAAAGAAATAAAGCGAGTTATCAGTCCTAAGCCCTTTAAATTTTATTTATATAATATATATATATATATATATATATATATATATATATATATATATATGATTTTTGGGGAAAATATAAGTTTATAAAATCATTTAAAGAATTTAACATTTTGAAATACTTTTGGTGACTTGATGTCATTTTAACACAATTTAAAACCATTTGATTTGATGACAATTGAAATTCGTTTTGGTAATATATTTTGAAACCATTTGCTTGTAACACAAAATCCTTGTGTTAGACTTGTATTCCCCCCCCCCCCCCCTTAAAACTGTAAAAATTATGAAAATACGGGCGTATGAACTTACCTTCTAAAGGGTGATTCGATTGATGATTTGATATAGGATGTTTACTTCCACAAATGTAATCCCGTAGTAAAACAGGTCCTATATAGTAATTTGTATAGCATATATGCAACCAATTAGCTAATATAATCATAGAAATGATTAGAAACTGGACTAATTTTTAAGTATAACTTACAAATACGAGTGTTAGAAGCTAAAATGGAGGCTGAATGGAGTTCACGGCCAGGAGGGGTGTTCACGGCCCAAGAACATGAAGGGTCCACGGCCCTGTGTTCTTGATGAATGAAGAACACCTGCTGATCCTAAGCAAGTTTCTAAGAAGATTGAAAGGTTTTCAGTCGGGTGTTCTTCGTGTTCTTCGCGTGTTCTTCGTGTTCTTCGTGAAAACTAGTGAAATTATCGGGTTTATAAGAAGATTGAATGATGTTCTTGAAATGATAACAAGATCAAGAAAGGATACATGTTAGATCTTATGAAGAACTAGTGATTAACCCTTGAATATGATGAGAAAGGATGAATTTAGCATGTTCTTGAGGAGAGAGGTTGTTCTTGGCTGATGATACTTGAGAGAAAAGGGTTGAAATCTCATTTGAAAATGAATAAATGAAGTAAAAATCAGCTGAATTGTATATATATGCGAGGGTTCACGGTCCGAAGGGGTTCACGGCCGTGAACCTCGTACACGGTCCGAAGGCGGTTACGGCCGAGAAGATGATTACGGCCCAGAAGCGGTTCGTGGTCGAGAACGAGATTCGATGTGATAAGGTTTGATTCCCGAAGCGATAAGATCCGATGAGTTTGCGGCCCGAAGCCTGATCACGGCCTCGTTCACGGCCCGAGGGTTTGCGGCCCTTGTATGCGGTCCGAAGGGAGAAGAAAGAAAAAGAATGCGAAGTTTCTCGATTCTAATAACTCCCTTCTTGAACAAATAACACTTTGAATACAAGGTGTAAACACTTATAAAACGTTATTCTAACTTATTTAAGATAGAATAAGATTTAAGTTAACTTTACAAGTAGAAAATAACGTGATGTTACAGAGAGAGAGGCTAAGATTGTATGTTGTAGTGCATTCTTGGAAGGAGTTTGAAGAGCAAAAGGCTTGGAACGAGAAGGAGCCCTTGGATCCAGTGTTCTTTCAGTGTTAGCTGCTATTTGGAGGTAAAAAGCTATCACCTTGACCATTTGTTTGTTAGATCTCTTCACTAGGGAGTTTATGGACATTTCCACCTTCTCTTTGAGTCCTTTAGTTGTTTGAGCATGCCATGAAGATAAGACTTCAGATCTGGACCGTATTAGGTCCCTTAGGCCAAAATATTCAAGCTTTATCAAGCTTTGGCCAACTTTCATGCATTAAAACTCTTGTTGAGCTTTGGTTTGGCAACTTAGCCCTAGATGTCATGCATGAACGTAAAGCATGCAGGTTTACGTGGTATTTCAGACTTAGAAGGATAGATCTCGAGTATGGGGCCTTAGTTCTGCTTAAAAACGACTGAATGAGAGAATGGACTAAAGGGACTCGACGAGTTGGTTAGGGTTTTCCCCGATAGTCCGAACGCGTTACGAACTCGGCGGGTTGATGAGACAACTCGGCGAGTTGAGTTGGATTTTCCCGATTTTTCAGAAGGAACGAAGGAACTCGACGAGTCGCATAGATGCACTCGACGAGTTGGATCAACATGGATTGTTGACTCGAGTGTTGACTTCCATTGATTTTTAGAGTTCAATCAAGTTATGGATTATGGAGACTATGGAGGGGTAAAATGGTTTTTCACCCTTTCCGAGAGTTAGAAAAGGGGTTAGCTTAACATCTTTAGAGTGGTTGTTATAAAGTGTTAATTAGAGATGATTATGATACGTAGGCGGAGTCTAGACTGATCGTTGAGTACGAGACCTACTTGCTTACGTACAAGGTGAGTCTTCTCACTATACTTACCTGAGTGGTAATACTGTGTGACCGGAGGGTCGTATTTGAGTTATTGACCGAAGGGTCTTATTTGAGTTATTGACCGGAGGGTCTTATGTTCTTATACTGAGTTATTTGATATCATGCATTTTGTCTTTGTGATTTATGTTGTATCTTATTTTGTGCCTTATTGAGTTGGGACCGGAGGGTCCAAACCGAGTTGTGAGACCGGAAGGTCCTCACTGAGATACCGGACTGGAGGGTACGACACGAGCTGTGAGACCGGAGGGTCTTCACTGAGACACATGACCGGAGGGTCCTTATGGAGATATAGTCATGAGAGGCTAATTATTTGTGTGTGGTATTTTGGGGAACTCACTAAGCTTCGTGCTTATAGTGTTGTGTGAAATGTGTTTCAGGTACCTCTCAGGATTACGGGAAGGCGTCGGCTTAATTGTACACACCAGCTAGAGATTATGTTTTTGAGGATTCTGGGATATTGTCAAACATTATTATTGACTTGTGTTTTGAAAAAATTATAACTTGAGTTTGGGAAATGTGAAATTGTGATTTGTATGGTTTTTAAAATGAAAATTTTATTTGAAAACTTAGAGTGTTACATAGACAAACCTTGCAGCACTCGTGTATGCTAGCCATACATAACACTTGACCCTATAGACATTCAAATATCTGATCCTACCCTAAGCCCTTCATCAAACAAGAACAGGAAATAAGGTCAAACCAAACATTATCATGCTATAAGATCTTAGTTATATATAACCATGATGCATACACTAAGAAATTACAGTAATGATGTCAATTTCATAAAAGAAAGGCCCTAGGCTATCAGGCATCATATAATCAGGCAATTCTATCATTCAATTCCTGAAGATCCCTAGCTTATCACTAGCATGTTGTTCTAACATATCACAATAACAGTCTGGTATTTTGGGGTCTACTTACTGGCTCCGGCTGATCGTACACATCGCATCCTCCTCGGGTCTTTTGAAAACCATTTGAAAAATTCATTTTGAAAATCTTTTTCCTTAGTTTGAGACTGGATTCACGCGAGTGTTCCTCCAATTCACTCAAACCAAGGCTCTGATACCAAGTTGTAATAACCATAAAATTTTGAAAATTTTAAAACTTTTAAATAAATCCAAAAACCATCATTGTGTACAAATTGTTTTCAAAATAAGTTCAACATCAGAGAAATCCCAGGAATCATGAAACAAAATATGAGGAGGTGCACGATCACGCCTTCGCCTTCCTGCAATCCTCTGAGGTACCTGAAGCATATTCCAAAAATATAAGCCCAAATCTTAGTGAGTTCCCCCAAAATACCAACACAATACAAAAACCAGAATAACAACACAAACATCATGCATTCAGAGCCTTTAGTCTGAATGGAACGCCCCACCAGCCTACAGTCTATCTGGTATGCTGACAGAACCTACAGCATGACTGGTACGCCACATCGGGCCTTCAGCCTATCTGGAACGTTCTCTACACCTTCGGCCTAACTAGTACACACTGGCCTTCAATCTATCCGGGACGCCCTGGGCCTGTTGGCCTTCAGCACAAAGCAGGACCGCCTCAACCCACCCGCTATCACACATCATCATATATCATATCAGACACTAGCTAGCATGCACAGACAATCATACAAGCCTAACAGATCATTAATCATAGCATCATCCTATATACCAGGATACAGATCTAACATAACACTACACATAGCATCATACGATAAAACAGGATAACAATCCATAGGGCCGACCTTGGTGCCTTAGACCCTGTTAGTACAGTGAGGAAAACTCACCTCATAAGCAGTGTTAACTGATAAGATCCAACTCCCAAATCTCAGCTCCTGACTCAAATGCCTACAACCACCATGTGACCAGTTCCATCAAACACCAAAATGCCCTCAAAAGTCAAACTTGGTCAACCTGGTCAAAGTCAAAGTCAACAATCAAGGTCAACAATCCATGTTGACCCAACTCGTCGAGTGAACCTGCTAACTCGTCGAGTTCCTACAGTATTCATAGAATTCGGGAAAACCCTAGCCAACTCGTCGAGTTGGCTGGAAAATTCACCGAGTTTTCCCAGCTTAACACATTCAGTCCTTTTTCATCAAGTCTAATGCTTAAAAATGTAGATCTGATACCCAAGGGCTGGAAAACCATGTAAAGTTCCTAACTTTACGTCCATGCATGTCACAAAGTGACTCCAAAACTCAAGGAAGGCTTAATAACGTACCTAAAGCATAAAGGAGGCCTAGAACTTGTTAAAGCTTGAAACTTTAAGTCCAATGAGGCCACAAAACGTCCAGATCTGAAGTGATAACTTCATGAAATACTCAACCCATGAACAATCCCAAAAATGAGCCAAATATGACAATAAACTTCCAAGGAAGAGATCTAAGCAATAGATAAGCAAGTTGTCGACTTTTTACCTCAAAAGAACTGCAATACTCAAAGAGTTTCTGGATCTGAAGCCTTCCCTTCAATCTAGACACTTCCAACCACAAGTTCCTTCAAAAGAACACCAAAAGGACCAACTATTCCAGCTCACACACTCAACTTGGGATAGGATGCACGAAATTTAGGGTTTCTGGACAGAGGAGGCAAATAGGGAGGCCATTCATGGGAATTAAGGCCTTTAAATATGGTGCAACACCCTAAAAATTAGGGTTTCATAATCAACCACCAACTCGTCGAGTTTTCCTCTCCAACTCGTCAAGTTTGTCCAAAAAGATGCGCGACCCAAGGCCTTTCAACACGCCGAGTTGAGGCCATCAACTCGACGAGTTCCAACGGAATCTTTCCTTTTGAATAAAATTCTCATACCTGGAAATCGGGATGTTACAGTTAAAGGATTCAAGGATAAACTAGATCTGAAACACGAAGTTATAAGTCTGAAATAAGAACAACTAGAGGTTCTTTGTTGGCAACTTGAAGAAAGTAAGAAAATGATAGCAGAACTAGAAGAAAATGCTTCAGAAACTAAAGAGGTGCTTGACACTTTCAGCCCTTAAATTTAATAACATCTATCATTATTGTTTTTAGTGTTATTTGATTTTATTTTTATTTAGGTTATTTTATTTATTTATTATTTAATCACTTAAGATTTATCGAATGTATTTTATTCGTTCTATTCACCGATATAATTCTTTAGAATTTTTATCCAAAATTATAAATTTTAACTCGTTTACATAATTACTAATGAGAAATAGGGTGTTATACTTTTATTTTTAGCAGGGTTTGGGTCGGATTGAGTTTGACCGACTCGGTCAATGTGTTGACCACATGTTGACTTAACGGATAAGCTCGCAAAAGCCTCTAAAAGCCTCCGGGAAAGCGTTGTTGGAGAGCAAGGTATCGTAGCTAGAGTTTTTGACCGAGTCAGAACATGTAAAAAATAGTGTAACGTGATGAGGATGCAGTTGTCACTTTCTGTGGAATGCCTTATAAGATTTCTACGACTATAAACATAGCCCTCATGGAGTCGTGTTCCAAACACTAAAAATAAATATTTCTCTTGGTTATCCTCTCTCCCTTTGCATCTCTGCATTCTTCTTGTTTACAAATAATAACTTTGTGTTTATCGGTTCTTCCATAACTATTGGAACAAACGAGAATCTGCACAATATCTTGGGAGATTATGTTGACGGTTACAATATTTCGAGCGTGTAAATTCTTTTAAGGACATGAGTTTTTCCATGAAGTTACATGTCTAGAAATCTCTAATCTCCAGGCTAGTTTTACTTTTCTATCTTGTATTTTAATTAGTCTAATAACTGGAGAGAGTTTTATTCTATAATTGTTATAATCATATCCGATCACGAAAGATTATTCTGGTTTTTTAGACCAAAGTCAGTAGTAGTAATAATAATAATAATATAATAATAATAATAATAATTAGGTTTATTATATATTGTGACGGAAATTATCGACGTTATAACGACTAGATATTTAATAATATTAATATTAATTATTCGATCATTATATTTTGACAGTTCAGTAACTAGCTTAAATATTAATTATAGGCTAAAATTCAACAAAGCATGTCATGCTTTATTTTATAAGCCATGGTGTAGGACTTTATGCGAAGATTTCATACACAATATGTCCATTTAGGACTTTCAACAAACAAAACTTTTGGTTGTAGGAGATTGAAGAATGACCTCACCTAAGCCATGTGCCCTTAGATGGACTTTATCGATCTTTTGACTCTTGTAACATAACATCGTATTAAATTCTAGCTCTTGTGTTTAAATGTCAAACTTTTAATCTCTTTGGTTTGTTACAATAATAGATAGGTATTTTTGTGGATCTAAGCATAATATCAACTCTCTTTAATGGTCCTAGAATAAGTTTAATTAAAACAAACCTTGTTTAAAACTGTTTATTGGCTGCATCAGTCGGTTGAATTGCCGGTAACATCAATTATTAGTCATTGCAAAATTCATTTCCTTACGTCCTTAGACCCTTGTCCGCTTTTGGAAACTCTCATATTCTACTTCAAACAGTATTTTAAACAAAGTCAGACGACTTCTTAATATTTATAATGTATTTCTCATATATAGAAGTATAAATTACTTATAGCACATTTGGTTAAGACTTAAGACACATATTTTGAATCTGCAGTGTCGGTTTTGACTTTTGATAGAAATCCAAAATTAATGTTTAGCTTAATTGGTTGAGATGCATGATATATGTTTGGATTGGCTTGATTTCTGCATTTATTTCTAGAAGGACATGAGTATTGGATTTTCCATCCTTGAGTGCAAATGTTATAGGACGTTGATGCTTATATGATCCACTCATGTAATCATTTGGTTAAGCCTGCTATATATGGTTCGATTGGTGCTTTCAGTAGTGTATTCATGTCGGTAGAATATTACTATATTAGGCAAGTTGTAGGTACAATATTATACACGGTGCCCATATGGTTTATGAAGTTATATTGCTTGGAGCATCTTAAATACTTCTTACTTGTGCATCATATTGCTTCTCAAGTTCTCATCTTAGTTACGTGCTAGTACTTTAGGTTGTTCACAAACTTCACATTCTAATCAGTAATGATAGTTTTTCTATCTTTGTTGCGTACTTGATTCATTCATTAATTGCACTCAACTTATTCCCTTAATGACTTAGGCAAACTCAATTACTTTCTTGTGTGCAAGCTACATTTCTCAATAGCATCATGGACCAGTTATATGTACTATACATATATCAATGGTGATTTGACATCACAAATAATAACATACATAAAAGTGGTTCTTATAACATTATGAACCAATTATATGTACTTTTCATATATCAATGGTGATTTGACAAGATGAATAGTAAACATTGTAAATGGTTTCTCTACAATTGTCAAATTATATAAATGGTCTTTTAAGTATGATAAATAAGGGACAAAACTAACTTTTAGATTTAATCATGATATATAAATTGTTTCGTTCATTTTTGTAGTGGGGGACAATGTGAACGATATTGCTTTAGACTACAAATGGTAGGGTGAAGATTTCATCAATGATATCAACTTTTTTGGGTTATTAAGTTGGTTGTTTCGAAGTATATGCTACATATAATAAGATCCATTTGTTTTTTCAATATCATGGATCAAACAATCAAACATAGTTATGAAGATTATTAACGATAATGATACTATTTATTTTCTTAGTTTAGTAACTAGTATACCTCCAAATACAGTACAATTTGTTTTTAATCATGTTCTGAAAGGTAGTGTTAATCAATTTGTTCTGGTGGCATTCGGTGACGGAAGTAACCAAATATATAATTTATTAGCTAAGACATTGAATCTGGTTCCTTGGAGGGTATACTAGATGGATGAACACATATATTAAGTGACTTGCAAGAAGGAGGGTTTAGTCCATTTACAACAGAATATTTGTATATGTAGAAAATGACAATTAACTGGTATATTGTATGGCCATACATTAACAAAATACTTGTAAATGTAAGAAATGACAATTGACTAGTATATTGTATGGTCATATAATAACTGCCTTAAAAATATTGAGATAGAAAAACTATAATATTATTTTTCTATTTTTTATTTTTATAATTAATTTAAGTTGCTTAGTGTGATTTCTATGATTCTATCGTAACATTTATTACGTAATACTTGGTATAAATCTAAATATATCATTAAGACCATCTCAGTTTATCTAAATAATAATATTTAGACTCGATCCTTGCACAGATAGGGTTTGGGAACAAATGGAGGATGTGGATTTGGGGGTGTTTGAACTCATCGAGGGCATCTGTTATCATTAATGGCTCTCCAACGAAAGAATTCTCTATATCTAAAGGAGTTAGGCAAGAGGATCATCTCTCACCATACTTATTTATTATTGCCATGGAGAGCTTAAACGTAGCTCTTAAATCTGCTTGTGATAAGGGGATTTTCAAAGGGATACAAACCCCTGGAAATGGACCAACTTTATCTCACTTATTCTATGCGGACGATACGTTGTCTATTGGTGAGTGGTCTCGAGCTAATCTCAAAAACCTTGCGCGAATTCTAAGATGTTTTCATATATCATCGGGCCTCAAGGTAAACTTTCATAAATCAAGAGTTTTTGGTATTGGCGCTGCTTTGCAAGAAACTGAGAATTGGGCAAGCTTGTTGGGGTGTGAAGCTGGAGTTCTCCCTTTCAACTACCTTGGGGTTCCGGTGGGAGCCAATATGAATCTTATAAGAAATTGGAAGCCCATAATTAAGAAATTTCATTCCAAACTTTCTCTCTGGAAGGCCAAAACCCTCTCGTTTGGTGGTAGATTAACGTTAATAAAGTCAGTTCTTGGTAATCTGCCCACCTACTACTTATCCTTATTTAAGGCCCCGAAAGGTGCATTAGACGAGATGGAGAAAATTAGAAGAACTTTTTTATAGGGTGGATGTGATGACAGTAAGAAGATACATTGGGTGGCTTGGGATAAAGTCCTAGTAGATAAAAGTGATGGTGGATTAGGTGTGGGATCTATACAGTCCTTAAACTTTGGGCTACTCATGAAATGGTGATGGCGGTTAAAAAACGAGAAGAACTCTCTTTGGGCTCGGGTAATCCACGGGATTCACAACTTGTCGAATAAGCCCTTTGATTACTTATCTCGGCAAAATGGCAGTGAGGTATGGATCAACATTGGATGTATTAAAGAGGAATTGTTGAAGTACGGATTGGGAGTTCACGATGTGTTCAAACAGGTAGTAAAGGGCGGAAATGAAACTCTATTCTGGTATGAATCATGGTTAGGTTCTGGGAGCTTAAAAGCCAAATACCCTCACCTATTTGAGCTGGAAACCAGGAAAAAGTGTTATGTTGTTGACAGAATTTCAGAAGCAGCCATCTCTTGGAATTGGAAGTCTCACCCCCCCTGATTTTGGATTAGGGCCAGTTGTGCAAGCACTAACCAATGACATCTCTGGTATTCGTTTAACTTTGGGAGATGACCATTATAGATGTAAGTTAACGGGTGACGGTACGTACACTGTTAGGTCAGTTAGAAAAGTTATTGACAAACCCCCTATCACTACTACGGGCACAATGACAATACAGTGGTATAAGGTGGTCCCAATCAAGGTGTTATGTTTCATTTGGAGAGCTGCACAAGGTAGAATACCCGCAATCGTTGCTTTGGAGATGAGGGGTATTAAGGTCAACTCACTGTTGTGTAGTGCGTGTATCGGACAACAGGAAAGTGTAGACCATGTTCTCATTGATTGCCCGTTTGCGTCCAGAATTAGGAGCAATATCATGAGCTGGTGTGGTGTAACGCTTGATCAAAGTTTAATAAGGAATGCTGGAGATATTCTTCAAGTTATAGTTGCATGGGGATGTTGTCCGAAGAAAAGGAAACTGCTAGCTATCATATGTTATGGAATGTTATGGAATCTATGGTGGTTCCGGAAGAAACGATTATTTCAAAAGGAAGGTATCCCATTGATGCAAGGGACTGAATGTATTAAGACTATGGTTTTTTGTTGGCTTAAACATAGGGGTAAAAAGGTAATTTGTAATTGGGACGAGTGGTTAGTGTCCCCTTTTATTGGCTTGTAATAGTCTAACTCTTTTGTATGTTGCTCTGGGTCCTCTTCTAGTTACTTGCTAGTTGAGGTTTTCTCCTTTTTTTAATATATTTGTCGTTTCCAAAAAAAAAAAGATCTACATAATAATATAAATTTGTTTCAATTCGACAAATTATATTTTCTTTATGTTGTTATAGAGTACATTTTTCGTATATCATACTAATGAGATATGAAGTTACTAGGACTTTTAAATCGACAATAATTTAATAAATTGTATATCATTTTCTGTTAAACCTATATCATAAACTATTAAACTTCATCGAATTTCAAAACAAATTACACTTATAATCTTTTATGTAGTTTTTGTTGTATCCTGCGGGGTGCAACACTTAATTATTAATAAATATTGCTTTCATAATTAATTTTTACATACTATCACAGATGTTCTCAATTAAACTTCAAATGACGTGACCCTACGGTGTTCGAGTATAACTTTTGGTAAATAATAATAGATAGATAAGTTTTGTTTGAAAACAGATATAAATATCAATAGATAGTTTGTGTTTTAAAAATCTTGTAACGTTCTATTAAAATATTTTAGTAAACAAAATTCAGGTTTAATAAACAAATAAATACAGCTTTTCTAATTCGTTTCATTGTATATACACATATACATAGAAAAGAATTTGCTGTAATTGTTTACTAGATTATGACCGAAACATAAATTAAATAAATATCACATTAATAGGTGATATTGTCTTAGGTGAAATTTGAATTTTGATAAAGATGAATTATTTGTTGGAAATTTGGGTGAAAAAAGAAAGTTGATGGTTAATTTTTTGGATAGCTGTAAGATCTTGTTATCATTTTCCTTAAAAAAAATTGTTTCTTCTATCTAGGAATCCCCAGATAATTTTGCAAGATACTTGTACAACAGGACACTTAAAATCTTAAGCGTAATAAGTTAAACTAAAACTGGATTCGTAATTAAGTTGTTCCAAATCTTCGGAATATCAAAAAGGGGAATAGAATTCATATTTATACTAATGATATCCATAAAATGGATAAGGTTTACAAAAGACAAAATTGTAAAAATGGTCCCTGTGGTTTGCCAATTTATTTGGGTAAGGTCCAAAAAAAAGTTTATTAGTAAAAAATGTCCTTATTTGATGGTTTAGCTGTGGTTTTGGTCCCTATTTCGTTAACTTTAACATTTTGTTGTTAACTTTTTTAAAATAACAATTTTACCCTCAGAAACCATTTTTGCAGTTATCTTTTTTACCAGATTACAAGGACCATTTCTGCAATTCTTCTTTCTAAATTTATTAAATTATTATATATTAATTCTTCTTTCTTTTTAATTTTATTGAATTATTATACATTAAATTTTTTTTTAATTTTATTTTTATTGGATTAATTTTTTATCTGATTATTATATATCAGTTAATTCTATTTTTACTATATAATATTTATATATTAATAAATATTATATTATTTTATTATTAATTTCTTTTAACTATTTTTTTAAATTATTTTATTGGATTATTTTTTTTAAAGTTATTAGATTTTTTTATTGGATTATTACATTTAATTTATTATATTCTATATATAATAAATAATATTTTAGTGGATCATTAATTTTTTTTAAATGTATATTATTAATTCTTTTTAATTTATTGGTTCTACCACAAAGTCTTCGGAATACGCAAAAGCACCACATCCCATTGTCGAAACTCGTCAGGACCACTGCTAATCACCTTTATCGGAGGTCCGACAGAAACACTACCAACCTATTTCACCCAACGCCGCTATCCAGTAGCCACCTGCGACAACCTCTTCATAATCCGTCAGAATCCTTTATATTTGCCACTAAGCCGATCTTTTTCCACTAGAACCATCACTATTTGAACCACCAAGAAGTCCAACCCAAACACCCCTGTCAGTTCCTCCATTTGTTGCATTTTACCAGCTTATGCCACAAAATCATACTACCTGGTCAGTTCCTCCATTTGTTGCCTTCCACAAAACCCATGCACAACCTTATAACATCAAAGCTTCAAGTCTGCACTATCTGAAAAGATTTAGCGGTGGATCTGGTGGTTTGAAAAACCCAATATCTAACATTGTCGCCATTGACGACAGTGTGGGTAGTCAATTGGTGTAGTTTTGGTTGAGAATGACGGATTGTAGGCAACGATCGACGATTTCCGACAAGATGATGTAGCGGCGCAAGGTAGTAGAAAACAACGAATTGAGGAACTGACCAGGGGTGTTTGGATCGGACCTCCTTAACACAATATTGATTGTAACAGAAAAACGACCGACTTAGTGGCAACCAATAATGTGTTAATTCGGATGTTTTTTGTTACAACCAATACTGTGTTAACCACCAGGAGGTCTGATCCAAACACCTATGGTCAGTTCCTCAATTTGTTGCTTTCTACCACCTTGCGCCGCCACTTCATCTTGTCGGAAATCGTCCATCGTTGCCTACAATCTGTCATTCTCAACCAAACTACACCAATTGACTACCCATACTGTCACAATGGCGACAATGTTAGATATAGGATTTTCAAACCACCAGATCCACCGCTAGATCTTTTCAGGTAGTGCAGGCTTGAAGCTTCGATGTTATAAGGTTGTGCATGGGTTGTGGAAGGCAACGAATGGAGGAGCTAACCAGGTAGTTGTGGCGTAAGCTGGTAAAAGGAAACAAATGGAGGAACTGACAGGGGTGTTTGGGTTGGACTTCTTGGTGGTTCAAATAGTAATGGTTCTAGTGGAAAACGATCGGCTTAGTGGCAAATATAAAGGATTCTGACGGATTGTGAAGAGGTTTTCGCAGGTGGGTACTGGATAGCGGCGTTGGGTGAAACAGGTTGGTAGTGTTTCTGTCGGACCTCCGATGAAGGTGATTAGCGGTGGTCTCGACGATTTTCGACAATGGGATGCGGTGCTTTTGTGTATTCCGAAGACTTTGTGGTAGAACCAATAAATTAAAAAAAATTAATAGTATACATTTAAAAAAAATTAATGATCCACTAAAATATTATTTATTATATATAGCATATAATAAATTAAATGTAATAATCAAATAAAAGAACCTAATAAATTTTTTTAAATAAAATAATCCAATAAAAAAAATTAAAAATAGTTAAAAGAAATTTATAATATACTAATATAATATTTATTAATATATAAATATTAAAAATAAAATTAACTGATATATAATAATCAGATAAAAAATTATAAAAAGAATTAATGTATAATAGTTCAATAAAATTAAAAAGAAAAAATAATTAATATATAATAATTTAATAAGTTTAAAAAGAAGAATTGCAGAAATGGTCCTTGTAATTTGATAAAAAGAGATAACTGCAAAAATAGTCCCTGAGGGTAAAATTGTCATTTTAAAAAAATTAACAGCAAAATGTTAAAGTTAACGAAATAGGGACCAAAACCACAACTAAACCATCAAATAATGATCTTTTTTTCCTAATAAACTTTTTTTTGGAACTTAGCCAAAGAAATTGGCAAGGGACCATTTTTGCAATTTGTCTTTACAAAACTTTTTATAGTCACAGATAGGGATGAGCAAACGGACCGAACCGGCCCGACCAGGGAACCGGCTGCAGCCAAAATCAAGAATCGAACTGGCCCGGCGGTTCTACCGGTTCCGGGTCCGGTTTTTTCCGGGTTTTCGATTTTGGAACCGGTCTTCGAGAAATAACAGCGTATTTTTGGGTTACTGTTTCGGTTTATGCCCGGTTTTTGTCGGTTTTTGTTTAGTACATATTTGTGTGCACTAATTGTTTCATGAATGGTCTATAGATTTTGTTTATAATTTTGTAAAAGTGTTCGGGTTTTTGTTTAGTACATATTTGTGGTGTGCACTATCATTTAAGATTGAATTAGAGGCTATTTGGTTGAAAGTAAATGATTCACTTTAAGATGCTTAAATGATATAAAATCTTGAATGTTTGAAAGGCTTAGAATATTTTGAAATTGTTTCGTAAAGTTGTTGAATGGATCAACTGAATGAGAAATTATCATTTTGAAATTCTGACAAAACAACTTCAAAGAACTAATTTATTTCACAAAATTACAAATTCGACCGTGGGTTTTTTTTTGAAGATCGCTATTTTTTTTATCTATGTCGACGATCACTTTTTTTGTTTACGTCCAATTCCAAATCAGAAGTCCAAACGGCTAAAAAAGGCATGGGTTTTTTTTAAAGATTATCCGGTCTGGTTCCGGTTTTGGGCCGGTTCCAACGACTGGTTCTTACCGGGTCCCGGTTCCAAAAATTGACGAAATTATAGTATCGGTCCCGGCCCGACCGGTTCCATCGGGTTCCGGTTCCGGGACTGGTTCGCCGGTCCATATGCTCATCCCTAGTTACAGAAGTTACAAAATCGCATTCAGAAATTTATGCAAAAAATGTGTAAGACCAAAAAGTTCTTTTAAGTCCTTAACCTTCGATATGGTAGTTAATATTTTCATTTATACTTTTTATTCATCCACTTAAAAACGATACGATTAGACCTTTTATATTTTTCATCATGATTCGTTCTCTTTATTTAAAATAAGGATATAAACATAAATTACCTTGTTTTTTACATTGATGAATAAAAAACAGAAATGAAAACATTATCTTCCTATGATAGTCAAATTAGAAGTAGTTTAGAGTGTTCATGGATCGTCCTTCTAAAAACTCAACCACAACTTATATGTTTAATTTTAATAAAAACCCACAAAAATAGGTGCAAAATGTATTGGTATCTAACCAAATTCGTATGTAAAAAGGTAAAAATAAAATTGTGTTACATATTCATTGAGAATCAAAGTTTTACAAGAACTCAACCAAAAGGCGAAGTTTTCACCTTCGAACTAGATGCAAACTTTAAACCGGAGTCATGATACAACAAAAAGGAAAAATCTATTGCCCTTTACTTAGCAATCTGCATATGGCAAAATATACAACTTTTAGGTCACGAACATAAAACATTGGGTCCAAAGACTACTCAATTGATTACTCATAGATAAATTGAATAGACTTATACTATTTATCTATATGTTTTTATTTATTAAATCAAAAAATTTGGGGGACAAATTACAAAATAAAAATAACTTTCTAAGAATATTTTTTGGAAGTGTTTACGTAAATCAAAAAGTTTGGGGGATAAATTACAACATAAAAATAACTTTTTAAGAACAGAAATGGTCCCTATGGTTTGGTCGAATTCTCAGTTTTGGTCCCTAAGTTTAAAATTTGGTAGGTTACATCTCTGTGGTTTGTGAAAACTGTACTGTTGGTCCTTGGTCCATATAAAAAGACCAAATTACCCTTTCTTTCTTTTTTCTTTTTCTTTTAACAATATATATATATATATATATATATATATATATATATATAGGAGTAGGTTATAATGTGGATGAACATCTATTGTGCGAACGTGTGGACAATGTTATTCTATGAAAATAACTAAGAGAATAGGTTGTTTGGTAATGTGAATATGTTCAACCTTACACAACTATCGTCATTTTCATGTATTCTCATTAAATTTTATTCATTTTTTTTCTCACGCATCGTTTTCACTCGTTTTCATTCTTACAGAATACGATTATCAATAACACATTCTGATAACATTCTGACAGAATGAGAACCATAAAAAAAATCTATAATATCCTTAAAAATGTTTTATGTAAGTGAGAATGTGTGATAATAACAATACTTATGTGATGTTGAACGTATTCACATTACCAAAGAGCATATTTTCTTAGTCATTCTCACAGAATAGCACGTGTCCACACGTCCACACAATAGATGTGCATCCACCTATATATATATATATATATATATATATATATATATATATATAGGATGAGGTTCAATAGAGAACCATAATTAACCAAGGAACCAATCTTTTTTTCAACTTTTAGAACTTATTTTTTATCAAAAATAAAAACTAAAAATACAGAAATTCATAACTTTTTATCCTTTTTCCAATGATATCAAATTCGATTTTTTTTTTTTTTACGTCAAATTTACAATGTGAATCTTTGAAAATTCACAATGTG
This sequence comes from Lactuca virosa, assembly GCF_052849685.1. Lineage (NCBI taxonomy): Eukaryota > Viridiplantae > Streptophyta > Magnoliopsida > Asterales > Asteraceae > Lactuca > Lactuca virosa. Next base: position 376,068,669 of record NC_136430.1, on the reverse strand, counting down.
AATCCGAAAAATATTTTTCACATTCACAATGTTAATATATGAATTTAGATATTTTTAGATTTTTTTTCGATAAAGAATAAGCTCTAGAAATTGAAAAAAAGATTTGGTTCCTTGAAGAACCAATAATTATGGTTCTCTATTGAACTTTTCCCTATATATATATATATATATATATATATATATATATATATATATATATATATATATCATTAAAAAATATATTTAAATAAAAAGTTAGAAATATTAAAAGATTTTTTAACCACAAAAAACAAAGATAGATAAATAAAACAAAAAATAAATAATAATAATATGATTTTATATAATTTAGATAATTGATTTAAAAAATAAAAATAATTTTATAAATAATCTATATTAATTCTATTAAAATAAAGATACAAAATAATATATATATATATATATATATATATATATATATAATAAATTGTTAAAAGAAAAAGAAAAAAGAAAGAAAGGGTAATTTGGTCTTTTTATATGCATCAAGGACCAACAGTGTAATTTTCACAAACCACAGGGAACTTAAGGACCAAAACTGAGAATTTGACCAAACCACAGGGACTATTTCTGTAATTTACTCTTAAGAATATGTTTTAAAAGTGTTTACGTACCATGAGTTCATTACAATGTTGCAAGAGGGGATCCCGCTTCAGTGAAATAAGATGCGAGATCAACCGCCATGTCATCATACATATTTATGAACGGATGTGACTGGATAATAAGAAAGAAAACAAGCATACAAGTTGTGTCATATCATATCTTGAATGATTCTAAAAAGAGTAAATTACATTTTTGATAACCAAGTGTAGTTGATTTTTGCAAATTTGGTCACAAATAGTTTTTTCATGCAATTTTGGTCCTCATTGAGATTTTTGTAACATTTTTTTCTCCATGTTCCAAGAAATTACTATAACTTCGTCACCAAAAGTAGTTATTTTACTTCAAACATGAACCAAAAACGTTACAAGAACCCAAACGATGACCAAACATACAAAGAGACACTTATTGAGACCAAAATTGCAATATATATGTATATATATATATATATATATATATATATATATACTTTAAGGATCAAAAATGTAATTTACTTTTTCAAAATTATTTTTTTCATTTAGCAAAACTCGGTAAATGTACCATAAGTTCATTAGCCGATGCTCTATCCTTCGGTTCTTTCTGCACACTAAAATACCAAATTTTGTACTAGTTAATGATAGAGGTAACAAGGACATGGCCCAAAAAAGGGATCCAAGCCCATATACTATGGAACGAATGATTCCATTCCTTCCTTCCATCATACCAAATACTACCTAATAAAGATTATTATAACTTACCATGCTTCAATAAATGAGCAAAACTGAGGAGAGAATTGACCAAAAGGTGCCCGAGGTGGTGGTTGACCAACAATGGTTTCCATAAGCTCATATACATTGACCCACCCTTCACCTGCTTGTGGTGGAGTGTATGGAAATTGACCCGTTGCACACTCCAACAAAACTAAACCCAAGCTCCATATATCACTTTTATAACCATAGCTTCCACCAATAATTCTTTCCGGCTGAAATCACAAAAATAAAAACCGAATTTCATCAAACTTTGATCCATGCTAAAGAAAAAACCAAACCCATATGGTGATATACTCATATGGCCTTTGTTTCTATTTTCTAGTCACTGTCTCGATAAAGGTTGTGTTTGGCGCGCCACAGCTAGCTGATAAGCTAACTTATTTTTCGAGCTTTTTTAAGTTGTCATGTTTGGCAAGCCAAAAAGTAGCTTATAAGTTAGCTTTTTAAAAAGCTACTTAGACTAGCTTTTCAGGAGTTTTTTTAAAAAAAAAAATCAAATATACCTCTTAATTAATTATAGAAAACATATTCTTTTAAATATCCTTTTATTTCATTTTATATCTTTCAGCCAGTTTTACCCATAGTTGTCAACTCGTAACTCGACTCGTGTCTCGAAATCCAAAATTTTAACTCGTGACTCGAATCGTAACTCGACTCATAAAAGTCACGACACTAAAAATTATATATATATATATATATATATATATATATATATATATATATATATATATTCTACATGATATAATCTTTCTTGATTATTACATATTTTAAAATGAAATTAACAGACTCACAAGCCTAATAGTTGAAAATTTACTTTTATATGAAGAAAAGAACTATAACCACTTTTTTGGTGGTACACAAAGACCCAGTTAATTTAAAGCCCAACTTCAGGGAAGGATTGTGGCCCATGCTTAGTATGTAATATATTACACCCAGTTAATTTTATTTGAAACCCTAGCCGCTTTTCTTACCAACTCAAATATTTCCTACCACGTGATTCTCTTTTCAACCTCATCTTTTCACCAAGAGATGAACTTGTTTCCACTTGCTTTTCCTACTACCTCACATCTCTCCCAGCATTTTCTCGACCAGAGCAGAATCTCAAAACTCAGACCCAACAACAAATCGAGTCACTACAACCGCACAGGTCACAGGTTTTATGACTCGTCCGATTTACGAGCCAACTCGACTCGGTCCGAGTCACTACTTGAATCGGATTTTTTTTACGAGTCAGAAGAAAAACGAGTCATGTTACGAGTTGCCTCGTTTTGGGTATCAAATGGCTCGACTCGTACGAGTCAACTCGTGACTCGTACGAGTTTAACAACTATGGTTTTACCAAACGTCAAATTTTATATGCTAACTTTTCATATAACAACTAGCTTTTCATCTATCAGCTAGTAAGTCAAACATACCCAAAGTGTTTATGATGTTTAGGAATATCTGAGCAAAGAACAGTGCACTTGGGGAGAAAAAGTAAATGATGGCAAATTTGTACATAGTTAGAAGTTATGGTTAAAGATTGCTCACCGACATATAATTATAAGTGCCAACAAACGTATTAGCCAATCCAGATGTGCTCGCGAGTATAGCACTAACACCAAAGTCAGTGATCTTTACTTCACCTCGATGATTTATCAGCAAATTTGATGGTTTCATGTCCCGATGAATAATATGTTTCTCATGATGAAGATACAACAAACCTTTCAACACCTAAATTTCATTAGTTTATAAAGATCAAGAGTCAGAATCTCGTTTTCTAACTTGATATATAATTGATAAAAACAACTTTATATATATATATATATATATATATATATAAAATAAAAGTTTGAAGATCTTTTACCTGCTTACAAATGGCAGCAAGATAAGGTTCGGGAATGGATCGAACGGTTTTTAAAAAATCAGCTAAAGATCCTCCATCCATGTACTCCAAGATTATTGAAACAGCTCCATTATCATAAAAAGATTGGTAACATACAACAACATTTGCACATTGTGATGATTGGTTGATTTTAAGTTCTTGTGCAATTTGCTTTCTTGCTGATTCTTCTACGTTCATTTGGATCACCTAAGTATTGAGAAAAATACGTTATTGAAAGCCTTTCATGCGTATCAAAATAAACTTTTTTGTTAAAGTTGTTCTAATTTTGGAGCTCAAATATATGAACGCTTCAATAACATAATTTTAAGATATTAAATTAGTCTCGAACTATTCAAAATTACACATAGTGCTTCAAGCAAACTAAACAAGTTGGTGTTAGAGGTGTGTTTAGTATGCTTAATAGTTTTATAGTTTAAACTCATAGTTAAACTTTAATAACATAACTTTTTAAGATATTGAAGTTAGGGGTTGTTTGTCTGTTTGATATGTCTCTTACAGGGTCTAACTCAATCATCAGGCCTTGAAGGCTTTAATCAGATCTGACTCAATCAGCAACTATCAAACAGCTCCTTAGTCTTGCACAGTTAGTAAATGACTAAATTCCATCCAACTTTCAAAAAACGATGTAAAAACCACATCACTATTTTATAGGTTTCGCAATCAAAATGAACCAAAAATAATCAATTTAAAAAAGGTATAGTGGTTTTTACATACTTTTTAGGAAGTAGCAACAAAGTTTTTTAAGGTATATTTGATTAACCAAATTAGAAATGAACCTGATAAAGACTACCTTCAAAGCAAAAAATTGTTCTGTCCATTTGTGTCTAACCAATCGAACGATTCCACCGTTTCCTTTTCCAACAACTTTAACCGCATCAAAATCAGCTAAGCTTAATTGGTTGTCTGATGGCTGAATAAGAGGTGGCTGAACCAAAAATAATATCACAGTAAGAACAAAATGAAATTATTTGACAAATACAAGTGTTGAATTCTAACTAAAATCCGAGTGTCTATTGATACCATAATAACAATATTTTAGTTTTTGGGTACCATTTAAGAGTTCTGAATGGTTAAGATATATATATATATATATATATATATATATATATATATATATAAATGAAACTTATAAGTTATTACTCATGAGCAAGTTAAACCAATATGGGGATGTTTGGATGTGCATTTACAAAGTGATCAGTGTGATTTGAAGAGTGACAAAGTTCAATTTAAGTGTCAATTTCGAAATTTAAGTGTCAATTTCGAAATTTTGGATCAATCAAGACTCACAAAGTTCATGATCGTTACCGATTAACCCTAAAAAGGAAGCAACTTTAAAAGGTATAATCAAGATTTATGAACTAAAGATCAAATGCGAAGAAACCCAGATCCATAAAAGCAAGAAACTTACAGTCTCAGATTGGCTTTGCGAAACAATTCGAACACCATCTCTGTTCACTAGCAGATCACCATCCATAAACGTCCCAGATTCAGTCCTACAATATGCATTCAACACAAGAAAAAGGACATAAAGATACAGTAATTACATCAAAGCCACATAAATAAACACAATAAAGAGAGCAAAGACGAAGATACATACAAGAATTTAGCGAGAGAAGTTTCATCAGGAGGAGGGAGATTTAGCTTGAGGAAAGGGGCCAAATTTCCCTTATTCATGATGCTGAAAAATGCTTATTTTCAGAAATAAGAAAGATGCAAGCTTTCTAATGTTGTTCTTGGGGTTTTCTATTCAGGTTGTGAAAAGTCCTTGCGAAGTCGTCTTCCCCAAATGAAAACCAAAAGGGGTTTTCAACAACACATGCTTGCCGTACTCATTTTTTAAATACGCAGCATTGAATTTGATAATTTATTTTTTGTAGGGTTAAAATGTGAACTATTAAAAGAATTTTGTATTTTTAAACATCAAAATATTATTTGCTTAATTTATTTTTTAATATTAAAATTATCTTTGTAAACCCCCAAAATATAATATTTGCCCAAATTGTTTTTTACAATGTTTCTAATAGTTTATAATAATTTTTTATATCTTAAATTTATTATAATAATTAAAAAATTTAACGATATTATCCCTACATTTATAATAATAGAACTTATACTTTTAAATTGTTGGAATATTTTCGGCCCTCTCCATATAATCTATGCATTGAATGTTTTGTTTTAGTTGTTGAATATTGACATGATGTAGAAGAAGAATATTTTAGATATTATCATTGATATTTTGATGTTTAAAAACGACATATATTATATTTTGATATTTAATATATATATATATATATATATATATATATATATATATATATATATATATATATATATGATGTTTAAAAAGAGCATATATGATATTTTAAAATTTTATGAACTGTAAATATGATATTTAAAAATTAAGTTGGACAAATATATTTTTAAAAAATATATATACAGAATTCTACCTTAAAATTATTTTTTTTAAAAGTTATGAATTCATTATTTTTTGTTAAAAATAATAATTCTGATAATTTTTGTGTTTTTTTTATTATTATTCAATTTATTATTATTATTTATGGTAGTTAAATTTTTTTTTTATTTTTATGGTATTTTATATGCTTTTGATAATTGATTTTTGCAATTTAATTTTTTTATTTTGTTTTATATGTTTTTTTAATTTGTTTTTACGACATCAATTTTATATCATTTATATATGTTTTTCTACCATTCATTTTTTAACTTTATTTTTTATTTCGTTTTAAATTTTCTTTCACATTATGATTTTACAATTTCATGTTTTATTTCTTTTAAGATGTTTTTTATTCCCGATCCTTCTTACAACTTTATTTTTTATTTTGTTATGTTTATGTTTTTTAATATTTTTATAACTTTATTTTTATTTTTTTTTACATGTTTTCTTACAGCAAAGTAAAAAAATAAAGTTGTAAAAATGGATCATGCAAAACAAAATAAAATGAAGTTGTAATAGAGAATTGAGAAAAACATGTAAAACCTGATTGTAAAAATATGTAAAAAAAACAAAATAAAAAATATAATTGTAAAAACGAATTATGGAAAAACATGTAGTAAGTTTTAAAAAAAATAGTTTTGTAATCTATAAAGTGTTAGCGGCCCAAATTTTTATCTGTTTGCCTTCCACATCAATGTAAAAAAATTTATTAGATTTGTTTGAAATTACAGTAAAAAAAATTAAGATTTTTTTTTGAACGGCGATATTTATTATAAAAAATTTAGCAAAAAGTTGGAAAAAAAATCATAACAATAATAAAGTAGCGGAAACAAGATTATGAAGTCAAGAACTCCAAATAATATTGACTTTACTATATCTATTATAAATTAAAAAAAATGATCTATAAACGACATCATCAGAAAGTAAGATTTTTAGGGGTGGCCGTTCCAAAAACCACGGAATTACAGAAGTTCTAGAGACACCAAAAGAAGTCATAACCACAGCATCAAAGGCATGTCGTTTACACCTTCTCAACGTAACGGAGTCAGACCACGTGATAAGTGATGGAGCAGGAATCTGACTTGGAAGCTGAATTCCCCACCAAATAGTAATGTGTGACCAAATCTCAAAGAGCTCAATGCATCTTGCAAAAAGGTGATCAACTATATCAACCGTATGGGAACAAATAGGACATAAAATCGACTCCACCATGATTCACATATGAGTCTCTCTCTCTCTCTCTCTCTCTCTCTCTCTCTCTCTCTCGTGAATATACAAAGTAACTGAATCTTCCATAAAAGAACATTGAGCTTTATAGGAACCCCAACTGTTCCATCTAGTCACAAAACCTCCAGAGAAAAGCACTCTCATACAGAAAACGACGAGTAGACGAAACAAAAAAGGTGTCAGAGACATCAACAATCCAACCCAATCTATCTGGAATCGACTGCTAGTGAAAATCCTACAAAAGAGAAAGGAACCCATCCCACTGCTCCTACTCAATACCTCTTCAAGGACCTCGTCTATGACATCTCCTATTTTTCATAACCCCAAATATATATATATATATATATATATATATATATATATATATATATATATATACACGCTTTAAAATCATAGTATTTTTTTGTGGAAAATCTTTGTATAATAAAACATTTTGATGAAACTGTTTCGTTTCATTAAAATATCTTTGAGTAAATATGTTGCTTCAAAATACAAAAACTCTAAGGATGACATAATTAATACATAACATTGTTACAGCGTAAAGACCACATTGTCATGAACACTATTGCAGGTTGTCTCTTAAATCACCCGGCATCCTAAACAAGTTCCAGAAGCTTTATCATTGTTACTTGTGATGCATATAAATTGAGTGGGTCGGGTTGGGAAACCTGGTGAGACGCATAGGGTTTTCAATCTCACAATATTATTATGATAATAATTTATAATTATCAAACCTGCAAAACCAACTGTTACCAAACAATATATATATATATATATATATATATATATATATATATATATATATCATAACTTAGATATCTATAAAACATTACTCTCATACATACCCATCCAAATCGATTCTCACAAATCCTAGTCCACGATTAATAGGAAGAATCAACTTACCCGATGGATCGCTTAGAGCAATGGTTTGACTACACAGCTAGGGGCTCATTGGCTGGTATAAGTCATAAAGACATTTAAGCCGTCACAGTGTTTGATGAATGATGATATCTCATTTCATCTACGTTTGTGGTTTATAAATCCACACTATCAACGTAATTCACAAGACCTTCTAGAATAATCAAGTGTTGTCATCTCACTCTAGAAGATGCTCCAGACATACCCTCCGGCTGTCAGATCTAGACCTACCAATACTGACTATCCAAAAAGAGGGGGACTACTACACTCCGCTTTAAATCTCACACTTTACCCAACTATGAGACTATTCAGATTTCCAACTTACTTTGATCTAAAATATCATTTATAAGTCTTAATTAAAATTAAGCAACACTATAATGCTTATAATGGATTTCCAAACCATTTTCCTGTTTATACCATACTAACACAATACAGTACATGACTATTCTTTTATCCAACTTAACTGGATCTAAATATTCTTTATATGTCTTGGTTTAGAACTTAGACGAGACTATAATCCTTGTAATCGACTTTTAATATTAACTCTTATTTAAATGACATTTATCGTAACTTAGTGTATATTCTTAACACAAAGTGTATTTTAACATGCAGTAATCTTTTAAGTAATTATACTTATTTTTAAGATTATCACGTAATAATATCATATAAACATTTTAACAAATAATTAGCCATAACTAGTTCACACAATGCATGTTATCAACTACACATTTAACAAATATTTCAAATAATAAACATCTAATTTCACATATAAACTTTCAAAATATATTTAATACCTTCTAATAATTATTGGTATTAAATCATGTTCATGAAAGTAACTATGCACTCACTTGATTTAGGTGGAAGAATTGCGGGAAAGTCAGATGTTTGACTGACACTTCAGATTCCCTTTCAAAACGACCTAAACAAGAATATTACTAAGCCTTAGTACTTGATCGTATATATAATGTTTAATAATTATAAGTTTTTATCAGATTTATTAATAATACCAAATTAAACACTAACATATAACTGATAAGAAACAATCAGGTAAGATCGTATAGGATGTAGGATCCGTTTGGTATATAAAGATATATTGTTTGGAAAATTCACTTGAAGCACCTTACAGATCTAGCATTGTCATTATTCATGTAAGTAGACCAGTTAGTATAACGACTGGTATTACTGATAGATCTTATTTATAAGTTCATAATAATTATTATAAACATAAAATAGGTTATCCTTAAGGCACGCTAATCATAAATTAACTTATAGGTTGTTTGACGAAAAACCGGACATTACGTGGGCAGAACTTCGAAACCGAAAGCTTCATTTATCGGAGCTCTCCGGCGCTCTAGATGTAACACCATATTCCACGACATTTCTTAATTCATGATTTTGGACGTAATTCGATCATGTAAAGGCTTTGTGCATTGGGGAAATAAAGTTTAGACCTTATTGAATGATGATAATATTGATCATGAGACCTAAGCCCTTGATTTGTGTGTTGGAACCAAAGGGTAAAATAGGAAACTTTATATGTCGGGATTATTGCATGGATTGTGGTTTTATTTCGACATATTTTAAGCCAAAGGTAACTAGATAGGATTGTGGGGCTCGTCAATACCTTTTCGTGCATATAAAGAATACCAAAAACGAAGTTGAAACGAAGAAGTTATGGTTGTTTGAAGTTGAATTGAAAATTAGAAGTTTTGCCCTACGTTAGGCGTAGGAAAGATATGTTGGGCGTAGATGCTAAATTCTGGACGCGAGTTTAATGACCCACATCGAGCATAGGTTATGTTACGTTGGGCGTAGCTGCTGCTGACCAAAACCCTAACCCTAAGATTTTGAGCCCTATTTAAAGGCTCTAACTTCTTGGAATCCTTCCCATTACCAACCTCCATCACCTCATATCGTTCCTTTGAAACCCTAGCCACCAATCGTGAGTTTTGGAGCTTTTAGAGAGTTATGTGTGCTCTTTGAAGGAAGATAGTGTTTGTAGAATCCAGTGGGAAGCTTCAAGGTGTGTAGATTTGGGATTTACAAGCCAACATCTATCTCTGGAAGGTATAAAGCTTTCATCTTGATTCTTGTATGTGTTAGATCTAGTATGCTTATGAGTTTTATGCTTTTGTCCCCATAATCTTGGTCCTTGTGAGTATGGGTTACTCCTGTGACATCCTGAAATTTAGGTCAATGACTGTGAACGGTCAAGTTCACAGTAAATCTATTTGTAATTTGATTCATTGAGTTTTAGTGCATCTTCTGAAAAATAAATGAGTTCATTTCAACTATTATAAGATACCAGATGGTATCTTACCTCCAAATGTATAAACTGGCAAACGAATCAAACAGCTCAAACTGCAACCTTAGGAATACGTCTAAAAAAACTAAAATTTTGTATCAAGCAGTTGTGAGCAAAAAGAACATTCTAGTCTCGTAATACATGTTTCCCTATTACCAAAAATATAAAGAACGTCCAAAATGGAGTTCTTATGCAAAATATATGACCGTTTTAAGAATTCAAACCAGTATAATATTTATTTTCTTAAAACTATAAAAATTGTTTCTATCCGTTGAGGCACTTGCACACCTCAGATGGAAATTCCCAAAGCTTTTTTTGACTCAGACTATTTTCTAATATTTAATTTGATACTCGGAAAATTTTTTAGTAAAAATATTTGCAAAAGTAGAAAAATCGGACGTTTGAGTCATTTAGACGCAAATCTTTAAACATGATTTCCCAGAGTTCTACAACTCGAAAAACTAATCCGTTCGGGTTTTTAGAATCCTTGAACTCTACTCTATCATTCGACACTTTCGAAAAAAATATTAGACTTTGGGATTTTGGCACACAAAACTAAAAGGACTTTTGGGACTTTTTGTTATGTGTGACATCCCCATGGCCCACCAACCATGCATGGCAAAACCAAAATCAACCAAATGACACTCCTTCCCCTCTTTCCCACGTAGGATACTCATTTCCCTTCCCTTCCCTTACTTCTTTGGAGTATACACTTCATCTAAACTACAAATGATGGCCCTTTGAAGTGTTTGACTCAATTTGAGAGTATAGCCTTGCATAGTCATGTGAGAGGCTTTCCTCACTATAAATAGAAGCCTTAAACCTCTCATTTTCATCACCATTCACCAGCCATCACTCCTCAATCACTCTCCCCTCTCCATTTCCTTCTTTTCTTGGCTAGAAAAGCCCCACCGTAGCCACCTCATTTTTGCCCCTATTTTCGACGACCAACCACCACCACCTTGTGCCACCTTTGTGTTGTTATCTTTTTGGTGGTGTTTCCTAGTTCAATAATTGAGTCTTCATTGTGTTTTTTGGGTTTAAATCAAGTCCAAAACAGTCCCAGTTTAGATCGTTGCTAGTTCATGTGTTTCTCAAAGATAACCGCACTCTCGACTCTAGTTCACAAATCACGCATTAAGGTGAGTGCCTAAGGGCCCTTTTTATAGTTTTTTATATATTTCGGGGGAATACATGTGCTCACATATTTTGTTTATGAAAAAATACTCTTGAAAAACATACTACAAAATGTTATGATGTTATGTGAAAATTGTGGTCCGTTCAAGACCTGTTTTTCCCATTAAACCCTATGGTTTGCAAACCTGTTTTGTATGTTATTATCTCACATCAATACCTTTTCAAGGGCTACTCACACACGTTTATACGGTTTTTCTACAATTTATTATGATTTTTACAAAACTTCATAACATTGCAGCCTTTTTTGGGACGAGTCTGTAAAAATGGTCATTTTCACCTTAGTTAGGGTTAATATCAAGTCAGGAAAAAAATAGAGACAAGGTAGACTCAATTTTAAACATTGAGAGTTTACGGATCCTAATTCTGACTCCCAATGATTTTTCAAGAATTTTTCTAAAAGAGTGATAGAATTAACATTCTAGATTAATTTTCCCATTTTGTCTTTCAAATATATATATATATATATATATATATATATATATATATATATACATGATATGTGACATTATGACCTTTGTAGTATTTAAAAGACCAAACTTATTTCATACATGTATGTATATATGTTTAAATGTCACACCCCCAAACCAGAACGGCAGAAACGTTCGGGAGCGGATGACGTCATGTCAAGTATCACAACACATGCATTATAGTAATCAAAGTACAACAAACATTGCATTAATAATGTATAAGTTTTTACATAATTCTTTAAACATTACATATTCAAACATCAAAAGTAGATATAGTAAAAGACAAAGGACGCAGCACAGAACTAGGCTGCTTTCTCAAAAGCTTCGGGAGTGTACCTGTCTACTGGATTCCTGAGAATACAAGTTATTTTGAAAGAGGGGATCAACATTTAAGCTGGTGAGTTCATAAGTATTTTTGTTATAAAAAGTATACTCTAAGTTCTTTGGAAAAGTTCGCGTGTTCTTCCAGAAAATCCTATATTTTCTGATGTGATGAATGATAAGTAAAAAATGACTCTTGCAATTCCTTCTATGAGTACATAATGAATACAAGTTATACATAATCCGAATCAAAAAGACAATCGATTGTGTGAATCTGCCCTAGGCCCACAACCAGACAAGGAACAGGAAGTAAGGCGGAAGTCACACATCCCATTTTTTGTTAGATTCTCATCGTATATAACCCTGACGTATTCACTAAGTGCTTACGGAGTTAACTGTAATAACTCTATGACATTTGATGGAAATGTTATTTTAAGAAAGTCATATATTTTCTTTCGTAAATTGGTAACCACAATAGTTCTTACTATAATTGCTTAGTTTATACTAGCTACATATAATCTAATATCGAACGGACAGTTAATTGTGTAAATCTGCCCTAAGCCCACAACCAAACAAGGAACAGGAAATAAGGCGGAAATCACACATTCCACTACCTATCAGATATTAATTATATATATCTCTAATGTATAAACTAAGGAATTATAGCATTAACCACTTAAGGTCCTTTATGTTATACTAGTTTAATAGGAAGTGTTAAACCTTTTATAAGTTTCTAGTTTCACTAACTCTATTGTGAAACTTTGTTTTTGGTAATAAATGTTATTGTTTTCAGAAAGTTCTATCGGAGACTGTTTACCTTAAGATAACGATATTTACCATAGGAAGTCCTATATTTTCCGCTTTACCAATGAAAAGTAGTTTTAATCCCATAAAACCGTTCCGTTTAAGTGTTATTGTACTTATAACATAGTTTGACATAATTTTAACTCACCATAAAATTATAAGGAGAATGTTTTCCATTTTTGTTTGTGGAAAGTGATTGGTACAGTAGTATTTCTTAAAAATACACTACTGGTGTATTAACTACCATATTATTAAACTGGTTAATTAGGGTTTAAAATGTGATAAAGTTGTAACCATGCTGATAGACTAGAATAAACACGACGACCTTCTGGCGTCGAAACTGACTATGTGACATTTGTCACCCGTAGACCGGTAGGTCCCACTGTAGCTAGCAGCGAGGTGTGGGATTGTCAGTCCCGTATAGATCTATACACACAATGCCCGCTCTCCCTCCAGGAGACTCTGGTTACAAGAGTGTGACATAGCAAGTATTGCTATGTCCTGAAATCGTACCATCACATTTTGGTTTATCCACTTTTAAGTAAAGATTGAGTCATATTCTCTTCTTAACAAAGTAGTCTAACCTTGTGTACTTATTTAGTAAAATAGATTTCTCGTTTGTTTCATAAATTATACCTATTATAATTTATATGCTCTATCTGAGTAGCATGATCTCTCATGAATGTACCCCTTTGCTCGGCGTGATACAAAGGTAATGATACCGACTGAAATAACCTTTTATATTCATATAAATTTAAAGAGTTTATAAAACATCATAAAAGAGTTTAACAGTTTTCGAAGAGTTTAACAGTGTATTAAAAACATAAGATAATCTTTTATGTGATTGATATCACATGTAAATATTAACACAATTAGATTGTGTTCAACTTGTATTCCCCCCCTTAAAAGCATGTAAAAATCATTAAAAAGATAGATTATAGGGGTATGAACTCACTTTATGTTGGTGATTCGATTGAAGATATGATATAGGATGATAAGTTTCACGAGTGAAGTCCCGAGCACAAACGGATCCTATTTAGCATATAATAACATATATTTGTACAATTAGTGCATTATAACAACTAAAGTGTAAAGGAAACAACCTTAGGAAGTAGGGAACACTTACAATGAAGTGTTAGAACTAAAAATGAGAGGTTGAATGATGATCACGGCCAAGAGTGAAGGGTTCACGGCCTTGGAAGAGATCACGGCCCAAGAACACTTGATGTGTTCACGACCAAGTTTGAAGGGTTCATGGCCCTATGAAGGGTTCACGGCCGTGAACTCTTGAAGATCATGAAAAGAAGTGTTGAATCAAGGATGGAATAAGAGGGTTTCACAAGAAAAACAAGCAAGGGGGTGAGTTACTTACGATTTTGAGGAGAAAAGAGAGCTTTTGGTTGATGATAGTTGAGAGAAAACTTGATGTTCACGGCTAGAATATGAAGAAGTGATGAGAAAATGAGCAAATCTCTTATATATAGCATGGGTTCACGACCAAGGATGGGTTCACGGCCATAAACATAGTTTGCGGCCGTGAACCTCATTTGATGAGATTTATGGCTCGAATGCAATACTCCAACTCGTTTTCCTAGTTGGTTCACTTCCTAACACACAACCCTGACTTATACTAGGATTAGAAACCTATAAATTTGACCTTTGGTTGCTGTTTTTGACTTTACAAGAATAAAATTTTCGGGTTGTCACATTAAATACATATGTATATAAGTTATAAATATTATAACTTAAAATTTATACATGAACATATGTTCATTACTTTGAAACATACATCTTTATAAAAGTGAATACTCTACACTTTTACATACATACCAAGCATGCTCGGCTTTTATAAACTTTATACAATGAAATTCATTATGCCTAGTGACTTAACCACAATTAAGTTAGGGCTGAGAGCTATTCACATACTTTAGTTAAGGGCTTTTTAGTGAAACTATATTTATTAGTTGAGTCTAATCACTTAGCATACCCACACTACTATAATCGTTAATCTTCGGAGCGAGATACATATGTATAGATCTATACATGGTTGACATCCCCACCTGCGGTTGCTAGCTACAACCTCGACTAAACAATCGAAGCGGGTGATGAGTGTCTACAATTGTTACTAAAACGTCCAATGAAGCATTGTAGGGGTGTACATTCAGTCGCATAACTCGGTTATAGGACTCACTATAAACATTAACTGTAATCTCTCTCTCTCTCACTACAAACCATGGGCTTGGTGGCTTTCAAAACTATTTTAAGTATGGAATTACTTATGTAACAATATAGTTTGGTTTTCAAGTATTGTAACATCCCAATTTTCAAAGCCAAAAATTTCATTTTAAATAAGTAACTCATAAATTAGTTTACCAAAACATTGCCAATGTCATATCAATTTATAAAACTGTAACATCGTGTCTCAAACCATATCATCAATAGTAATAAAAATCAGAGTACAATCCCAGAAAACTCAATGCGGAAATCATGTGTGTGTGTGATGTGCCGCTACCGGGCCGGCTCCTTCCCCTTCGCTGAAGAGGTACCTGAAACCAAAACTGAAAACTGTAAGCACGAAGCTTAGTGAGTTCCCCCATCATACCACATACCATACAATCACATAGCACACATGCTGTCAGGCATATCTGGGTGCCCGACCTACCCCTTCGGTCCTCTCGACCGGTGACCTTGCCTAGCATATCTGGGTGCTGGCCTACCCCTTCGGTTCTCTCGACCGGTGACCTTGCCTAGCATATCTGAGTGCTGGCCTACCCCTTCGGTCCTCTCGACCGGTGACCTTGCCTAACATATCTGGGTGTTGGCCTACCCCTTCGGTCCTCTCGACTGGTCTATCACATAAACATAATCTAGCATAGCTGGGTACTAAACTACCCCTTCAGCCCTATCGACCGGTAACTTGGGGACTATCTCCCCCTACTGCTAACTCTATCACATAACATCATATCAGGCTAGCACATAGAACATAACAGATAGCAGCAAACCTAGATGAATATCATAAAGACAATCATCTAACATACATCTCCTACCAGTGGGCCGGCATTGTGGCCGTAGACCCACCACTACTGGGAGGTAACTCACCTCGATGTCGCGTAGTGTCTGCACTGATCTCGATGTGGAAATCGACTCTCCCCGACTCCTCAATCCCTACACGACAACTCTTCCGAGTTATCAACTCATACTCATACTCATAACCCTTACAAGGGTCAACCCAACCCAATCAATGTCCAAGTCAAATCCATGGTCAAAGTCAACTTTGGTCAAGTCAACATCTGGTTGACACGACTCGCCGAGTTGGCCCGCCAACTCGTTGAGTCCCCATAACCACAAAATGTCATAAACCCGTCCCTACCCGTCGAGTATAGCAAGAGCTCGACGAGTTCGCCTTCAACAACACATCGAACAATCTTCAATCGACTCGCCGAGTTCATCTTCATCCATAATAAGATGTTCGGTCTATGACTCACCGAGTTCCTCTTGAACTCGCCGAGTCCGTCTTCATAAGTTGGGAGATTGCCTTGGACTCGCCGAGTCTGTTCATACACTCGCCGAGTCCTATGACTACCAGGTCCATAATCACGTCCATTATTTGTTGAGTCCTTTTCTAGACTCAAATAGGTTCCTCAAAACAACAAAGGTTGGGAAGCCATTACCCGACTCGCCGAGTCCCAAGAACAACTCGCCGAGTCCACTAAGTCCTTGTTCCATAAACTCGATTTCTGTTGAGCTTATTTCATCCAAAGGGTAGATCTGACCTCCTGGGGTCGATATAACACATAAAGTCACGAACTTTACGTCCATGCATGGGCCTTTAAGCTCAAAAGGACCAAAAATGAGATCTACAAGATGCATGGGGCTCTCATGGCCATAAAGTTGGCACCTTTATGCCATGAGGACCCTCCAAGGTCCAAGATCTGAAGCCATTACTTCTACATTACCCTCTAAACCCGAAATGGCTTAGGAATACCCCAAAGATGTCAAGATTCAAGCCCTACAGTAGATCTATCAATTAAGAAGTCAAGGTTGGAGCTTTTTACCTCCAACAAGCTGGAAATACAACCAAATCTCTGGATCCACTTGACCTCCTCTTGGATCTCCAAGTCTTTCCTTCCTTCTTCAAACTTCAAATCACCAAGAATGCACAAAATAGCTTAAGAGCACACAAACAAGGGCTTAGGGTTTCAATCTAGGGTTTCTGGAAATAAGAGGGACGATGGAGGCTGGTTTGGGACGAGTTAAGTTGTTTAAATAGGGTGCAAACCCTAAATGTTAGGGTTTTGTCCAAACAACTCCTACTCGTCGAGTCGGTCTTCCGACTCGTCGAGTAGGTCACTTAGACCCCCGATCATAAGTCGAGTCTACTCGACGAGTTGGGCCTCCAACTCGCCGAGTCTCAGAGTAAATTGCAACATTTCTTGGATTTAAATACGTACCAGGAATCGGGTGCTACAAGTATATTCAAGGATTCTTTACAAACACGGTTTTAAGTATGGATTTACGTATACAAAGATACATTTTGGCTTTCAAAGACTCTTTGCAAACACAATTTTTACTATTGTTATACATACAAAGATAATAATTTTTAGACTTTTTAAAAGTATTACTACTGGTAGCAGAAAACCTGTAACTCTCACCAACCTTGTGTTGACCCTCAAAATTACATGTATTCTCAGGAAATCACCAAACAAACATTCAAGACGGATTGGATTACAGGTGATACCGTGACATAGTTACTAGTTGTTGTATTATCTACATATATGTTAACTCAATTCATGTACTATTATTTGTAAGAACCTTATATTCAAACATCAAGATGAAATACGAATGCTATTTTATTTATTGTTATACTTGTGCTATATATATTCAATTTACATGTGATCCATGAACTTAGTCGCACAGTCCGGTGTGCTCCACCGCCTCGGTCGGGGTGTGACAATTCTAGACCATTTAAATGCCTCCTTCTGATGTTTTTGAGGTTATAGAGTCATAAAAATGAGAGCTTAGGGACTCTTATCCATCCATGCATGAGTTCTTGAGCAAAAGGTGACAATATGGACATAGAGTTTGGTTTTGTGTTCATCTTGGCCATGCAAAGGGATAAAGACAAAGAATTTATTCATTTAGATTATATATGGGAGTTTGAGAGTTTGGCTTGCTGTATTAAGAGCTTAATAGAAGTTTTTGGGATCAAGGGCTCTATGTTGGGTGTAGACATATATACGCCGATGTAGCTCTATGTTGGGCGCATACTTCTGTACGCTGGGCGTAGATTAGTGTGCTACGTTGAGCGTAAGTCAACTGAAGGTTAACTGTTGGCTTTTTGACCGGTTTGACTTTTGGTCAACAATGTTGGGACTTAGTATTGGAAGGGAGAAATGGTCTTTTGCCCAAATGAGGTTTAACTGTGAGCCTAGACCTTATGTGAGTTAGTTATTTCTTTAATTGTTAATTAGGGTTTTATTATGGATATGTTTATCAAGAGGAGACTTGATATCGTCAGCTCGAGTGGGTGGTTTATCTTGTCTTCAGGGTTGAGGTGAGTCTTCTCACTATATTGTGTAGGATGCAAGTTGTTTATGCGACTCTTCCATGTGTATGTTCGGTTGGGCCCATTTATTATATGTTTGGTTGGGCCCATTTATATGAATGTTGGGTTGGGCCTATTTGTATGTATGTTGGGTTGGGCCTATTAGCATGATTGGGTTGGGCCCATTTATATGTATGTTGGGTTGAGCCCATTTGCATAACTGGGTTGGGCCCATATACATTTTGGGTTGGACCCGTATGTATGATATGTGGTATTTTGGAGAACTCACTAAGCTTTGTGCTTACGCTTTGTGGTTTAACATTTTTTAGGTACTTCCAATTCCAAAGGGAAGGGTCCGGCTTGACTGCACAACATCCCCTAATGGTTTTTCCTCACTGGTTATGTTTGTTTACTATAATGTTTGGAAAATACAATTCACTCTAATTGGTTTTGGAACAAATGGTTGTATGGAATTAAAGGTTTAAAAATAAAAGACTTGATCAGTATATTTAGGACGTTACACTAGAGCTTCGCTACTACCACCAAAGAACTACTAGGTTCGGGCCTCGGGGCCTCGGGAAAGTTTGAGAGAGAATTAAAAGAGTTTGAGCAAAAAATGTGAAAAAAACGACCATATTTATAGGAAAATAAAAAGGGCACGCTGCGTCTAGGTTTGTCGCTTCCTTTCCACATGTCAACGATCTATTGGTTGTCGTGGGGAAGAAGCGTGGCTCCAGATCTCGCTATGTTTCGGTCATACGTGTTGTGCTCTCATCGGTCGAAATTAATTAATTTTCTAAAATTCATCACTTTCGCATACATGCTCCATTTTCGATGATTTTTATATCCACACGTAGCTATCAATGGATACTACAACTTTCATTTAGACTCCGTCAACTAATTTTCACTTTATTTTTTGTTTTACGGTCCGAAAAGGCTTGGACTGTAAGTAACGCTGCGAAAATCATAACTTCTTCATACAACCTCCGTTTTTGACGTTCTTTATATCGTCAGCTTCATATTGAAGAGTACTACAACTTTTATTTAGATTGTTTTGGCTAACAATGAACCCATTTTGATTTCAATTTTCGTGTCTCACAATGTTGTACTGTGTCGCACTCAAAACTTGAAAAATCATAACTTCCGCATGCGTAATCAGATTTTGGCGCTTTTTATATCGACATTGTCCTATTGACGAGCAATTCAATTTTCATTTACATCACTTTGTCTAAAAAGCAACCTATCTGTGGTTCATTTTTTATGACGCATCTTGTCGTATTAGTTTGAACGTGAAACTTAGAAAAATCATAACTTCCTCATATGAAATCAGATTTTGGCGTTCTTTATATCCACGGAATCATCGTCACAACTACTAAAATATTCGTTAAGATTATTTATCCAAAATAATCTTTTATTTTTAATATTTATTTTATCGTTTTAACGATAAATTCTATATTCAAGTTTTTCTACAAATATTTTATACTCCTAATATTTGTCCACTTAGTGTGTACACGAGAATTTTTATTATCTCATAAAACATATGAAGAACAATTATTGTAATTAACGATTTTAATTGTTCGATAAAATATATAATTCTATGATTATACTCTAAATGTCTAACTCAAAATTGTGGGCGTTACATCATCTAAAAGTAGCGCGATCCCAACCCAAAGTCAACCGATCAATGTCTAGCCCAAAGATATAGGCGTTACATTGTCTAAAAGTAGTGTTATCCCAACCCAAAGTTAACTGATCTCTAACTTTATGTCTGACAGTATCCAAGGCGAAAACTCTATGAAAAGAGACAACAAGAGGCGCCTTCCCAATCCACACATCCTGCCAACAATGTGTATACCTCCCATCACCAACCCTGATAGGACACATGGAATGAATATTCACCCCAAGCTTAAACCTTACTTGTGCTCAAGTAAGAACAAAACTAAACGAGCTCGGGATGAGCTAATCTAAAAAGGACAAATAAAGATACCATAGAAGTTAGTCAAATTCAGTCAGCATGATCAGAACTAATCTTGTGTGGACCCTACGCATCTTCCAAATGTTCCCCACTTTAGAGCCATAAACCACATTCTCGAACAACTTGAAGAGAAAATAGATCTCGTCTGAAGGTGGCAGCCAGTAGAGTGTACAAGACAAAGGAAACATGTGGGATGTGCCCAGTGGGGGCACTATACAACAAAGCAGACCATAATGCACGAAGGAAATGCGCCTCTTCATACACGATGATTCCTACATTGGTTAGGCTAAGTGTATCATAACGAAATAGGGTTTTGCAGCACAACCTCCAGGCAAACCTCTTGTTTCGGGGGTTTCTCCATTGTATAATCATTTACATTCTAATGTCTCACCTTCATTGCCTTTTCTCACAAAAATCAAAAATAAAAATTACAACTCAATCTAAGAAATAGACACATGACATCCTAAATCTTCATCCTTGAGCTTTTATTTTCATCCTTTTTTCTTTTTTTTTCTCGATCTTCTGCCTTCTTATTTCTCTCCTTTTTTATTTTTTTGACAATAAGAGAAATCTTGAACTTGGAAATCTTTTTTTTAATGCTCTTTTTCTTCATTTTTCTTCTTTTTTCGTTGCTTTTCTCATTGACTTTATCTTTTTTGCATTTCTTGAATCTTCCTTCATTGTTTCTTTCTTTGCTTTTCCAATTTTCTTCATTTTTTTGTTTGTTTTCTTCTTGTCTTTCTTCTTTGAAGGTCTAAGGAAATTCAACATTAAACATAACACTCCAATAATATGAAAAAAGAGTAATAGATAGAGGCATACATGAACACCTAATGATGATTGACAATGAGTCAAGATCTACTATAAAACGGTGGGATATGACTCAAAAAAATTGGTGTTACCAAAAAACTGTGGTCCCAAAAATATGTATTGGGGGACCTGCCTTATAGTTAATCAATGTAAGATAAGATGAACAAAACCTATCTAACTATCTACTCTAGACCCTAAAAAACTACCTATCTTAAAAAGGTGGTGAGAATCTAACTAAGCATGGCTCGAGCGTACTAAACCAAGATACGATTCTTCAACGTATTCAAAATACCTTACCGGCCTAATCTTTATTTGTATACATTGTCCTGCCTAACCACTTCAAAATACGAAGTCCCATAGCTCTAGTGTGATGCTCATGATTGGCTTGTAGTAGTGGCTTCATGAATGAGTCTGCCACGTTTTGATATGTATGAAAATTGTGAATACAAATATCACCCTCTTCAATTATATTTTGAATGTAGTTGAATATTCATTGGATGTGCTTGGTTTTCTTATGTGACCTGGGTTCCTTAGCTAAAGCGATGACACCCTCATTATCATAAAATATCTCTAGGGGATCTTGAATGGAAGGGACAACCCATAGATCTTTAATGAATTTCTTCATCCAGGATTCTTCTTGCGCTGATTCTGAAGCGACAATGTATTTTGATTCTATAGTAGATTGTGCGACCACGCTTTGCTTGGTGCTCTTCCTAGAAATCGCCCCAACATTCATAATGAAGACAAACCCAGATTGCGATTTAGAATCATTTATGAATGTTTGGAAACTAACATCAGTGTAACACTTTACACTAAGATCTTCTTACACACCTCCATAGATGAGGAACATTTCTTTAGTTCTTCATAAGTACTTTAGAATGTTCTAACAACTGTCTTATTACCTTCTCCGAGATTTTGTTGGTATCTACTCGTCATGCTCAAAGCATACAATATATTCGGTGTCGTGCATAACATGAAATACATGATGGATCCAATTTGCAGAAGAATATGGGATGCCATTCATTCATTCTAGCTCATCTTTTATACTAGGGCATTGAGACGAGCTCAATATAGTTCCTTGTGGTATTGACAAGAATCCTCTTTTATAATTCTCCATCTTGGACCTCTTCAAGATTCTGTCAATGTATGCACTTTGACTTAAACCTAAAAGTCGTCTTGATAGATATTTATACCAAGAATATAAGTTTCTTCACCCAAATCTTTGATTGAGAAACATTTCTCAAGTCATGCTTTCACTCCTTTCAAAAAATGAATGTCATTTCCAATGAACAATATGTCATCTACATATAGAACCAAGAATGTGACAATGCTCCCACTAGTTTTCTTGTAAACACACGCTCATCTTCGATTTTGATAAAACCATACTCTTTGATTTTCACATTGAAATGAATGTTCTAGCTCTGAGATGGTTGCTTTAATCCATAAATGGATCTTTTTAGCTTACACACTTTGTTTAGATACTTTGGCTAAACAAAACCCTTGGTTTGAGCCATATAGACATCTTCAGATAAGTATCCATATAGAAAAGTCGTTTTGACATCCATTTGCCATATCTTATAGTTATAATATGCTGTTATGGAAAATAGTATCCTTATAGACTTGATCATGACCACAAGAAAAAAGGTTTCCTCATAGTCAATATCTTAATTTTGTGTGTAACCTTTCGCCACAAGTCTAGATTTATATGTGTGTAGATTTCCATCAATGTCGGTTTTCTTCTTGAAACCCTAATTACTCTATATTGTCTTACTATTAGGAGGAAGATCAATCAAGTCCCATACTTGATTTTCATGCATGGTTTGAATCTCAGTTTTCATGGATTTAAGCCATTTGTCAGATTCAGAATCTGACATAGCATTCCGGTAGTGGACAGGATCATCAGAATCCACAGGAAAAATCTTATCAATGAGAAATCCATATCTCTCTGGTTCTAAACGAACTCTACCAGATCTGTAAACACTTTATGTTTCATTAAGTTTCTGATCAATGACTTGTTCAGGTTCAACAACTTCTTGTTGGATACTAGTTCCAACCTCTTGTGCATCAGGTTGTGGTTCTTCCTCAAGTTCCACATGCCTCCTACTGGCTTCATCCAGTAAAAACTTTCTTTCTAAGAATTCAACCTTCCTAGCAATAAACACTTTGCTTTCATTGGGATAGTAGAAGTAATATCATATACAATCTTTAGGATATCCCACAAACATGCACTTAGTAGATCTGGGATCTAATTTGTTTGAAGCTTCTTATCTTACATAAGCTCCACATCCCCACACTTTTAAGTAAGATACGGATGGAAACTTTCCATGCCAAATCTCATAAATTGTTTTCTCTACTTTCTTGGTTGGAGCCATATTCAAGATACATGCTAATGTTAGCAAGGCGTAACTCCAAAAGGTTAAAGGGAGAGTGCTTCTACTCATCATAGATCTAACCATATCAAGTAGGGTTCAATTCCTCCTTTCATACATACCATTATGTTGTGGTGTTCTAGGTGGAGTGAGTTGTGAGATAATCCTATGACTCTGTAGATGAGTTAAGAATTCATCACTTAGATGAGATATCAGAACGAATGACTTTTATGGTTTTATTGAGTTGATTTTCAACTTCACATTGAAACAGTTTGAACATTTCAAACGCTTCATGTTTATGTTTCATCAAATAAACATAACCATAATGACTCAAGTCGTCAGTGAAGGTGATGAAGTATCTCTCACCATTTCTAAATATGGTGTTATAAGGACCGCATACATCAGTGTGTATGATTCCTAACAAATCCTTAGCTCTTTCACTTGAACCAGTGAAAGGAGCTTTAATCATCTTTCCACATAAACAAGACTCACATATATCAAATGAATCAAGATCATTTGCCTTCAACATACCACTCTTTTGAAGTTGGGATATGTGTTTCTTGTTTATTTGTCCAAGATGACAATGCCATAGATAAGAGTCACTCAAATCATGTTTGAGTTTCTTGGTGTTAGCATGGTATATATAATTATTGTTTAATGAACTATTTAGGTTTACTTCATATATCCTTTTAAGAGTTCTAGCCTCGAAATAAAATATATCATTCTGATAAGCAGAAATAAAATCGTCATTAAAACGATAAGTAAAACTAGATCGTTTCAAACATGCGACTGAAATTATATTCCTAGTCAAGCTAGGTACGTAGACAACATTATTCAATGCCAAATACAGACCATTAAGTAAAATTAAATCATAATCTCTTAAAGGTTGAGCAAAAACTTTTGCTCCATTTCCCACGTGGAGTATGATTTCTCCTGTCTTTAGTTGCCTACTCCTTTTGAACCTCTGTAACGAAATATAAATATGAGTTCCACACCTAGTATCAAATACCCAAGTGTTAGATGAAAAAGTATATAGTTCTAAGTCTATCACATAGATACCTGAAGTGCCTACCTTAGCCTTCTTATTCTTCAACTCTGCAAGGTATGTAGGACAATTCCTTTTCCAATGGTCAATGACACCACATTCAAAGCATGTGTCCTCTTTGGTCACCTTCTCCTTCTTCTTATTAGATTGTGGGATTTGGGCAACCTTTTTTTCCCTTACCCTTAACAAACTTAGCCTTGGAGTTCTTGGCTTTGGGTTTCTTGGTTCCTCATTCCCTGATTTATAGAACATGAGTAGTTTGATGGGAATGTTCTTCTTAGCAGTTTTCAACATCGCATGCAACTCTAATATAGGTTTTTCCCAACCATTCATGTTGTAGTTCAAGATGAAGGTATAATATGATTTCAAAAATGATTTGAGGATTAAGTAAGGATGAAAGTGAGTCCAAACCCAACCCGGATGGACCTGGACCCAAAAAACCTGGAACCGGTTAACGGGATTTTGTATGACCGGAAACTGGACTGATATATAGGAACCGGTTCCGATTCGGTTCCGGGTAAAGTGGGTCTAGAACCTGAAAACTCGGAAACATCAAAGTGGGTAGGGTGGAACCGGGTAAAGTGGGTTTAGAACCGAAAAACCTGGAAAAACCAGATATTTTTGGTAATAACTTGCTACTTAGTGGGTTGAACTCTGAAAATTTTCATATTGATATCGCAACTTCGGGGGACTGTAAGTCGTTGAATATGAACCCAAAATTGACAAATTATAGTATAAAATCATGTAACAAAAAATCTCTAAGCTACACTCTGTAAAAAATCTTATGTCAATCCGACTTTAAAAGAATTAGATACGCATATTTTAACGTTTTCACATAATATAAAGTACAAAAACAAATAGCTGAAAAGTTGAAATTTTTTAGCTTTGATATCCCGACTTCGAGGGACTGTAATTCACTAAATATTAAACCAAAAATGAAAAAATTATAGTCTAAACTCATTTACAAACACAAAAATACAAGTTGGGAAAAACTGCATGTCAATCCAACTTCAAACAAATTAGATATGCATGTTTTAAAATGTTCACAGAATACAAAAAAGCTTAAAAACTAAAAACTTTCAGCTTTGATATCTCGACTTTGGGGGACTATAAGTCACTGAATATAAAATCAGAAATGACAAAAATATAGTCTAAAATCATGCACAAACTCTAAAATACACTCTGGAAAAATCGTATGTCAATCTGATTTTAAACGAATGAGATATACATGTTTTAACATTTTCACAGAATACAAAGTACAAAAACAAATATCTGAAAAGTTGAAAATTTCCAGCTTTGAAAACCGACTTCGGGGGATTGTAATTCATTGAATATTAAACCAAAAATGACAAAAATATAGTCTAAAATCATGTAAAAACTCTAAACTGCAATTTGGAAAAATATCTCATGTCAATCCGATTTCAAACGAATTAGCTATGCGTGTTTTAAATTTTTCACATAATGCAAAAAACCTTAAAATCTAAAAACCTCTAGCTTTGATATCTTGATTTTGGGGGACTATAAGTCAATGAACATAAAAATAAAAATGACAAATTTATAGTCTAAAATTATTTACAAACTCTAAACTACATGTTGGAAAAAACCTTATGTCAATCTGACTTGAAACGAATAAGATATGCATATTTTAGTCTTTTCATAGAAATCAGTTCCGGCCCCTAAAAGTGGTTGTGGTTCCCAACACTGGTTCCGGTTCTTAAACCCGATTTACCTGGACCCGATGTACCCAAACCCAAATTAACTGGAACCCGAATAAAGTCATTCGAGAAACCTGGAACCGGAACCGGGTCTATATATTCCGGTTCTAACGGTTCCGGTTTCGGTCCGATTCCAGTTCCGGTCCGGTTTTCTGGTTTTAAATCACATCCCTAGGATCAAATCTATAGCCAACTCATTTGAAATGGGAGAACCAAGTCTCTCCAGGTGATCAATGTGACCCTTTATCTTGAGTACATGTGAGCTTACATTCTGTCCTTCTCCCATCTTACACCCATGTAACGCTCTAACAGTCTCAAAGCGTTTCATCCTCGCTTGATGTTGGAACATGTCCTTCAGTTGGGTGATGATGTCATATGCTAGGAGATGTTCCAGATCCTTCTGGAGGTCTGATATCATTGTGGCTAGCATAAGTCTCGCAGTCTCGATTGAATCATCTACATGTTTCAACCAAGCATTATAAGGAGACCTGGGAGTAGGAGCAGGCTCGTCAGGGATAGGATCATCAATCACATACACTTTATTTTCTGGCATGAGGACAATTTTCAAATTTCGGTGCCAATCAAGAAAATCCGTATGGTTAAGTTTCTCCTTCTCAAGGAGTGATCGAAGGTAATTGTTGTGATGGTTTGAAGTTTGGGCCATCTACAAAATTTAACAAATTTCATTTATTATTTTAGATGTTTTTTAATCTTTAATAATTAACACCCTTTTTTCCATAAACACTAATTAATTAAAGTCTAGGATCCAACATTACAAATCAAATAATCGGTTAGGTGACCTTTATCCCGTTATTTATTTCAACAAGGTAGGTAATGATTACCAATTACATCCAAATGTAATTCTTAGTTGTTTGGGATCCTTAACAACCTTTTGTTAATTTGCATGTTTGAGCCCATCTACATTTCGGGTCTCTAATGCTTAGGTGACCTTTATCACAAAATATTTTCGATCAAGTCATCCATCTTAAAAGGAATGTAGAATCGGCACATAACTAGTGGTTAGGTGACCTTATCCCACTAGAAATTGAAAAACTACCTCAAACATCAAAAGATAAATCCAAGTGGTTAAGTGACCTTTATCCCACAATGACCATACAAGTGATGAGTGAGTGTCTTTTAAGAGGATGACATAGACTTGTGTTTTAAAGGAATTTATATGTTTTATAATTCTAGTTTTAAAAAAAACATATTGTATCATGTATATTGCATGCATTCAATAATACATGGTACATTTGTAGAAAAATCATATTTTCTTTTATTGGTTCATTTTACTTCAACTTTTAATATTTTGTATTAACTTTTGAGTTTGTGTGTTTGAAACCAATTTTAGTATTTTAATATCCTTTTATTATTTTAGACTTGGAGTTTGTCATGAGTTATAAAATCTCTATTTTATTCCATTTTACCAATTTCAAAAACTTGAAGACTTTTAGAATAAAACTCATTTTATTTGAAAATTCGTTTTTAGCATCGTATGTTTAAAATTATTGTTTATGAAAATAAAAAACTCCATGATGATATGTATTTAGTTATTTGGTTGTCTATCATGCAAAATTCTACTTTCATTCATACAAACAAAATAACAATATACAATCATCACGCACAAACATGGGTGCATAAACCAAGCCATAACTATGTGATATCGCATTTGAGTATACATGAAATATAAAGTCCTTTTCCTAAGGGAGAATAGGGACCAAAATCTTCAATAGATGGTGTTATTGGAGCTCCCACTTGCGAAAACATCCAATGCATGCAAGATGTTGAACTTTCTATTAATTTTAAATCATTCCAGTACCATGCAACACTTTACAAAAAAGGTTGCGTTTGGGGTTGTTGTTTCAGTTTCACGGAATCTGATGTAACACTTTCAGCAACACTTTACAAAAAATGTTGTGTTTTCCACTACTATTAAAATTAATAAATTCCAACGCTTTTCGATCTTCAAAATGGCTCCATCTTCATTTCTTGTTACACTTTAAAGTACTTATACTAGATTACAAACTAATCTAATATTTACAACAAAAAATGAAGAAATTCTTATTTACTATTACAAACCATTTGAATAAATAAATAATATTACAACCATATAGAAAAGTCCAACAACACACAACACATGGTCTATGGCTTGTTAATCATACAAAAATGATCAAATAACATTTTTTTCTAAGGTAACATTAATGTGATCGAATGCATGTAGTTATAAAAACACTTTAAAACTAGCATTGCATGTTGCCAAAGAAGCCATGCATTAACTTTTCATACAAGCATGAAAATCGTCTATGGATTCTAAAAACCAAACATTTTCATTTCATTATAAAATCTACACATGCATGTAAAGAAGGCTCTGATACCACTTAATGGAAACATGGTGTTCAAGATCGAGTTTCAAAACATAAAACTTTTGAGTTTTCAACGAAATATTTTAAAATAAAACTTGAACAATATAGAATCCGACAAAGGATCACATTACATGAACATGCAAGATTTAGATCAACAACCATAAAAGGATAACATTAACAACCTTTGTTGTCCTTTGGTCCTCACGAGAGGTTGAACGATTATGATGATGGCAAGAACTCAAAGTAGAATCCATCTAGAGAAATTCCACCAACAAGCTCCAAAACTATATGAATGCTAGTTCAACTCTTGATAATACAACCTCTTGAGCTTGAACCGCCAAGAATGAATTTTTGGTGTTCAAGAGAGTATGTATTCTCTTCTTTTATCAACTAACAACTTAGAGAAAGAAGGGGGGAAGTTTTTGAGAGATTATTTTCGTTCATATGCAAGAGCATTAGTAGAAATAAAAGCCTTTCACTCCTTTTAATCATCCCACAAATGCAAAACTCAATCATGACTAACACAAAAGCTTTTACATGCATTTCACCATCCATAAAGGTGATGTAGGGAGTGCTTACACGAAATCATGAGTGAGAGAAGGGAGAGTTAGTCAAACACTCATTCTTTCTCCTCTTTAATACTCCAAGTCTTCTATTTTATAAAACTAGCTTTTATATTTTATAAAGAATTTCAAATACACACACACACACACACACACACATATATATATATATATATATATATATATATATATATATATATATATATATATATATATATATATATTTGTTAGTTTTATTTATTTAATCTAACTTTTTAAGTTAAATAAATAAATCTCACACAAACTAAATTAGTTAATAATTAAACAACATAAGTACCAAACTTATAATAATTCATACACACCATCCATCCATTTTGAACTCGAGTGGTTACCATTACTCCCTTGTTATTTTCGACAACCGGGATTCCCGTTTTCTTGGGAACCACTTGAACTTGACTAACCCATTGGGAGTCGGAAATGGGGTAAATCATATCTGCAGCAAGGAGCTTGATAATCTCCTTCTTGATAACTTCCCTCATTGGAGGATTTAATCTTCTTTGAGCTTTCCTCCTAGGCTTGCAATCATCATCCATGAGGACCTTGTGAGTGCATAAATTAGGACTTATCCCCTTGATATCCGCTATTGTCCATCCTATGGCCTCTTTGTGATCTTTCAAAACTTCAACCAGTTGATCTTCTTCATAATCTTTTAATTGAGAGGATATGATCACGAGAAGAGTCTCATCTTTACCTAGGTAAGCATGCTTTAAATGGCTAGGTAAGACTTTCAATTCAAGTGTGGGTAGGTAGATAATGGAAGGGGAATCTTGTTAGGAGAATGCGATAAGGCAACTTGAGAGACATCTTTCTTTGTTGACTTGTTGACTTCCAAAGTCTTCACAATCTCTTCAACTTCGGATCTCAATGTATACATATCTAATTTTTCCTTCAAACTCTCACCATCTAGACTCGTGTTTAGTATCATATTCAAAATATCCCCATGAGATAAATCATTCATACTTATAAAGTGGGCTTATGATCCATAGTTCTTTATGTTGGGCTAAACCCATGTGGTGACCCATGGATACTCCATGGAGGTTAAAACCCATGGAGCCTAAGGAATGTGGAAAGTCATGCACATTAGGGTTTGCATGGTGTAACCCTAGTTGTGTCACACTATATAAGAAACCTCATGGCTACCAAAATCGGCACTTAAGTGAGATACAAGAGGGCTAAACGATTTTGTGTGTGCAAGACAATCTCTTCTCAAGTCCTCCATTGTTGGTGGAGTTGTGTGAAGCATTTTAGGCATCACACTTGGGGTGCTATGCTCTTAAAGGCTTAAGGTTTCAAAGCTACAACTGTAACACCCATAAAAATTTAAGCCAATTTAAAATTTTTCAAAGACATTTAAAACCAGTAGTTATTACAAATCTGTTTTCAAAATAGTCTAACATCAGTGTTCATCCCAGAAACATAAATAAAACATGAGGAGCTGTACGATCATGCCTTCGCCTTGCCGCGATCCCCTGATGTACCTGAAACAATAAACTGAAACTGTAAGCCCGAAAGCTTAGTGAGTTCCCCCAAAATAGCGATACACTGCAAATAACACATATACAAATAACAACATGTACTGGGTCCACAGCTTTACAGACTGGATTACCCCTGGGCCCACAGTATGAGTCTGGATTGCCTTCCGGGCCCACGACTCACATCTGTATTGCCATCGAGCCCACAGTATGAGACTCCCTCAGCTCGTATCTGGAATGCTCCTGAGCCCCCAGTACGAGTCTGGAATGCCCCACCTGGCCCTCAGCTCGTATCTAGAATGCTCTCGGGTTTGTTGGTTACCGCACGGAGCAGGATCACCTTAACCCATCCCACATAATATGTCGACATATAACAGATAAGTACACATACAGATAAACATACAATATCACAGGTAGTCCTACAGACCTACCCTCTAGCATATCAAACTAGCATGCATAACTAACTCATACACAACATAATACCAACTACTAGGATATCATATCCAATGGGCCGGCCTTGGTGCGGTAGACCCCTTAGTATAGTGAGGATAACTCACCTTGCAAGTAGTGCTGAAATACTGAAATCCCTAACTGCTGCCTCACCGGGAATCCCCAACTGTCACATAATAATAAATACTAGGTTAATACCCAGCATTACTCCCTAGACTAAGTGTCCTTATAACTCATTAAGTACATTCCTTTTTGTTGGGCCAAAGTCCCACACCAAGCCCTTAACTTGAAAGTCCATATACACAAGTCCACTATTGGCCCAATTTACTAAATTGGGCCCAACCTCCTTATTGGGCCTAACCCCAAGATCCACCATCACCAAAATTGGTCCAAAACATATTTACTCGGAAAGTCCAGCAAGGCCCAAACCCTGCTAGCCCAAAAAGTAGCCTGAACCCAAAGCCCAAATCACCAAAGGTCCACAGAAGGCGTACACTGGGCGTACCCCAACGCTACGCGGGGCGTACACGAGTCTTGCATTGACTGGAAAGCGGGGTCGTTGACTCAGTACACTGGGCGTACAGAACCTTACGCTGGGCGTACGCGGGGTTTCACCAAAACCCTAATAAGTGCTTAATGGCTTAAGCACTTAAGCTCAAACTCCAGATCCCATGACCAAATGTGCCTAGGACTCATAAGGTTTCAAACTTTATCACTTTGGACGCCCATAAAGTCCTAAATGCTTAGTCTTAATCCATTAAGACCTCATTTATCTTTGCATGGGACACCTACAACTAATGGGACCTTATCTTTGTCACTCAAGGTCCCTTCAAGAGCCTGAAAGGACAACTCTTTTCGTCCACAACACAACATGCACCAATTTATGGCTTTTGGGACAAGAAATGCTTCTAATAAAGTAAAATGGAGAAATCTAATCATACAAGCATAAAGTTTGGAACTTTATACCTTCTGGAGCTTCTTGTGCACAAGCTAACTTCAGATCTACAAGCTTGGTCTCTTCCTTCAACTCTTTCATGCAAGGGTTTTCCTCCTAAGGCACTCAAGAACACACCAAAATGAGATTAACACACAAAGGGGAGGCTAGGGTTTGAGAGGGACGAGTTTGATCTGTGGAGGCTGAGGTAAAAGAGGTTTAGGTGCACATTATGTTGCTCATATAGGTCCCAAACCCTAAATATTAGGGTTTCACCCAGACATTAGTACGTCCAGCGTACTCAAGTGTACGCCCAACGTACTAAGGCGGACCTTAATACGCTTAGCGTACTCTTAAGTACGCGCGACGTACTCCCTTTTGACCCAAGTTTGCAAACTTGGTCCTTATACTTACCTTGGCTCTTCATTTCCAACCCCAAGGACCATAATGGCAAGGTAATGATAGAAGAGGGTTCGGGAATACCTACTTAAATCTCGGGATGTTACAATTCTCCCCCACTTGACTTAGACTTCGCCCTCAAAGTCTGCTGCGACAAATAGATCCGGGTAATGCTCCCGCATCTCGGACTCGGGCTCCCACGTCCACTCGGACCCCCTCCGATGTTCCCACTGTACCTTCACCAAAGGTATCTCCTTGTTCCGTAGAACCTTCCTCTTCCTTTCCAGAATGGCCACGGGCCTCTCCACATAATTCAGGCGCTCATCGACATGGATATCATCCAACGGTACTACTGCCTCCTGATCCATAATGCATTTTCGCAATTGCGAAACGTGAAATGTGTTGGGTATCTGACGGAGTTCCTCTGGAAGATCCAATCTGTATGCAACCTTGCCAACCCTGGCGATGACTCGAAATGGTCTGATGTCTCGGGGACCCAACTATCCCCTCTTCCTGAAGCGAATCAAACCCTTCCAGGGTGAAACCTTCAGTAGGACCATGTCACCTACCTGGAACTCCAACTCAGATCGGCGTCTGTCGGCGTAACTCTTCTGCCGACTCTGAGCGGTCTGTAGTCGCTGTCTAATCTGCTGAATCTTCTCGGTAGTTTGCAAAACTACCTCTGTCCGTCCCGTCACTCTGTGGCCAACCTCTCCCCAACAAACTGTTGGATTAGTGTCTAAGCCCGTAACTATATTTGGTAAGTACTTGACCCGGTTGTGCATGGTCCTTTTGGGTTGCCTTCACCATAGCAACTTGACAGGGTGATTTGTGAAGAGAGAAGAGATATTAATATATTAAAGGAATAATAATATTATTTAATTAATATTAGTCATAAATTAATTAGGAATTAATTTGGTGACTAAAAGAGGTTAATTGAATAAAGGGGCTTAAACTATCAAATGTGTGATAGTTGTGTTTTTGGGCTATGAATCCTTATAGATATTAGGGTGGCCGAATTTAGGGTTATGGACTCCTTGAATTCGTCCAAGCCTCAATCTAGAAGGATCCTTGGATTGCTTAGGGCCTAAGTTATTCAATTAGGGTTAAGGATGTAACCCTAGTAGCTCATAGTATAAATAGACCCCTAGGGTTGGAGAAATCGACCACCTTGCTTCCTTGGGAACCCTAGAGTCGATTTCTACACCTCTTCCCTCTCTCCAAATCAACCTCTTGCTAGTTGGTGTTTGTAAGCCATTAGAGGAGTGACAATTGTGACTCTAAGCTCCAAGAACAAGAAGATTAAAGCAAACAACTAAATGTATTCTTCTAGATCTTATTTCATATGTTATGATTCAATTGTATTCATTAGATCTAGGATTGTAAGCCTTGGATACATTGCATGTTCAATTAGAGAAACCTAGATCCAAGCATTAGGGTTTGCATGTGCACATAGGAAAGTTCTTATGGCTCAAACCCATCAGTGGTATCAGAGCCAGGTTGATTTCTATTGAATTGATGCATTGTTTGATTGTTCTTAACATGAAAAATCGTTTTTTTGTGCCCCTGACTGACAGACTCGGCGAGTCCCATTGTGGACTCGGCGAGTCGGAGCGTCTGTCAGAGTGATTTTCGGGATTTCTTGCTATTTTGCTTGAGGATACTTGCCTTAATCGTTTTGGGTCAATGAAATCCGAATTTTATCATATATTTGAATATATCCTTGACAAAACAAAAGATAATTACCATTTGATTAAATAATAATTTCCTTATATGATAATAATTGATTATTTGAATTAATTGATTAATTGTCTTGCAAGTAATATTGACTAGGTCACATTTAGATAATCATTAAATTAATTAGTTAATTTATATTATTTGCTATTTGATCCTTTATGTTTTGAAAAGTTCAAAACTTGTCCTCAAGTTTTGAAATTTAAAGTTTTGTGATTAAAAGTTTTAATTCTGACTATTTAAATTTCAAACCTTAGAATTTTACAAGTTTTAAAATTCAACCCTATACTTATAATATTATAAGATTAATATATATATGTATAACTTAAATGCTAGTCTTACCGTTAGTAGGCCTCATTCACGAAGCCGATCTATAAGGGGGGTTTAAGGTTATGGCCTATAAAATGGCCGTTTAATGGGTGTCCATTCTCACCCACCGCTTCCTTGATTGGTAGAGGGTCGTTAGCCGAATGGGTAGGATCGGGCAAACCTTTCCTCATTAAAAGTATAATGAATCTATATAAAGTAACTACATGTTTTTACAAAATTCCCAATCTTAGTTACTTTAGGCAAAAGTGAATTGATGCAATTCCATGAAATTACACTTTGTACCCTTGCTAAGACGTTAATGGAGCGCGTGTGGTTAACCGGCACATTAATTGGGTTCTAAGAAAAGGTGGCAAAGGGTGACTCATTGTTTGTTATAGTTAGATGGAGCGTGTGTGGTTAACCAGCACATCGAATAGGTAACTGTAACAATGAGGGCACCATGTACATTTGCATGGTTATTCACACCCACTTTGTGATCCTCGGCATCCCAGTCACAAACTAGAGGGGCATATCGAGATTTAAACATGCCATTGAAAAGTTCAATGTATCTCAAAGTATCTAGGAGTTTTCAATACATTTAAAACCTAATTTCTTTTTCGTTTTTCATGGTGGAGAATTAGTGAATCGACATTCACTTGCCTTCAAATTATTTACTTGTTAGATTACGGCATCCCTTTTTCTAATTTGTAAATAATTTTGTTGGTTCCTAGCCCTAATTTCTCATTTGGGTGATTAATTGGGGAAATTCATTTCTAATCAACTTTGTTCTTTTTCCTTTTCAGATGTCGAACGCAAACAACAACGCTTCTGGGTCAAACTCCTCTGGTTCATTCTCACTCATGAACTTGTGTGGGAAAGTGATCTTCGATGGGACCAATTTCAGTAATTGGATCCGCAACATTCGCATGGTCACTCGCTACGAGGACAAAGAATATGTCCTCGACGAGAATCTAAAGGAGATTGATATCGAAATTGCTACTGCCGATGAGATCGCGGCCTACGAGGCCCATGAGCGTGATGCCACGAAAGTCCATTGCATCATGCTCGCGACTATGACTGTTGAACTCCAAAAGTCCTATGAGGACAAGTACCCCTATGAGATGCATCAGGATCTGCTGGAACGCTACCACCAGAGCGCTAGGCAAGAGAGGTATGAGATCATCACGATGATCACTACCAAAATGGGCAATGGAGAGTCCCTTACTGCCCATCTGCAAAAGATGCAGAGATATGTTGATCGCCTGCTGAAGTTGAATGTGAACTTCGATGAAGAGCTGGCAATTGATATCATCCTTCACTCATTGCCTTCCTGCTATAGCCAGTTCCGCATGACCTTCCACATGAATAAGGAAGAGGTATCCTTAAGCAAGCTTCAGGGCTTGTTAAGGACTGCTGAGAGCAACCTCAAGGATAAATCTGTTGCATCACCTCCAACTCCAGCTGCTGCCACTGTCTTGGCAATAGGGCAAGGGAAGGGTAAGAAGAGGAAGGCATCCTCAAGGGGCCACCACAAGGGAAAGTCCCATGATGGCACCTCTTCTAGTGGAACCAAAGTTGGTTCTGCTAAACCAAATTCTAACCCTAAGGAGGCAGAGTGCCACCACTGCCACAAGATAGGGCATTGGAAGAGAAGCTGCCCAAAATATCTACAGGCCATCAAGGATGGAAAGATCAAGCCATCTTTTGCAGGTATTTACACAATTAAATCTAATAGTTTATCACATGCTACTTCTTGGGTTCTTGATACAGGATGTGGTTTCCACATATGTTCTGATTTGCAGGGACTAAAAAGAAATAATGATGTGGAGCGTGGAAGGATGAATCTGTTCATGGGAAACAGAAGATTGTCGCCTGTGACCAAGATTGGAGTTTATTCCTTAGTGCTTAGTAATGGTTTAGATTTAAATTTGAATAATTGTTGCTATTCTCCAGATATGGCTAGAAACATCATTTCATTTCATGGTTTATATAAACAAGGTTTTAGATATTCATTTGATAATGAAAAGGGTTCTATTTATGCTTATTTTAATAATGTTTTATATTTTGAAGCATTGCCCTGTAATGGAATATATGAAACTGTGATGGTTGTAGACAACTTAGGAAATGATGTGTTGTGTGTGGATTCTTCCAATAGTATGGATAAAGCATGCTTGTGGCATTGTCGTCTTGGACATGTCAACAAGAAACGCATAGCCCAACTCCAAAAGGATGGAGTGTTGGAGTCATTCGACCTTAGGGACAATGACGTGTGCGAGTCTTGTTTACTTGGAAAGATGACCAAGTCACCCTTCACTGGCACTTGTGCAAGGGGTGAGGGTTTATTGGATCTCATACATACAGATGTATGTGGACCCTTTAGATCCACCACAAGGGATGCGAATCGCTTCTATGTGACTTTCACAGATGATTATAGCAGATATGGATATATCTACTTGATCAAGCACAAGTCAGAAACCTTTGAAAAGTTCAAAGAGTTTAAACAAGAAGTGGAGAATCAGTTGGGCAGGAAAATCAAGATGCTTCGATCTGATCGAGATGGAGAGTACCTAAGTCTTGAATTCCACGACTACCTCAAGGAATGTGGAATAGTTTCACAATTGACGCCACCTAGGACACCACAGTTGAATGGTGTAGCTGAGAGGCGTAATCAAACCTTGCTAGACAAGGTTCGTTCCATGATGAGTCGTGCTTCACTACCTATCTCATTCTGGGGGTATGCCTTAGAGACTGCCGCCCATATCCTTAACTTAGTACCTACGAAGAAGGTTGCCAAAACACCTCATGAGATGTGGACAGGGAAGGCTCCCTCGTTGGCACATATCAAGGTTTGGGGCTGCGAGGTTTTCGTAAGACGAGAAACTCATGACAAGCTCGAACCTCGTAGTGAGCGATGTATTTTCATTGGCTACCCGCAGAAATCCTTTGGATATCTCTTCTACAAACCGAGTGACAATGTAGTATTCATTGCGAGGAGAGGGGTTTTCCGAGAGCGAGAACTCATAAGCCAAGGAGACAGTGGGAGGCAAATCGATCTTGAAGAGCTTCAAGAGTCGAGCGATGAAGGAACCTCTAACACTGGCGCTCAACCCGAGGAGGAAACTCCGGTTGAACCGATTGACGAGTCCTTACCTCTTAGACGTTCCGAAAGAGCTAGTGTTCCACCCCAGTTTTATGGTTTTCATATTACTATGGAAGGGGATACGTTCATTAGTGATAGTACGCTAGTGAATATGGACGAACCTAACAGCTATAAGGAAGCCATGGCAGGCCCAGAGTCTGCGAAATGGAAAGAGGCTATGGACAGCGAGATCCAATCCATGTATGACAGCCAAGTTTGGAATTTGGTTGACAATGTACCAGGTCGTAAGACGGTCGGGTGCAAGTGGATCTTCAAGAAGAAGACTAACATGGATGGAAACGTGCACACTTATAAGGCGCGATTGGTTGCGAAAGGTTTCACTCAAACTACTGGAGTTGACTACGACGAAACCTTCTCACCAGTTGCGAAGATAAAGTCTATTAGGGTGATGCTGGCCATTGCTGCATTTCATGACTATGAAATATGGCATATGGATGTCAAAACCGCTTTCCTTAATGGGAAGTTGGCTGAGGATGTTTACATGGCTCAGCCAGAGGGTTTTGTCAATGCGAAGCATCCCAATAGAGTGTGTAAGCTTGAGAAGTCCATTTATGGACTTAAGCAAGCATCTCGCAGATGGAATCTTTGCTTTGATGAGAAGGTCAAAGAGTTTGGTTTTCTACGAAGCGAAGATGAATCGTGTGTATATGTCAAAACCAGTGGGAGTGTAGTAAGCTTTCTCGTATTGTATGTCGATGACATACTACTCATAGGAAACGACATCCCGACACTGCAGGAGGTTAAGTCCTGGCTCGGGAAGTGCTTCGCTATAAAGGACCTCGGAGAGGCTTCCTATATTTTGGGAATAAGGATAGTGAGAGACAGAAGTAAGAGACTAATAGGACTTAGTCAGAATACTTACTTGGACAAGGTACTAAAACGTTTTAGTATGGAGAATTCAAAGAAAGGGGAGTTACCAATCTAGAGTAATGCCAAGTTGAGTAAGACTCAAAGTCTGAGTACTGAAGTTCAGATAGCAGAGATGAGCCGAGTACCATACACTTCCGCAGTTGGCTCCATCATGTATGCTATGACTTGTACTCGCCCTGATGTGGCCTTCGCCTTGAGCATGGTCAGCAGATATCAAGGGAACCCTGGCAGAGCGCATTGGATCGCGGTCAAGAATATTCTTAAGTACCTTCGGAGGACCAAGGAATGGTTTCTAGTCCTCGGTGGGAGTGATGACTTAAAGGTGCGAGGGTACAATGACGCCAGTTTTCAGACCGACAGGGACAACTACCGTTCGCAGTCGGGCTGGGTCTTTACCCTCAATGGAGGAGCAGTGACTTGGAAAAGTTCCAAACAGGAAACCGTAGTTGATTCAACGTGTGAATCATAGTACATTGCAGCAAGCGAAGCGTCAAAGGAGGCGATATGGTTAAAGAACTTCATTGGAGACCTTGGAGTTGTTCCAGCCATAAAGGAGCCTATGGAAATTTTCTGTGATAATGAAGGAGCGGTTGCCTTGACCAAGGAACCAAGAGATCACGGTAGATCTCGACATATCGACAGAAAATATCACTTTATTCGACATCGGGTGGAAGAAGGACTCCTCGTAGTGAAGAGGGTATCGTCATAAGATAACCCAACAGATCCGCTTACGAAGGGACTGGGCAGGATTAAGCACTTGCAGCACGCTAGGAGCATCGGGCTGAAGGACGATATTAGTTTAGATTAGATAGTTTGGAAACGTGTAATAGATAAGTTGTTATTAACATTTGATGATTAAATAAAGGAGTATTATTTATTAGTAATGTTACTGTCTTATGTTAATCTTTTACCTATTGTTTCAATTTTGCATGTTTTGACTTCCTGAATAATTGAGTTATTTGATAATAATCAAATTATTCGAACGGTCCACAGTCGTTCATATGTTGGAAGTAGATATGAATGAAGACTGTCATGAATTGGTGTGTAGATTGTCTAAAGTGTATTAGACATAGCAAAAGTTTGCTACAACGTTCATGAGTTCTTATGAACTTGATTTGAGCATTGGAATAAACCCACACTTGCTGGAATCACTTCATGGAATTTATCACGAGTGATCGCAAGATGATAATATCATATGGTCTTAAAACCTAAATATATGGTATATTGTTCGCTAATTGATTATGCATTGATAATGCGTAAACGCATCAGTAACTTGATGTTATAAAACGCATTGTTGTGTATGATTTGATTAGTGGATAATAAGTGCATATAAGCCGAAGTTTATCTGTTCCTTTTATCCTAAGAGGGTAAAAGCGATATCAGGGCCCCTCGATGATTTGATTTGACTTATATGCCACTGAATTGATGTGTTCAATTAAGTTCTATGTCAAATGAATCTGAGATCAAGAAACCAATTGCTGGACAATAAGTATGACAATGTTCCATGTGATTGTCCACACGATATCTAGAACAGAGGATTATACGATCCCTTATCTGAAGGACAGGTTACTGATAAGATCAGAGTTTGACAGCATCTTTGAGAGCTATGATTGCTAATCGGATTGTGCTTGCATTTATAGTTACTAGACTTATCCAAGTGGGAGACTGTTGGATTAGTGTCTAAGACCATAACTATATTTGGTAAGTACTTGACCCGGTTCTGCATGGTCCTTTTGGGTTGCCTTCACTATAGCAACTTGACAGGGTGATTTGTGAAGAGGGAAGAGATATTAATATATTATGAGAATAATATATTAAAGGAATAATAATATTATTTAATTAATATTAGTCATAAATTAATTAGGAATTAATTTGGTGACTAAAAGAGGTTAATTGAACAAAGGGGCTTAAACTGTCAAATGTGTGATAGTTGTGTTTTTGGGCTATGAATCCTTATAGATCTTAGGGTGGCCGAATTTAGGGTTATGGACTCCTTGAATTCGTCCAAGCCTCAATCTAGAAGGATCCTTGGATTGCTTAGGGCCTAAGTTATTCAATTAGGGTTAAGGATGTAACCCTAGTAGCTCATAGTATAAATAGACCCATAGGGTTGGAGAAATCGGCCACCTTGCTTCCTTGGGAACCCTAGAGTCGATTTCTACACCTCTTCCCTCTCTCCAAATCAACCTCTTGCTAGTTGGTGTTTGTAAGCCATTAGAGGAGTGAAAATTATGACTCTAAGCTCCAAGAACAGGAAGATTCAAGCAAGCAACTAAAGGTATTCTTCTAGATCTGATTTCATATGTTATGATTCAATTGTATTCATTAGATCTAGGATTGTAAGCCTTGGATACATTGCATGTTCAATTAGAGAAACCTAGATCCAAGCATTAGGGTTTGCATGTGCACATAGGAAAGTTCTTATGGCTCAAACCCATCACAAACCGGGGTGCGACATCTCCGCCCGTACAACAGCTCAAAAGGCGGAGCGCCAATGCTAGAATGGTAGTTGTTGTTGTAGGCAAACTCTGCAAGCGGTAGGTGGGAATTCCAGCTCCCACCGAAGTCAATAACACAAGCCCTCAACATGTCCTCGAGGGTCTGAATGGTCCGCTCGCTCTGACCGTCGGTCTGAGGATGGAATGTTGTACTAAAGTGCAGCCGCATGCCCAGTTCCTCGTGGAATTTATGCCAAAAGCGGGAGGTGAACCTAACATCCAGGTCGGAGACAATGGAGACTGGAACCCCATGGCAAGCCACGATCTCGCGGACGTACATGTCGGCCAACTTTTCGGCCGATGAACTCTCCCGTATGGCAAAAAATGGGCACTCTTGGTCAATCGATCCACGATGACCCATATAGCATCAAACCCCTTCGCCGTTCTCGGTAACTTGGTAATAAAATCTATCGTGATCTGTTCCCATTTCCATATGGGGATCTCCAGGGGCTGCAGCGTGCCATGCGGCCTCTGATGCTCGGCCTTGACCATCCTGCAGGTCAAGCACCTCTCGACATACCAAGCGATTTCTTGCTTCATGCACGGCCACCAGTAGCTCAAACTCAAATCCGGGTACATCTTGGTGCCCCCGGGTGAATAGAGAAGTGAGACTTATGAGCCTCCTCCATGACCATCTGTCTGACCCCACCAGACACCGGAACCCATACCCGACCGCATCGGGTTAATAATCCCCGACTATCCTGCACAAACCGGGTGTTTTCACCCCTGATCCTCTCCAGCTTCCAGTTCCCTGGCCGCATGCCCTCGGCCTGAGTATCTCTGATCAAATTCACAAGCGGAGAATCCACCGCTATCCTCATACATATCGCTGGGGTGGAAGACCCAGCTGACTTGCGGCTCAAAGCATCCGCAACCACATTCGCTTTACTAGGGTGGTAAAGGATCTCGCAATCGTAGTCCTTGACTACATCCAGCCACCTGTGCTGCCTCATGTTCAAGTTCGGCTGATCCATGATATGTCTCAAGCTCTTGTGATCTGTGTAAATGGTACAACGGACCCCATATAGGTAATGTCTCCATATCTTGAGAGCGAACACCACCGCTCCCAGCTCTAAATCATGTGTAGGGTATCTCGTCTCATGCAGCTTCAGCTGCCGCGATGCATAGGCTATCACTCGTCCTCTCTGCGTGAGGACCGCTCCTAAACCTGTGATGGATGCATCACAGAACACCACAAAATCCTCAACTCCCTCTGGGAGTGTCAAAACTGGAGCCTCACACAACCGCTGACGGAGGGTCTCAAACGCCCTCTGCTGCTCAGGGCCCCACCGGAAATCCGCCCCCTTCCTCGTCAGACGAGTGAGGGGTACTGCAATCGTGGAGAAATCCTGTATAAATCTCCGGTAGTACCCTGCCAATCCCAGAAAACTCCTGATATATGAGGGAGATTTTGGAACCTCCCACTGCATGACCGCCTCAATTTTGGCCGGGTCGACCAAAATCCCATCCTGGTTAACGAGGTGCCCGAGGAACTGGACCTCCCGTAACCAAAACTCACACTTCGAGAACTTGGCATATAGCCACTCTCGTCTTAGAACTCCCAACAACTCCTTAAGATGCTCCTCGTACTGCTCTCGAGTCTTATAATACACCAAGATATCATCTATAAACACGATGACCGAGCGATCCAGCATCGGTCTGCAGACCCGATTCATCCGGTCCATAAATACCGCCGGCGCGTTGGTGAGTCCAAACGGCATCACCACGAACTCGTAATGACCATAACGAGTCCGAAACGCGGTCTTCTCCACGTCCTCCTCTCTGACCCGGACCTGATGATATCCCGACCTCAAATCTATCTTGGAGAACAGAGATGCCCCCTGCAACTGATCAAAGAGATCATCTATCCTTGGAAGTGGATAACGGTTCTTCACCGTCAACTTGTTCAACTCCCTATAATCAATGCACATCCGGTGCGAGCCGTCCTTCTTCCTGACAAAGAGGACCGGTGATCCCCATGGAGAACTGCTAGGTCGAATGAACTGCTTGCGCAGCAGTTCCTGCAGCTGTGATGACAACTCTTGCATCTCGGGTGGCGCCAACTGTAATACCCGTGTTTCTAGGCTAGGCATTAATATTGACATTATAGTCTAGGTTAACCTTTGTAACTCATTTTGAAGAAATGAAAAGGAATTATGTGAATATTATGTGAATTATGTGTTTTATGCTTAATTATTAGGGTTTAATTAATTAAGAATAAAAATGAGCGTCAAAAATAAATATTAGATAAAGCCAATATCTATTAAGAAACTTGTAGTGGGCGTGACAAGGATTACAGATATATAAAGAATACCGAAATCCGAGTTATAACGAAGAAGTTATGACCTGTTGAAGTTTCGCGACAAACCGGCACGGTGCCAAATGTCGTAAAAAGTGAGTTTTTGATAAACTACTTTTTGGCCTTAGTAATCTAAACGAAAGTCGTAGTGTTCGTTAAACCGAGAGTATGTATAAAAAGAACGCCCAAATCTGACTTCGTATGAGGAAGTTATGATTTTTCGAAGTTTCAGCTTAGCAGTAGACAGCTAAAAACTCGAATTTAGATCGAGTGATTTTTAGCCGACACGACCTAAACGAGAATCGAAGGTCTTGTCAATAGCAGCACAACGGTAAAAAGACAGACAAAAACGGACGTCGGATGAAGAAGTTATGAATTTTTAACGGATTTCCTGTCCCGGTCTGTTAAAAATAATAATATAAAAATTAAAGTCAAAATTAGCCGACGAAGTCTAAACAAAAGTTGTAGAGCATAAGTTTACCTACGCGTGCATATAAAGAACGTAAAAACGGAGCTTGTATGCGAAAGTTATGGATTTTAGAAGTTTTGGCGCGAAAATCGAGAAAAATCCCCAAAACCGAGAAATCTCGCATACGTGGACTTCGGCCACATGTCCTCGCCTCGCATCCAACACGTGTCCGATATTATGCTGAGTCATCCGATCTCGTGAGTCATCCGAACCGGAGAGATGATCCGAAGTGGTCCACTAGGAGTCCACCGCGTGTCCCTTATCACGTGTCCGAGTCTCGCAGGATATGCCACGTCCGAAGCCTCGGACTAGACCTTGGTCCAATCAGAGGCTGACACCGAGCCCCTCGCATGCGCAGACCATGTGTGAGCCACCTGCACACCCTCGCCCAGCTGCTGCCGCGTGTCTCGCCTGCTGACTCCCCCTTCCTTAGCCG
Source organism: Lactuca virosa (assembly GCF_052849685.1). Classification (NCBI taxonomy): domain Eukaryota; kingdom Viridiplantae; phylum Streptophyta; class Magnoliopsida; order Asterales; family Asteraceae; genus Lactuca; species Lactuca virosa. The sequence goes on along the minus strand of NC_136430.1, from coordinate 376,024,278 downwards.
ACCTTCGGACCTCCTATAAATAGAGGGCTTGCGAGCCTTCTCGGTTACTTTTGGAATTTTGCCACTTTTAGCCCCTTTTTCCATATTTTCTTCATATTAACATCCCCCAAAGCCCCGGTATCGATTATAACCCCCGGAATACGCCACGAAGAGCCTGAGAAGCCCGAAAAATTTATCTTTTCGGTTTCGAAGCCCGACCCTCGCAGAGCCCGGTTTCTGAATAAAACTCTCGGTTTTATTAGAAACGAACGTTTTAGGAAACGAATTGCTGCCCGATTATCATCAAATCATGTGAGTGTATAGTCACCTTCATCTTACACCTAGATATGAAGTATTTTATATAAAATACGTGCTACGTGTAATTATATTAATTGTTTAATTGAGGTGACTGTTGAATTGATGTTTTATACAAGTTTTAAACTGTATATGTATTTTTATCTACAAATATGTTGGGTAAAACATGGGTAGATAGTGATGTGTGATGAAGTAAAAGTGATGAGAGGCCCCGATGTGATTGTGATTCAGTCATCTAGCAGAGTTTGGATGACGACCACGGACTTTCTAGACAGTCCAGTGGAACACTGGCAGGCCCGCAACCTGTAGGTGTAATGAACTTGGGTGTTCATTCGCTGTACTCCATCCCCCTCATGGTTGCCTTTAGGACATGTATGGCTGAGGAAACCCCTTAGCAGTAGTGTACTTCCCGATGATATTCTTTAGGTTAGGTCCCTTGTGAAAAGTGTTTAGGGACGTAAAGTGAGGATAACGGGAACGGGTAATCAGGGTTATTGTTGATTGATGAACTTAATAAGTTTATTATTACTGTGGGTTGAAAACCCTATATGCTCACCAGGCTCCCAAGCCTGACCCACTCAGCTTTTTATATTACAGGTAGTGGACCCCGAGCATAGTCGGTGGACGATGATAGATTTTTGGATTATAGGCCAGTAGTTGTAAATAACTGTTGAAAGGCTTATAATGTCTTGTTTATGCTTTTGATCTGTATCGGAACATGACATCCCGAGGTTTTGACATGAAATGAAATTATATATTTCTTAAAGAAAGGTTTTGACAAACTTTTATCATGTTTTGTATTGGGGACCAATTCCGCAACATCTTTTAAAAAGATTTCTCTGATTTTATTTTAAAAAGCATAAATTAAATCGGTATTTTCTGGCCGAGAAATTAGGGGATGTCACACCAACCGGTACGGCGCCTTGGCGATAGGAGCCGCACCCCGACACCAGGTCGATTCGGAACTCGACCTTCCTCTCCGGAGGTACTCCCGGTAATTCCTCCGGAAACACGTCAGCAACTCTTTAACTACTGGAACCTTTGGCACCGGAGTCTGATCCCTGACCCGCGTATCCACCACATACGCTAAATAACCCGCACATCCGTGCTGAATGTACTGCCGAGCCTTGGCAGATGAACAAAACCCTGAACCCACCCTGGTGCCCTCGCCATAAACAATCAGTTCTCCCCCACTTGGGGTTCGAAATACAACTGACTGGCCCTCACAATCTATCATAGCACCAAATCGACCAAGCCAATCCATCCCTACAATCACGCACACCTCTCCCATGGGAATCAGAATCAGGTCTATGGGGAAAGATACTCCGTAGATCTCCATCTCACATCCTTGGTAGACCAAAGAAACAGAAACCCCGTGCTCGTTGGCGAGCAAAACTCGCAACTTACACTCTAATTCCCCCACTAGCATACTGAACTCCTTACTAAAAGTTTGTGATACAAATGACCGACTCGCCCCTGAGTCAAATAAAACCAATGCAGGCAAGGAGTTCACTAAAAACGTACCTAAACACACACACACACACACACACACACACATATATATATATATATATATATATATAGATAAGCATAATACATATAAGATCAATAAGATAAGGAGTGGAAACAGACCAGCAACAACATCTGGTGCGGCCCTGGCCTCCTCTGCGGTGAGCTGGAAGGCGCGCCCCTGAGCCTTCGGGGGCTCTGCCCTACCAGACCTCTCATCCGTAATCCTCAATGTAGCTGGGGTGGGAGCCTGTGCCGGCTTCCCGACAAGCCTTTCTGCACTTTCCACAAGTGCGGCTCTGCTGTCTTCCAACCCTTGAATCAGCGGTCTTAGACCGCTTTGGCGCTGGTTGTGACTGTGTCGGGGCCTGTCGCTGCTCCCTCATCTGCAACTCAATCTACAACTCACGCCGCCTAGCGGCCTCCTGTAACTCCAATAGAGTATCGCATCACTGTGTGGCAACAAACTGACGAATGTCAGTCTTGAGCATGCTCAGATAACGTGTCTTTTGGGCCTGCTCCGATGCAAACTCCGGGCAGAACATCGCCCTCTCCGTGAACATCCGGGTGATCTCCGTCACCGAATCTCCCTCCTGTCTCAAACTCAAAAACTCCTGAGCCAGTCGTTCCCGCTCGACCCGAGGAATGTATCGAGTGCGGAACATATCCCTGAACTGCTCCCAAGTAACAGCAGCTCTCTGATCATCAGTGTAGGACCTTGTCGTCAATCTCCACCAGTCCTTGGCCCCGAGCCTCAGCATGTTCAGGGCACATCTGACCTTCTGGTCAGTAGGACATGAACACGTGAAGAAACAACCCTCCACGTCAGATAACCACCTCATAGCTCTAATCGGATCATGGGTACCATCGAATGTTGGGGGCTTCGTGTTATCGAAGTCCCGGTACTGGAAGCCCCGACTGGCTCCACCTCCTCCTGCCGCTGTTACAGCCGATGCAGCCGCAGCGGCAGCCGTCTCTGCAAGGGCTGCGTAACGCTCGTCAAAGTACTCAACCATAGCGGTCTTAATAGACCCGAACATCTCCGGTAGCTACGCCCGGAACATAGCAGCAACCTCATCATGTAGGATCTCTCAAATCCTGGCATCCAACTTCTCTGTACCCATCTGCACCACAGGCTCAGGTGCTGTTGGCCCCTCCTGACCTCCGTCTCCTGATCCTGGTCCCGAACCGGATCCGGTCACAAAGCGCCTCGTCATCACCATTATGAAACATACCACAAGATATCAGATAATCCATATAAAGAACTGGGAACCAACTCACGACTAAATCCTAGGGGTTGTGACTTCCTTGCTACGCGTATGGGTCTTGTGCTTTCAGTAGTACGGGCCCATACTACCTTCCACACCTACCCATATTTGTCTCAAGTATCACCACAACACCCTAACAATATACATAACATAGCGAGCGCTAAACCCTCACTCCTAGAGGAATGCTAAATATCTCATAACTGCCCCCCCCCCCCCCCCCCGACCTCTCACTAACCACCCATCAATGAAACTTCCACCAACCCTGCAGCACTAGTGTATGCTAGCCATACATAACGCTGGACCCTATAGACTTTCGAATACCCAATCCTACCCTAAGCTCCCAATTAAACAAGAACAGAACATAAGGCCAAATCAAACATTCTCAGGCTATAAGATCTTAATTATGTATAACCGTGATGCATACACTAAGCAACTACAGTAATGATGTCAATCTCATATAAAGGAAACCCTAGGCTAGTAGGCATCATGTAATCAAGCAATTCTAACATGCAATTCCTGAAGATCCCTAGCCTAACACTAACATGATGTTCTAACGTATCACATAATAATAAATAACTGTATGGTATTTTGGGGTCTACTTACTGGCTCCGGCTGATCGTACATCCTGCATCATCCTTTATTTATTTTGAAAACCATTAAAAAAAATCATTTTAAAATCCTTTCCTTGATTTGAGACTGGATTCGCACGAGTGTTCCTCCAATTCACTCAAACCAAGGCTCTGATACCAACTTAGAACACCCATAAAAATTTAAGCCAATTTAAAAATTTTCAAAGACATTTAAAACCAGTAGTTATTACAAATCTGTTTTCAAAATAGTCTAACATCAGAGTTCATCCCAGAAACATAAATAAAACATGAGGAGATGTACGATCATGTCTTCGCCTTGCCGCGATCCCCTGATGTACCTGAAACAATAAACTAAAACTGTAAGCCCGAAAGCTTACTGAGTTCCCCCAAAATACCGATACACTGCAAATAACACATATACAAATAACAACATGTACTGGGTCCACAACTTTATAGACTGGATTACCCCTGGGCCCACAGTGTGAGAATGGATTGCCTTCCGGGCCCACATCTCACATCTGGATTGCCATCGAGCCCACAGTACGAGACTCCCTCAGCTCGTATCTGGAATGCTCCTGAGCCCACAGTACGAGTCTGGAATACCCCACCTGGCCCTCAGCTCGTATCTGGAATGCTCTCGGGTTTGTTGGTTACCACACGGAGCAGGATCACCTCAACCCATCCCACATAATATGTCGACATATAACAGATAAGTACACATACAGATAAACATACAATATCACAGGTAGCCCTACAGACCTACCCTCTAGCATATCAAACTAGCATGCATAACTAACTCATACACAACATAATACCAACTACTAGGATATCATATCCAATGGGCCGGCCTTGGTGTCGTAGACCCCTTAGTATAGTGAGGATAACTCACCTTGCAAGTAGTGTTGAAATACTGAAATCCCTAACTGCTGCCTCACCGAGAATCCCCAACTGTCACAAAATAATAAATACTAGGTTAATACCCAGCATTACTCCCTAGACTAAGTTTCCTCATAACTCATTAAGTCCATTCCTTTTTGTTGGGCCAAAGTCCCACACCAAGCCCTTAACTTGAAAGTCCATATACACAAGTCCACTGTTGGCCCAATTTACTAAATTGGGCCCAACCTCCTTATTGGGCCTAACCCCAAGATCCACCATCACCAAAATTGGTCCAAAACATATTTACTCGGAAAGTCCAGCAAGGCCCAAACCCTGCTAGCCCAAAAAGTAGCCCGAACCCAAAGCCCAAATCACCAAAGGTCCACATAAGGCGTACGTTGGGCGTACCCCAACGCTACGCGGGGCGTACTCGAGTCTCGCATTGACTGGAAAGCGGGGTCGTTGACTCAGTACGCTGGGCGTACAGAACCTTACGTTGGGCGTATGCGGGGTTTCACCAAAACCCTAATAAGTGCTTAATGGCTTAAGCACTTAAGCTCAAACTCCAGATCCCATGACCAAATGTGCCTAGGACTCATAAAGTTTCGAACTTTATCACTTTGGACGTCCATAAAGTTCTAAATGCTTGGTCTTAATCCATTAAGACCTCATTTCTCTTTGCATGGGACACCTACAGCTAATGGGACCTTATCTTTGTCACTCAAGGTCCCTTCAAGAGCCTGAAAGGACAACTCTTTTCGTCCACAACACAACATGCCCCAATTTATGGCTTTTGGGACAAGAAATGCTTCTAATAAAGCAAAATGGAGAAATCTAATCATACAAGCATAAAGTTTGGAACTTTATACCTTCTGGAGCTTCTTGTGCACAAGCTAACTTCGGATCTACAAGCTTGGTCTCTTCCTTCAACTCTTTGATGCAATGGTTTTCGTCCTAAGGCACTCAAGAACACACCAAAATGAGCTTAACACACAAAGGGGAGGCTAGGGTTTGAGAGGGACGAGTTTGATCTGTGGAGGCTGAGGTAAAAGAGGTTTGGGTGCACATTATGTTGCTTATATAGGTCCCAAACCCTAAATATTAGGGTTTCACCCAGACATTAGTACGCCCAGCGTACTAAGGTGGACCTTAATACGCTTAGCGTACTCTTAAGTACGCGCGGCGTACTCCCTTTTGACCCAAGTTTGCAAACTTGGTCCTTATACTTACCTTGGCTCTTCATTTCCAACCCCAAGGACCATAATGGCAAGGTAATGATAGAAGAGGGTTCGGGAATACCTACTTAAATCTCGGGATGTTACAACAACAAAGGTAAGTCATCTAACTAGATTTTGTAGTGTATATACTCCATAGTATGCTAGTTAGGATGATGCCTTGGAAAATTGAAAGTTTACATGTATAATAGAGAAAACATAGATCCTAGGCATCTAGGGTTGCATGTACACCATAGGAGTGTTAGAATTCCCAAAACCCTTCAGTGGTATCAGAGCCTAGGCTTGTTTTCCATTATACTTGATGTTACTTGTATTCAAAGCTTGGAAAAATCGTTTTTATGCTTTCTGTATAGTGAACTCGCCGAGTCCACTGACAGACTCGCCGAGTCCACCCTTAAAACTGACCAACTCACCGAGTCAGTTCATGCACTCGACGATTTGGTGCTCCAGAATGCAGAATTTCGAGTTTTAAAGCCAAAATTGGACTAGAATCATTACCCTAAACTGTTTTTGAACGAAAACCTGTTTTTGATGTGGTAATGATTGTGCTTATCCAGATAATTGTCAAAGTTTCAAGTTTTATATTATTTTATATGATTCTTGAAAATTGTTGATGTGAATTATCTTTGCTTATCAGTTTGTGTAGATCATAGATATTATTTGACATTTCTTGTTAGTTTAATTGTTGGTCTAAATGCCTTTTAATGGACTCCATAACTTGTCCTCAAGTTATGGAAGTCCAAAAGTCTTTTCCTTAAAAGTCATTAAAACTCATAAGTTATAGAAATGAAAGGTTTTGAATAGTTTCAAAACCTGCCCTCATGTTTTGGAATTTGTAAAGTCACTTTAGAATACTTTAATTCCAAACCCTAGAATTTTAAAAGTTTAAAATTCAACCCTTATACTTTATAGTATTATAAGTTTAATAATATATATATGTATAAGATCAAGTCAGTCTTACCGTTAGTAGGCCTCATTCATGAAGCCGGTCTATAAGGGGGGTATAAGGTTACTGCCTATAAAATGGCAGTTTAATGGGTGTCCACTCTCACCCACCGCTTCCTTGACTGGTGGAGGGTCGTAAGCCGAACGGGTAAGATAGGACTATAATTCTCATTAAAAGTATAATGATAATAATAAAGTAACTAAATGTTTTATTAAATTCTCAATCTTAGTTACTTTAGGAAAATGTGAAATTGATGCTAATCCATGAAAATTGCACTTTGCACCTTACCAAGTCGTTGATGGAGCGTGTGTGGTTAACCGGCACATTAACTTGGACTAGTAAGGGTGGCAAAGGGTGGCTCGATGTTTATCATAAGATCAATGGAGCGTGTGTGGTTAACCGGCACATTAATTGGGTGATAAAGTCGGGAGTACCAAGCGCATTTTGCATGGTTATTCACACCATGTTTGTGATCCTCGGTATCCCAGTCACAAACCTGAAGGGCATAATCGAGATTTAAACATGCCATTGAATTGTTCAATGAATCTCAAAGGATCTAGGAATTTCAATCCAATTAAAACTTAATAACAATTTCATTTTTCATGGTTGAAATTGGTAAATCGTCATTTACCTACCTTCAAATATTTTGCAAGTTGGATTAAGACATCCCTTTTCCAATTTGTAAACTATTGTGGTGGGTCCTAGCCTTAATAATTCATATTGGGTGTTATATTAAGGACTCTTTATCTAATCTAAACTTTGTCTTTCTTTCTTTTCAGATGTCTTCCAACACTGCTTCTGGCTCAAACCCTACTGGCTCCTTCTCTCTCATGAACTTGTGTGGGAGAGTCATCTTTGATGGTTCCAACTTCAATGATTGGATTAGGAACATCAACATAGTCACTCGCTATGAGGACAATGAATATGTCCTAGACAAGGAGCTTAAGGAAATCGATGATTCTTCTGCTACTCCTGAGGAGATCACTGAGTTTAGGACTCATGAGAAGGATGCAACCAAGGTGTCTTGTATCATGTTGGCCACCATGACAGCTGAACTCCAAAAGTACTATGATGACTTCTACCCTTTTGAGATGCACCAGGACCTGATGGAAAGATACCATCAGATTGCTCATCAAGAGAGGTATGAAATCATCTATTCCATGATAACAACCAGGATGAAGGATGGTGAACCCATCACGGGCCACTTGCAGAAAATGCAAAGGTTTGTGGACCGATTGCTAAAGTTGAATGTGAACTTCCCTGAGGAGCTGGCTATAGATATCATTCTACACTCCTTACCTCCATGTTATGATCAGTTCCACATGACCTATCGTATGAACAAGGAGGAGGTCACACTTAGCAAAATTCAAGGGCTTTTGAGGACTGTCGAAAGTGGTCTCAAAGGTAAATCAGTTGTTACTAATCCTACCACCGCCCCTGTTCTGGAAATTGGACAAGGGAAAGGGAAGAAGAGGAAGGATCCCTCAGAGAGCCGCAAGGGAAAGTCTCTTGATGGATCCTCTTCAAGTGGGACCAAGGCTGGTTCTGCTGCTCCCTCTTCTATTCCTAAGGAAGCAGAGTGTTTCTACTGTCACAAAAAAGGGCACTGGAAGCAAAGCTGCCCCAAATACTTGTAGGATGTTAAATGGGAAGGTTAAGGCCACCCATGCATGTATTTATACTATTCTATCTAAAAACTCATCACATTCTAACTCTTGGGTTCTTGACACATGTTGTGGATTTCACATTTGTTCTGATGTACAGGGCCTAAAAGGAAGTAAGGATGTGGAGCACGAGAAGATAAACTTGATCATGGGGAATAGGAAGGTTTCACCTGTCACCAAGATTGGAGTTTACTCTTTATTTCTTAGTAGTGGGTTAGAAATAGATTTGAATAATTATTGCTACTTGTCTGAAATGGCGAGAAATATTATTTCCTTTCATGGTTTGTACAAACAAGGTTTTAGTTTTTCATTTGATAATGAAATTGGTGCTATTAATGCTTATTATAATGGTGTTTTTTATTTTAAAGCATTACCTTGTAATGGTGTATATGAAATTGTGATGGTTGTAGACAACTTAGGAAATAATGTGTTGCACCTTGATTCTTCCAATGAATTGGATAAGGCATGCTTTTAGCATTGTCGTCTTGGACATGGCAGCAAGAAGCGCATAGGCCAACTCCAAAAAGGCTGGAGTTTTTGAATCATTCGACTTAAGGTCAGATGACACTTGCGAATCTTGCTTACTTGGAAAGATGACAAAGTCACCCTTCACTGGTACTTGTGAAAGGGGTGAAGATTTGTTGGATCTCTTACACACCGATGTGTATGGGCCCTTCAGAATTACCACAAGGGATGCTAACCGCTTCTATGTGACTTTTACTGATGATTACAGTAGATATGGCTATGTCTACTTAATCAAGCATAATTCAGAAACCTTTGAGAAATTCAAAGAGTTTAAACAAGAAGTGGAGAATCAGCTGGGCAGGAAGATAAAGATGCTCCGATCCGATCGGGGTGGTGAGTATCTTAGTATCGAGTTCCTTGACTATCTTAAGGAATGTGGAATTGTTTCACAGTTGACGCCACGTAGGACACCACAGCTTAATGGTGTGGCCGAGATGTGCAATCGAACCTTGTTGGACATGGTTCGTTCCATGATGAGTCGAGTTTCGTTACCAATCTCATTCTGGGGGTATGCCTTATAGACTACCACCCATATCCGTAATCTAGTCCCTGCCAAAACACCTCACGAGATGTGGACTGTGAAGGTTCCCACATTAGAACACATCAAGGTTTGGGGTTGCGAGGCTTTCGTGAGACGCGATACTCATGACAAGCTCGAACCTCAGAGTGAACGATGTATTTTCATCGGCTACCCACAGAAATCCTTTGGTTATCTCTTCTACAGACCGAGTGACAATGTTGTCTTCGTTGCAAGAAGAGGAGTCTTTCGCGAGAGAGAGCTCATAGGCCAAGGAGACAGTGGGAGGCAAACTGACATTGAATAACTTCAAGAGTCAAGCGGTGAAGGAACCTCAAACACTAGCAATCAACCTGAGGAGGAAACTCCTGTTGAGCCGATTGACAAGTCTGTACCTCTGAGACGTTCCGGTAGAGTTAGTGTTCTACCTAAGTTCTATGGTTTCCATATTACTGCAGAAGGGGATAAATTTATCAGTGATAGCACACTGGTATATTTGGATGAACCTAAAAACTACAAGGAATCCATGGCAAGCCCCGAGTCTGCTAAATGGAAAGAGGCTATGGACAACGATATTCAGTCCATGTATGACAATCAAGTTTGGAACTTAGTTGACAATGTACCGGGTCGTAAGACAGTCGGGTGCAAATGGATCTTCAAGAAGAAGACCGGCATAAATGGGAAGGTACACACATACAAGGCGCGACTGGTTGCGAAGGGCTTTATGCAAACTCCGGGAGTTGACTATGATGAGACCTTCTCACCAGTAGCGAAGATTAAGTCTATTAGGGTTATGTTAGCCATAGCTTCATTTCATGATTATGAAATATGGAAAATGGATGTCAAGACCGCTTTCCTTAATGGAAAGTTGCCTGAGGAAAGTCAGCCAGAGGGTTTTGTTAATGCAAAGTACCCTAATAGAGTGTGTAAGCTTGAGAAATCCATTTATGGGTTGAAACAAGCATCTCGCAGATGGAATCTTTGTTTCGATGAGAAAGTCAAAGAATTTGGATTTTCGAGAAGCGAGGATGAGTCCTGTGTATATGTTAAGGCTAGTGGGAGCATAGTTAGCTTTCTGGTATTGTATGTGGATGACATACTACTCATAGGAAATGACATCCCAACCTTGCAGGAGGTTAAGTCCTGGCTTGGGAAGTGTTTCGCTATGAAGGACCTCGGAGAAGCTGCCTATATTTTTTGGATAAGGATATTGAGAGACAGGAGTAAGAGACTAATTGGGCTTAGTCAAAGTACCTACTTGGATAAGGTGTTGAAAAGATTCAGCATGCTGAGAAAGGTGACTTACCGATGCAGAGAAATGCCAAACTTAGTAAAACTTAGAGTCCGAGTACAGAGGCTGAGATAGCTGAGATGAGTCGAATACCATATGCTTCTGCGGTTGGCTCGATCATGTATACTATGACTTGTACTCGCCCTGATGTGGCCTTTGCTCTGAGCATAGTCATCAGATATCAAGGGAATCCGGGTAAGGCTCGCTGGACTGCGGTAAAGAACATTCTCAAGTACCTGTGAAGGACTAAGGACTGGGTCCTTACCCTCGGTGGGAGTGATGACTTGAGAGTGGTGGGGTATAGCGACGCCAGCTTTCAGACCGACAGGGATAATTTCCGCTCTCAATCGGGCTGGGTCTTTACTCTGAATGGAGGAGCAATAAGTTGGAAAAGTTCCAAGCAGGAGACAATAGCTGATTCAACTTGCGAATCAGAGTACATAGCAACAAGCGAGGAGACGAAGGAGGCAATATGGCTGAAGAACTTCATTAGACACCTTGGAGTTGTACCGGCTATAAAGGAGCCTATGGAAATTTTCTGTGACAGCGAGAGTGCAGTTGCCTTAGCCAAGGAACCAAGGGATCACGGCAGATCCAGGCACATCGACAGAAAATACCACTTCATTAGACATCGAATAGAAGAAGGACTCCTCGTGGCAAAGAGGGTATCGTCTGATGAGAATCCAGCAGATCCCCTCACGAAGGGACTGAGTAGGGTTAAGCATCCACAGCATGCGAGGCGCATCGGGCTGAAGGACGATATTTGTTTTAATGATTAGATAGCTTTCGAAACTTGTAATAGTTGAAATGTAATTGACATTTGATGCTTAAATAAAAGGTGTTTTTTATTTACTAGTATGGTACTGTCTTGTGTCAATCATTTACTATTGTTTCACTTTGCATGTTTTAACTTCCAGAATAATTATATTATTCAAACTATCCACAATCGATCATACATTGGAAGTAGGTATTGAAACAAGACTGTCATGAATTTGGCTTGTAGATTTGTCTGAATTGTATTAGACATAGCAAAGTTTGCTGCAACATTCATGAGTGCTCATAAGGTCTGAGTATTGGATTAAACCCACGCTCACTTGTATCACTTCATCGAATTTATCTCGAGTGATCGTAAGACGATAATATCATATAAGTCTTCAAACCAAGAGATATGAGTTATTGACTATGAGTTGGTTGTGCATTGATAATACGAAACCGCTTCAGTAACTTGATGCTATAAAACGTGATGTTGTGTACAATTTGATGAGTAGTTAGTACAAGCATATGAGTCGAAGTTTATCTGTTCCTTTTAGTCCTTGGAGGATTAAAAACGATATCTTGGGCCCCTCGATGATTTTGTTTTGACTTATGTGCCGGGCCCAGTCAGAACTCAATTGATGTGTTCGATTAAGTTCTATGTCAAACAAATCGGAAATCAGGAAACAAACTGCTGGACAATAAGTATGACGTTGTTCCATGTATTTGTCCGGCTGATATCTTGAGAACAGAGGATTATATGATCACTTATCTAAAATGGAGCGTCTCAGTTCGACAGAGGCTTTTAAGAGCTACGATTGCTAGTCGGTGTTTTAAGTCGTACTTACAGTTATAGTTATTAGACTTATCCAAGTAGGAGACTATTGGATTTAGTGTCTAAGCCCATAACTATAATTGGTATGTACTTGACCCGAGAGTAGCATGGTCCATTTGGGTTGCATGGCACCGGAACAATTTGCAAGGATGCACTTTTGAGAAGATTATATTTATGATTTATTAATATATTATTAGTTCTAATATATTAATATGAAATCATATTATTTAATTAGTATTGATCAAGAATTAATTTGGAATTAATTTTGTGATCAAAAGAGACTAATTAAATATATGGGGATTGATTGTGTAAATCATTCATACTTATAAAGTGGGCTTATGATCCATAGTTCTTTATGTTGGGCTCAACCCATGTGGTGACCCATGGATACTCCATGGAGGTTAAAACCCATGGAGTCTAAGGAATGTGGAAAGTCATGCACATTAGGGTTTGCATGGTGTAACCCTAGTTGTGTCACACTATATAAGAAACCTCATGGCCACCAAAATCGGCACTTAAGTGAGATACAATAGGGCTAGCTGATTTTGTGTGTGCAAGACAATCTCTTCTCAAGTCCTCCATTGTTGGTGGTGTTGTGTGAAGCATTTGAGGCATCACACTTGGGGTGCTAGGCTCTTAAAGGCTTAAGGTTTCAAAGCTACAACAAAGGTAATTCATTTAACTAGATTTTGTAGTGTATATACTCCATAGTATGCTAGTTAGTATGATGCCTTGGAAAATTGAAAGTTTTCATGTATAATAGAGAAAACATAGATCCAAGGCATCTAGGGTTGCATGTACACCATAGGAGTGTTAGAATGCTCAAAAACCTTCACTTTCAAGGAGGATCATAGATGATTTGGAAGGAGTTTTCTCTTCAATATTAATAACATAGAAATTCACGGGAAAGACAAGTTGATTTACTTGTACTAGCACTATAACATCCCAAAAATTATAAGGTAAAAAATTTCATTTTTAATTCAACCAGAAACGCCAATTATCCTTTTTCAAATCATTCAAAAGTATTTCAGAATAAAAGCAGTTATCAGAGTACGATCCCAAAATCATCTAGTTGCGGAAACATGGGTGGATGCGCTGCAATCAAGTCGGCCCCTTCCCTTTCAAACCGGAAGTACCTGAAACCATAACCATAAAAATGTAAGCACAAAGCTTAGTGAGTTCTCCAAAATACCACATACCATACATACCATTGGTCCTATCCCTCACATTCCCAACCCACCATAATAAGCCTAGCCCTCATATAATGGACCTAGACCGCCATACTATACAAGAGTCACAGAGACAGCTAGCATCCTACATAACATTCATTGGGCCTAGCCCTTTCTGATCCATGGGCCCAACCCAACATACAAATGGGCCTAGCCCAACATACCATGCAAGAGTGACAATGACAACTAGCATAACAGATCCTAGTGGGTTGTTATTGGTGCCTTCAACCCACGGGTACAGTAAGGAGACTCACCTCACAGTCAGACGAAATAACTGCTACCACACGCTGCTCCAAATACCAACTCTACCGATCACCTTTACAATAAATAATGACCAAAACTCAGACAACAGCTCAACATACCCTAAATACCCTTAGGTCAACTTAGTCAAAATCCTGGTCAAGTTGAAAGTCAAAAAGTCAAAAGGTCAAAAGTCATCCGAGTTAACCAAACTGAGTACGCCCATCGTACTCAGCTTGTACGCTTGCGTTCAAGATCCACAATCGATGTGACAACCTGAAATTTCTACCTTGTACAGCCATTCAATTCAATCAAAGTCACACTTGTTTCTGCTATCTTTTAGCATTGTTCAGGGTCTGTTTGAGTGTTCTAAGCCTAGTACATTCAAGGATTGGGTGTTAGGAAGTATCTGCTAGAGTTCATTGTGCAACATTCAAGCCGGAAAACTCAAAGACTTGGAGTTTACGACCGTAAACTAGAGCTTACATCCGTAATCTCTTGGTTGGCCGTGAACTCCTTCCATAAGTGTGATATTCCTTCATTTTTCTTCATTTCTCACACTTCCAACTCAAGAACACTCATTTCTCTCTCAAGTATCATGAAGAACACTTCTAATTCTCGACAAATTTGTAAGTGTTTCTTCCATTTATTAGTTGATACCCTTCTTAATCTAGTAAAACCCTATGATTTCATCCGAGAAATCATCTCTTTTTGGGTTAGATCTTCAAGAACACCAAGGACACACACTAGTTCTTTGGTCCGTGAACACCCCTTCAAGCTTCCAAAAACGTAAGTATCTTTTCCATATACTAGTTATCCATTAGAAGCTCTTGAAATACACCCTTGAAACAACCATTTCATCAAGAACATCAAGAGTTTACGGCCATAACTTCTCCTTTGGCCGTAAACCCTTTTGAAGAACATCTTTGGCCGTAAACTCAAGCCACTTCATGTGTTGGCTGTAAACATCTTTGGCCGTAAACTCCCATGGCCGTAAACACCTTGGTCGTGAACACACCTAGGCCGTAAACACACACTTGTGTGGCCGTAAACACATGTAGAACAATCATATTTGATTGTAACACTTCATTTCAAGTGTTTCCTAGTCCCTAAGGTTGTTCCCTACCATGATTAGTTGTTATATACACTACTTATATACATATATGTGTCATTATATGCTTAGTAGGATCCGTTTGTGCTCAAGACTTCAGTTGACACTTAGCATCCTATATCGATCTTTCATTCGAATCACTCACTACATGTGAGTTCGTACCCCTTAACTTATCTTTTAAATGATTTTAAATGCTTTTATGGGGGGGGGGAATACAAGTAGAAAACATTATAGTTATTATATCGATCATATGTGATTAATAACTATCAAACAAGTGGATTTCTTATACTTCAAAACTGTGTTATCAAACAAACTATTTCAAAACATTTTATAAACTGACATCGAGTCATCAATAACCATTATAATGGTTAAAACTCTTTTATATGCTAAACTCTTTATCAAACTCTTTTAAACTTATATATTGTCAAAATCATGTGTATATAGATATAGTTATATAAATAAGGTTGAAAGGGCTTAGGACTGATAACTCGCTTTATTTCCGGTTCCTTGTTTGGTTGTGGACTTAAGGTATCGGTTGTTTGTCCGAGTGTCGTTTGGACCTTAGTTATATATTATGTATATGTGTATAGATATAAAAGTTCTTACATCAGTTCAACACCTTTGGGTAGCAAATGTGTACAAACATGCTCAGTTATTCAAACAACACTACTAGTAAACTATAATAGGTATAATTTAGAGGACTACTACTCATAGAGTGGCTAATCATAGAGTGAGGTGGTAGTGGTTTGCTTTTGCCATAAATTAAGGAAAAGCAAATATTCCCTCAATAATTAGTTCAATCACCAATTCTTTTAATATATTTTATAAAAACCCTGGAGATTTATATATTTTGGGGCCTTAGTTTATAAAATAAAGTTTTGGGTGAAAATCCCACGTTAAAATAATGAAAAACGGAGTTAAAACGAAGTCGTAGTCGAAAAACCGGTAAAAAGGAGCTGTCTGCGGACCTTCGGACCTTCGGACCCTCGGACCCTCGCTTCGGATCTTCGGACCCTCGCTTCGGATCAGAGGCCTCGGATGCGAGGCTTCGGATGCGAGGCTTCGGTCCAGAAGCTTCGGTTTCGGATCCTTAAAGCTATTTTACTCGTTTTTACCCCGTTTCAAGCGATTTTTGACCCGGTCAAGGGTCGAGATGACCCAAATGATTACAAAAAGTTAAAGTAACTTTTGAGAGAGATTTGGGAGAGATTTGGGAGAGATTTCAAATAGAAAGAGATAGAGTGAAAACGATTTAGAGAGGTTTCGTTTGTGATTAATTTGAGTGTCCGGCTTCACAACGCAAGGTTCGTAAACCCCATTAAACCGTGTTTTAGTGTCTTACACAATCCCGATGATTGTGTAATAGTGTTTTATCGCTTTGGTTCGTTGTTTAGCACTTGTTAAGGCTAAGGAAAATCAAACACATGAACTTTCCAAATGATGATTTCTCATTAAAATAGCGAATTGTATAGTGATTTCATAACGTAAACCCTAGCATACAAGGGTTATTGGAGTTGACCGGTTTGACTTGTTGACTTTGAATTGACCGAAATTTGACGGTTGTCACATCATCCCCCCGTTAGAAGGAATTTCGTCCTGAAATTTTCATTTTGACTGGGATTTCAAGAGTTTGGGAAGAGATGTGGATACTTTTGTTTCATCTGATCCTCGCTTTCCCAGGTGAATTCGGGTCCTCGTTTAGCGTTCCAACGTACCTTCACGATGGGAATACGACTTTGTTTCGTTCGTTTGATTTCCCGATCCATGATTTCGACTGGTTCCTCCACGAAGTGGAGATTTTCGTTAACTTTGATTTCGTCGAGTGGTATTACGAGTGTCTCATCAGACAAACACTTCTTTAGGTTCGACACGTGAAATATGGGATGTACTTTGTCGAGTTCCTGAGGTAATCGAAGTTTGTATGCTACTGGCCCAATCCTAGTAAGGATTTCGAATGGCCCGATGTACCTTGGATTTAGTTTCCCGCGTTTGCCGAATCGTATCATTCCTTTCCAAGGGGAAACTTTTAGTAGTACTCGATCACCCACCTGGAATTCCAAGGGTTTGCGTCGTTTGTCTGCGTAACTCTTTTGCCGATCGCGAGACGCTTTCAGTCTCTCTCGAATTTGAACGATCTTTTCTGTGGTTTCCCTTATGATTTCAGGGCCAGTGAGGGTGCTATTAGAGACTTGCCCTCTAGCTAGCTGTGTATCCCCCACCTCAGCCCAACACAGGGGTGATCTGTATTTGCGACCGTAAAGAGCTTCGAATGGAGCGACTTTGATGCTAGTATGATAGCTGTTATTGTAGGAGAATTCGATAAGCGGTAGATGGGTATCCCATGCTTTACCGAAGTCTATTACACAAGCTCTTAACATGTCTTCCAACGTTTGAATGGTTCGTTTGCTCTGTCCGTCGGTTTGTGGGTGGTAGGCCGTACTCATGTCAAGCCTAGTTCCCAATGATTTTTGTAGAGACTGCCAAAACCGTGAGGTAAATCTACTATCTCTATCGGAGATAATGGATATCGGCACACCATGGAGTCGTACAATCTCTCTGATGTACGTTCTAGTCAGCTTCTCCATCTTGTCGGTTTCTTTCATTGGTAGGAAGTGTGCTGATTTGGTCAATCTGTCTACAATTACCCATATTGTGTCAAGCCCGCCCGATGTCTTAGGCAGCTTGGTTATGAAGTCCATGGTTATTCGTTCCCACTTCCACTCAGGTATATCCGGCTGTTGTAATAGCCCGGATGGTTTCTGGTATTCGATTTTGACCTTAGCGCAAGTCAGGCACTTGCTCACATAGGTAGCAATCTCAGCTTTCATGTTCGGCCACCAGTATAATCTCCTGAGGTCCAGATACATCTTATCCGACCCGGGATGGATGGAGTATCGAGTCTTGTGTGCTTCATTCATGACGACATCTCGGAGTCCACCGAACTTCGGTGTCCAAATCCGGTTCATGATATAACGTGCTCCATCATCCTTGACTTCTAAGTTTTTATCCATTCCCCTTAATGTCTCTCCTGCCACCTTTTCTGGTTTTAAAGCTTCCAGTTGAGCTTCCTTGATTTGTATGGTCAGGTGGGAATGGATTGTCATTGTTAAGGATTTTACTCGGCGGCCCGAGTACTCCTTCCTGCTTAGAGCATCGGCCACTACATTGGCCTTGCCCGGATGATAACGAATTTCGCACTCGTAGTCATTCAGCAACTCTACCCATCTCCTCTGTCGCATGTTGAGCTCTTTCTGATTGAGGATATGCTGAAGACTTTTGTGATCAGTGAAGATAGTGCATTTCGTGCCGTAGAGGCAGTGTCTCCAGATCTTCAAAGCGAATACCACTGCTCCTAATTCCAGGTCGTGCGTAGTATAATTAACCTCGTGCGTCTTAAGCTGTCTTGATGCATACGCGATAACCTTCCCTCTCTGCATGAGCACACATCCGAGGCCTTGATTCGAAGCATCACAGTACACTACGAAGTCCTCGGTTCCCTCTGGGAGAGACAAGATCGGTGCGCTGCATAGGGCTTGTTTTAACGTTTGGAAAGCAGTTTCTTGTTTATTTTCCCACTTGAATATCACACCTTTCTGCGTCAAGGTGGTGAGTGGTTTCGCAATCTTGGAGAAGTTTTGTATAAATCTTCGGTAGTAGCCAGCAAGCCCAAGGAATTGTCGAATTTCGGTTGGCGTCTTGGGTGCTGACCAATTCTCGATTGCCTTGATCTTGGAGGGATCCACATGTATGCCTTTCTCACTTACCACATGTCCAAGAAAATCCACTTCTCTAATCCAGAATTCACACTTAGAGAACTTAGCATAAAGCTTCTCCGCTCTTAGTGTCTCTAGCACTTGGCGTAGATGTAGGCGATGCTCTTCTTCGCTTCGCGAGTAGATCAAGATATCGTCGATGAATACGATTACAAACTTGTCTAGGTAGGGTCGACACACTCTATTCATTAGGTCCATGAATATCGCAGGTGCGTTTGTTAAACCGAAGGACATCACCACAAACTCGTAGTGCCCATAGCGAGTTCTGAATGCAGTTTTGGGAATATCTTCTTCTTGAACTCGTAGCTGATGGTAGCCTGACCTTAGGTCGATTTTTGAGAAGAAATTTGCTCCTTGGAGTTGGTCGAAAAGGTCGTCGATTCGGGGTAGAGGATATCGGTTTTTGATGGTGTGTTTGTTTAGCTCCCGATAGTCGATGCACATGCGAAAGGATCCGTCCTTCTTCTTTACAAAAAGGACTGGTGCTCCCCATGGTGAGAAGCTTGGTCTGATGAACCCTTTGCTCAAAAGCTCGGTCAACTGACTGGACAACTCCTGCATTTCTGATGGTGCGAGGCGGTATGGAGCTCTGGCTACGGGGGTAACTCCGGGTATTAAGTCAATTCTGAAATCGACTTGTCGTGCGAGTGGTACACCAGGAAGATCCTCTGGGAACACATCCAGGAAGTTACACACTTCGGGGATGTCTTTGATGTCTTTCACGTCTTGTTTCTTGTCTACTACATGGGCTAAGAAGGCGTGGTACTCCTTCCGGAGATACTTTTGGGCTTTGATGCATGAGATGATTTGTAAATTCGCACTAGGTTTGTCACCATAGATGAGAAGGGTTTCGTCATTTGGTAGATTGAGGCGAACGGCCCTTTCGTAACATAGAATGTCGGCACGGTGAGGAACTAACCAATCCATCCCGATGATTACGTCGAAGCTTTTTATGGTGACTGGCATCAGGTCAATTTTAAATGTATGGTTGTCTAGAGTGAGAGTACATTCTGAGTATATATCGCTAGTGCGTTCTACTTTCCCATTTGCCATTTCTACTACATAAGTATCCTTTAGTGATTGGGGATTTTGTTCAAGTAAATGTTTATATTGGTGGCTCACGAAACTCCTCTCCGCTCCACTATCGAATAGTACGCATGCATAAGAGTTATTGAGGAGAAACGTACCGGTAACCACCGTGGGATCCTCGACTGCTTCCCCATGTCCTATTGCCAGGACTCTTCCTACTCCACCAGCATTAGGGGCTTGTGCTTTGCGGCAGTCTCTTTTGAAGTGACCTGCGTCTCCACAGTTGTAGCAGGTCCGGGTTGCCCCCGTACTGGCGACTTGGTTGATTGGTTGAGCCGGCGCTTTACAGAAACGAGCAGTGTGCCCCTTCCTGTCGCAGTTGTTACAGTGCATCTCCCTACAAGCACCATTGTGGTGAAAGTTGCACTTGTTGCACTTAGGTAGTTTTCCCGCATATGGCTTCGGTGGTGCTGGAGTGGTAGCAGTAGTGACAGTATTAGTGGCAGCATGGACAGCAACAATTTGTTGCTTCTTAGCGGGGTCCTGTGCTGGTTGGCTCTTCTTTTCGTTCCAGAACTTCCTTTTGTTGTTTCCTCCTTTTGATTTATCAGTGGTGGTGGTTGTAGTATTATGACCGGCTCGGTGGTCAACAAGTTGTTGTGCCAGCTCCCTGGCACTGTCAAAAGTAGTTGGCCTTGAAGCCAGGACACTACTTTGCACGTGGAGAGACAGTCCCCAAAGGTATCGCTCCACCTTTTTCTCCTCCGGAGTAACCATTGTTGGGCAGAGGAGAGCCAATTCATTGAATCGGGTGGTGTAGGTTTCAAGGTCAGAGCCCGTCATCCTGAGGTTCCAAAGTTCTTGTTCCAGCTTTTGAATTTCACCTCTCGGGCAGTACTCCTTCATCATCAACGCTTTTAGTTCTGCCCAGGTTATGGAGCTAGCCACTTCGAGAGTAAGTGACTTAATCCGGCAGTTCCACCAAGTAAGGGCCCGACCGGTGAAGGTGAAGGCTGCGAACTTAACTTTGCTCGCTTCGGGGCAAGAGCACACCTGAAAGACTACTTCGGTCTTTTCAAACCATTGCATCAAAGCGATGACTCCCCCGCTTCCATTAAAGTTGTCGGGTTTGCCATTTGTGAAGTCTTTGTATGAACACTCTTTTGCATGCCACGTACTGTCTCCGTGGTTAGAGTGTGTAGCTCCCGATCCCGAACCACCAGCTCCGTTGGTCCCTATCTGCGACATTGCGGCCGCTACGGCTGCTGTTACTGCAGCCTGGAACATCGCGGGATCAAACTGTGGAGGCGGCGGTGGAGGAGGTGTTGCTGTGTTGCTGGAAGGTCTTGGTCTTCTCCTTGGCGGCATGGTTCTGGCATAAGTCGTAAACCAATGTACTTTTAGTAAAAGTGTATTTATAGGGAGAGAAATCTTTTATACATAAAGTATATTATTACGTTGTTTTCCGGTATGTTTACGATACATACGATTTTATACTTTTTATTGACCCAATACATTGGGTTATGAGGTAAAATGAAAGTATAAAATATTTTTATTATAGTAACACAAAATACTCCTATAGTATTTGTAAATGTTTAGTTTTGAGTTCTTAAAGTATCCTTTGTAGTATGTTATTAGGTTTGTTAGATTTGTTGTCCATCCTGACCATCCCCCGGTATATGCAAGTCAATTCCCGGACAGATATAGTTGATCAGGCTATATCCTTCCCAGACTTGATTTACATATACCAAGGCATACCCATAATGTACAACTCCTCTTCTTTTATTTTATGTTTTCCTAGTTATGACACTATGTGAGCATGTATGCATGTATTTATACTTTTAATAAAAAAATCATTTATTTTCTAAAAGTATATTTATTTGAAAAATGCACAAATCAGAGACTATTAGTCCCAATTGTGTTTATAGTTTGTATATCTTATGTGGTTTGATATACTTAATTCACTATAAACTGCGCTCTGATACCAATCTGTCACACCCCCAAACCAAGGATGGCGGAAACGTCCGGGGGTGGAGGACTTCATGTATAGTATCATAACAGCAATTGTAATAGTAATTCAAGCAAACACAACCAACATATATATAATTGAAAAAAATTACATCATTGTATGAATTACATGTTTACGAATCAATTACAATATGTTGATAAAATATGAAATAGTAGACGCCTTAGCGTCCCATCCTCAAAAGCACTTGATTACCTGTTTAATGATTTCCTGAGAATACAAGTTGTTTGAAAAAAATGTCAACACAAAGGTTGGTGAGTTCATAAGCTTTTCGTTTGTAAAAGTAGTATTTGTGTTAGAAAAATCCAATATTTTCCTTAATGTGTAAATGTAGTCTTAAAACCCAAAGACCGAAATGTACAAGTAATTTATCATATTTATAGTAAAACAATGCAAGTTTAAATCGACATAAACTCGTTAAATTTTAATGAAGTCCCCGTAAATTCCAATGTTTGTTAATACTTTATGTGAGTTTATTATAACCATACTATGACCAAGGTTGCCTAAAACGACGTTCTTCAGGCGTCGAAAATGTTATGACATTTGTCACCCCAGACCTATCGGTCTAACTGTTGCATGCAGTTTAGGTGTGAGTTTGTCAAACCCAATATAGATCTATACACAAGTATCACGCTCTCCCTCAAGGAGACTCTGGTTACAATACAGGACTTAATGGTAATTTGAAGTAAATGTCTCACAAAGTCATTAACGGAATTACGTGTTATGAAAACTTGGTACCGTATGGCCGTACCTTGCTTAATGAAAATATCATTTGTATAAATGTACCCTTTTTAAATGTATGTGTTATGTAATGTATCATAAACTATACCTATTATAGTTTATCAACCAAGGGTAGTACGTGGTAATGTATGCAAACTATATTCAAAATAGTTTATTTAATGTTTGAATGTATCGATTGTACTTTGATTATAATCACTTGTTATTCTTTATATTTTATATGACCAAATCCATTTGTAAACTGATGTGTGTCTAAATATTAAGATAAAATGTCATATATTGCAGTAACATATAATCACATAAAGATATACACCTTGCTCAACATGTTACAAGGTGAAATGAAATTAACAGCAACTTTTCGTTAAAAACAGTTTCTGTTACCGTTCTTAGAAAATTTATAGAAAAATCATCAAAGCTCTAAATCCAAATCCGCAAATTTTGAGAGTTTGGAATATGAGTCTAGTTTGTTCGTAAATTTTATCATGATTTTTAGTGATCTCTAACAGAGGTGAAAAGGTTCATAATCACAGACTGGTCCGGGTTTGCCTCTGAAATGACAGGCAGTTTTGTAAAAATCACCATAAATTGTAAACAAATCATATGGAGATGTGCAAGTAGTCATTTTAAAGCTAAGAGTTTGAACTACTTGCACCTGAAACAGTTTTGAAAACTAAAATATTTAAGTTGACCAAAACAGTCCGTGATTAACGTCCATCTTTTCTGATGTAATCTGTTAGAAAAAGTTTAATTGTGTTCTTGATGATTTTACTTGTATTCCCCCCTTAAAACTTAAGAAAAACATGTAAATTTATGGGTATGAACTCACCTTATGTGGTTTCAGTAGATGAAAGTGAGAGAGAGGAAGTGTTCAACTCAAGAACACTAAGAAGATGTCTTGATGATTCGAGAATCTAACACCGAATAAGATGGAACTTGTGTAAGATATCAATGATTTGAGTAGAATGGAGTTTAATAATTATGTGAATGATGAAGATACTTACTAATTGAAGAAAGAAATCCCTGGAGAAAGCCTTGAAGTTCTTGAAGTTAAGAGAAAAGATGAGAGAATTTTGGAGAGTGTTCTAGGTTGCTAAGTGTAGAATGAAAGAGTTTTATGGAGAATGAGGAGAGAGGATCAATCCTCCAGCTCTTAGAACGTGGGAAGAGCTGGAGATTGGCTGTAAAGGTCCACTAAGGAGACAAGGGGTAGTGGGAAAGAGTGGCTAATCATAGAGTGAGGTGGTAGTGGTTTGCTTTTGCCATAAATTAAGGAAAAGCAAATATTCCCTCAATAATTAGTTCAATCACCAATTCTTTTAATATATTTTATAAAAACCCTGGAGATTTATATATTTTGGGGCCTTAGTTTATAAAATAAAGTTTTGGGTGAAAATCCCACGTTAAAATAATGAAAAACGGAGTTAAAACGAAGTCGTAGTCGAAAAACCGGTAAAAAGGAGCTGTCTGCGGACCTTCGGACCCTCGGACCCTCGGACCCTCGCTTCGGATCTTCGGACCCTCGCTTCGGATCAGAGGCCTCGGATGCGAGGCTTCGGATGCGAGGCTTCGGTCCAGAAGCTTCGGTTTCGGATCCTTAAAGCTATTTTACTCGTTTTTACCCCGTTTCAAGCGATTTTTGACCCGGTCAAGGGTCGAGATGACCCAAATGATTACAAAAAGTTAAAGTAACTTTTGAGAGAGATTTGGGAGAGATTTCAAATAGAAAGAGATAGAGTGAAAACGATTTAGAGAGGTTTCGTTTGTGATTAATTTGAGTGTCCGGCTTCACAACGCAAGGTTCGTAAACCCCATTAAACCGTGTTTTAGTGTCTTACACAATCCCGATGATTGTGTAATAGTGTTTTATCGCTTTGGTTCGTTGTTTAGCACTTGTTAAGGCTAAGGAAAATCAAACACATGAACTTTCCAAATGATGATTTCTCATTAAAATAGCGAATTGTATAGTGATTTCATAACGTAAACCCTAGCATACAAGGGTTATTGGAGTTGACCGGTTTGACTTGTTGACTTTGAATTGACCGAAATTTGATAGTTGTCACAGAACATACTATACAAATACAAGAATACTATAACGTTAATGTGAGCCACTACTTCATGGCATGGAAATATACTGATGTGTCACATTTTGTAACCAGAGTCTCTTGGAGGGAGAGCGTGAATTTGTGTATAGATCTATACGGGATTGACCATCCACACCTTGCTGCTAGTTACAGTGGGACCTGCAGGTCTACAAGTGACGAATGTCATACCATTTCGACGTCTTTGAACATCGTGTTTTACTAGTCAATCAAGCATGGTTATAATCTCATCACATTTTACCTTAATTAAACAACTGGTTTAAGGTAGTTAGTACAACGGTAGTTACTATATACAATACTACAGTACATCTTTGATTTCCCATTACATTCACATTGTGATCTTCTCACATAAACGGTAATGTAAACTATATTTTGGTAATGATAGTCATACTTGGGAAAAACACTCACTTTTACAAAAGAACAAACATACAGAACAGTCGGGTCTTGGTAGAAGACTGCATTTCATTATAAGTAGAAAATATAGGATTTTCTAGGAGATACAAACATTTATATCAAACGCTTACAAACATTTACATCAAACATTTACAAACACTTTCATCAAACTTATACAAACATCGACACTAAAATACTTATGAACTCATCAGCTTAAATGTTGATCTACTCTTTCAAAATAACTTGTATTCTCAGGTCACCAGTAGACAGGTACACTGGACCAAGTTTTGAGAAGACGGAGCACATTCGAGACTCATCTTTTATTTTGATTCATATTTTGGTGTCTTTCAAACTATATACCGAACACACTTATATTAAATTATACTATTAATGCAATGGATGATGTTGTTGCTTGTTTACTATTATGCATTGATATGATACTGTACATGACGTCCTCCGCCCCCGAACGTTTCCGCCGTTCTGGTTTGGGGGTGCGACAAATTGGTATCAGAGCTTTTTTTATAGTGAATTGAGTATATCAACCCATAAAAGATATACAACTATAAACACATCGGGATTAAAATACTCTGAACAAGACTTTATACTTTTAAATAATAAAATATTTAACCAAAGTATACATACGTGCATTCATACTAAAATCAGTGTCATACTAGGACAGAACAAAAGTATTGCGGTTGTTGGACAGCACAAGTAGGCTTGGGGACATATATCAGATCTGGGAGTGATATAGCCTGATCAACTATATCCTTCCGAGAAGTGATTAGCATGTGCCTAGGAATGGTTGTGGTGTTGCAGCAAGTCTAAAAACTTACCAACACTACTACAATGAAAACTTTAGAACATAGCATAAACTTAAAAATACTATAGGAGTATTTTGTGTTACTATAATTACTTATTTGAGAACTAAAAGGTCTTTATTAGTAGGTCAATAGTTGTTGAGTGGATGCGCTAAGGTTATATGTGACTAGGGTGTCATAGACTTAGAATCTGTGATCTTTGCTTTACTTCATGTTCCTTGTCTGGTTGTGGACTTAGAGTTAGGGTCACTTATTCGAAGGTCTATCCTGTTTTGGTTACATATGACTGCTATGCACTACGCAAGTATTGAAGTAATTGGTAAGGATAATCCTATAATTATCTTAAGTAATACGTCTATTAACTATATCTTTTATCCCTATTCTCGCGTAGATAACATGGCAGGATTCAATCTCCCCGACGACCCGTACTTTCCCAACCAAGGCAATGGTGGATGGCTCGATCCAGAGCCAGAAGAGAATCATGCAATTCCATTGGATGACGACTTCGCAGAAGACTTCCCGGAGGATTCTGACTCCGAGCCTGAAGTTAATGATCTACCCTTAGAGGCTCCAATCCTAAATCCTAACCCTCGTCCGGCTTTTCATGGCCCGACGCCTCAGTGGGCTGAGAACTTGGGTAGGTGGAGCCGTGAGCAGGGTCAACCCTTACCATACAACGGCGACCGAAGCTTCTACAACATAAGCGAGGGAGGATCTGCAGATAGAATTCTTCCCATTTTGGTTCGCCGTGTGGCTCGCAATGTTGAGCTTGGAACGACAGCCATTCAACAAACCATCGAGCTAGATGCTGACACAAAACGCCAATACAGATAGTATCCGTAATCTGGAAGTTGCTCGTAGGAGAGACAATGAGGCTTTGCAGCAAGAGCTAGTTGTAACCCGAGCCGAAGCCATAGAACTCCGAGCACGCCAGACAGTGTATGAACGACACCTCCTTGAGGTAGAGCGTCAGCTGGCTGAATTGAGGGTCCATCGGAGGGGTGCCCGTCGCCAGTAGAAGATGCTCTGCTCATCCTTTCTTTTGGTTTAAGGAATAGCCTTCTTATCTATGCTTTAAGTAGCACTTTTTCCTGTAAATATTCTTGTACTGCAAGTACTGTTGCTAGGTCTATATGCTGTCAAAATTTTCTTGTTATGGTTTGATGTAAGACCTACTTCAAGGTCATTGTTCCCGAACTCGTTACATCTATAATGCCAATATTATTGACAGACATCTAGCCTTTTGGGAAATATTTATCCAAGTACTTTAATCCTTCTATTGTTAGATCTCTATTTCAATCATACTCTCATCTGTTTTGTTGGGCTATGGAGACTTAGTCCATGGATCACCCTCATTGTACTCACAATCGATTCTTACTATCATCTTCATCTTTGTAAACTTTTAGTTGAAAGATGCCTCTGATGGGTTTTGCACATTCTAACACTCCTAAGTGTACATGCAACCCTAAATACCTTGGATCGATGTTTTCTCTATTATACATGCAATTATGAACTTTCCAAGGTATTACCCTATCTAGCATACAACACTTGATACTTGGGTAATCAAATGGATAGAATACATACCTTTGTTTGATGTAGCTTGTCTCCATGAAGCTTGAGTGCCTAGTGCCCCAAGTGTGACACCTCAAATGGTTCACCCAACACCAAATGCACATGGAATGACTTGAGAGAAATGGAACACTCCTTGAAATCGTCTAGCCCTCATATTCACACATTAGTGCATGATTTCTTGAGCCATGGGATTCTTTTATATAGTGGCTATTAGGGTTACACCATGTAACTCATAACTTTACCCATTCCTTATGCTCCATGGATTTTAACCTCCATGGAGTATCCATGGGTCACCCCATGGACTTAGTCCAACATAAGGAATCTTGGATCACAAGCCCACATATATAAGAATGAATGATTTACACAATCAACCCATATATTTAATTAGTCTCCTTTTGATCACTTAATTAATTCCAAATTAATTCTTGATCGATACTAATTAAATAATCTTATTAATATATTAGAACTTATAATATATTAACCAAACTTAAATGTTATTTCTCTCATTATAGTCTATCCAAATGCATGATTCCATGCAACCCAAATGGACCATGCCGGGTCGGGTCAAGTCTTACCAATTATAGTTATGGACTTAGACATTAATCCAACAGTCTCCCACTTGGATAAGTCTAAAACTATTATTGCGTATGACTTCAGGAACCGATCAGCAATCGTAGCTCTCAAAATCTTATGTCGAACTCTGACCTTGTCGATGAACTCTGACCTTTGTCAATGACTTGTCCATTAGATAAGGGATCATATATTCCTCCATTCTAGATATCATATGGACTGAGATATGGATTATCAATCATTCTCTCTGTCCATTTGTTGTTTCCCGATTTCCGATTCATGATGACTGACTGATTGAACAAATCAAATCAGTCCTGGCTTGGCCAAGCACTCATATGTATCATCTTTAAATCATCGAGGGGCCCACAGATATTGCTTTTATCCCGAAGGTAAAAGGAATGGATAAACTTCGACTCATATGGCTTGTTCTACTACTTGTTGAATCATACACAAAGGCACGTTTTATAACATCGAGTTACCAATGCGTTTTCGTGCAATCAATGTATAACCAACTCATAGTAACAACTCATATCTCTAGGTTTTAAGAATATAAGATATTATCGTCTCATGATCACTCGTGATAAAATCCATGAAGTGATTCAAATGAGCGTGGGTTGAATCCAATACTCAGAACTTATGAGCACTCATGAGTGTTGTAGCACCACTTTGTCCACCAACTTGGACCTCTACAAACCAACCCATGACAGTCTTGATTCATATATACTTCCAACATATGACCGACTGTGGATGGTTTGAATAACTTAATCATTCAGGAAGAGCGACTTAGTTATTCTGGAAGTCAAAACATGCAAAGTGAAACACAAGAATAAATGAATCAAATATGGTATCAAACCCTATGAATATAAATAAACACTTTTATTTATCACCATACTGATTACTCATTATTCATTGTTTCGGTTTTATCAACTTTATACTTGAATTAAAAACACTAGTTGTCCCATGCTCCAAGCATGTACACTATGTTTTTCTTAAACAATAGCTTTGCCATACACCAAGTATGCACTCTATGTTTGTCTATGATCCTTACTTTGTGAAATAAACCAATTGAACATAATTTCAATGATTCTAATTTCACACTCCCAAATCCTTATCGAAAAATGTGAGAATTTCAAATTCCTATCATTTATCGAAATCTGTTTACATTTTAAACTTATATGCACTGACCCTCCTGTAATGAATATGTACAAAGTCACAAAGACTTGTCAACAGTCATTATAAGGTATTCCAATGGAGATCAACTCCATGGAAACTAAGTCTCATATTCAAAGTACATTGCTTTGGACATGCTTCTTGCATTAAGTTTTCTAATCTTACACAGATAACTTCCACCTATGGAGACAACTCCATATTCTCATTTTGACTATCACTTCTGAATAAGAGATGCCTCTTTTCAGAATATGTCAATATGGTCCTTCCAAAATTAGCACTATACTTCGAACTGTCCCTGAGCAACCAATCTTTGGTAAACCTCAGATTGTCCTCGACAATTGCTTAATCATTTTAGTCATATCCAATTCTAGACCTTTTCCCTTCTTAATGCCTCTGCGCATTTGGAAAAATTTAGAAATGACAAATATTATAGCACATGTAATCGATCCTGTACCCAAAGCAAATGGTACACGATTCATGATGTCTCACATAAAGACATGATTCTAGACCAGTCTTTTGCTACAATATTTTTATTTGCCATGTTTTCAAAATTTGACTATGAAGAGGGATGTCGTAATCATAATCGAATTTTGAGAACGCAATATATAGAATTTCCTTAAGTTGAACCAATCCAACATGAAATTCATATATATATTCTTGACTAAAGATGATTAAGGTCTGAATCTAAGCCTTTAGAACTAAAATGAAGTATATCCTCTCCCTTAATTATAGCAAAACAACTTTTTCAATCCCTGCAGCCTCACGAATTGAAACTT
The DNA here is from genome assembly GCF_052849685.1 of Lactuca virosa. Taxonomy (NCBI): domain Eukaryota; kingdom Viridiplantae; phylum Streptophyta; class Magnoliopsida; order Asterales; family Asteraceae; genus Lactuca; species Lactuca virosa. The sequence goes on along the minus strand of NC_136430.1, from coordinate 375,994,428 downwards.
TTGTTTTCTATAATTAACATTGCTAACTTACAACACTAACAATAATTATCATGCTCCCACTAACATGATGATTATTAGCATAACACTTATGCTCCCACTAGCTTTGACATGTACTCAGAAATCAGCTGGACTTCTAGAAATCAATACTTTATTGACTTCCTTACTAAAGTTCAGATTTCTGATACGAGATGCTTTGATAAAACTTTATCAAAATCATACACCTTTCCTTAGATAGCATGCATGCGTGTCTAAACAATTTCAGAACTATGAAAAAGGGATGCCGTAATCATAGTCTCAATTGTTTCGACCTTTTGCCATCTGCTTCAAATCTACTTGGTGGAAGTGTTTCCTCACCATCATTTTCATGAATCGGAGAGAAACCTTATGACCATTAGATTTTATGGTGTATGTGTTCTTATCCATGTGAATCGTCAAAACCATAGTCATAAGACAAGGATAATGACAAATCCAAACTCATATGGACTGAACTTATGCAATCTTAACTTCTTGCCATCTGGCAGTACAGGGCCTGCCATTGCTTCCAAGTTGTTATGCAACCAATTGAGAACTTTCAGAACTCCTATGCAAAGCCAACTTTAACTGGAATGGGCATAGAATATGTCAACATGATAGGTTATAAACCTCAAGTCGTGTGCTAGTGAAGAACCTTAGGTTTTATTCTTGATTAGTTCTTGAAATTCTTTTTAGGATCTTTAAGACTACCACTGTCCTTTTGACATATAAGACTATCTTGCCAAATATTCAAGAGATAGTGCAGATTCTTTATCAAGACAAACACTTCACACAATTGGCCTTAGTTGGTCTTTGTATAATCCAAAACATCACAACTTACCAACTTCAAATGTACAAGAGTAGGACACTTTTACTCTTACATTTGACAAGTGTCATAAACCTTTCTTTAAGATATGTCACTCAACTTATAGTCTTGGAGTATGATTCTAAGACTTGTTTTGAAACGAAGTATGACTCATCTTCTTGATTTAACCATTTCAACAATTCATGACTCCTCTTCTTAGTCATAAGAATGCACTAAGATGTCCTTAGAAGACCAATTGTGATGTGGTTCTTTAATCATTAAGATGATCACAAAACATGATACTAATGTACTCTCCCATCTTTTCAGATTTGAGAAACTTTTATCTGTCTGCCTAATTTGATTCTTCCCATTCGTTCTGCCATACATTGAGACTTTTCCAATGTTTCAGAATTATACTTAAACTTGTAAGTATAACCATATTTACTAAAATTTAGTAAATCATGACGAATAGTCTTAACGAGCTTTGTGGTGGACTTGACCAGTGCACAAGAATGTGTACTCGATCCCTTTAGTCCTTAACTTGACTCACACATCCATGTGAACAAGTCTTAATTTTCCAATGCTTGAAAGTTCTCATTCATCATACTATTCAACTTGCGTGATTCCAAGTTTCTATCCAACTGAAGCCTTGTGAATGAGAATCTTTCCTTATTTGGTAAATTATGACACTACCACAAACGAAAGAATCAAGTCCATTTTTTTTCAAATATTGCTATCAATGGAATCATATAAACAACCATTTTTCACAAATGCCACTTGTAAGGATATTTAAAATAAATATAAAATTAAAAACTTTTATTTTATTTCAAAACTTTGCCGAAAAAACTTATCCTTATAGTGCAAATGCATACAGAAAAACTTGTTGTTATCTATTCCTCAGCAATATATCATAACTCCTAAGTAACAGCTTCAAAATTCTGATGCGATCAAAATCCACCTACGCGATCAGAATCAGCATATACTTCCTTTAAGCTTTCTCTCTATTCTTTGATTCTTAAAACATCAACATGTGACCCAGTCACATCATGTAATGAGGATCTTAGAATAGAAACTTAACAGAGTTAGATAATGGGCTCTACCTGAAGTAGAGTCAGACTTATTGACTTTAACATCCTTAGGTAAACTTGGCAGCTTTGCAATCAACGCCCCTTCCTTTGGCAAAATAAACATATGGACCCTTTGGTAATGGGACTTTCTCAGACTTAGCCTTTCTCTTTACCATTTGGTCAACCGGGTTGACTATGGCCAATCCCTTTCCATTGGGAAGAGAATGCTTTTTCTGGATTTCCAGTGTCACCATTGTCACTGTCCATAAAGTTTTTGGGAAGTTGATCTTCTAATCAAATTTGCTTTACTATCGTTCCAAATCATTGCTGATTCAGCAGCACCAAGCAAATAGATATGATCATTAAGGTTCATGTCATAGTCTGTTTCATAGTAGTCCCAAAGGAACTCACTATGTGACTTAGAAAGTGATTGAACATCCAACTTTCTCAAGACTTTGACACCCAACTCTCCCGGCTTGTCAATATGTGACTTCATCTCTAAGATGTGATCACACATAGACCTTGCTTGCCATTAGGGCTTGAGTGACCTTGAACTTGTGGGTTAGGGAGAATAATTGGAGGAGGTGGAGGAAGTAAAGTTCCAAGAGATTTGGGAAGATCATAGATGTCTGAACTAGACATCTTTTGGGAGATATTCAAGATAGTTGATCTAAAGTCCTTAATATAACACCCAATATGAAATATTAAGGCTAGGATCCAACAACCTATTTATAACTGGAAGAGGGATGCCGTAATCCGAGTTATAAAATAGTTGAAGGTAGGTAAATGACGATTTACCAATTTCCACCATGAAAAACGAAATAATGTAATTAGGTTTTTAATTGGATTTGAAACTCCTAGATCTTTTGAGATTCATTGAACTTTTCAATGGCATGTTTCAATCTCGAGTGTGCCCTTCAGGTTTTGTGACTGGGATGCCGAGGATCACAAAACAAGGTGTGAAGTAACCATGCAAATATACTTGGTACCCTTAATATTTACCCCTCAATCGATGTGCCGGTTAACCACACGAGCTCCACCGATACTATGATAAATATTAAGTTACCCTTTGCCTACTTCGTTAAATCCAGGTTAGTGTGCCGGTTAACCACACACGCTCCACTAACGGTTTAAACAAAGTGCAAAGTGTAATTTCATGGATTAGCACCTTATTCACATTTTCCTAAGTAACTAAGATTGGGAATTTATAAGTGTGTAGTTACTTAGTATTTATCATTAATACTTTTAATGAAGGGAGAATTATAGTCCTTGTCCTACCCGTTCGGCTAACGACCCTCCACCAGTCAAGGAAGCGGTGGGTGAGAGTGGACACCCATTAAACTGCCATTTTATAGGCAGTAACCTTATACCCCCCTTATAGACCGGCTTCGTGAATGAGGCCTACTAACGGTAAGACTGACTTGCTCTTATACATATATTTATTATTAACTTATAATACTATAAAGTATAAGGGTTGAATTTTAACTTTTAAAATTCTAAGGGCTAACTTGGAATTAAAGTATTCATGGGGAAAACTTTACAAATTCCAAAACTTGAGGGCAAGTTTTGAAAATATTCAAAACTAATTAATTCCATAACTTATGTGTTTAAAGTAGTTTTAATTAAAAAATCTCTTCAAGTTCCATAACTTGAGGACAAGTTATGGAAGACTTTAAACTAATAAAAGAATGTAACTTTTCTTTATTTTTGTAACTTATGGAACTAATTAAGGTTACACATTTTATCATTTAATGAAGTGACTCTTGAACCTCCATAACTTGAGGACAAGTTATGGAGTCATAAAACCATTTAATGAGGACAAGACTCTTCATTTTTGTAACCATTGCCAACTTTTTATGAGTTTTATGAAACTTAAATGTGACTTTTCATATAACTTGAGGACAAGTTACAAAAACACATTTTAGAATCAACTCTTAGATTAAAATGGATTGAAAACACATAATCAATTAACTTTTCTATTAATCTAATAAACTCATATGAACAAAGATAATTCACATCAAATTTTTTTTTCAAGTAATTAGCATAACTTTTAAACTAATACAATTCGATTTTTCAGCTAATTTTGCAAGTATAACAAGAAAACAAGTCTTGGCTCTGATACCACTGATGGGTTTTGCGCATTCTAACACTCCTAAGTGTACATGCAACCCTAAATACCTTGGATCTATGTTTTCTCTATTATACATGCAATTATGAACTTTCCAAGGTATTACCCTATCTAGCATACAATACTTGATACTTGGGTAATCAAATGGATAGAATACATACCTTTGTTTGATGTAGCTTGTCTCCATGAAGCTTGAGTGCCTAGTGCCCCAAGTGTGACACCTCAAATGGTTCACACAACACCAAATGCACATGGAATGACTTGAGAGAAATGGAACACTCCTTGAAATCGTCTAGCCCTCATATTCACACATTAGTGCACGATTTCTTGAGCCATGGGATTCTTTTATATGGTGGCTATTAGGGTTACACCATGTAACTCATAACTTTACCCATTCCTTATGCTCCATGGATTTTAACCTCCATGGAGTATCCATGGGTCACCCCATGGACTTAGTCCAACATAAGGAATCTTGGATCACAAGCCCACATATATAAGAATGAATGATTTACACAATCAACCCATATATTTAATTAGTCTCCTTTTTATCACTTAATTAATTCCAAATTAATTCTTGATCAATACTAATTAAATAACCTTATTAATATATTAGAACTTATAATATATTAACCAACCTTAAGTGTTATTTCTCTCATTATAGTCTATCCAAATGCATGATGCCATGCAACCCAAATGGACCATGTCGGGTCGGGTCATGTCTTACCAATTATAGTTATGGACTTAGACATTAATCCACCGAGACGCAATCCACCGATAACTCCTACACAACCACCACCACCTCCTCCACAATACAATTTAGCAGCTATCCAAGCTGCAGTGGCTGCAGATGTTTCGGCAGCCTTAACTCAATTTAGTGCTAGTGGTACTAGCGGAAGTGGAACGATTGTTCATTCCACTCAAGGTGATGCTCCAGTGCGCTCTAGAGAGTGCTCGTATAAGGATTTCACCAACTGCAAGCCCAGGACCTTTAACGGGACTGGTGTAATCATTGCCCTCTCGCAATGGTTCGAGAAAACAGAATCGATCTTCGAGATCTGTTCCTGTCCGGAAGGGAGCAAAGTTAAATTTGTTGCCTGCACCTTCACGGACAGAGCCCTGACGTGGTGGAATAGCCATGTCAAGTCACTAACCCTTATAGTGGCTAATGCTATGGGCTGGGAAGCTCTTAAGGAGCTCATGATCGAGGAGTACTACCCGAGGGGCGAGGTTCAGAAACTTGAATAGGACCTATGGAGCCTAACCATGAAGAGCTCCAACATAGTGGCATATACTGCCAGATTCAACGATTTGGTGGCACTATGTCCAGGAATGGTCCCTACTGAGGGAAAGAGAATAGAAAGGTATATCTGGGGGCTGGTGCCTCCATTTCAGGGGAATGTCTTAGCTTCAAACCCCACTACCTTCGACAGTGCCAAGCGACTGGCACAGCGGCTCATTGATCATGGAGTCTGCACTCCGACAACAACAACAACCCTATCCATCTCAGAACCTGATGGGTTTTGAGCCATAAGAACTTTCCTATGTGCACATGCAAACCCTAATTGCTTGGATCTAGGTTTCTCTAATTGAACATGCATTGAATCCAAGACTTGCAATACTAGATCTAATGTAATATATTGAATCTAATCATATGAAATCAGATCTGAAAGAATACCTTGAATTACTTGCTTGATACTTCTTCTTCTTGGAGCTTAGAGTCACAATTGTCACTCCTCTAATGGCTTACAAACACCAACTAGCAAGAAGATGATCTTGAGAGAGAGGGAGGAGGGATAGAAATCGGCCCTAGGGTTCCTTGGCTTGCAAGAGTGCCAATTTCTCCACCCCAAGGGTTCTATTTATACTATGAGCTATTAGGGTTTCTCCTTTAACCCCAATTGAATGACTTAGGCCCTAAGCATCCAAGATCCTTCTAGATACAAGGCTTGGACGAATTTAAGGTTCCCAAACCCTAAATTTCGTCCACCCCAATATCCATAAGGATACATAGCCCAAAAAATACAACTATCACACATTTGACAGTTTATGCCCTTTATTCAATTAACCTCTTTAAGTCACCAAATTAATTCTCAATTAATATATGACTTATATTAATCAAATAATATTATTATTCCTTAAATATATTATTCTCATAATATATTAATAATATCTCTTCTCTCTTAACAAATCATCCTGTCAAGTTGCTATGGTGAAGGCAACCCAAAAGGACCAGGCATAACCGGGTCAAGTACTTACCAAATATAGTTACAGCCTTAGACACTAATCCAACAGAACCATCCAAAGCCGCTGACAACAAGCGGAAGTTCTGGGATAACAAGAAGAATAAGGCGGCGCAGAACTCTGCCAAAAAGCAGCAGGTTGTGGCTGTTCATGCTATGATAACACCTACTGGTACTGCGCCGATGAAGCAGTATGCTGAGAGCTTGCCCAAGTGCAACAAGTGCAGCTTCCACCATAATGGACCCTGCCGGGAACTGCAGTGCTCTAACTGCAACAAGAAAGGGCATACTGCCCGTTTCTGCAAGTCTCCGGCAGGTCCAATCAACCAAGTACCCGGCGTTGGTGTGGGCCAGACTTGCTACGGATGTGGCGAGGTGGGTCACTACAAAAGAAACTGCCCGAAGGCAGGGAACGCAGGTGGAGTAGGAAGAGTTTTGGCTATAGGCCACGAGGAAGCAATAGCCGACCCTACAGTGGTCACTGGTACGTTTCACCTCGATAACTCTTATGCATGCATAATGTTTGATAGTGGAGCGGAGAGGAGTTTCGTGAACCAGAAATTTGCTCACTTACTTAAACAAAAAACTATGTGCACTGAAAGAACCGTTCACTGTAGAAATGGCTAACGGAAAAACTGAGAGCACTAGCAGTATATACATAGGATGTACTCTAACTCTAGATAGACATTCATTTCCAATAGACCTCATGCCGGTCTCTATTAAAAGTTTCGACGTCATAATTAGCATGGATTGGTTGAGTCTTCATCGTGCTGACATCATGTGTTACGAGAAGGCCATTCGCCTTAAGCTACCATCTAACGAAACTCTTATTATCTATGGCGACAAACCCCACACGAACCTTCGTATCATCTCAAGTATACAAGCCCAGAACTACTTACGAAAGGAATGTCATGCATTCCTTGCTCTTGTTGTCGATACGAGCCAAGAGACGAAAGACATAAAGAACATCCCAGAAGTACGCGACTTTCCCGACATCTTTCCAGAAGAACTACCAGGATTACCATCACAACGTCAAGTCGAGTTCAAAATTGACTTAGTTCCAGGGGCTACCCCAGTAGCCAAATCGCCCTATCGTCTAGCACCAACTGAGATGCAGGAGCTATCCGGTCAACTTAACGAACTGCTCAGCAAGGACTTTATTAGACCAAGCTTCTCACCCTGGGGAGCACCGGTCTTGTTCGTCAAGAAGAAAAATGGATCGTTCCGTATGTGCATCGACTACAGAGAACTGAACAAGCTTACCATCAAAAATCATTACCCTCTACCTCGCATAGACGATTTGTTCAACCAACTACAAGGGGCGAATTACTTTTCTAAGATAGATCTGAGATTCGGGTATCACCAGTTACAAGTGTTAGAAGAGGATGTTCCCAAGACAGCCTTCCGAACTCGTTATGGACACTACGAGTTTGTAGTGATGCCATTGGGATTGACCAATGCGCCCGCAGTATTCATGGACTTAATGAATAGGGTGTGCCGTCCTTACTTGGATCAGTTCGTCATTGTATTCATCGATGACATACTTATCTACTCTCGAAGTAAGGAGTAGCATAGTCAACATTTACGTCAAGTCTTAGAAACATTACAATTGGAAAAGCTCTACACGAAGTTCTCTAAATGCGAATTTTGGATTCGAAAAGTCGAATTCGTGGGTCACGTGGTTAGCGAAGAGGGAATTCACGTGGACCCTTCCAAAATTAAGGCCATTGAGAACTGGTCAGCACCGAAGACGCCTACAGAAATTCATCAATTTCTAGGCCTCACTGGCTACTATCGCAGATTCATTCAGAACTTCTCTAGGATCATGAAGCCACTTACTGTTGGATTAATGTCTAAGTCCATAACTATATTTGGTATGTACTTGACCCGACCCGGCATGGTCCATTTGGGTTGCACTTCACCGGCACAATTTATATCGATAGTCTTTTGAGAATAGTATATTTATGATTTATATTAATATATTATAAGTTCTAATATATTAATATGGAATCATATTATTTAATTAGTATTGATCAAGAATTAATTTAGAATTAATTAAGTGATCAAAAAGAACTAATTAAATATGGACTCTTATATATATGGAATGGGCCAAGTTCATTTAGGTTGGGCTAAGCTTTCATGGATGGTCCATGGAGCTTTTAACCCATGGATCCTATGTAAATGAAAGGTCATGGGTATTAGGGTTTACATGGATGTAACCCTAATCCTCCATAATATATAAAGGGGTCCTTGGCTCACAAAATTGACACAAGTGTGTGAAAATAAGAGTGGGCCGATTTTAGTGTGCATACATATTCTCTCAAGTTCTTCCAAGGTGTTTTGGTAATTTGTGATTCCATTTGAGGCTTCCACACTATTGGGGCTAAGCTCTTAAAGCTTGAAGACATCAAGCTACATCAAAAGGTATGTCATCTAACTATAACTTTGTAGTATAGGTGCTTCATAATATGCTAGTTAAGATGAAACCTTGGAATAGTTAATATTTGCATGTATAATAGAGAAAACATAGATCCAAGGTTTATAGGGTTGCATGCACACCATAGGAGTGTTAGAATGCTCAAACCCCAACAGTGGTATCAGAGCCATGGGTTGTTTTCTGTTATATTGATGCAAATGTTTTATTTTCAAAGTTGGAAAAAAAGAAAAAAAAACATGACGTTTGTCACATTTTAAGATAATTACTTGTTTTTGTGAAAAACTAATTATTTGTAAAATTTGAATCATTTGCTATATGAGTTGAATTAGGTCAAATTTAGTAAAAGATAAAATGATATGATTATTTTATTAGTTTTAAAAGTTTGATCTAAAGAGTTTTTTGAAACCTCCATAAGTTATGGATATGAAAAGGTTTTTAAAAAAATTGATTCAAAGTTTTTTATGGAGTTACAAAACTTGGTCTTAATGTTTTAAAGAATTCCATAACTTGTTCTTAAGTTATGGAACATGAAAAGTTTCATCATAAAACAAGTATTTAACTCCATAAGTTATGGAATCCAAAAGTTTTCAAGAGTTACAAAACTTGCCCTCAAGTTTTGGAATTTGGAAAAAGTTTTTTTATGATAAAAAAAGAATTGAATTCTAAAACTCTTGGGTTCATAACTTAAACAATTAATTAAATGGTTTTAATTTTGAATTTAATAATTGGAATTATGATGTTTTATTGAATAATTTAATTAACTCTTATGGACTTTATTAATAGATAATTAAAGTGTTTAATTAAAAGAGAATTAATAATTCCATAATGACATGGTTTAAATTTAATTAAATTAAGAGTATAGTTTAATTAATAGATTAAACCACCAAGTATTTTAAATGTCTAAAATACACCCTTATACTATTATAATATTAAAAGTTTAATATATTATATGTATAAAGGCAAGTCGTCTTACCATTAGTAGGCCTCATTCACGAAGCCGGTCTATAAGGGGGTATAAGGTTACTGCCTATAAAATGGCAGTTTAATGGGTGTCCACTCTCACCCACTGCTTCCTTGACTGGTGGAGGGTCGTTAGCCGAACAGGTAGGACAAGGACTATAATTCTCCCTTCATTAAAAGTATTAATGATAAATACTAAGTAACTAAACTTTTTATAAATTCCCAATCTTAGCTACTTAGAAAAATGTGAATAAGGTGCTAATCCATGAAATTACACTTTGCACTTTGTTTAAGCTGTTAGTGGAGCGTGTGTGGTTAACCGGCACACTAACCTGGACATAACAAGGTAGGCAAAGGGTAACTTAATGTTTATCATAGTATTGTTGGAGCGTGTGTGGTTAACCGGCACATCGATTGAGGGGTAAATATTAAGGGTACCAAGTATATTTTCATGGTTACTTCACACCTTGTTTTGTGATCCTCGGCATCCCAGTCACAAAACCTGAAGGGCACACTCGAGATTGAAACATGCCATTGAAAAGTTCAATGAATCTCAAAAGAATCTAGGAGTTTCAAAACCAATTAAAACCTAATAATACATTTCGTTTATCTTGGTGGAAATTGGTGAATCGTCATTCACCTACCTTCAAATATTTTATAGCTTGGATTACGGCATCCCTCTTCCAAGTTATAAAATAGTTTGTTGGGTCCTTGCCTTAATATGTCATATTGGGTGTTATATTAAGGACTTAAATCAACTTTACGTGAATTTCTCCCATTGTTGATGTCTGGTTTAGACAACAATGATCTTCCCAAACCAAGCTTTCCTAATGAATATGACTTCCCGAGTTTGGCTCATGGAAGTCATTCTTCTCTTCCTCCACCTCCTCCAATTATTCTCCCTAACCCACAAGTTCAAGGTCACTCAAGCCCTAATGGCAAGCAAGGTCTATGTGTGATCACATCTTAGAGATGAAGTCACATATTGACAAGCCGGGAGAGTTGGGTGTCAAAGTCTTGAGAAAGTTGGATGTTCAATCACTTTCTAAGTCACATAGTGAGTTCCTTTGGGACTATTATGAAACAGACTATGACATGAACCTTAATGATCATATCTATTTGCTTGGTGCTGCTGAATCAGCAATGATTTGGAACGATAGTAAAGCAAATTTGATTAGAAGATCAACTTCCCAAAAACTTTATGGACAGTGACAATGGTGACACTGGACATCCAGAAAAAGCATTCTCTTCCCAATGGAAAGGGATTGACCATAGTCAACCCGGTTGACCAAATGGTAAAGAGAAAGGCTAAGTCTGAGATAGTCCCATTACCAAAGGGTCCATATGTTTATTTTGCCAAAGTAAGGGGCGTTGATTGCAAAGCTGCCAAATTTACTTAAGGATGTTAAAGTCAATAAGTTTGACTCTACATCAGGTAGAGCCCATTATCTAACTCTGTTAAGTTCTATTCTGAGATCCTCATTACATGATGTGACTGGGTCACATGTTGATGTTTTAAGAATCAAAGAATAGAGAGAAATCTTAAAGGAAGTATATGTTGATTCTGATCGCGAAGGTGGATTTCGATCGCATCAGAATTTTGAGCAGTTACTTAAGAAGTTATGATATATTGCTAAGGAATAGATAACAACAATTTTCCATGTGGATTGTAAGGATAAGTTTTTCCACAAAGTTTTAAAATAAAAGAAAAATTGTTTAATTTTATTTATTTGAAGTATCCTTACAATGGCATTTGTGGAAAATTGTTGCTTATATGATTCCACTGACAGCAATATTGGAAAATGGATTTGATTCTTTCATTTGTGGTAGTGTCTAAATTTACCAATTCAGGAAAGTTCCTCATCACCCAAGTTTCAATTGGACCGAAACTTGGAATCATGCAAGTTGAATAGTATGATGAATGAGAACTTTCAAGCATTAGAAAATCAAGACTAATTACTTGTTCACATGGATGTGTGAGTCAAGTGAAGGACTAAAGGGATCGAGTACACATTCTTGTGCACTGGTCATGTCCACCACAAAGCTCGTTAAGACTATTCGATTTACTAAAGTTTAGTAAATATGGTTATACTTACAAGTTTAAGTATAATTCTGAAACATTGGAAAAGTCTCAATGTATGGCAGAACGAATGGGAAGAATCAAATTAGGCAGAAAGATAAAAGTTTCTCAAATCTGAAAAGATGGGAGAGTACTTTAGTATCATGTTTGTGATCATCTTAATGATTTAGAAATCATATCACAATTAGTCCTCTAAAGGTCATCTTAGTGCATTATTATGACTAAGAAGAGGAGTCATGAATTGTTGAAATGGTTAGATCAGGAAGATGAGTCATACTTCGTTCCAAAACAATTCTTAGAGTCATACTCCAAGATTGTAACTTGAGTGACATATCTTAAAGAAAGGTTTAAAACACTTGTCAAATGTAAGAGTAAAAGTGTCCTACTCTTGTACATTTGAAATTGGTAAGTTGTGATGTTTTGGATAAAACAAAGACCAACTAAGGCCAATTGTGTGAAGTGTTTGTCTTGATAAAGAATCCGCACTATCTCTTGAATATTTGGCAAGATAGTCTTATATGTCAAGAGGATAGTGGGAGTCTTAAAGATCCTAAAAAGAATTTCAAGAACTAATCAAGAATAAAACCTGAGGTTCTTCACTAGCACACAACTTGAGGTTTATAACCTATCGTGTTGACATATTCTTTGCCCATTCCAGTTAAAGTTGGCTTTGCATAGGAGTTCTGAAAGTTCTCAATTGGTTGCATAACAACTTGGAAGCAATGGCAGGCCCTGTACTGCCAGGTGGCAAGAAGTTAAGATTGCATAAGTTCAGTCCATATGAGTTTGGATTTGTCATTATCCTTATCTTGTGACTATGGTTTTGACGATTCACATGAATAAGAACACATACACCATAAAATCTAAGGGTCATAAGGTTTCTCTCCGATTCATGAAAATGATGGTGAGGAAACACTTCCACCAAGTAGTTTTGAAGCAGATGGCAAAAGGTCTAAACAATTGAGACTATGATTACGGCATCCCTTTTCATAGTTCTGAAATTGTTTAGACACACATGCTTGCTATCTAAGGAAAGGTGTATGATTTTGATAAAGTTTTATCAAAGCATCTCGTATCAGAAATCTGAACTTTGGTAAGAAAGTCAATAAAATATTGATTTCTAGAAGTCCAGTTGATTTCTGAGTACATGTCAAAGCTAGTGGGAGCATAAGTGTTATGCTAATAATCATCATGTTAGTGGGAGCATGATAATTATTGTTAGTGTTGCAAGTTAGCAATGTTAATTATAGAAAACAAAAGTTTCAATTCGTGAGGCTGCAAGGATTGAAAAAGTTGTTTTGCTATAATTAAGGGAGAGGATATACTTCATTTCAGTTCTAAAGGCTTAGATTGAGACCTTAATCATCCTTCGTCAAGAATATATATATGAATTTCATGTTGGATTGGTTCAGCTTAAGGAAATTCTATATATTGCGTTCTCAAAATTCGATTATGATTACGGCATCCCTCTTCATAGTCAAATTTTGAAAACATGGCAAATAAAAATATTGTAGCAAAAGACTGGTCTAGAATCATGTCTTTATGTGAGACATCATGAATCGTGTACCATTTGCTTTGGGTACAGGATCGATTGCATGTGCTATAATATTTGTCATTTCTAAATTTTTCCAAATGCCCAGAGGCATTAAGAAGGGAAAAGGTCTAGAATTGGATATAACTAAAATGATTAAGCAATTGTCGAGGACAATCTGAGGTTTACCAAAGATTGGTTGCTCAGGGACAGTTGGAAGTATAGTGCTAATTTTGGAATGACCATATTGACATATTCTGAAAAGAGGCATCTCTTATTCAGAAGTGATAGTCAAAATGAGAATATGGAGTTGTCTCCATAGGTGGAAGTTATCTGTGTAAGATTAGAAAACTTAATGCAAGAAGCATGTCCAAAGCAATGTACTTTGAATATGAGACTTAGTTTCCATGGAGTTGATCTCCATTGGAATACCTTATAATGATTGTTGACAAGTCTTTGTGACTTTGTACATATTCATTACAGGAGGGTCAGTGCATATAAGTTTAAAATGTAAACAGATTTCGATAAATGATAGGAATTTGAAATTCTCACATTTTTCGATAAGGATTTGGGAGTGTGAAATTAGAATCATTGAAATTATGTTCAATTGGTTTATTTCACAAAGTAAGGATCATAGACAAACATAGAGTGCATACTTGGTGTATGGCAAAGCTATTGTTTAAGAAAAACATAGTGTACATGCTTGGAGCATGGGACAACTAGTGTTTTTAATTCAAGTATAAAGTTGATAAAACCGAAACAATGAATAATGAGTAATCAGTATGGTGATAAATAAAAGTGTTTATTTATTTTCATAGGGTTTGATACCATATCTGATTCATTTATTCTTGTGTTTCACTTTGCATGTTTTGACTTCCAGAATAACTAAGTCGCTCTTCCTGAATGATTAAGTTATTCAAACCATCCACAGTCGGTCATATGTTGGAAGTATATATGAATCAAGACTGTCATGGGTTGGTTTGTAGAGGTCCAAGTTGGTGGACAAAGTGGTGCTACAACACTCATGAGTGCTCATAAGTTCTGAGTATTGGATTCAACCCACGCTCATTTGAATCACTTCATGGATTTTATCACGAGTGATCATGAGACGATAATATCTTATATTCTTAAAACCTAGAGATATGAGTTGTTACTATGAGTTGGTTATACATTGATTGCACGAAAACGCATTGGTAACTCGATGTTATAAAACGTGCCTTTGTGTATGATTCAACAAGTAGTAGAACAAGCCATATGAGTCGAAGTTTATCCATTCCTTTTACCTTCGGGATAAAAGCGATATCTATGGGCCCCTCGATGATTTAGCGATGACACATGTGAGTGCTTGGCCAAGCCAGGACTGATTTGATTTGTTCAATCAGTCAGTCATCATAAATCGAAAATCGGGAAACAACAAATGGACAGAGAGAATGATTATAATCCATGTCTCAGTCCATATGATATCTAGAATGGAGGAATATATGATCCCTTATCTAATGGACAAGTCATTGACAAGGTCAGAGTTCGACAGCGGCTTTAAGAGCTACGATTGCCAGTTAGGTTTTGAAGTCATACTCAATAATAGTTTTAGACTTATCCAAGTGGGAGACTGTTGGATTAATGTCTAAGTCCATAACTATATTTGGTATGTACTTGACCCGACCCGGTATGGTCCATTTGGGTTGCACTTCACCGGCACAATTTATATGGATAGTCTTTTGAGAATAGTATATTTATGATTTATATTAATATATTATAAGTTCTAATATATTAATATGGAATCATATTATTTAATTAGTATTGATCAAGATTTAATTTAGAATTAATTAAGTGATCAAAAAGAACTAATTAAATATGGACTCTTATATATATGGAATGGGCCAAGTTCATTTAGGTTGGGCTAAGCTTTCATGGATGGTCCATGTAGCTTTTAACCCATGGATCCTATGTAAATAAAAGATCATGGGTATTAGGGTTTACATGGATGTAACCCTAATCCTCCATAATATATAAAGGGGTCCTTGGCTCACAAAATTGACACAAGTGTGTGAAAATAAGAGTGAGCCGATTTTAGTGTGCATACATATTCTCTCAAGTTCTTCCAAGGTGTTTTGGTGATTTGTGATTCCATTTGAGGCTTCCACACTATTGGGGCTAAGCTCTTAAAGCTTGAAGACATCAAGCTATATCAAAAGGTATGTCATCTAACTAGAACTTTGTAGTATAGGTGCTTCATAATATGCTAGTTTCTTGGAATAGTTAATATTTGCATGTATAATAGACAAAACATAGATCCAAGGTTTATAGGGTTGCATGCACACCATAGGAGTGTTAGAATGCTCAAACCCCCAACACTTACAACATTGACCCATAAAGGCGTGGCCTTTGACTGGGAAAAGAAACAAGAAAAATCATTCCAAACGCTGAAACGAGCCTTATGCAGCGCACCGATACTATCCCTCCCAGAAGGGATAGAAGACTTTGTGGTTTATTGCGATGCATCCAACCAAGGGCTCGGTTGTGTTCTTATGCAACGAGGTAAGGTCATCGCCTATGCCTCAATACAGCTAAAGACACATGAAGTCAACTACACCACTCGCGATCTTGAGTTAGGAGTAGTGGTATTTGCTTTGATGATCTGGAGACACTACCTGTATGGTACAAAGAGCACTATCTTTACAGACCACAAGAGCCTTCAACATATATTCGACCAGAAGGAGCTCAATATAAGACAACGACGGTGGGTCGAGTTACTCAATGACTACGAATGCGAAATCCGTTATCATCCCGGTAAAGCCAACGTAGTAGCTGAAGCCCTAAGTCGGAAAGAATACTCTGGTCGTAGAGTCAAGTCATTGAATATGACTATCGATTCACATCTGTCCACACAAATTAAGGAGGCTCAACTTGAAGCCTTGAAACCTGAAAATGTGGCGGATGAATCCCTAATAGGGATGGATAAAAACTTGGAAGTCAAAGGTGGCAGAGCCTTATATCTCATGGATCGGATCTGGACACCGAGACATGGTGGTCTCAGAGACTTGGTCATGACCGAAGCGTACAACACTTGATATTCCGTCCACCCAGGTTCAAATAAGATGTATCTGGATCTTAAAAAGCTATACTGGTGGCCTAACATGAAACCAGAGATTGCTACCTTCGTGAGTAAGTGTCTTACTTGCGCCAAGGTTAAGGTCGAATACCAGAAACCCTCAGGTTTACTACAGCAACCGGATATACCTGAATGGAAGTGGGAGTGGATCACAATGGACTACATAACCAAGTTGCCCAAGACAACGGGTGGTCTCGATACCATATGGGTGATCGTAGACAGGTTAACAAAGTCCGCACACTTCCTACCTATCAAAGAAACTGAAAAGATGGAGAAACTAATGAGAACTTACATTAGGGAAATCGTACGTCTGCATGGTGTTCCCATATCCATTATCTCTGATAGAGATAGTAGATTCACTTCAAGGTTCTGGCAGTCGCTACAAGGTTCCCTAGGAACTATGTTGGACATGAGTACAGCCTACCATCCACAAACCGACGGACAGAGTGAGAGGACTATTCAAACTTTGGAAGATATGTTACGAGCCTGTGTGATAGACTTTAGCAAGGCATGGGATACTCATTTACCCCTTGTCGAGTTCTCCTACAACAATAGTTATCACACGAGCATAAAGGCTGCTCCATTTGAAGCCCTCTATGGCCGGAAGTGCAGATCCCCTCTGTGCTGGGCTGAGGTGGGTGACACACAGTTAGCTAAAGGACGAGTTCCTGACAACACTCTCACATGTCCGGAGATCATACGGGAAACGACAGATCGTTCAGATTCGTGAACGATTGAAAGCCTCTAGAGACCGACAGAAAAGCTACGCAGACAAGAGAAGGAAACCTTTGGAATTCCAGGTTGGTGACCGTGTTCTATTGAAGGTCTCACCCTGGAAGGGCTTGATACGCTTCGGAAAGCGTGGAAATCTAAATCCAAGATACGTAGGGCCTTTCGAGATTATCGCTAGAATCGGCCCTTTAGCTTACAAACTCAAACTACCTCAAGAACTTAGTAACGTACACCCTACTTTCCACGTATCGAACTTGAAAAAGTGTCTGTCCGACGGGACTCTTGTAATCCCACTCGACGAGATCGAGATCAACGAGAGCCTCAACTTCGTGGAAGAACCAGTTGAGATCATGGATCGAGAGGTCAAGCAAACGAAGCAAAGCCGTATCCCGATAGTGAAGGTTCGCTGGAATGCCAAGCGGGGACCTGAATTCACTTGGGAGCGCGAGGATCAGATGAAACTGAAATATCATCATCTTTTTACTTAGTTATTTGTAATTGCTTAAACTCTAATTTCGGGACGAAATTCTCTCTAACGGGGGGATGATGTCACAACCCGAAATTTCTACCTTGTACAACCATTCAATTCAATCAAAGTCAGGCTTGTTTCTGCTATCTTTTAGCATTGTTTAGGGTCTGTTTGAGTGTTCTAAGCCTAGTACATTCAAGGATTGGACGTTAGGAAGTATCTGCTAGAGTTCATTGTGCAACATTCAAGCCGGAAAACTCCAAGACTTGGAGTTTACGACTGTAAACTAGAGCTTACGGCCGTAATCTCTTGGCTGGCCGTGAACTCCTTCCATAAGTGTGATATTCCTTCATTTTTCTTCATTTCTCACACTTCCAACTCAAGAACACTCATTTCTCTCTCAAGTATCATCAAGAACACTTCTAATTCTCGACAAATTTGTAAGTGTTTCTTCCATTTATTAGTTGATACCCTTCTTAACAAATAACAAAAATGGTGTTGAAATGGTGTTGATACCCTTCTCTCAAGTATCATCAAGAACACTCATTTCTCTCCCAAGGTGAATGATGAGCCAAATAACAAAAATGCCCCTAATTGTGCATTGCGCGGGTGAGACCCCACCTTCGCAAATGGTGTTGAAATACTGTTGGCTCTTTTTCTCCACTACTCCACCCCACTACTCAAGATTCCTTTGGTCCCCTCCACACCTCACATGATTCAAATTTAACCAATCATCTTCAAGTTTCAAATGGATGGTCCAAGCCCAATAACAAGAGTCCATGACCCATCTTCATAAGCCCACTTCATCTAAATCTTCAATACATTAAGCCCAAAAATGGATCCGCAAAGCCCAAAAACTCATTGCAAGTCCATCAAGCCCAACAACAAGCTAATCCGCAACCGCAACGAGACTCCAAAAGGCTACAAAATACCTCATGCAAAATCGAAAGTATCCGATACGATCCACGATAAAGAATGAGATAAAATATGCAATGCAATAATAATAAAAAGGGCTTAACTGCTAAAATAAACTATAAAAAAGAAGGAAATAAAATAAACTATCAAATATCAATACCTCTAGCTTGAATCTAAGTGAACATACGGATAACCTCATACCAAGGACCCGAAGCAGAACTCCTAGGGTTCAAAGACCTGCAACCTCCATCTGAACCATATAAAGATTTTATTACTTGAACCCATAACAGATCAGGACAATAACACAATCTCCACCACCAACAAATCATCATAGCCATACTAAAGGAAAATAGACTCCCCACACCCAAACCTCCCTTTGCTTTGGCCACTAAAACTCTGTCACATCTAACCAAGTGCATACGTTTCTCGTACAGATCTACTCCCCAAAAAATATTAGCACACATCGATTCTAAAGAATTAAGAACCGAAAAAGGAGCAAGGGAAATCAACATCAAATAACTACCTAACGAGTCCAAAACAGACTCAACAAAAGTAAGACGACCTCCAAGTGAAAGACATTTAGCCTTCCATCCCGAAAGTTTCTTCTGAAACCGCTCAAACACAAGTTATCATGAAGAAATACGAGACATAGTCTGACTAACTGGAACACCAAGATGGATAAACGGAAGCTCAATGCAAACAAAGTAAAGAAGAAAGTTGTAAAAGTTGATTGTATATAATGACGATAAAATAAAAAACCAAGTTGTGAAATTGCGAGAAAAAAAAAACATTTGAAAGACCTTCAATAGCCAGAAAAGGTATAATGACCTTTGATAACGAAAAAAAAAAGTTCAATTATCATAGTTAAAACTAGGGGTGTGCAAGAAACCGCACAACCCGCATAAACCGCCCGCACCGCACCGCACCACACCGCATAATGCGGTTTTGGACTTTTGCGGTGCGGTCTGCGGTTTGTAATATTTGTAAACCGCACTATGTGGTGCGGTTTGCGGTTTGTAGTTAGAAAATTGTGGTTCAAACCACACTGCACCGCATATATATATATATATATATATATATATATATATATATATATATATATATATATATAATTTGATTACAGGACTAATATTTACCATATAAAAACTATTATACATATTTTACAAATCGAATGTCCAACCATAAATATGATATAACACAGTGATGCATATTTGATAACTTCTGACTAATTGATTCTTGTAGTATGTTCTTTAATTTATCTTTTTTTAATTATCATTGCATCAATTGTTTAATCCGATTGCAGAGATATCGTTTAATCAATTTGGAGTTGTGTTCTATATTATTTTTTCTTAATGTTGGTCGTTATATCAAAACAACAAAAAAAGGAATATCAAAAATATATGGATCGGAAAGCAACGCATAAATTGGCAAACATAATCTCATATATATATATATATATATATATATATATATATATATATATATATATATATATATATATATATATATATATATTACGTATTCAAATATTACCGAATCTAAAATTGAATGATGCCAATAAAAATAATAAGGTTAAGTATCTTGTCAAACCGCACATAAACCGCAAAAGCGCATGTGCCAAACTGCATCAAACCACACCGCATACTGCAGTTTACGGCTTCCGCGGTGCGGTTTGTGGTTTGGAAAAATTATAACCCGCATATGCGGTGCAGTTTGCGGTTTTCACTCTAAACCGCACCAAACCGCACCGCGAACACCCTTAGTTAAAACAAATGCGGGACATATTGTCATTGGTCATAGATAGACCACTTTGGCAAAAATAGATTTCAAGTTTTTATTACATAAAACAAATAAAGGACATTTTTTTGAACATTTCATTTTCGGTTTTATATTTTTGCCTAATTTTTAAATTTTGTTACGAGATGGTTCATTTTTTTTTCATAAATTCATTTCAAAATTAGTTTTTTAAAACTTTTTTACAATTTGTTAAAATGTCTTATAGAAAAGTACAACTATCTTTTACAACATTTTGTACAATATTTTTGAACTTTTTATAATGTTTTTATAACTTTTTTACAAGGTTTATTACAACTATTTTGCACTTTTCACAACATTTTTACAGCTTTTTTTTTTAATAATTGTTGTACAACTTTTTTTTTACACATATCGAAACTTATAAAAAAAAAAGTACATACATCGAAACTTATAAAAAAATTATAAAATTATAAGCCAAGAGTTGTATAAATATATAAAAACCATATACACAAATTCAAACTTGAAAGAGAAAATTTAAATTGAAATAAAAAAGGGCGTATGAAAATGTAAAAAGATTTGTAAAACAAGTGTCAAAACGTCTACAAATTAACTTTTTTTATATAAAAAAATATTGGATCATGCTTATAACAAAATTAAAAATACAAAACACATTTACAACAAGATTTAAAACATTAGTTAAAAATATAAAATTTTAAACTAACATGTTACACCTGACCTAGTGACATTATAAATTGTACATTTTCCTAAACAATATTAACCCAATAAAAACATTTTAAAATTTAAAATGAGTTAGTGACCAAATCACCAAAATTTAAGAAATTCAGCGACTAATTTGTATCGGTGTTTGTTGTACACGTTTTGTATAAATATATGGAAACTTTTTTAAGGTTTGGCAGAATTGAAGAAAGTGAATGGGGTTGGCGATGACCATGGATGAAGCACTTCCATGTTACTTTTCTTTCCTTGTCTTTTTTACTTTTTGCATTTATTAAAAATTCCCTCTTGCTTTTCTATTTTCCTAATCTCACAATATTAGAACTCATGTGGGATTTTTGGGATTTAGTTTTGGTTCATATTATTTTATAATTTTTGAAAATAAGATTAAACTCATAAAATACCTTATATTTTATATTTTTTGGATTAAACTTCAATTTTATTTTTTTTATTAAAAAAATCTTGTATTTTTTCATTTTTCCGATTTGACATTTTTAGTCATTTTTCTCCAAAAAAAAGTTGTAAAATATGAGAGTTTTTCGGGAAAAACTAAAAAGTTTGAGGGATTATTTAGAAATGTTTAGAAGATTGATGGTTGTTTTCGGAAAAAAAAAATATAAGGTCATTTTCATTAAAAAAAGATGATGTTTAATCCAAAAAAACATAAAATATAATGTGACGCTCGCAAATTCGGGCTAGACAATTAAAATATAATAAGTAATAAAAACGACATTTTTGTAGAATATTATTTAGGATAAATAATCTTTACCAAAGTTATAGTATATGTGACAAAGATTTCGTACATATAAAGAACTCTGAAATCCGATTTCGTATGAAAAAGTTATGCTTCTTCAAAGTTTTGCGATTAAACCGACATGGTTATGCCTATCGAAGAAAGTGTATTTTTGATAGATTTCTTATTAGCCTAAGTAATCTAAACGAAATTCGTAGTAATCGCAAAACCGAGAGCATGCATATAGAGAATGTCCAAATCTAATTTCGTATGAGGAAATTATAATTTTTCGAAGTTTCAACTCAGCAGTACGGACACAAAAATTGAAATTCAAATCAATTGATTGTTAGCCGAAACAATCAAAACGAGAGTCGAAGATCTCATTAATAGAAGTGTGTCGATATAAATACAGTCGAGGCGGATGTCGTATGAAAAAAAAATATGAATTTTAAACAGAGTTTAGCACTTTAAGTCTTCTAAAAATAAAAAATAAAATGAGAATTAATCGACGGAGTCTAAATGAAAGCAGTAGATCTCGTCGATAGCTACGCGTTGACATAAATAACGTCGAAATAGAGCCCGAACGAAGAAGTTGTGAGTTTTTGAAAATGGAAAAATTCACGTGTGCAGGAAAGACGCGCAACCCTTCTAGAAGCAGCGACGCGGAAAAATGTTGAACTGACACGTGGCGAGTAGTAGATGGAGTGATGTCAGAGGGAGGGGGCGGCGCGTTTATGGTTGATGTGCGGCGTGCATGTTGGAACCATATATATATGTGTCGAGTTTCATTCATTTCCCTCACACAATTCACTCCAAAAATCTCTGATCATTCTACCATCCTCGAGTCCGAATATTTCTGGACTTTTGAGAACTTTAGCGAGGCTCGAGAGTAACCAAGAGTTCAGAGAAATAGGCCTTTTGGTTTTGGAATTCAGTCAGCGTAATTTCCCGGTTTTCGCTAAAATCTCTGTAAGTTAAACTGTATTTATTTTATTTCAAGTGTAACTTATATTTAAGTTCATAGTCATCATTATGAACCTATAAATAAGATTTATAAGTGATTCCAAGTCATTATACTGATAGATCTACTTACATGATTGATGTCTAGGTTGCATTTAGTGAAGTGTTTAAAGTGAGATTTTCAAACAGTATACTCTGTATACCAAACAGACCCTACCTCCGATATGATCCTACCTGGTTGTTCCTTACTTGATAGATCTTGATGTAGACATTGGGATTCATGAGGAATATAGACTATCATTAGTCGCCATGAATCTAAACTTAGTGACATTCGTACCTAGGTCACATCAAAGAAAGAGTCAGGGTGTTAGGTGGAGCGCTGCCAAATTCTCCTCTCACCCACCTAAGTCAAGTGAGTGCATAGTCCATTTCATGAACATGATTTTAATACAAGTTTTAATTAAAGTATTAAATATTTGTCAAATAGTTTATATATGAGCTATATTGTGGAGTATTTGAGATATTGAAACTGATTTGGCATGTTTGGTTATTTAGGGAAGCCTTTTTAGGGTTAATCGTTTTATGATTCCCTACGGTGCCTTTACAGTAGAAGTTCTTCATCGAGCTCTTCTAAGGCATTGGTTTTATATTAAGGCGTTGGTTTTATATTTATGGTAAATATTTTATGTTCCCTATAAGTAATCATTATGTTAGATTTTGATGCAAGCTTTTTCAGATTAGGGTTTTCTTTGTACGTTCATATCATAATCAATATACACAAAACCTTTATCACATTACTTGCATATTATGGTGATTGATTCTTGATTGTTCTTGATATTCCGTATTGTTCATCTCGGATTTATTCTCATCAAGTGGTATCAGAGCGAGTTCTTGTAGATCTCAGCGATTATTGCAAGAATCGATCTTGTTTATGGCAAAAATTTTATCGTGAATCTCACCTTGTTCTTCAAGTTTTGTAAGTTTTCTGAAAAGAAAAGGTCAAATATCTCGTATTATTGCAAAATCTTGTTCAAATATGTTATCTTCTACCCATTCTTTCATATGATTTGTTCTTAATTCGTGTTTTGGAAGAAAATTAGAAGAAGAATTTTGTGTTTTGTCAATGTATTTGTGTTCAGATCTACTTTATCTCTCTAAAAACCATCTCAGATCCGTTTTCTCTCTTTAGAACTCTTATCAGATCTACTTTCTCTCTCTTTAAGTTCTGTCACTTGTTGAAGATCAAATGGATTTATTATTCTGTAACTCCATTTTAAAATTTGGATTAAAGGTTACTAAACCATACTATGGTGTCGACAAAGTGACTTTGTATCACGTTATTGGTGATTATACGTTGAGGGATGTTACTGAGTTATATAATTTTTTTGTTGATCAGAAAATAAAAGAATACTCACGTTTTAATGAACGTGAATTACAAAAGAATGAGAGAATAGTAGAACAATTTCGTACTATCTATGGATATTTATATCGAGAAAATAAACTACAAATTTTGGAGATGTAAAGAGCTGAAAAAGAAAAGGAAGATGTTCTTGATATTCTTGGTGAAGTTCATAATGTTCTTCATGTTTCTGAAGAAAAGATGACTCCAGATGTTCTTGTTGAGGGGGAGTCAAGTGGTTCATGTTTTTCAGAAGTTTTACAATCCGAATCTAGATGTTCTGAAGACGAATCTCATTGCAAAAATTCAGAAGTCGTGAATGTGAAGACATTTTTTTCAATTGGAACTCAATCAGATGACTTTTTATGTTTTGATGATGTTTTTGAAGGAATGATTCCTTACAGAAAGCCAATACTTCAAGATGTTCAGATTTATCAAACTCCAAAAGTTTGTGTACCAAAGGTTTCTAATGTTTAGATTCAGAAAGATGAAGTGGTTGTTCAGATCCGAAATTCGTTTATGAAGCCTAGAAATCAGAAAAGAAAGAAAGAAGAAGAAGAGTAAAATGAAGAAAGTTTGGATGCCCAAGGCACAAGTACCTAATGCATGTGAAAAGATTCAGAAAGTTGAAGTCAAGAATGTTCAAAGAAAATTCATTTTTTCTTCAGATGAATATGTTAGAAGTTGGAGAAAAAAAGAAAAAAGAGAATTTGGTTGGTTTGATGAAATTTATGGAAATTTTTGTTTTCCAACTAAAAAACGGGTATTATTTTCAGAAAATGATCGATTTTCTTCAAATAAATGGATGTGCAAGAAGCCAACTTCAATGTTGAATCTTAAATGTGTACCAAAGGTCTCATAAAAGGTTTTGTCCTTTACTAAAAAGAATCAAAAATGAGGACAAAATCTAATGAAATCTAGTGAAAAATCAGTCAAAGATATGAAATTGTGTTGAAGAAATCAATTTTTATTGATTTTTAATGGTTGGTAATGACAAAAAGGTGAAAAGTTGAAAAAATGGGTGAAAAATGACATTTTCCGCAAAAAAAGGGGCTGCCATCTGACATATTTCAGCAAAAGGGGTGCAAGTTGTCAGTGTACTGCAATCAGGAGGGTCAAATTGGGAACTATTGAAAAACGGGGGTTACATTCGTAATTTATTGAAACTTTGGTTATAATTTGTTAGTTTCGGATTTATGGGAAAAATTGACTTTTTATTAAAAGTATGAGGGTTGTTTTCGAGCCTTTAGCCAACCAGTCGTGGTTGTGTTCATTCCTGTGAATCAGAGTTGTATAACCAAAGTCAAAATCTGAAAAGAGCTTCTGCGGTATCGGGTGTTGCTCTCTTTGAGGGTTCAAGTCTCATTGGAGACATAGGTGGTATTAGGTGTAATTTAAGAGTAAAGAGTAGTGTAGATTTGCAGTTTAAAAAAAAAATCGAAATCTGAGCCAGTGTTTGGAATTAAATCTCACGAACGTCAAATGCGAACCTGTGCTCTCGGAACCGACTGATTCGCTGTGGGGATGTTCGGAGGTTACAATCGAATTCGGAGTTCTGGATCCGGCGTCGGAGTTCTAATCTCACAATTGAATTCGGAGTACCCGGTTTTGGAATATACCGTTCGTCACCGAATACCTCCGAACGTTCGGAGACATTCGTAGTTTACTGTTCATCTACGAACATTCGGAAGGAATCGGATTCACATCTTATCGCATCATTCACAGAGTACGGGATCGGAGGTTTGTAATCGGAAGTCTGATTTTGACTTCTGAAAGTCAAACAATGTGTTCGCATTAGTTTAAATGAACAAGACGCTTCACTTTACAATTTGAGTCCTCGGAGATCTTTTAGCTTAGCAGTTTCAACCCATTTATCCAAACTATTCATAAATTCTGGGATTTTATCTCTTTTACCCCTTCTTACCAAAATATTTTCATTTCTAATCCTTTTCTTCGGTCTTATTCTTTTTAATCCTTTCTAAATAATTGCTTCTTATTCTATTCTTTTTGTCTAATATTTAAAAATCGAAAAATGCAAAATTAATTTTTGTTATTTTTCCAGTTTTAATTTTTAGAGAATTGGGTATATTCTAAAAGGATTTATTTCATCTAATCTGATGGGTTTTGAAGATTGTTGGTGATTCTTCTTAACTATCCAGATTCTCTCCATGGTATTTGTTGAAGATTTAAGGGGGTGATGATTATTCAAGGGGGAGTTCGTATTTGGAAGATAATATTTGTTTCTCTCGCTTTGAAGACCCCATGTGCTGATGAGCCTCACAATTTAGGGGGAAAAATGCCAAGAAAATCGAAAATCGTGATCTTCATCAGTTTCAACATCTAGGAGAGATTGTCGAGTATTTGAGATATTGAAACTGATTTGACATGTTTGGTTATTTAGGGAAGCCTTTTTAGGGTTAATCGTTTTATGATTCCCTACGGTGCCTTTATAGTAGAAGTTCTTCATCGAGCTCTTCTAAGGCATTGGTTTTATATTAAGGCATTGGTTTTATATTTATGGTACATATTTTATGTTCCTTATAAATAATCATTAGGTTAGATTTTGATGCAAGCTTTTTCCAGATTAGGGTTTTCTTTGCACGTTCATAGCATAATCAATATACACAAAACCTTTATCAGATTACTTGCATATTATGGTGATTGATTCTTGATTGTTCTTGATATTCCGCATTCGTCATCTCGGATTTATTCTCATCATATATGCTTATTGTCTGGAATATGTGTTAAAAATGTATTTGAGAATATACGATATGCAAATCAGTTATGGTTCTATATGTGTTAAGATATATATATATATATATATATATATATATATATATATATATATACCTATTATTACTTGACATTAATAATAGAAGTAGTAGAGAGATAGATAAAGGTATATTAAATACTCGTTATCAATAAATACACTAAGGTAAGATAATGTTGCCTAAGTAGAGTTGGTATTAGGAGTTGAGCATTATACTCATACCGAGAGATAAGATAAGACTTGCAAAGGAGGCTTAAGTTTAATTATATTGGATATTGGGTAGCATCTTCTTAAGAGTGTGTGTGAGATATGAACGGGGGATAGAACTCTGACATTAAGGTTCGGGAAGGTATTCAATATTCCCCTTTCTCTCCAAATAAGTTATGTATGTCATCTAGTGGAGTATAGATGACCACCCTTGACGATAATATGTTTTGTGGTATTAATGAATCACTGATCCGAGAGTATGGATTAAGCATCTCACACGTACTCATAGGCGAAGCCTTGCCAAATTCTCCGGTCACCCACCTAAGTCAGGTGAGTGCATAGTTCCTTTCGTGAACATGATTTTAATACAATTATTAATTAAAGCATTAAATATTTGTCAAAGAGTTTATATGTGAGCTACGTGCTTATTACATGGAATATGTGTTAAAAACGTATTTCATAATATACGATATGCGAACCAGTTATGGTTCTATATGTGTTAGGATATATATACCTATTATTACTTGACATTGATAATAGAAGTAGTAGTAGAGAGAAAGATAAAGGTATATTAAATACCCATTATCAATAAATACTCTAAGGTAAGATAATGTTGCCTAAGTAGAGTTGGTATTAGGAGTTAAGAATCGTAGTCTTACCGAGAGATAAGATAAGACTTATAAAGTAGGCTTAAGTGTAATTAAGTTGGATATTTGGTAGCATCTTCTTAAGAGTATGTGTGAGATATGAACCGGGAATAGAAATCTGACATTAGGGTTCGGGAAGGTATTCAATATTCCCCTTTCTCTCCAAATAAGTTCCGTAAGTCATCTAGCGGAGTATAGATGACCACCCTTGACAAGAGTATGTCTTGCGGTACTAATGAATCACTCATCCGAGAGTATGGATTAGACATAATTATTCATCACTGATCCGAGAGTATGGATTATGTATAGTTATGAAGCACTGGTTCCAAAGTATGGATTAGGCATAGTCATTCATTACTGATTCGAGAATATAGATTAGGTACAGTCACGTATCACTGTTCCAAGAGCATAGATTAGGTACAATGACTTATCATTGATTCTGAGAGCATGGATTAGGTATAATAAATCGATTCTCCATTATTTCCCCTGTTGTCTCTATTGATCCTCGACTACTGCAAAGGAATCCCCGAAGCAGTGTAGTCAAATTATTGTTCACATTAATCTTTCTGGTTAAATGCCGTAAAGTCATTGTATAGGATCAATATGTGAGGACCGACGGGATGGGGTGGATTGCTAATATGAGATATATCTGAGTTAATGATAAAAGTTTACCTTGCAGTTTTTATATATTTATTATTAAAACATTATGGGATTGAAAACCTTATATACTCACCAGGTTTTCCAACCTGACCCACTAAATTTCTTTGTATCACAGGTATTGGTACAAAGATACATGGATAGTAATCTGACGAGAGATTCAAGAAGATAAAGGTAATTAGTAGAATAAGATATATTGTAAGGCTTGTACTAAATACATTTATGCTTATGTTTCTTGTATCAGTTATGACATCCCAAGTTTTTAATAATCAATGAACAAATTTCTTCGGAAATACTTTTTATAGGACAAATTCTGCATTTATAAATAAAATCTATTTTAAGATAACTATAAACAAAAAGATCTTTTTGGCCGTTAAAATGAGGATGTCACATATAAGGTCTTTTATAAGATTAACCCATGAAATAAAGTACAAGACTAACTGTAAATTGTGCGACTGACTCATTTTTAAAGTGCAATATAGAGGTGATGGGTTTTACAGAAATCAAAATTGTACAATGCGGAAAACAATTAACACTTGATAGGGAACATGCATCATATAAAAGATCTATGTCACAACACTTGAAGGCAACATATTATTAACAACAAACTAGCATTGTAACGTCCCGAAATCCAAGGTAATTTTTTTCATTTTTAAAACAATATATCATACAAACAAGTTGTTCCAAAACCGATCAAAGTGAATATATCATTTAAACATCAGAGTAATATCATTAATTGCCAATGCGAAAAACTATGGGGGATGTTGCGCAGTCACACCAAGGCCTTCCCTTTCGAATAGAAAGTACCTGAAACCATAAATATGAAACCGTAAGCACAAAGCTTAGTGAGTTCCCCAAAATACCACATACCAAAACATACAAGTGTCATGGGCTACCCCCGTGGTCATCTCAGTCTTACATACGAGTGTCATGGGTTACCCCCATGGTCTTTCCTTGCGATGTTGAGTGCCCAATCCCGGTCTTACACACAAGTGTCATGGGCAAACCCCATGGTCTTTCATACAATTATCACAAAGATAAATGTGACATCCCCATTTTCACGGCCAGAAAAGACCGATTTTGTTTATGCTTTATAAAAATCAGAGTACCTCTTTTAATAAAAAAATGTTGCGGAATTTGTTCCCAGAAAAACATGATAAATACGTTATCAAAGCATTTATGAAGAAATGTATTTTTGTTCATTTTAAAACGTTTGGGATGTCATCATCAATACAGAAACATAAGCATAAACAGAACTTACATTCCTTTACACTAGTGATCTACATCTCTTTAATATCTCAGTGTAATGTAACTTCATATCGACACCTGTGATACAAATAAGCTTGAGTGGGTCAGGTTGGGAAACCTGGTGAGTACATAGGGTTTTCAACCCACAATAATTTAATTATTATGTTTAAACATCAAACAATCAACCCAATTACCCATCCCCATTATCTTCCTTACTCTTAAGGTCTACCCCAAGAGTCATTTATCCTGCATTCGTTCATTCCGAAGTCCATTGCTTCCAGGGCTTATATGATAGGCACTAAGTCCATAGTTGCCAATGCTTGTTCGTAAAGCACTAATTCCATAGATGCTAAAGTTCATTCATCGGGTACTAAATCCATAGATACCAGTGTTCAGCTAATAGGTACTAAATCCATAGCTACCAATGTTTATTTAACAGGTACTAAGTCCATAGCTACCAACGTTTATCTAACATGTACTAAGTCCATAGCTACCAACGTTTCTCTAACAGGCACTAAGTCCATAGCTACCAGTGTTTATCTAATAGGCACTAAGTCCATAGCTGCCAATGTTATTTATTAGGCACTAAGTCTATAGTTGCCAATGTTTACTGATACCATCTTTCATCTCTCATCGTTCATCTACCCATGTTTTACCCAACATATTCGTAGATATAAAATACATATACAGTTTAAATCATTTAAAACATGTATAAAATCGTTCATTCAGCATAGATAGTAAGTTTACATGTTATATGCACACATAACACGTAATTTATATAAAATACTTCATATCTATGTGTAAGATGAAAGTAACTATGCACTCACTTGTTAAAGTGATGATTCCAAACTCGGACAGCGCTTCGCTTCTTAACAATATAATTTCCTTCAACGAAACCTAGTATTATTACCACTAGATTTAGTCTAATATTTACCGTGACTAATTATTAGTCTTAGCATTATTATTATTATATAAGCGTTTAAACAATATTTTCCAACCACTATGTACAGACAGGGGCCAGACATAAAACACCGGAGGGCAGGACCATTTTGGCATATAGCACTTCTGAAATCCAACAACCCTATGCGGCCCTTTAAACCAGATTCCCCGTACCGCGAGTAGTTAAAAAGATATTATAACGACACTTATATAAGTCATAATAATAGCCCAAATATTTATTATAAGTTCATAATAACAATACTAGTTTTAAATATAAGTTATATTTAAAATATGGTAAGCATAACTTACTTACAAGGGGGTTTTAGCTAGGAGCCGGGCTCTGCAGGGACATAACTTCGTCCCTGAATCTTTCTAAGAAAGATTCTTGCAACGCTTACCTTACTATACTAAAACTACAGAAAGAGAAGTCGAATCACAAGGGACCGAAATGCTCGGGGGATAAGAAGGGAAAGACTCTTGAATCAAGAGAATGGTGCAAGAAATATGAGAGCCTAGAGGCTCTTATTTATAGTAATTGAATTTTCAAAAACCACCCTCTATATTTACTTAAATGACTAAACACCCCTTTATAATACTATTTTAAATATATTTAATGATATTTGTAATAAACTAATATCGAAAGTACTCAACATTAGTCTTATAATGACCGCATCGTCGATACCTTTCTAATGATATATACATATGTATATATATGTAGACGTATATATGATTTACGCTTTATTTTAATACGTAAATGTGCTATTAAAAATTATAACTCGTTCATACGAACACTATTTTTTATGTTCTTTATATCCACGCGTTGGTATTTACGAGTACTACAACTTTCATTTAGACATCGTCAGCTAATTCTCATTCTATCTTAGGTTTACAAAACTGTATCGAATTTATCGCGCTCGAAGAGTAGGGACCAAGTTTCGTCCATATCTTTAACATACGAGCTCTATTCTCGATGTTCTTTATATCCACGCATTGGTATTTATGAGTAATACAACTTTCTTTTAGACTCCATAGGCTAATTCTCATTCTATCTCGAATTTACAAATCTGTATCGAACTCGCCGCGCTCGAAGAGGAGGGACCAAGTTTCGTCCATATCTTTCGCATACGAGCTCCGTTTTCGACTGTCTTTTTATCATTGAACTTCTATTAACGATATCTTCATTTCTCGTTTAGAGTTTTTTGGTTAAAAATCGACCGATCTAAAATTCGAATTTCGGGTTGTGCAGTGCTATGCTAAATCTTAGAAAAATCATAACTTCCTCATACGAAGTCAGATTTGGACGTTCTTTTTATGCACACTCTCGGTTTAACATATACTACGACTTTTGTTTAGATCGCTAAGGCTAGAAAGTATTTTATCGTAAATTCACTTTTTACGATTCCCGGTGTCGTGTCGGTTTTGTCGTAAAACTTCGACGAGTCATAACTTCTTCGTTATAACTCGGATTTCGGCGTTCTTTATATGTACGGAACCCTTGTGAAATATACTATAAATTGGTTAAGACTATTTATTCTAAATAATCTTCTATTAAAAAGTCATTTTTGACGCTTATTGTCTCTAAATTGACTAGCCCGAATCTGCGGGCTTTACAATTATCTCCCCCTTAGGATGATTACGTCCCAGAATCATCAACAAAACAAGGGTTGTATAATGACTCCATACGTTATTTCTTCATCCTAGGTAATAATCTAAACTCTTATGTTATTTCAAACGAGTATTTAACTCTTGGACTTCTTGACTATTTGCGGTGCTCAATCTTGCACCCGCTCTTCATACGGTGTTGGACTTCCAATTGTAACCTTCGAGTTACAATCTTGATCCTTTTTGGAAACTCCTGATCCTTCGTAAACAGACTTTACTGCGATTATCGTAATAGACCGATGGGTCATGTTCTAATGACCTCTCATCGTATGATGCAATGATTAGACTCAGGTCTCTTAGAGTCAAATTCCATAATGGAATATACCTTCCTTCATGTTCTAATGTGAGATAATCATATTCTAGCATGCAGTACTTCTAGCTACAAGCTTCTTACTTTAACAACGATCGCGGGACTTCTATTGATTGCTTCGATTATCTTTCACTTCAACCTTCTGGCTTAGGTTAGATGCTACATCGAACTTGGTTCTCTGAACCACGTAACATACTCATCGTAGTCGGACTCAATTTGATATGACCACTAGGGTCAGAATAACAATCATCTTCTTAGTCATTACCGAAACGATGGTAACGACTTACTTGAACAAAATGGAATCAATTACTAGCTTCTTGGTAACCTTGTGACTTTCTCTGATCCAAGCGTGAGTCCTGTGCTTCCGGTAGTATAGGCCTCTATTACCATTCACACCTACTCATACTCATCCCAAGTATTGTCTCGCAGTCCCCAAGTTCTTATTTCTTAAAAGCAAAAAAACAATTTAACACATACGAATGTGTCCAAATAATCATAAATATTTCCCTAGACTCTACTAGGACTTCTTCCACGCATATCTTCAACAACAATCCTGCTTTAACTGGGTTGGTGATGGAAACATCAGACGATAGGACAACTTTAGGAATTACACCAATCGTTCTATCATCCCGCCAATCAAATGTGTACATTCGTACGTACCATACTCCTCTATACATAACGCTATTTTATCAAACGTATTCTAAAAGCAAGATACCACTCTTACGATATCTTCCGATAGGTATCATTCCCTATCGTAAGCCTTCTCATTTTCTCCATTTATTTAATTCGCTACGAGTCTTCACCAAGACGTTATGTTCACGGAAGCATGCGTTCAGTATATCGAGACGAGAATATAGATAGAGAAGATTTAGACGCGTATTCCTCCTTATTACTCCGAAAAGTTACATGCCAGTTCTAATATCGTAATTAAACGTTTAGAAATCTGAACACATAAAATTTCCAGATCCGGTCGGCAATAGACCATAGATCCGATCAAATAATGGCATCATAAAACATCACAATTCATTTAGCACATAAAAGCATGTTAGGCATTTTCCCTAAATTAGCTAGTGCTTGTGTCCATTCAGGTGTATTACCTAATATTTATTAGACACACTCCTCACGATCATCGCTTAGCATTCTAAGTTTAAGTCTAGAAATAAATCATTATTCCTAGTTCGCTTAAACTAATGCTCTGATACCAACTGTGACATCCCCATTTTCACGGCCAGAAAATACCGATTTTGTTTATGCTTTATTAAAATCAGAGTACCTCTTTTATAAAAAATGTTGCGGAATTTGTTCCTAGAAAAACATGATAAATACGTTATCAAAGCATTTCTGAAGAAATGTATTTTTGTTCATTTTAAAACGTTTGGGATGTCATCATCAATACAGAAACATAAGCATAAACATAACTTACATTCATTTACACTAGTGATCTACATCTCTTTAATATCTCAGTGTAATGTAACTTCATATCGACACCTGTGATACAAATAAGCTTGAGTGGGTCAGGTTGGGAAACCTGGTGAGTACATAGGGTTTTCAACCCACAATAATTTAATTATTATGTTTAAACATCAAACAATCAACCCAATTACCCATCCCCATTATATTCCTTACTCTTAAGGTCTACCCCAAGAGTCATTTATCCTGCATTCGTTCATTCCGAAGTCCATTGCTTCCAGGGCTTATATGATAGGCACTAAGTCCATAGTTGCCAATGCTTGTTCGTAAAGCACTAATTCCATAGATGCTAAAGTTCATTCATCGGGTACTAAATCCATAGATACCAGTGTTCAGCTAATAGGTACTAAATCCATAGCTACCAACGTTTATTTAACAGGTACTAAGTCCATAGCTACCAACGTTTATCTAACATGTACTAAGTCCATAGCTACCAACGTTTCTCTAACAGGCACTAAGTCCATAGCTACCAGTGTTTATTTAATAGGCACTAAGTCCATAGCTGCAGATGTTATTTATTAGGCACTAAGTCTATAGTTGCCAATGTTTACTGATACCATCTTTCATCTCTCATCGTTCATCTACCCATGTTTTACCCAACATATTCGTAGATATAAAATACATATACAGTTTAAATCATTTAAAACATGTATAAAATCGTTCATCCAGCATAGATAGCAAGTTTACATGTTATATGCACACATAGTACGTAATTTATATAAAATACTTCATATCTATGTGTAAGATGAAAGTAACTATGCACTCACTTGTTAAAGTGATGATTCCAAACTCGGACAGCGCTTCGCTTCTTAACAATATAATTTCCTTCAACGAAACCTACTATTATTACCACTAGATTTAGTCTAATATTTACCGTGATTAATTATTAGTCTTAGCATTATTATTATTATATAAGCGTTTAAACAATATTTTCCAACCACTATGTACAGACAGGGGCCAGACATAAAACACCGGAGGGCAGGACCATTTTGGCATATAACACTTCTGAAATCCAACAACCCTATGCGGCCCTTTAAACCAGATTCCCCGTACCGCGAGTTAAAAAGATATTAAAACGACACTTATATAAGTCATAATAATAGCCCAAATATTTATTATAAGTTCATAATAACAATACTAGTTTTAAATATAAGTTATATTTAAAATATGGTAAGCATAACTTACTTACAAGGGGGTTTTAGCTAGGAGCCGGGCTCTGCAGGGACATAACTTCGTCCCTGAATCTTTCTAAGAAAGATTCTTGCAACGCTTACCTTACTATACTAAAACTACAGAAAGAGAAGTCGAATCACGAGGGACCGAAATGCTCGGGGGATAAGAAGGGAAAGACTCTTGAATCAAGAGAATGGTGCAAGAAAAATGAGAGCCTAGAGGCTCTTATTTATAGTAATTGAATTTTCAAAAACCACCCTCTATATTTACTTAAATGACTAAACACCCCTTTATAATACTATTTTAAATATATTTAATGATATTTGTAATAAACTAATGTCGAAAGTACTCAACATTAGTCTTATAATGACCGCATCGTCGATACCTTTCTAATGATATATACATATGTATATATATGTAGACGTATATATGATTTACGCTTTATTTTAATACGTAAATGTGCTATTAAAAATTTTAACTCGTTCATACAAACACTATTTTTTACGTTCTTTATATCCACGCGTTGGTATTTACGAGTACTACAACTTTCATTTAGACGTCGTCAGCTAATTCTCATTCTATCTTAGGTTTACAAAACTGTATCGAATTTATCGCGCTCGAAGAGTAGGGACCAAGTTTCGTCCATATCTTTAACATACGAGCTCTATTCTTGACGTTCTTTATATCCACGCGTTGGTATTTATGAGTACTACAACTTTCTTTTAGACTCCATAGGCTAATTCTCATTCTATCTCGAATTTACAAATCTGTATCGAACTCGTCGCGCTCGAAGAGGAGGGACCAAGTTTCGTCCATATCTTTCGCATACGAGCTCCGTTTTCGACTGTCTTTTTATCATTGAACTTCTATTAACGATATCTTCATTTCTCGTTTAGAGTTTTTTGGTTAAAAATCGACCGATCTAAAATTCGAATTTCGGGTTGTGCAGTGCTATGCTAAATCTTAGAAAAATCATAACTTCCTCATACGAAGTCAGATTTGGACGTTCTTTTTATGCACACTCTCGGTTTAACATATACTACGACTTTCGTTTAGATCGCTAAGGCTAGAAAGTATTTTATCGTAAATTCACTTTTTACGATTCCCGGTGTCGTGTCGGTTTTGCCGTAAAACTTCGACGAGTCATAACTTCTTCGTTATAACTCGGATTTCGGCTTTCTTTATATGTATGGAACCCTTGTGACATATACTATAACTTGTTTAAGATTATTTATTCTAAATAATCTTCTATTAAAAAGTCATTTTTGACGCTTATTGTCTCTAAAATGACTAGCCCGAATCTGCGGGCGTTACAATAACAAGCATTCCACATAACAAGAAATGGGTCGGCATTGGTGCCTTCGAACCATGGATATGGTGAGAAAAGTGACCTCATAATCTGAAAGAATAACTACACCGATCACTGCTCTAAAAGCTATGTCTACGTTGTCACCTATACAATAAACGGGAACCCAAAAATCTCAAACTATAAATCAAATTACCTAAAATGTCCTTAGGTAAACTTGGTCATCCCTGGTCAAAGTCAAAGTCCACGGTCAAGGTCCAAAAGTCAATATTTCTTCCAAACAGAGTACGTCCTACGTGCCAAGAGAGTACGCCCAACGTACTATGATGTTGACCAAAAGCGGGGCGCTGACCGCATACGCGCAACATACCACCAGGTATGCCCAGCGTACGCAACCTAGTCCCAAAACTCCATTAAGAGCTTATTCCATTAAGTCCTTACATCCAAAACTCAGATTCAAGCCCAAAATGATGTCCTAAGTCATAAAGATTCCAACTTTATGACTTTGCATGGCTATTAAGTGCTTAATGACCAAAACCCTATGTTCTTAACCCAATAAGACATCACAAATCTTGTATGGAAGGGATGGAAGGGCCAAGATCACATTTTTATGGTTCATAATAGTTCCATAATGGATAAAGTTTCCAACTTTATCCATTATAATGGTCCCAACAAACAAGATCTAGTCTTTAAGTCTCAAAGGGACCCAAAAGTGCATATCCATTAAGTCCAAGCCTCTAACCTTCAGGTCTAAATCAAAATGATGTTTAGATGGATAAAGTTTCCAACTTTATCAATAACAAGGTCACAAACCTTCAAGATCTAAACTTTGTGCACTTAAAGTGGCCAAAAGCTCATAACACTCAAAACTAGCTAGATCTATCAATTTCATCATCAAGATTCAAGCTTTATACCTCTAGGAGAAAGATCAAGGTGAACAAAGTCCGGATCTACAAGTTCCAATGCAACCAACACTTCTTCAATGTGTTCCTACTTCTCCAAGGTGCACCAAGAACACTCCAAAGCACTTAAAAACACATTCTTTTTTGCTCACAAGGCTCAATCTAGGGTTAGGGTTTCAAGAGAGGGTGTTGGAGAGGTGGAGGCTGAGAATGGAATGGGTTTGGGGAAGTTAAGGAACTTAAATAGGGATCAAACCACGAAAATAAGGTTTAGGCATCGATCGTGTAAGACCAACGTACTCAATTTACGCCCAACATACTCAAGCATACTCAGTGCGCCCAACGTACTTAATTTACGCCCAACGTACAAGGCTGACCCAACAATCATCCTAACTTCAAACGGTCGTAACTTCTTCGTTCCAACTCTGTTTCGTCGTTATTTATATCCACGAAAAGGTATCGAAGAGCTATACAATATTATCTAAATATCTTGGACTAAAAATTTCTCGAACAAAAATCCATATTTCATGCAAGAACCTGACCTATGACTTTTGTCGTGTTACCCTTTGACTCCAAAACATAATTCAAGGGTTTAGATCTCATAACCATCATTAACTCCTTCCAAAAGGTCTAAACATCGCCTCCTTAAGGCCCAAGGCCTTTACACAATTGACTTCTGGCCCACAGCCCTGAATCACAGAATGATCCCGAATAGGGTGTTACAAATCTCCCCCACTTAAATTAGATTTCGTCCTCGAAATCATTCCTTACTCTCTCCTTTACCGAACTAAATGATCCTGACTGAACTCCCTGAATCCCAAAAATGACAAGGGAGGTCACCTAGCTCTGATGACCGCCCACCCTTACTATTGTCGAACCCAAAATAGCAGATATCATAAGCCCTAACGAAGAATGAACCTCAACATTTTCCCCTAAGCCAACGAGTATCCAACCGCTATACCTGAAATTAAAAACCATGAACAATGTCGGACTCACAGACATACAAAACCAATCAAAACTGCTCCCATAAAGACTCAACTTCACAACCCGAACTGAACAAACCTATCCCACCTGAACAAATTTACAGATACCCGAAAACATATACACCCCGACCACCTACTAGATCTATGATAAAAGTCGACCCTAACATACGATGGACTTCCAATAATCGAACCCATCCTAAGCAGAACTCACATACTGACGACGAACGAATCCTTGATCCCACTGACGTTAACGGATAAAAGACAACCATCACTACTCATCTCAAAAGTAGGAATCTAATACCTTATCTGACTTCCTGACATACAAAACCATTCTAAATCACAGCCAATATGGCTCCACTTAGCAATCTAATCCGAACAAAATAATTACGATCCTAAATTATCTTGTTGACCAATATTCGCATTTTCGATCTATCCAAGATCTTTTGAGCTTCGAGTTTATCTATCAATTATCTAAAGCGTCAGATTCCCGACCAGTCACTGAAACCAACATCCTTTCAAATGACTGCACCACGAGACTCTATCCAAGAGTCTGTCTGGCCAAGCTACCCTAACCTACTTGTATATAAGGCTTCAACCGCCATACTGTTCCAACCAGGGATATCATAACCAACCATCACACTGATGCAATGTCACTTAATTTTCTCTAAATGAATGTTACCCGTCCAATTGTAGTCTTACATCACGACCGACCCTATATGGCCCACATCCTTCCTTGATCCCATGAATGTTGGGGCCTTCCCACAGTCTCACAACACCTCTATTACTACCTGCCAACCTAGTAAATGCTACAGCCACCCCACAGTCTTACAACACTTCTATCACTACCTGCCAACCTAATGAATGCTACGGCCACCCCACAATCTTACAACACTTCTATCACTACCTGCCAGTCTAGTGAATGCTACAGCCACCCCACAGTCTTACAACACTTCTATCACTACCTGCTAACCTAGTGAATGCAACAGCCACCCCGTAGTCTTACAACACTTCCACACTTCCATGGACCCAACCATGGTCTTACTATGCATCTACCATACTAACCATAATCATCATAAGTCGAAACCTCATCCGGCTATACCCCAATTAGATGTTTGGGTTATGCTTCGAACCCCAAATCCTTCATCAGACAAGAACAGACAAAGAGGCTATAACACAATCCCTCCACCTGAAACTAATCACATACCCTCCATACGCCACCACTAATGTGCAAGGTAACCTGAAATATCATTCCATGTGCAATCCCATATTCCAAGCGGTTCTCCCCCACTTGGATTCAACTGCTCTCTTCCAACCACGAAATTGATAGATTTCTAATCTATCTCGCAACCTGACTACTCGAAGCTACCGACCACCTGAACCCACAAGTACTAGCGTTCCATTACTAGCCAATCTTAACAAAAAAACACCTACCAACATTGAATGAATACTCCCCAAAATCTCAACAAGCTCAATATTCCTGAGCACTTTCCACTGAATCCACTATAAGTCCTTGGCAACTTTATCGGATGACGAAGAACAAATTCTCAACTGTAGAAACGGGTACCCAACCAATTCAACGACCTACTTGCACTAGATTAATTCCTATGTGAACCTGCAACGGATCACACTTCGAAGGTATGAACTTGATAATTACCGATCTTACACCCACGATCAAACCAATTCCTCATTGCCTCGTATTCCCGAATAACCCCTACAATTCCTGCATTCAAATCCAACATGACCACGTTGCGTATTCCTTGAGTTCCTTGTTGATACCACCAAACATTGAACCGACTGTTGGTCTTATCTCACTTAAAGCTCGCTCTGACGGTGGTTAATGCCTCCCACATCGACATCCAAAACCAGCTCACCTGAATATCTTCTAAGCACGGCTCTCAGTATGCAAAATGGCATATGAAGATTCTCAAAATAAAATATATGCGATGTTAATTGGTGGAAGTCGGATCTCCTCAGCCCGTGGCTACAATGCACGACTCCTCACCATGGGAACATCCACTCTGCCTTCGTGGCCATCAGTGATCCTCAAAGTAACTTGAGCAGGTATACACACTGCTCCACCCTAAAACATCAGACAGTCAGCCTTCTCATGGCCCACCTGGTTGCAATGGAAGCATAACAAACTCGTCTCATGGGGACAATCTATGCTGACCTGACAAAGCCTGCCACACTTATAGCAACATGAACCCCTAAACCGAAAAACTCCATCATGCCTCTTCCTGCACGTGCTGAACTGACCTCGGCCTCGCTGGCCTCTCACTCGCTGATCAAAAGTTTCGGGTCTCTTTGTAGGACCCCAAACTGTCTGCACCTGCTTTGGTTCCCTCTTCCCGAGGTGCTCCAAATCAATCTCCTGCTCTTGGGCTCTAGCTATCATGTCCCCCAAAGTCTGACAAGCTGACAAACTCCTTTATACCATCTCGCAACATATCATGGTACCTTGTCTTCTTCATCTCCTCGTCTGTGGCATACTGCGAAACCAAAAATCCC
Organism: Lactuca virosa; assembly: GCF_052849685.1. Lineage (NCBI taxonomy): Eukaryota > Viridiplantae > Streptophyta > Magnoliopsida > Asterales > Asteraceae > Lactuca > Lactuca virosa. Next base: position 375,953,576 of record NC_136430.1, on the reverse strand, counting down.
TCTCCCTAAACTTGGCAGTGTTCTCTTCCATAGTCTCAGTCGTCTGGAGAAGGTCCTGAAACTCCCTTGCCAAGTGCTACACCTCGATAGTTGGTGCAAACTCTTCCCTAAACCGGGTCACAAACTCCTCCTGAGTCATCTTCTCACTGGCATCGCCTCCCAAAGCAAAGTCCACCTCCTCCCACCAATCTCGGGCTCTGTCTTTCAGAAGACAAGAAACAATCTAACCTTCGACCACTCGGGGTAGAGGCTCGACCAAAAAGCGCTCACCATGTTCGCTAACCACCTTCTACTAGCAATGGGGTCCTTCTCCGCAAAGAACTCGGGAGCTCCACAACAACGAAACTTGCGGAAGGAAAGAGTGTGAGCCCCCAAAATAGCCAAAATCTCCATGTGTAACGTGCCCAGGCGCTAATCCAAAATCTCCATAATGTTGCGGGTGATCTCCGACGATATGAAATCCCGCGTCTGATCATCCATCGATTCAACGCCATCACCTGAGTTTGAACCAGAGCCTGAACCTCCTCCACAAGTTCTCATCACCATACTAAAAAAACAACCACATAATAATCGGAACATACTCAAAGAATCCTCTTCCCACAGGCTTCCTAGATTCTCCGTGACTCCCCTCGATTCGAGTATGGATCCTATGCTTTCCGTTGTACGATCCCAATACTACCTTCCACACTTACCCATACTTTCCTCAAGAGTTATCCTGAATCCTCCAAGTTACCCTCTCAAATCGGTACTCCAAGTACATGCTAAACAACACAACCCAACCTGCTAAAGCACTTCCTAGGCCCTCCTAGGTTCCCGACCTCACCCTGCCATCAGCTGCAGAAAATTCCCAATAATGTAAGCTAACCACTTTATAAATACAATCACATGCAAAAAAGCTTATATAATCCTTTGAGTAAAAGACTCAACCCTACAATAGTTGGACTCAGACAAGAGCTGCACAATAGAGTCAAATCCATCACTCTGCGATTATTTAACCTTTGTAACATGTGGCTTAACATATTCACTTAATAGTTAACTTACATCACTAAGAGTCCCACAAAGCACAAAGCAAGCATCATTCATGCAGTAATACTCCAAGCCATAAAACAAACAAAGGGCACCCCACACTCACTTGCTACTACCATGCTAGGAACTTCTACTCTTACTTCTGGTTGCCTTATGCATGCATATTATACACAATCCAGGATCAAATAGACTATCGAATAAAAGATTCTACCCTAGGATCGTAACCAGACAAGGAACAAGAAATAAGGCCAAAAAAACCATTCTAGGGCTATATGATCCTACCGTATACAATTTTTAAAGTATATACTTGGCAATTACTGTTACCAATACATATTCCCAATCATAGCATCCAATGCTTCCTAGGCTAGAAGGCATCACATATCAGGCTGATCTATCATACAATTTCTGAAAGTATCCCTAGCCTTATCCTAGTATGTGAACATTCATATCATATATCATATCAACATGTATGGGTATTCTAGGAATCACTTACTTGAGCTTAGCTGATTGCACGCATCACCCCCCTTTTTCTTTATAGAAATCTTTTCAAAAACTTATTTTCTTTACAAAAATCTTTTCAGAAACTTATTATCTTTCAAAATATTACCAATTCCTCGATTTGAGTTCAGACATACCCAAGAGTGTGCCTGAATCCCTCAAACCAAGGCTCTGATACCAACTTGTAACGTCTCGAAAATCAAAGGTATTTTTTTCATTTTAAAACACTAAAATCATACAAACGAGTTGTTCCAAAATCGACCAAAGTGAATATATCATTTAAACATCAGAGTAAAATCATTAATTGCCAATGCGGAAAACTCTGGGGGATGTTGTGCAATCATGTCGGGCCTTTCCCTTTCTAACAGAAAGTACTTGAAACCATAAATATGAAACCGTAAGCACAAAGCTTAGTGAGTTCCCCAAAATACCACATACCAAAACATACAAGTTCCATGGGCTACCCCCATGGTCTTTCCTCGAAATGCCTAGGTCCAAATCTCAGTCTTACATACGAGTGTCATGGGCTACCCCCATGGTCTTTCCTTGCGATGTCGAGGGCCAAATCTCGGTCTTACACACAAGTGTGATGGGCTAATCCCATGGTCTTTCATACAATTATCACAAAGACAACAAGCATTCCACGTAACAAGAAATGAGCCAGCATTGGTGCCTTCGACCCATAGATATGGTGAGAAAACTCACCTCACAGTCTGAAAAAATAGTTGCACTGATCACTGCTCCAAAAGTTATCTCTATCGGTCACCTATACAACTAACAAGAACCCAAATCTCAAACTATTGATCAAATTACCCAAAATGCCCTTAGGTCAAACTTGGTCATCCCTGGTCAAAGTCAAATTCAATGGTCAAGGTCCAAAATTCAATATTTCTTCCCAGCGGAGTACACCCTGCATACCAAGAGAGTATGTCCGAGCGTACTCTGATGTTGACCAAAAGCGGGGCGTTGACCGCGTACGTGCAGCGTACCACCAGGTACGCCCATCGTATGCAACCTAGATTCCAGCCCAAAATGATGTCCTACGTCATAAAGTTTCCAACTTTATGACTTTGCATGGCTATAAAGTCCTTAATGACCAAAACCCTAAGTTCTTAACCCAATAAGACATCATAACTCTTGTATGGAAGGTATGGAAGGGCCAAAATCACATTTTTATGGTTCATAATAGTTCCATAATGGATAAAGTTTCCGACTTTATCCATTATAATGGTCCCAACAAACAAGATCTAGTCTTACGTCTCAAAGAGACCCAAAAGTGTATCTTTTCCAACTTAATACATTAATTCCAAGTCTTTAACTTTTAGATCTAAATCAAAATGATGTTTAGATGGATAAAGTGATGGGTTTTGAGCAAAAGAACATCCTATGTGCACATGCAAAACCCTAAAGCTTTGGATCTAGGTTTCTCTATTGTACATGAAAATTATCCAAAGCTTGAAACCCTAATCTAGCATACTATTAAAATTAAGATCTATAATATAACAAGTTTAGATGATACCTTTCAATAGTTGCAAGAATCTTCGATCTTCAAAAGCTTAGGGTCACAAGTGTAATACCTCCAATGGCTTACAAACACCAAGGCAAGAAGATGATTGAGAAGAGAGGAGGAGGAGGCACAATTTCGGCTATAGTAACTTTAGGGTTTCTTCTGGTAGCCGAAAACTGTAGCCCTGGGGTCCCTTAAATAGCTGAGCAGCTAGGGTTTCAGTCAAAACCCTAATTGGATGACTTAGGCCCTAAGCAGCTCCAAGAATCTTATGGAATAAGCCCCTTGGACGAAATTAGAGTGGGATTCCACTCTAAATTTCGTCCCCCTAATTTCCATAAGGATTCTTAGCCCAAATTCAATTATCTTATAATTGAGAGTTCCAGCCCCTTTATTTAATTAATCTCTTTTAGTCACAAAATTAATTTTAATTAATTCTCGACTAATATTAATTAAACTATATAATTTCTCCTTTAATATATTATTCATATAATATATTAATAAATCAAAATAACCTCTCTCTCTCCATAAATCATCCTGTCCAGTTGCTTTGGTGAAGGCAACCCAAAAGGACCATGCACAACCGGGTCAAGTACATACCAAATATAGTTACGGGCTTAGACATTAATCCCTCTGCTCGCAATGAAAACAACATTGTCACTCGGCCTATAGAAGAGATAACCAAAGGACTTCTGGGGGTAGCCGATGAAAATACACCGCTCACTACGAGGTTTGAGCTTTTCGTGAGTCTCTTGTCTTACGAAAGCCTCACAACCCCAAACCTTGATATGTGCCAACGAGGGAGCTTTCCCCGTCCACATCTCGTGAGGTGTTTTGGCAACCTTCTTTGTAGGGACTAAGTTAAGGATATGGGCGGTAGTCTCTAAGTCATACCCCCAAAATGAGATAGGTAGCGAAGCACGACTCATCATGGAACGAACCATGTCGAGCAAGGTTCGATTACGGCTCTCAGCCACACCATTCAACTGCGGTATCCTAGGCGACGTCAATTGCGAAACGATTCCGCATTCCTTGAGGTAGTCGTGGAATTCAAGACTAAGGTACTCTCCACCTCGATCGGATCAAAGCATCTTGATTTTCCCGCCCAACTGATTCTCCACTTCTTGCTTAAACTCTTTGAACTTTTCAAAGGTTTCTGACTTATGCTTGATTAAGTAGATATACCCATATCAGCTATAATCATCGGTGAAAGTCACATAGAAGCGGCTTGCATCCCTTGTGGTAGATCTAAAGGACCCACACACATCGATGTGTATGAGATCCAATAAACCCTCAACCGTTTCACAAGTAGCAGTGAAGGGTGACTTGGTCATTTTTCCAAGTAAACAAGACTCGCACACATCATCGTCCCTAAGGTCGAATGACTCCAACACTCCATCCTTTTGGAGTTGGGCTATGCGTTTCTTGTTGACATGTCCAAGACGACAATGCCACAAGAATGCTTTGTCCAAACTATTGGAAGAATCGATACACAACACATCATTTCCTAAATTGTCTACAACCATCACAGTTTCATATATTCCATTACAAGGCAATGCTTCAAAATAGAAAACACCATTAAGAAAAGCATTAATAGAACCTTTTTCATTATCAAACGAAAATCTAAATCCTTGTTTATATAAACCATGAAAAGAAATGATGTTTCTTGCCATTTTTGGCGAATAGCAACAATTATTCAACTCTAGTCCTAACCCACTACTAAGCACTAAAGAGTAAACTCAAATCTTGGTAACAGGCGACGATCTTCTATTCCCCATGATCAAGTTTATCTTCCCATGCTCCACATCCCTATTTCTTCTTAGGCCCTGCAAATCAGAACAAATGTGAAAACCACATCCTGTATCAAGTACCCAAGAAATAGCATGCGATGAGTTGTTAGATTGAATAGTGTAAATACCTGCGAAGGACGACTTGATCTTCCCATCCTTGATATCTTGCGAGTACTTCGGGAAGCTTCTTTTCCAATGCCCCTTCTCATGGCAGTAGTAGTACTCTGCATCCTTCGGGTTGGAGGTGGGTGCATCAGGACCAGCCTTGGTTCCACTAGAAGAGGAGCCAGCATGGGACTTTCCCTTATGGTGGCTCTTGTAAGGAGCCTTCCTCTTCTTACCCTTACCCTTCCCAATAGCCAAGACGGGGGTAGCAGTAGGAGTTGATGCAACAAATTTATCCTTGAGGTTGCTCTCAGCAGTCCTCAACAACCCTTGAAGCTTGCTCAACGTGACCTTCTCTTTGTTCATGTAGTAGGTCATGCGGAACTGGTTGTAACAAGGAGGTAAGGAATGAAGAATTATGTCAATTTCTAGCTCCTCACTGAATTCCACATTTAACTTCTGCGGCCGGTCAACATATCTTTGCATCGTCTGGAGATGAGCAGTGACAAACTCTCTGTCCCTCATCTTGGTAGTGATCATCGAAGTGATGATCTCGTACCTCTCCTGCCTCGCGCTTTGATGGTACCTATCCATCAAATCTTGATGCATCTCGTAGGGGTAGAAGTCCTCGTAGGACTTTTGGAGTTCAGTGGTCATGGTAGCGAGCATGATGCAATGGACTTTCGTAGCATCACGCTCGTGGGACTCATAAGCAGCAATCTCCTCGGGAGTAGCAGTCTCGAGGTTTATCTCCTTCAGCTCCTTGTCCTCGTAGCGGCTAACCATTCTTATGTTGCGGATCCAATCATTAAAATTGTTTCCGTCGAAGATTACCCTCCCACACAAATTCATGAGTGAGAACGAGCCGAAAGAGTTCGAGCCTTGAGCGTTGTTCGATTTCGACATATGAAAAGGAAAAGAGACAAAGTTTGATTAGATAAGAATCCCCAATTAAACACCCAAATGAGAAATTAGGGCTAGGATCCAACAACATTATTTACAACTTAAAAGAGGGATGTCGTAATTTAATTTGCAAATAATTTGAAGGTAAGTGAATGACGATTCACTAATTTCCACCATGAAAAACGAAAAAGATTTAGTTTTAAATGTATTGAAACTCCTAGATCTTTTGAGATTCATTGAACTTTTCAATGGCATGTTTAAATCTCGATATGCCCTTCAATTTTGTGACTGGGATACCGAAGATCACAAACAAGGTGTCAATAACCATGCAAATGTACTTGGTGCCCTCGATGTCACAGTCACCTAATCAATGTGCCGGTTAGCCACACATGCTCCATTGATCTATGACAAACAACAAGTCACCCTTTGCCACCTTTGCTTAGAGCCAAATTAGTGTGCCGGTTAACCACACACGCTCCACTAACGTCTTACCAAGGGTACAAAGTGTAATTCCATGGAATAGCATCAAATTCACATTTTTCCTAAAGTAAATAAGATTGAGAATTTTATAAAAAAAATATTTAGTTACTTTATCATTCATTATACTTTTAATGAGGAATTAGGTTGCCCTATCCTATCCGTTCGGCTAACGACCCTCCACCAATCAATGAAGCGGTGGGTGAGAGTGGACACCCATTAAAGGGCCATTTTATAGGCCATAACCTTATACCCATGATAGATCGGCTTCGTGAATGAGGCCTACTAACAGTAAGACCAGCATTTATCTTATACATATATAATAATTATTCTTATAATATTATAATAGTATAGGGGTGAATTTTAAACTTGTAAAATTCTAGGGTTTGGAATTTAATTATTTCAAAATTAAACTTTTAATCAAAAATTTAAATTCCAAAACTTGAGGGCAAGTTTTGAAACATTTCAAAACTATCTAGATCAAAATTCAAATAATACAATTAAGCAATTAATTGGTGGTTATCTAATTTTGACCTAATCCAATTGCATGCAAAATAATTGATCAAATAATTCAAATAACTAATATCTATCAGATAAGGTAATAATTATCCAATTAAATGACCAAAATCTTTTATTGTGACAAAGATAATCATATACAATAAATAAAAATCGGATTTTATTAATTAGAAACACTTATGGTAATTATCCCAAGTCAAAATAAGCAAAATCCCGAAATTCCCTCTGTCTGACTGCCCGACTTGCCGAGTCCCTTACTGGACTCGTCGAGTCATCCGACTCGGCGAGTCCTCTTTGGGACTCGACGAGTCTGTCAGGCAGAAGGCCAAAAAATCGATTTCAAGCAAAGAACAAAAACACAATGCATCAAATACAATAAAAACCAAGCAGGTCTCTGATACCACTAATGGGTTTTGAGTAAAAGAACATTCTATGTGCACATGCAAAACCCTAAAGCTTTGGATCTAGGTTTCTCTATTGTACATGCAAATTATCCAAAGCTTGAAACCCTTATCTAGCATACTATTAAAATTAAGATCTATAATATAACAAGTTTAGATGATACCTTTCAATAGTTGCAAGAATCTTCGATCTTCAAAAGCTTAGTATCACAAGTGTAATACCTCTAATGGCTTACAAACACCAAGGCAAGAAGATGATTGAGAAGATAGGAGGAGAAGGCACAATTTCGGCTATAGTAACTCTAGGGTTTCTTCTGGTAGCCGAAAACTGTAGCCCTGGGGTCCCTTAAATAGCTGAGTAGCTAGGGTTTCAGTCAAAACCGTAATTGGATGAATTAGGCCCTAAACAGCTCCAAGAATCTTCTGGAATAAGCCCCTTGGACGAAATTAGAGTGGGCTTCCACTCTAAATTTCGTCCCCCTAATTTCCATAAGGATTCTTAGCCCAAATTTAATTATCTTATAATTGACAGTTCCAGTCCTATTTATTTAATTTATCTCTTTTAGTCACAAAATTAATTCTTAATTAATTCTCGACTAATATTAATTAAACTATATAATTTCTCCTTTAATATATTATTCGTATAATATATTAATAAACCAAAATAACCTCTCTCTCTCCATAAATCATCCTGTCCAGTTGCTTTGGTAAAGGCAACCCAAAAGGACCATGCACAACCGGGTCAAGTACATACCAAATATAGTTACGGGCTTAGACATTAATCCAACATAAAGTTTCCAATTTTATCCATAACAAGGTCACAAAACTTCAAGATCTAAACTTTGAGCACTTAAAATGGTCAAATGCTCATAACACTCAAAACTAGCTAGATCTATCAATTTCATCGTCAAGATTCAAACTTTATACCTCTAGGAGAAAGATCAAGGTGAACAAAGTACGAATCTACAAGCTCCAACGCAACCAACACTTCTTCAATGAGTTCCTTCTTCTCCAAGGTGCACCAAGAACACTCCAAAGCACTTAAAAACACATTCTTTTTTGCTCACAAGGCTCAATCTAGGGTTAGGGTTTCAAGAGAGGGTGTTGGAGAGGTGGAGGCTGAGAATGGAATGGGTTTGGGGAAGTTAAGGATCTTAAATAGGGATCAAACCATGAAAATAGGGTTTGGGAACTGATTGCGTATGACCAACATACTCAATTTACGCCCGGCGTACTCAAGCATACTCAGTGCGCCCAACGTACTTAATTTAAGCCAAGCGTATGCGGTTGACCCAACAATCGTCCTAACTTCAAACGGTCGTAACTTCTTTGTTCTAACTCCGTTTTCATCGTTCTTTATATCCACGGAAAGGTATTGAAGAGCTCTACAATATTATATAAATATCTTGGACTAAAAACTTCTCGAACAAAAATCCATATTTCATGCAAGAACCTGGCCTATGACATTTCCCGTATTACCCTTCGACTCCAAAACACAATTCAAGGGTTTAGATCTTATAACCATCCTTACCTCTTTCCAAAAGGTCTAAACATCGCCTCTTTAAGGCCCAAGGCCTTTACACAATCAACTTCTGGCCCATAGCCCTGAATCACAAAATGATCTCGAACAGGGTGTTACAAGCATAAACCCTAATGAAATTCAAAATCACTGGATTAGGGTTACATACCTTTGATTTGTTGTAGTAAACAAATCACTTCAATCTCCTTGTAGTGTAGGTCTTTGAAAGCTTAACACCAAAAGGATGATGCCTCTAATGGCTCACACCCAAACCCTAGAACTAGAAGACAAGATGAGAGAGAATAGAGGAGATTTTCGGCCATAGAATCCTTCAAGGAAGAGTATGAACGAAAATTGATGGCCTTGAGGTCCTGTTTATAGTTTAGGTAACTTAGGGACAAAGAAATATTTGAATGATTAAATAATAGATTTTATCCCAATTCAAATTAATTCTTTATTTACTACCAGGAGGCTTCTGGAAACCCTAGAATCCCTCCTAATTTCCTTCACCCCTATATGGGTCTAGAATCTTCAGTCATTCCTTAATTATAAACAATTACAATTCAACCCTTGGACCTTTAAAATAAGTCCAATTAATCCCAATTTTAATTCCAGATTAATTCTGATTAATAATTGATTAATGCTACTTGATTTCATATTAATTTATTAATCATATAAATTAACAAATTAATTTCTATTTTCAATTAATATATTAATCACATGATATATTAACAAATTATTTCCTCATAATTTCCAATTAGTTTATTAATCATATAATAATCTAGTAAATCATTCTCTCTCTACAAATGTCATTCTAAGCATGTTCTAGTTATGAGGGCAAACCAAAAATGACTTTTCTTCTAATTACAAGAATATACTAATTTAGTTACTCGCTTAAACACCTTAATCCAATAGTCTCCCACTTGGATAAGTCTGTAACTACAATTGCAATCATAGACCTTGAAGTAAACAACAAAGAGTGATTTGCAAATCTACTACTAACTCTGATTCAAATCAAACGTTGGCCCTAAGATAATTGATCAATTATTCCTTCGTTATACAAGATATCGTATAGACATGAGACACGGATTAGAATCAACCTCATTGTCCAAGATTTTGTTTCACGATTTCGTGATTTATTACGACTGAATTCAGACTACTAATTTGAAACATCAATTTAGTTTGGGCTCGACCAAGCACTTCAGATGTCCGCAAAAAATCATCTAGGGGCCCAAATTTATCACTTTTCCTGTTAAGGCAAAAGGAACGAATTACTTTGACTATATAGTCATACATTTTACTAACCAAATCATGAATGTAATTACTCTTTATAAAACCTGATTACGAGATGTGTTTGTGTAAACCAATGCACAACTGATTCGTAAACTACGAACTATATATCTCCGCTTGAGAATAGTAGATATTATCGTCTTAGAATTACTCGTGATAAAATCCATGAAGTAATCTCTAAGCGTGGGTTTATCCAATACTTAAAATCTCTATTTTAAAGTACTCATAAATATTGTAGCAATTCTGATTGCAATGTCTTAACCTCAATTGACAATCTACAATCAACTCATGAAAGTCTTGATTCACTACTTACTTCTTAAAGTATGAGCGACTGTGGAATTTTGAATAATATTAAAATTACTCAGGGAAGTAAATATGCAAAGTGAAACTCAACAATATATTAATTAACTATGGTTTCAGAATTATTGAATATAAAATCACCAAAAGAATCACAAATTTATTCATTGTATAATGTTTTGAGTAATCAACTAACCACTTGAATTATATAACAGCAGTCATGCCTATGTTACGAACATGCATACTATGCCTCTCTATGGTCCTTCTTTTGTGAATAGATCCACTGGACACTATTCCAATGATGCACATTTCATAATTCCAAATTCTTATCATTATCTAAGATGTAGTGGAATTTCAGCTTTACCTGCATTGACATCCTATGATGTCGAGGCTTGAAAATCACAGAGACTAAGACTTCGCATACAGAATGTTCCACTAGAGCTTGTTATTCAAAACAATTTCAAGGTAACGAAGTCTCAAATTCAAGATACACTTCTTGAATAGTTATCTTGCATTAAAGGTTCCAACTGACATGTAGTGTCTATAAGCATCTCCCATTATGGAAACATTTCCATATTTACATATGACAATCAATTCTGACCAAGAATCATCTCAATCTAAAACGTGTGACTATTGTCCTTTCCAAATAATGGCATACTTCTAACTGTCCACAAGCAACCAATCTTTAGTAAAACCTTAGAATGTTCTTGACAGTTGTTTAACAACCTTAGGTACAAAAATTCAAATTCTTTTCACACACTGCTCTAGGCATTCGAAAAATTAGAATAAGTGAACATTATAGCGTAGGTGATCGATCCTATTGTTGGGTTTTGAGCATTCTAAAACTCCTATGGTGTACATGCAACCCTATAAACCTTGGATCTATGTTTTCTCTATTATACATGCAAATATTAACTATTCCAAGGTTTCATCCTAACTAGCATATTATGAAGCACCTATACTACAAAGTTCTAGTTAGATGACATACCTTTTGATGTAGCTTGATGTCTTCAAGCTTTAAGAGCTTAGCCCCAATAGTGTGGAAGCCTCAAATGGAATCACAAATCACCAAAACACCTTGGAAGAACTTGAGAGAATATGTATGCACACTAAAATCGGCCCACTCTTATTTTCACACACTTGTGCCAATTTTGTGAGTCAAGGACCCCTTTATATATTATGGAGGATTAGGGTTACATCCATGTAAACCCTAATACCCATGACCTTTCATTTACATAGGATCCATGGGTTAAAAGCTCCATGGACCATCCATGAAAGCTTAGCCCAACCTAAATGAACTTGGCCCATTCCATATATATAAGAGTCCATATTTAATTAGTTCTTTTTGATCACTTAATTAATTCTAAATTAATTCTTGATCAATACTAATTAAATAATATGATTCCATATTAATATATTAGAACTTATAATATATTAATATAAATCATAAATATACTATTCTCAAAAGACTATCCATATAAATTGTGCCGGTGAAGTGCAACCCAAATGGACCATGTCGGGTCGGGTCAAGTACATACCAAATATAGTTATGGACTTAGACATTAATCCAACAGTCTCCCACTTGGATAAGTCTAAAACTATTATTGAGTATGACTTCAAAACCTAACTGGCAATCGTAGCTCTTAAAGCCGCTGTCGAACTCTGACCTTGTCAATGACTTGTCCATTAGATAAGGGATCATATATTCCTCCATTCTAGATATCATATGGACTGAGACATGGATTATAATCATTCTCTCTGTCCATTTGTTGTTTCCCGATTTTCGATTTATGATGACTGACTGATTGAACAAATCAAATCAGTCCTGGCTTGGCCAAGCACTCACATGTGTCATCGCTAAATCATCGAGGAGCCCACAGATATTGCTTTTATCCCGAAGGTAAAAGGAATGGATAAACTTCGACTCATATAGCTTGTTCTACTGCTTGTTGAATCGTACACAAAGGCACGTTTTATAACATCGACTTACCAAATGCGTTTTTGTGCAATCAATGTATAACCAACTCATAGTAACAACTCATATCTCTAGGTTTGAAGAATATAAGATATTATTGTCTCATGATCACTCGTGATAAAATCCATGAAGTGATTCAAATGAGCGCGGGTTGAATCCAATACTCAGAACTTATGAGCACTCATGAGTGTTGTAGCACCACTTTGTCCACCAACTTGGACCTCTACAAACCAACCCATGACAGTCTTGATTCATATCTACTTCCAACATATGACCGACTGTGGATGGTTTGAATAACTTAATCATTCAGGAAGAGCGACTTAGTTATTCTGGAAGTCAAAACATGCAAAGTGAAACACAAGAATAAATGAATCAAATATGGTATCAAACCCTATGAATATAAATAAACACTTTTATTTATCACCATACTGATTACTCATTATTCATTGTTTCGGTTTTATCAACTTTATACTTGAATTAAAAACACTAGTTGTCCCATGCTCCAAGCATGTACACTATGTTTTTCTTAAACAATAGCTTTGCCATACACCAAGTATGAACTCTATGTTGGTCTATGATCCTTACTTTGTGAAATAAACCAATTGAACATAATTTCAATGATTCTAATTTCACACTCCCAAATCCTTATCGAAAAATGTGAGAATTTCAAATTCCTATCATTTATCGAAATCTGTTTAGATTTTAAACTTATATGCACTGACCCACCTGTAATGAATATGTACAAAGTCACAAAGACTTGTCAACAGTCATTATAAGGTATTCCAGTGGAGATCAACTCCATGGAAACTAAGTCTCATATTCAAAGTACATTGCTTTGGACATGCTTCTTGCATTAAGTTTTCTAATCTTACACAGATAACTTCCACCTATGGAGACAACTCCATATTCTCATTTTGACTATCACTTCTGAATAAGTGATGCCTCTTTTCAGAATATGTCAATATGGTCCTTCCAAAATTAGCATTATACTTCCAACTGTCCCTAAGCAACCAATCTTTGGTAAACCTCAGATTGTCCTCGACAATTGCTTAATCATTTTAGTCATATCCAATTCTAGACCTTTTCCCTTCTTAATGCCTCTGGGCATTTGGAAAAATTTAGAAATGACAAATATTATAGCACATGCAATCGATCCTGTACCCAAAGCAAATGGTACACGATTCATGATGTCTCACATAAAGACATGATTCTAGACCAGTCTTTTGCTACAATATTTTTATTTGCCATGTTTTCAAAATTTGACTATGAAGAGGGATGTCGTAATCATAATCGAATTTTGAGAACGCAATATATAGAATTTCCTTAAGTTGAACCAATCCAACATGAAATTCATATATATATTCTTGACTAAAGATGATTAAGGTCTCAATCTAAGCCTTTAGAACTGAAATGAAGTATATCCTCTCCCTTAATTATAGCAAAACAACTTTTTCAATCCCTGCAGCCTCACGAATTGAAACTTTTGTTTTCTATAATTAACATTGCTAACTTGCAACACTAACAATAATTATCATGCCCCCACTAACATGATGATTATTAGCATAACACTTATGCTCCCACTAGCTTTGACATGTACTTAGAAATCAGCTGGACTTCTAGAAATCAATACTTTATTGACTTTCTTACCAAAATTCAGATTTCTGATACGAGATGCTTTGATAAAACTTTATCAAAATCATACACCTTTCCTTAGATAGCATGCATGTGTGTCTAAACAATTTCAGAACTATGAAAAGGGATGTCGTAATCATAGTCTCAATTGTTTAGACCTTTTGCCATCTGCTTCAAATCTACTTGGTGGAAGTGTTTCCTCACCATCATTTTCATGAATCGGAGAGAAACCTTATGACCCTTAGATTTTATGGTGTATGTGTTCTTATCCATGTGAATCGTCAAAACCATAGTCACAAGACAAGGATAATGACAAATCCAAACTCATATGGACTGAACTTATGCAATCTTAACTTCTTGCCACCTGGCAGTACAGGGCCTGCCATTGCTTCCAAGTTGTTATGCAACCAATTGAGAACTTTCAGAACTCCTATGCAAAGCCAACTTTAACTGGAATGGGCACAGAATATGTCAACACGATAGGTTATAAACCTCAAGTCGTGTGCTAGTGAAGAACCTCAGGTTTTATTCTTGATTAGTTCTTGAAATTCTTTTTAGGATCTTTAAGACTCCCACTATCCTCTTGACATATAAGACTATCTTGCCAAATATTCAAGTGATAGTGCGGATTCTTTATCAAGACAAACACTTCACACAATTGGCCTTAGTTGGTCTTTGTTTTATCCAAAACATCACAACTTACCAATTTCAAATGTACAAGAGTAGGACACTTTTACTCTTACATTTGACAAGTGTTTTAAACCTTTCTTTAAGATATGTCACTCAAGTTACAATCTTGGAGTATGACTCTAAGAATTGTTTTGGAACGAAGTATGACTCATCTTCCTGATCTAACCATTTCAACAATTCATGACTCCTCTTCTTAGTCATAAGAATGCACTAAGATGACCTTTAGAGGGCTAATTGTGATATGATTTCTAAATCATTAAGACGATCACAAACATGATACTAAAGTACTCTCCCATCTTTTCAGATTTGAGAAACTTTTATCTTTCTGCCTAATTTGATTCTTCCCATTCGTTCTGCCATACATTGAGACTTTTCCAATGTTTCAGAATTATACTTAAACTTGTAAGTATAACCATATTTACTAAACTTTAGTAAATCAAATAGTCTTAACGAGCTTTGTGGTGGACATGACCAGTGCACAACAATGTGTACTCGATCCCTTTAGTCCTTCACTTGACTCACACATCCATGTGAACAAGTAATTAGTCTTGATTTTCCAATGCTTGAAAGTTCTCATTCATCATACTATTCAACTTGCATGATTCCAAGTTTCGGTCCAATTAAAACTTGGGTGATGAGGAACTTTCCTGATTTGGTAAATTTAGACACTACCATAAATGAAAGAATCAAATCCATTTTCCAATATTGCTGTCAGTGGAATCATATAAGCAACAATTTTCCACAAATGCCATTGTAAAGATACTTCAAATAAATAAAATTAAACAATTTCCTTTTATTTTAAAACTTTGCGGAAAAACTTATCCTTACAATCCACATGGAAAATTGTTGTTATCTATTCCTTAGCAATATATCATAACTTCTTAAGCAACTGCTCAAAATTCTGATGCGATCGAAATCCACCTTCGCGATCAGAATCAGCATATACTTCATTTAAGATTTCTCTCTATTCTTTGATTCTTAAAACATCAAAATGTGACCCAGTCACATCATGTAATGAGGATCTCAGAATAGAACTTAACAGAGTTAGATAATGGGCTCTACTTGATGTAGAGTCAAAATTATTGACTTTAACATCCTTAGGTAAATTTGGCAGCTTTGCAATCAACGCCCCTTCCTTTGGCAAAATAAACATATGGACCCTTTGGTAATGGGACTATCTCAGACTTAGCCTTTCTCTTTACCATTTGGTCAACCGGGTTGACTATGGCCAATCCCTTTCCATTGGGAAGAGAATGCTTTTTCTGGATTTCCAGTGTCACCATTGTCACTGTCCATAAAGTTTTTGGGAAGTTGATCTTCTAATCAAATTTGCTTTACTATTGTTCCGAATCATTGCTGATTCAGCAGCACCAAGCAAATAGATATGATCATTAAGGTTCATGTCATAGTCTGTTTCATAGTAGTCCCAAAGGAACTCACTATGTGACTTAGAAAGTGATTGAACATCCAACTTTCTCAAGACTTTGATACCCAACTCTCCCGGCTTGTCGATATGTGACTTCATCTCTAAGATGTGATCACACATAGACCTTGCTTGCCATTAGGGCTTGAGTGACCTTGAACTTGTGGGTTAGGGAGAATAATTGGAGGAGGTGGAGGAAGAGAAGTATGACTTCCATGAGCCAAACTCGGGAAGTCATATTCATTAGGAAAGCTTGGTTTGGGAAGATCATTGTTGTCTAAACCAGACATCAACAATGGGAGAAATTCACGTAAAGTTGATTTAAGTCCTTAATATAACACCCAATATGATATATTAAGGCTAGGACCCAACAAACTATTTTATAACTTGGAAGAGGGATGCCGTAATCCAAGCTATAAAATATTTGAAGGTAGGTGAATGACGATTCACCAATTTCCACCAAGATAAACGAAATGTATTATTAGGTTTTAATTGGTTTTGAAACTCCTAGATTCTTTCGAGATTCATTGAACTTTTCAATGGCATGTTTCAATCTCGAGTGTGCCCTTCAGGTTTTGTGACTGGGATGCCGAGGATCACAAAACAAGGTGTGAAGTAACCATGCAAATATACTTGGTACCCTTAATATTTACCCTCAATCGATGTGTCGGTTAACCACACACGCTCCAACGATACTATGATAAACATTAAGTTGCCCTTTGCCTACCTTGTTAAGTCCAGGTTAGTGTGCCGGTTAACCACACACGCTCCACTAACAGCTTAAACAAAGTGCGAAGTGTAATTTCATGGATTAGCACCTTA
The DNA here is from genome assembly GCF_052849685.1 of Lactuca virosa. Lineage (NCBI taxonomy): Eukaryota > Viridiplantae > Streptophyta > Magnoliopsida > Asterales > Asteraceae > Lactuca > Lactuca virosa. Next base: position 375,936,705 of record NC_136430.1, on the reverse strand, counting down.
TTCACATTTTCCTAAGTAACTAAGATTGGGAATTTATAAGTGTTTAGTTACTTAGTATTTATCATTATACTTATAATGAAGGGAGAATTATAGTCCTTGTCCTACCTGTTCGGCTAACGACCCTCCACCGGTCAAGGAAGCGGTGAGTGAGAGTGGACACCCATTAAACTGCCATTTTATAGGCAGTAACCTTATACCCCCCTTATAGACCGGCTTCGTGAATGAGGCCTACTAATGGTAAGACGACTTGCTCTTATACATATAATATATTAAACTTTTAATATTATAATAGTATAAGGGTGTATTTTAGACATTTAAAATACTTGGTGGTTTAATCTATTAATTAAACTAGACTTTTAATTTAATTAAACTCAAACCATATATTTATGGATTAATAATACTCTTTTAATTAAACGCTTTAATTAACTATTAATAAAGTCCATAAGAGTTAATTTGAACTATTCAACAAAACATCATAATTCCAATTATTAAATTCAAAATTAAAACCATTTAATTAATTGTTTAAGTTATGAACCCAAGAGTTTTAGAATTCAATTCTTTTTTTCATAAAAAACTTTTCTCAAATTCCAAAACTTGAGGGCAAGTTTTGTAATTCTTGAAAACCTTTGGATTCCATAACTTATGGAATTAATGGTGTTTTATGATGAAACTTTCCATGTTCCATAACTTAAGAACAAGTTATGGAATTCTTTAAAACATTAACACCAAATTTTGTAACTCCATAAAAACTTTGAATCAAATTTTTTTTTAAAAATATTCATATCCATAACTTATGGAAGTTTCAAAACTCTTAAGATCACAACTTTAAAAAAAACTTTTGAGCTCCAAAATTTTATGACAAAATATGTAACTCCTTAAAACATTTAGATCAAACTTTTCAAACTAATAAAATAATCATATCATTTTATCTTTTACTAAATTTGACCTAATTCAACTTATATAACAAATGATTCAAATTTTACAAATAATTCGTTTTTCACAAAACAAGTAATTATCTTAAAATTTGACAAACGTCATGTTTTTTTTCCTTTTTTTTTCAACTTGAAAATAAAACATTTGCATCAATATAACAGAAAACAACCCATGGCTCTGATACCACTGTTGGGTTTTGAGCATTCTAACACTCCTATGGTGTACATGCAACCCTATAAACCTTGGATCTATTTTTTCTCTATTATACATGCAAATATTAACTATTCCAAGGTTTCATCCTAACTAGCATATTATGAAGCACCTATACTACAAAGTTCTAGTTAGATGACATACCTTTTGATGTAGCTTGATGTCTTCAAGCTTTAAGAGCTTAGCCCCAATAGTGTGGAAGCCTCAAATGGAATCACAAATCACCAAAACACCTTGGAAGAACTTGAGAGAATATGTATGCACACTAAAATCGGCCCACTCTTATTTTCACACACTTGTGCCAATTTTGTGAGCCAAGGACCCCTTTATATATTATGGAGGATTAGGGTTACATCCATGTAAACCCTAATACCCATGACCTTTCATTTACATAGGATCCATGGGTTAAAAGCTCCATGGACCATCCATGAAAGCTTAGCCCAACCTAAATGAACTTGGCCCATTCCATATATATAAGAGTCCATATTTAATTAGTTCTTTTTTATCACTTAATTAATTCTAAATTAATTCTTGATCAATACTAATTAAATAATATGATTTCATATTAATATATTAGAACTTATAATATATTAATATAAATCATAAATATACTATTCTCAAAAGACTATCCATATAAATTGTGCCGGTGAAGTGCAACCCAAATGGACCATGCCGAGTCGGGTCAAGTACATACCAAATATAGTTATGGACTTAGACATTAATCCAACACCTATATCCAAAGCACATGGGACTCGACTCATTACATCCTATACATGGATTTAATATGTGTTCAACTCCTTTCTATAATATTTTCATATATTGAATCCCCAATGTTGAAACATTTCAACATGATATTCATATATGCCTTTGACTAAGTTCTATTAAACTATACAATATAAACTTTTAGATTCGTAACGAAGTATGGGTGCCATATCCCTTATGTCCAATATAGCGAAACAATTCCAAACTTTTACAACTTGCAAATTAGATACATTATTTCCTATGGATATTGGATAGTATTGTCAACATGTAATCATAACAATTATGCTCCCACTAGCTTCGTCACATATTCAGAAATTAACTGTACTTCTAGAAATCAATACCATTTAACTTTCGCAAGGAAGTGTAGATTCCTATTTCATGATGCTTCGTTAAACCTCTAATTAGGCTTCTTAAGCTTATGCACTTTATCTGGATAGTGTATGTGTTCAAAATCTTTGAATACGTGATAAACATATCTCCTGGAGGTCTAAACAATTCACTGCCATTCCTCATAATTCAAAGTATGAAGAAGGATGTTGTAATCATATTGTTAAATTGAGAATAAAATTAATACTGTCATATCCATATTGATCTTTATTAGATCTTTAAAATATATCATTGAAAGTATCTCCTCATAATCATTCTCATGAATTAGATTGAATCTTTGCCACATATATTTTAAGGTGCATACGTTCCCATCCATACGAATCTATCATTTTCAACCTACAATCATAAGAAAAGGTTTAGGACAAAACCAAATTCAAATTTAGATTTCCTTCATGGACTGAACTTTGCTATTTTTTATTTATAATTTCTTGCCTTCTGGTAGCTCAAGGACCTACCAGTGCTTCCATGTTGTTAGTAGCTCACCCAAATTGACGAATGTACTATCACTGACCAACGTGCTTTTGATTTTACAGCTAAATGAAAAAATACCACTCATATTCATTGCCAACTCAACTAGAAGTGCACAGAAATAAGAATGTGTCAATCAAACACGACATGTTATCATCCTCGGGTCGCGGGCTTGTGATAACTAAAAGGTTTATTGTAGATTTACTCTTAAAACTCTCAAGACCAATATGACTGCCACTGATTTCTTGACATATGAGTTTTTCACTCAAGGAACATTATTTGAAGAGCTAAAACAAATATTCAAAAGTTTGTCTGGGTTTTCGACAAGAAAAACACTTCATAGAATAGGTCTCAGTTTATCTTTTGTTTCTCGATTAACGAAAACATCAAAACTCTAATTCTATATATGCTTAGAGTAAGAAAACATTTTAATCCACATATTACGAGGCTTTATTATCCTTCTTAGTTTGAATTTGAGTTTCAAGATACGACTCAAAGTTACTAGAGCATGGCTCTAAAAATAGATTTGAAATGAAGCATGACTCATCTATGATCAAACCATTTCCAACAACATTCGATTCTTCTTCTTAGTCATACAATTGCACTAAGATGTTCTTGGAGGATTAATTGTGATACAATTCCATAATTATTAAGATGTTCATAAAACATTATACCAAAATACACTCCTTTCTTTTCATATTGGAGAATCTTTTATCGGTTTTCCTAATAGATTCTTTTATTCGTTCTGTTACTCTTTGAAACTTTTCAAAAGTATTAGATTTCTGTTTAATCTTATAAACACAACCATATTTATTGAGACATCAGTAAACCATGACGAATAGACTTATCGTCCATTGTGAATGATCTGAAGAGTCTATATCAACATGTACTAGATCCATTAGTCATTCACTTGCTTCATATAAGTGTGTGAACAATGAATTAAGTCCTAATTTCCAATGAACAAGATTCTCATATATTATACAATTCGACTTGTACAACGCCAAGTATCTGTCTAGTTGGTTATGAGATTTCTTTTCATTTAGCCAATTATGCCAATACCATAAGTGATACCATAAGAATCAAAGCCACAATTAATATTGCTATTATTAGAAACATAACTAACTTTTTCGTTGATGCCATTGCAAGGAAATAAGATAAGGCGACTAAGTAAACCAAAACTTTACTTTTATTGAAATAATTGAAAATTTGGAACTTATCTTTTCAATGCATGAAATGAAAAACTATATTTCTAAACATCTCAGAAGAGTAATAGCAATTTATTAAATTATCGTAACTCCTTAGTAGTAGCTCTAAATTCTGACCAGCAAACCATGCGATCAAAGTCCATCTTTCACGATCAGATTTAGCTCAATTTATTCAAGCTTCCTTCCTTCTTGTAGATCCTGTAATGCCATACAAATGTGATCATGACATCATGTATTAATATTCTAATAATAGGAACTTATGGAGTTAGATAATGGATGTACCTAAAGTAAAGTCACACAAACTGACTTCCCAATTTTTAAGATCCTTCAAGTACTTTGGGTAGCTTCGCTTTCAATGTCCTTTCCATTGATAGTAAAAACAAATGGACTCATTGAGGTCAACTTTGGGAATGATCTTAGTACAAGCCTTTCTCTTTACCATATGTCACACCCCCAAACCAGAACAGCGGAAACGTTCGGGGGCGGAGGACTTCAGGTAAGTATCACAACACATGCAATATAGTAATCAAAGTACAAACAACAATTGCATTAATAAGTATAAGTTTTACATAAGTGTTTAAACATTACATATTCAAACACCAAAGTAGGTACAGTAGAAGACAAGAGTCGCGGTACGGTAGTAGGTGGTCTTCTCAAAAGCTTCGGGAGTGTACCTGTCTACTGGATTCCTGAGAATACAAGTTATTTGGAAAGAGTAGATCAGCATTTAGGCTGGTGAGTTCATAAGTATTTTAGTTCTGTTAAGTATACCCTAAGTTCTTTGGATAAGTTCACTGGTTCCTCCAGAAAATCCTATTTTTCCTGAGGTGATTAACTGATAACCTCAATAGTTTCCCTCTATAATTACTTAGTTTATAGTAATTATATATAACCTAATATCGAATGGACAGTTAAATGGGTGTATCTGCCCTAAGCCCACAACCAAACAAGGAACAGGAAGTAAGGCGGAAGTCACACATTTCACTGTCAATCGGATATTACTTATGTATAACTATGATGTAGAAACTAAGGAATTACAGAATTAACCACTAAAGGTCCTTTATGTTATACTAGTTGACTAAGTTCCAATTGTAAAAGTAGTTTAATCCCATAAACCTTTTTATTTGTATAAGTGGTTTAATCCCATAAACCGTTTCATTTGTAACAGTGGTTTAATCCCATAAACCGTTTCATTTGTAAAAGTGGTTTAGTCCCATAAACCGTTTCCTTTGTAAAAGTGGTTTAATCCCATAAACCGTTTCCTTTGTAAAAGTATTCTTAGTTATATCTGTTCTACAGTAAAACATTAGTATTAATCCTTAATACTGCCTTGTGGTTTTAAATGTTCCAAAACCAGAAGTACAAGTATATTTACTATACTTGATTTCATGATACGTAGCTTTTACTGTAAGTAAAAACTAACAGAAGGTATATTTGGTCAGGATGTAATTATCTTTTCTTACTGTTTTAAGAGATGTATATTACTTAATAATTTACTCATTGTTTTATCCATGTGAGTTCTATTAACCATACTAATATGACCGATATGCCTGATGCGACGTTCTTCAGGCGTCGGAAACAGTATGACATTTGACACCCTAGGCCTGCCGGCCAAACAGTAGCGAACAGTAAAGGTACGGGATTGTCAGTCCCATATAGATCTATATACAAATTCACGCTCTCCCTACAGGAGATTCTGGTTAATAAGTCAGGACTTAAGGTCGTACTTAGATAAGTACACCATGAAGAGTCTCACAAATTTATTGTTTCAACGAGTTTAAGATGTATTATTACCCCGTGATTGCTAACCCTGGTACTCTGTATTGTACCCTTGTTAATGCAAACCCGGTATGATGTATTATTACCCCGTGATTGCTAACCCTGGTACTCTGTATTGTACCCTTGTTAATGCAAACCCGGTATGATGTATTATTACCCCGTGATTGCAAACCCTGGTACTCTGTATTGTACCCTTGTTAATGCAAACCCGGTATGATGTATTATTACTTCTTTAATATATTATCCATATACTAAAAGTATTATACATATCCTGGTATAGGTAAATGAATTGTTGGTAATTTCCTTGGAATGTGAATCATCCTTGTATATTTAGTTTTGAATCATCAATTATACCTATTATAATTTATATGTTCTATCTGATTAGCATGATTTCTCATGGATGAACACCTTTGCTCATCATGATACAAAGGTAATGATACCGAATGAAGTAACCTTTTATATTCATATATGTATAATATATATATATATATATATATATATATATATATATATATATATATATATATATATGTATATAATTAAGAAGGAAACGACCTTCGGATAAATAACACCACCTTAATTCCACATCCAAACAAAGAAAAGGAAATAAGATAATTCATTAGTCCTAAGCCCTTCAAATCTTATTTATATATTTATACATATATAAACATGATTTTGGCAATTATAATTTGAAATATTTTATAAAACCTTTTTCAAAGAATTTAACGGAGTTTACATGACTTTAATGATTTAACATGGCTTTAAGTCATTTTGGAAGTATTTGGTAATCCTTAAAAAACATAAGGAAATCATTTGTGTGATTATTATCACTTACAATTATTAACACAATTTATATTGTGTTAAACTTGTATTCCCCCCCCCCCCCTAAAAAGCATTTAAAAACCATTAAAAGGTAAATTATAGGGGTATGAACTCACTTTGATAAGCGGTGATTTGGGCAGCGTTTCGTTTCTATAGGTGATCTTTCTCGAAGAAACCGCGAGTTTTTGATTAAAAACTAGGCTTTATGCGGGCAACACTTCGACTGGAAAGAGGTTATCTTCTCGAGAATTCCTGGGCTTCGAGGCTTGCTTCGGGTCTTAGATACGATACCGGGGCCTTCGGGGGTCGTAAGAAACTTTAGGGGGGTGAAATATGTGAAAAAGGGTGAAATTTGGGTGAAATCCATCAAAAATCCGAGAAGTCTCGCACCCTTTATATAGGGTGCGAGGGTGCGGTCCGAAGGGAAGAGAAGGCGACACATGTTCGGAAAGGTGGCGAGGGGATGGAATTCGGTTCGGACACCTGGCGAGGCGAAGGGGAGTTAGCAGACACGCGTCAGAAGGAGAAGCGAGGAGGGAGGCCGCCTCGGATGCGTGTCGGACCAGGAGAGGACCGGACTTCGGTCCAATCAAGAGGCGCCTATGACGACTTCGGACCAATCAGCGGGTGACACGCGAGACTGCGGTCCAATAAGCAGCGAACACGTGTCCCATACGTGGAAGCCTCGCATGCGAGGGTGACGTGGCCGAAGAGGGTCCATGCGATTTTTCCCGGTTTTCTAGATTTTTCGATTTTCGTGCCAAAAACTTGCGAAATTCATAACTTTCGTATACAAGCTCCATTTTTGGTGTTCTTTATATGCACGCGTAGGTAAAATTATACTCCACGACTTTTGTTTAGACTTCGTTGGCTAATTTTGACTTTATTTTTAATATTATTATTTTTAACAGACCGGGACAGGAAATCCGTTAAAAATTCATAACTTCTTCATCCGACGTCCGTTTTCGACTGTCTTTTTACCGTTGTACTAATTTTGACGAGACCTTCGATTCTTGTTTAAGTTGTGTCGGCTAAATATCGATCGATTTATATTTCGAAATTTTAGCTGTCTACTGTTAAACCGAAACTTAGAAAAATCATAATTTCCTCATACGAAGTCAGATTTTTACGTTCTTTTTATGAACGTTCTCGGTTTAACATATTCTACAACTTTCATTTAGATTGTTAAGGCTAAAAAGACTTTTATCGAAAATTCACTTTTTACACTGAATAGTGTTTTGCCGGTTTTGTCGCGGATTTTCGATTGGTCATAACTTCTTCGTTATAACTCAGATTTCAGTGTTCTTTATATTTTTGGAAACATTGTTACAATATCTACCACTTTGTTCATCCCAATTATGATTATTGATCAATTTATTTTTGACCTAAATTTGACTGGTGTCACATTATCCCCCCGTTAGAGGGAATTTCGTCCCGAAATTAAGTCTAAAGTGATACTCATGGACTAGGTCTAATCTTCCCTTTCCCAAGTGAATTCAGGTTCCTGGTTTGTAATCCAGCGAACCTTCACTAACGAGATAAGACTTTGCTTGGTTCTTTTGATTTCCCTATCCATGATTTCCATTGGTTCTTCTACAAAGTGTAGACTTTTATTTAACTTGATTTCATTGAGTGAAATAACAAGTGTTTTATCGGATAGACACCTCTTTAGATTAGATATGTGAAAGATGGGATGAATGGTATTAAGTTTTTGTGGTATTTTAAGTTTATAAGTTACAAGACCGATTCTGGTAAGAATATCGAATGGTCCTATGTACCTTGAATTTTGTATTCCACGCTTTCTCAAGCGTATCTTGTCCTTCCGGGTGAGACCTTTATATGACAAGGTCATCAATCCTGGAATTTCAAGGGTTTTTCTTTTATCGAAGTTGTAGCTCCTCTGATTAACTCTGGAAGCTTTATGTCGCTTCCTGATTAGTATTTTGTTTTTGGTAGTTTCTCGGATGAATTCTTGATCAGCGAAGGTGCTGTGTGGAAATTGGATTTCTAGCTAGTTGCGTATTACCTAATTTAGTCCAGTGCAGATAGGATCTGCACTTGTGACCACAGAAGGTTTTGAATGGAGCAACTTGAATGCTAGTGTGATAAAGGACTCGACTAATTGGTAAATGGGTATCCCATACTTTACCATAGTCGATCACATAGGCTCATGACTACTCTAGTTCCCAGAGATTTTTGAAGTGACTGCCTGAACTAGGAGATGATTCTATTATCTCAGCAGAGATAACAGATATTGGAATACCGTGCACTCACACGTTCTATTTATCTTCTCTACTTGCCACATTTTCAGGTTTCAAGGCTTCCTGTTGAGCCTCCTTACTTTGTGTGGACAGATTTGAATGGGTTATCATAGTCAATGATTGGCTCTACGACCTGAGTACTCTTTCCGACTTAGGGTGTCAGCTACTATATTGGCTTTGTCGGGATGATAACGAATTTCGAATTCGTAGTCATTTAGTAGCTCGACCCACTATCGTGGTCTCACATTGAATTCCACCTGGTAGAATATATGATGAAGGCTTTTGCTCCGAAGTTCATGATAAGACTCGTACTTGGCTCATCCACCATCAGCTCGTGTATACAAGTCGTATATAATTTAGATTTCACAAAACGTTCGGATGGGTGACTCTGCCCCAGGTCCACAACCAAACAAGGAACAGGAGATAGGGCGGAATTACACATCCTTAATCTTGTTAAGTCTAAATTATATACCACTTTTGTGTATACACTTAGCAGTGATAGATTAACCTAATGAGTTCTTAGTCTCTATTCTTGAACTTGACCTACGGTACAATGATTTTCCTATGAGATCTATTGGTGTACTTCGGTGGTTACTGACTTCTAAGACTACTTCGGTGTTTTTCGTTTCAAGTTTCTTGTCTACTGAGTAGGCTAAAAGGGCGTGGTACCCTTCGTATGGGTACTTCTGAAGTTTTGAAACGAGAGACAACCTAAGGGTTTGCGTTATGGATTGGAAGAATTTCATCTTACTGTTGATTAAGGAAAAAGTTCTCTTACACAGTATAAAATTTTTCACATGGTAAGGGTTAGGCCAAACCATGTCGAATGAGGATGTCGGAATTTTCTCGACGAAATAGATATTAAGTCGTTTTGGGAGGAATGATTACTAGGATGATATCCTATGTACCTAAGTTTTCAGCGCTTCTGGTTTTATTTTGTTATTACTGTTGCGAATCCCCTTTTTTATTTGAAATTGGCGGGTACTACCAATACGAGGGTTCTGATAATTTGATATTATGAACTTTCATGAAAGGATCCTTACTAGGTCTCTCTATAATCGCTTGGTGTATACAAGTTATCTATAATTAAGATTGGTAAGACCTTTGACTGAGCAACCCTGCCCTAAATCCACAACCAAACAAGGAACAGGAAATGAGGCGGGATTACTCACTCTAAGTCTACAACTCTTAATTATAAATGACCCTTATGTATACACTAAGTCATCATAGCTTACCTGTTAGGGTTTCAAATTTTATATGAATGCTGTGATTTAATTTGGACGGGAGAGTACTCATAATTATAGATAATTATCGGGGTTTGGAAGCGTACCAAAATATAGCAGGGTTCTTTGATGCCTTCCCATGTATTGGGGTCAAACTCCTCCTGCTGCCCCGTCGTTCTTCTCTGTTGGATAGTCCCTCTTGTAATGTCCTATTTCACCACAATGGTGACATATGGGAATGGTTCCAACATTGGTAGTTGAAGTGATGAACTCAACCGGAGTTCTACAGATGCGGGAGGTATGCCCCTTCATGTTGCATCTATTGCGACGCAGCTCTCGGCAAACTCCATGATGATGGTAGTTGCACTTGCTGCAGTGTGGGAGGTTTCCAAAGTACGGCGTGGTCGGTACTGGAATAACAGGGCTGATGGGGGTATTGACTGCCTCAGTTCGTTGCCCTCTGTTAGGTTTTTGGGTTGAACAACTCCCTTTCTTGTTCTCGAACTTTTGTTTCAGGATATTAGGCTTAAGGTTCGAAGTGTCCTTACCAATAGGTACTCGTTGCTGTACTTGGCCATCACCACGATCGGGGTTACCGATAGCATTACCACTAACATTTGTATTGTTAGCATTAAGGTGTGCCATGACAGCTGCTATAGCTGCTGTGACTGCAACTTGAAATGTAGCCGCATCTATTTGACGGATTGGTGTTTTTCCAGTGGGTTGGTTACGTTCCTTTGGAGGCATGATTCTGTTTCATGATAAGAAAATGAGCTCGTGAGCGACTATCGTTGTCTCTAAATGTATTCTAACCATTTGTATCTATGTATAAATCTTTCGTTTTGTTATATTGTTCTCAATGATTCGACCTGCATCCCTATGATGCAGTCCTGGTAAGGAACAGAAATAAGTTTCTAGAATGGTTATGAATCGGGTATCATTCGAACTAAGTTACCTTCGATTGGTGGATATCGTTTTCCAACTTTCGAAAATATTCGAAAACAATTCATAACAGTGTCTACATAAAATAGACTTATGAATTTGAGAAGTAATCACTATCAATTAAGATTTCTTGATCTGATTTATTGTTATTAGCTGTGACAGGAAAAGAAGATAAGCTCAAAACCTAATGTGAGTAATGTAATCACTAACTCACTAGGTTGAATCGATTTACTAGTTATTACTTAAATGAAAAGGCGCTCAAACACTTCACATGAATCACGCGTGGTTTTCCTTTGTTCTCGGTTCTATTCTGGGTGGTAATGATTTGTTCTCTCCTGGTATCTATAGGATCCTTCTCCTCCGTAGGTATATTGAATTCCTGAGCTGTCTTACTTCCGATTCTGACACTGATCCTCATTACTTCGTAATGAAGATTTTGAATCTCGGAAGTTCATGTGAATCTCTCATTGGTACTTATCATCTGTTTCTTTCTCGGAATTCTCCTAATGAAATTCTGTTGGATCCTCCTTGACTCTTCTATTGATTGCTGGAGTAACTACATCTATCTAATGGGTTTATACGAGAATGGGAATGTCTAAAGAATCTATGAGAAAAATTAAACTTTTACGAAGGTGATCCTTTCTGGTCCTTCTATAATCACATGGTGTGTACTGATTATATATAATCCAGATCAAATAGACCTTCGAATAAGTAATCCTACTCTAAAACCACATCCAAACAAGGAAAAGGAAGTAGAGTGAAAATCACATATTCTAAGTCTATAAAATCTCAACTATATATAACCTTAATGTATCCACTTAGTAATTATAGACTTATCAGAAAAGATCTTTTTAACATTTCCCCAAGCTTATTTATGGTATCTAAAATACCTCCATGGTATTTTAATTATAAGTTTGATTCTTGGACTTCTAGATATAAGAACTTGACAAGTTTTCAGTTTTCTTGTTATGGCATCCTAAAATACTCCCATGGTATTTTAATCTTTATGTTTGGTTCTAGAATTCTTCTGGTACTTAGGTAAGTTTTAGACTTGTTGCAACACTACAATCACTCCCAAACACATGTTGGTCATATCTCAAATGAATATAGTTGATCAGGCTATATTGATCCCAGATATGATTACATAACTGTCCAGGTTTAACTGTAATGTCCAACATCCAAATACTTTTGTTTTGTTCTTCTTGTGATACTCATTCTAGTATATATATTCTGCATGTACTTATACTTTTATAAAATATTGTTATATTTTTAAAGAATAACTCTTGGTCATAGTGTTTTTATCCCAATGGGTTTATAGTTGTATATCTGTTATGACTGATATACTGAGTTCACTATAAACACTGCTCTGATACCAATCTGTCACACCCCCAAACCAGAACGGCGGAAACGTTCGGGGGCGGAGGACTTCAGGTAAGTATCACAACACATGCAATATAGTAATCAAAGTACAAACAACCATTGCATTAATAAGTATAAGTTTTACATAAGTGTTTAAACATTACATATTCAAACACCAAAGTAGGTACAGTAGAAGACAAGAGTCGCGGTACGGTACTAGGTGGTCTTCTCAAAAGCTTCGGGAGTGTACCTGTCTACTGGATTCCTAAGAATACAAGTTATTTGGAAAGAGTAGATCAGCATTTAGGCTGGTGAGTTCATAAGTATTTTAGTTTTGTTAAGTATACCCTAAGTTCTTTGGATAAGTTCACTGGTTCCTCCAGAAAATCCTATATTTCCTGAGGTGATTAACTGATAACGTCAATAGTTTCCCTCTGTAATTCCTTAGTTTATACTAATTATATATAACCTAATATCGAATGGACAGTTAAATGGGTGTATCTACCCTAAGCCCACAACCAAACAAGGAATAGGAAGTAAGGCAAAAGTCACACATTTCACTGTCAATCGGATATTACTTATGTAGAACTATGATGTAGAAACTAAGGAATTATAGAATTAACCACTAAAGGTCCTTTATGTTATAATAGTTGACTAAGTTCCAATTGTAAAAGTAGTTTAATCCCAGAAACCGTTTTATTTGTATAAGTGGTTTAATCCCATAAACCGTTTCATTTGTAACAGTGGTTTAATCCCATAAACCGTTTCATTTGTAAAAGTGGTTTAGTCCCATAAACCGTTTCCTTTGTAAAAGTGGTTTCATCCCATAAACAGTTTCCTTTGTAAAAGTATTCTTAGTTATATCTGTTCTACAGTAAAACATTAGTATTAATCCTTAATACTGCCTTGTGGTTTTAAATGTTCCAAAACCAGAAGTACAAGTATATTTAACATAATTGATTTCATGATACGTAGCTTTTACTGTAAGTAAAAACTAACAGAAGGTATATTTGGTCAGGATGTAATTATCTTTACTTACTGTTTTAAGAGAAGTATATTACTTAATAATTTACTCGTTGTTTTATCCATGTGAGTTCTATTAACCATACTAATATGACTGATATGCCTGATGCGACGTTCTTCAGGCGTCGGAAACGGTATGACATTTGACACCCTAGGCCTGCCGGCCAAACTGTAGCGAACAACAAAGGTACGGGATTGTCAGTCCCATATAGATCTATACACAAATTCACGCTCTCCCTACAGGAGATTCTGGTTAATAAGTCAGGACTTAAGGTCGTACTTAGATAAGTACACCATGAAGAGTCTCACAAATTTATTGTTTCAACGAGATTTAAGATGTATTATTACCCCGTGATTGCTAACCCTGGTACTCTGTATTGTACCCTTGTTAATGCAAACCCGGTATGATGTATTATTACCTCGTGATTGCTAACCCTGGTACACTGTATTGTACCCTTGTTAATGCAAACCCGGTATGATGTATTATTACCCCGTGATTGCTAACCCTAGTACTCTGTATTGTACCCTTGTTAATGCAAACCCGGTATGATGTATTATTACTTCTTTAATATATTATCCATATACTAAAAGTATTATACATATCCTGGTATAGGTAAATGAATTGTTGGTAATTTCCTTGGAATGTGAATCATCCTTGCATATTTAGTTTTGAATCATAAATTATACCTATTATAATTTATATGTTCTATCTGATTAGCATGATTTCTCATGGATGAACACCTTTGCTCAGCATGATACAAAGGTAATGATACCGAATGAAGTAACCTTTTATATTCATATATGTATAATATATATATAATTAAGAAGGAAACGACCTTCGGACAAATAACACCACCTTAATTCCACATCCAAACAAGGAAAAGGAAATAAGATAATTCATTAATCCTAAGCCCTTCAAATCTTATTTATATATTTATACATATATAAACATGATTTTGGCAATTATAATTTGAAATATTTTATAAAACCTTTTTCAAAGAATTTAACGGAGTTTACATGACTTTGATGATTTAACATGGCTTTAAGTCATTTTGGAAGTATTTGGTAATCCTTAAAAAACATAAGGAAATCATTTGTGTGATTATTATCACATACAATTATTAACACAATTTATATTGTGTTAAACTTGTATTCCCCCCCCCCCTAAAAAGCATTTAAAAACCATTAAAAGATAAATTATAGGGGTATGAACTCACTTTGATAAGCGGTGATTTGGGCAGCGTTTCGTTTCTATAGGTGATCTTTCTCGAAGAAACCGCGAGTTTTTGATTAAAAACCGGGCTTTATGCGGGCAGCACTTCGACTGGAAAGAGGTTATCTTCTCGAGAATTCTCGAGCTTCGGGGCTTGCTTCGGGTCTTAGATACGATACCGGGGCCTTGGGGGGTCGTAAGAAAGTTTAGGGGGGTGAAATATGTGAAAAAGGGTGAAATTTGGGTGAAATCCATCAAAAATCCGAGAAGTCTCGCACCCTTTATATAGGGTGCGAGGGTGCGGTCCGAAGGGAAGAGAAGGCGACACGTGTTCGGACAGGTGGCGTGGGGATGGACTTCGGTTCGGACACCTGGCGAGGCGAAGGCGAGTCAGCAGACACGCCTCAGAAGGAGAAGCGAGGAGGGTGGCCGCCTCGTATGCGTGTCGGACCAGGAGAGGACCGGACTTCGGTCCAATCAAGAGGCGCCTATGACGACTTCGGACCAATCAGTGGGTGACACGCGAGACTGCGGTCCAATCAGCAGCGAACACGTGTCCCATACGTGGAAGCCTCGCATGCGAGGGTGACGTGGCTGAAGAGGGTCCATGCGATTTTTCTCGGTTTTCTAGTTTTTTCGATTTTTGTGCCAAAAACTTGCGAAATTCATCACTTTCGCATACGAGCTCCGTTTTTGGCGTTCTTTATATGCACGCGTAGGTAAAATTATACTCTACGACTTTTGTTTAGACTTCGTCGGCTAATTTTGACTTTATTTTTAATATTATTATTTTTAACAGACCGGGACAGGAAATCCGTTAAAAATTCATAACTTCTTCATCCGACGTCCGTTTTTGTCTGTCTTTTTACCGTTGTACTACTTTTGACGAGACCTTCAATTCTCGTTTAAGTTGTGTCGGCTAAATATCTATCGATTTATATTTCGAATTTTTAGTTGTCTACTGCTAAACCGAAACTTAGAAAAATCATAATTTCCTCATACGAAGTCAGATTTTTACGTTCTTTTTATGAACGTTCTCGATTTAACATATTCTACAACTTTCATTTAGATTGTTAAGGCTAAAAAGCCTTTTATCGAAAATTCACTTTTTACACTGAACAGTGTTTTGCCGGTTTTGTCGCGGATTTTCGATTGGTCATAACTTCTTCGTTATAACTCGGATTTCAGTGTTCTTTATATTTTTGGAAACCTTGTTACAATCTCTACCACTTTGTTCATCCCAATTTCGATTATTGATCAATTTATTTTTGACCTAAATTTGACTGGTGTCACACCATACGACCAAACGGGTTGACCTTGGTCGATCCCTTTCGATTAGGAAGAGAAAAAATTTCTTGATCACAAATGTTACCATTATCAATGTCCATGGAAACCGTGGAATTAGACCGTACAAGTATTTCTGCTTTAATTGTGTTCCTAAGCATTTCTGCTTCAGCAACTATCAACATATAGGTCAGATCACTTAAGGTCACATCGAGATTCCTCATATGAAAGTTCTTAACAAACTAACCATATGACTAAAGAAGCGAGATAAGAACCAAATCAATGGCTTTCTCCTTTGGGAATATGACACCCATCCTTTCCAATTTGTCAATGTACGATTTCTTTTCAGAACATGCGTACATAGAATTTCCATCTTTGTGTTTACATGCCATTAGGGCTTGAGTTGTTTCATATTTCTAAACTCGAGGAAAACGTGACGTGGGAGAATTACATGAGAAGGAGGTTGAAGGGTTAAATGAGGATGATGTTCAATTCCACCATTTACTAAGGAAGGGAAAACAATTTCACCTTGACTCGAATCTGGAAGACCATCTCCAGAAGATTGAGGAAAAACATTTACATAAGAACGAGGAAGACCATCATTGTCTTGATTAGACATCAAAAATTTAGGATAATAGAGAATTCAAGTTAGTTGATTTTAATCCTTAATTATTAACCCATAAATTTAAATTAAGGCAAGGTTCCATATTTTCGATTCAACTTTTGAAGAGGGATGTCGTAATCAAATTCAAATCTAATTTAGGTAGGTAGAGTCATCTCACCAATTTCAATCTCATGAAACTCCTAGATCTATGAGAATAAACCCAAGTAGGAAAGACGAATCTGGGTTTGGCCTTAGCATCAAAAGGCTTGAAAATGACGTCGACAGGAAAAGATCTGATCGATTTCAAGGACTCAGTGACGTTATCATCAAAACAACAAGTCCCATCGTAAGATAAGATCTTTTGATCGAGGAAGTCCTCGTCGGGAAGAGTAAGGATGCTCGAGCGAGAACGAAGTGCCTTTTTACCCATGATCATCAAGCAAGAAAAATGAGAAGAAAGGAACAAGAAATTGACCTTTAATATAATCGATAATGCTTGAAAGAGAGTTAAAAGAAGTAATAGAAGATTGATAACCATTAGACCTTATTAATGTGGATCACAGATGATAGAGAAGAGATTTGACAACATAATCATATATTTTGAACCAATACAAGTCTATCCGTTAGAGTTTGAATTTCAAATCCTTTATTTCCAATTTAGTAAATTATACACTTTAAATACTTGGAAATAATTCAAATATTTTGCATGTATAATTTGGGGGGAATTATTAGGGTCAAGATCATCAATCCTATCCAGGATCTCGGATCTCAAAGATATCTAAGTATCCTTAAACCTATCAAGGATCTTTAATCTTAAAAGAGTCTCAGGATCCTGAACATACATCAGGATCCTGAACATCGCCATTTTTATTTCCTAACAAGTTTAACGACTATATTTCTTGTTTATTTCTCACATGTGCAAAAATGGTCAACATAAAACTCATTATCAACGAAAAACGTTCCAACCAAGCTTAAAACCCGAGAATCCAAAGTTAAAGCACATTGCAAATACCAGTTCAACAGGATCCCAGAAATATCGGGGTTTTAGTAACTTAACATAGACTATAAATACACTTGTAAATGACACACAACAGACACAATCTTCATACCCCTTAGGCACCTTAAGTTACTGAAACACTTGTATCCGTATCTTCATCATTTTTCCTGTAATTTTCATCCAAATCAATAAAATCAAACAAGGCAGGTGATTATTACCACCTCCCAAGATTTTATGGCGGAGATCCTATCAAGGATCAAAGTTTTTCCTTCTAAACCACTTGTGCAACATTATTTTATATTTCGTTAATCACTTCACCTACAACACCACAACCTCTCATACAATTTGGTTGATTTTAATTTTGTTGATTTTTACCTATATATATATATATATATATATATATATATATATATATATATATATATATATATATATATATATATATATATATATATATATATATATATATATATATATATATATATATATATATATATATATGGGTGACATCGGTTGAAAACTCATAGTTCCCCAGAACCTGAGAACTAAACGTGGAGCGTTAGATCAAAATTAACTCGTTAAGTACATGATCGTAATGTTACCGATCTCATTTAATGATTATTTTTTTGTGTTATTGGACACAATTAACATAATAAATCAAATTTCGGATTTTTTTTTAAATAATTTTTGATTTTTTTTAAATGGAGATTATTTAATTTTTTTGAGAAAACATGAATTTTTAAAAAAATTTGAAAAAAAGTAATTTAAAAAAAACTGCTTTTCAAAAAAAAATGCAATTTTTCCAAAAAAAAACGGCAATTTAAAAAAAAATTGCATTTTTTTTTCAAAAAAAAACTACAATTTTTTCAAAAAAAAAAAACTCCAATTTTTTTTTAAAAAAAACTGCATTTTTTGAAAAAGTAAATTTTTAAAAATCAGTAAATTTAAAAAAACCTAGAATATTTAAAAAAAAACCTAATTCTTTTTAACAAAAAAAATCAACGTTTTAGGTGCATATATGCATATTTCTTATACTATAATATTCGTAATTAAATCATAAAAAATCTTATTTTTATTAATCAATCTATAAACATAATGGTACAAGTATTTTGTTCGATACAAAACAAAATATAAAAAATAAAAAAAGCTACAAAGATTCACAATGTTATCATTTTTTCATATCAAGATTTCCATATTTTCTTCAATTTATCACTTTTTGCATCTTCAAA
Organism: Lactuca virosa; assembly: GCF_052849685.1. Taxonomy (NCBI): domain Eukaryota; kingdom Viridiplantae; phylum Streptophyta; class Magnoliopsida; order Asterales; family Asteraceae; genus Lactuca; species Lactuca virosa. Next base: position 375,918,004 of record NC_136430.1, on the reverse strand, counting down.
ATTTTCCACAAATTCTTTCAAATCTACAAAAAAAAGATTAATGCAAGAACACTCACAAAAATGCATATGTATATATCATGTAAGATATATGCATGTGTGCATTTAGACGTAATTCATATGTGATTCACTTGTGACTTACATATGAATTACGTGTGATTCATATGGGAATTGCATGTAATTTATATGTGAATCACATGCGATTTATATGTGAATCACATGTGATTTATATGTGAATCACATGTAATTCATATTTGATTCACTTATGAATTACATGTGATTCATATGTGACTTACATGTGACTTATATGTGAATCACATGTGATTTATATGTGAATCACATGTAATTTATATTTCATATGTGATTCACTAGTGAATTACATGTGATTCATATGTGAATTACATGTTATTTATATGTGAATCACATGTGATTTACATGTGAATCACATGTGATTTACATGTGAATCACATGTAATTCATATGTGATTCACTTGTGAATTACATGAGATTCATATGTAAATTACATGTGATTTATATGTGAATCACATGTGATTTATATGTGAATCAAATGTAATTCATATGTGATTCGTATGTGAATTACATGTTATTTATATGTGAATTACATGTGATTTATATATGAATCACATGTGATCTATATGTGAATCACATATAATTCATATGTGATTCACTTATGAATTACATGTGATTTATATGTGAATCACATGTGATTTATATGTGAATCACATATGATTCATATGTGAATTACATGTGATTTTTATCGATCGGACATGTAATGTAACTAACCGTCTAGGTTACTGTAAAGGAATTACATGTGATTCAAGAACAATAATTAATCAATAAAAAAGGAACAATTTTTAGTAACTTTTTTTAATTCTTTTTTAAGAAATGAATTTTTTTAGTCAACTTGAAAGTTACCCGCATTTTGGTTTTGAATCATAAATAGCTAATAGTTAAAGACATAAATATACTTTAGACATACATATTTGGTCTGTAATTTGCAATCACAAAATAAACAAAGTGTATCTAGTTGTACTTGTGCCTTCTGGGATGGTGTAATCCAACATCATATATTTGTTCGTAGTAGGCACATACTACTTGCCTGAGTTAGAAACTCATCAAGCCTTCTAGCTAGTCTGATAATACTCCCTCAAAGATATCAGTCATTTGTATAACTTCAGAAAATGATGATCCCTGGAATAATATAAAACCAACGATTATAATAAATTAATATAGTCTTGTTATAGTAAATAAAACGATAATTTATTAAAATAGATTTGTGTTATATCTTACTTTTGACCAACAATAAATGACATCCATCAAGAAGGGTCTAACTGCTGCCTCCACATACTCATCCATATTTACTTCCAATTTGCATTCATTTTGTATCTACAAAATTCTAAATAATTTTAGTTTCATGATCAATAACTCCAAAGTTTGAGAGAAACTGAATCACCTCTGCTATTGTCATTTCTTGCATTTGACCTAATAAAATATACTCAAATTCTGGAAGAGTGTTAAGTTTGTCATACGGAGTGGTGATAAAGGAATAGCCTGGCTTTTTCAAATGTTAATCATCATCAACAAAGGATGAATATAAAACAGAGCATACAGATACAATAAGTGAGTTGAGATGTACACAAGAGTACAATACTACAATTAAATATGTAATATGACCAATCAAGATGTACACAAAAGAAAAATAGATAAATAAAATACAGCAAGTTGAGAAGGAAATCACAGAATAAGATTAAATAATCTCATCATGAAACAATGATTCTTTATATCAATGCAGAAAAAGTTAAAGCACACTTGGTAATATGTTGCTTGTGCAAGCATCTTAAAAGTATTGGCAATAAGATCTTCATTCAAAGGTGATTGCTCACTGATAATCAGAAGGATAGACTTCCTGAAATCTTCAATCTAATAGCAAGTTTAAAAGGAAAGGAAAGTACCTGGAAATTGTTGATAAGCAGCAATGCATAACATAACACATCAGTAGTGACATGTCATTCATATTCCAAAGAATAATGCACCTGAATCCTATCTAGATGACAAATACACTGAATAGATACACTTCCAATACCAACCTCAATTTACCACCCATAAATAGTAACAATAACAGTGCAGTATGAACTAAAGATAATAATTGCAACCTAGAGGATATAAATATAGTGTAGGATTGAATTAAAAAATACCAACCTAGTAAACTTTTTCTGTTTCAAGATTATTTCAAGCTCCGATATCAAAGTGGCAGCAGAAATGCTAGCATAATTTCCAACTTGAACTCCAGTTGAATTCTGCATTTCAAGAAATCAAATATGCATCAAGGATACAATCGTTTCAAACCAAATGGTTGGATAAAGCATTGAGACGAGTACACACGAATCATGATTAATCAATTCATAAACTAAAAAGCATTACGACCAACAACAATTTAAACCAAGCCCCCTCCATAGTTGATTCTAACACAACTGCCAACATGACTCTCAATCAACCAACAAACGCGGTTTTATAAATATATGTGAAGAGACTGGAAGTGTGAAAGTATCATAGAAATTTGCCAACATTCCAATTTCAATCACCAGAAAATCACAGATGAAGAAACCCTAACTTCATTGGAGAGGTGAGGGAGTGAGGAGGACGTACTTAAGAGAGAGATTTACAAAGGATTTCAGATTCTAAATGCAAATAAAATAAATACTTACATAAATTGTTAATGATCGATGAGAATGAAGCCTAAATCATTGAAGGATTTCAGATTCAACATCAATCAGTTATAATGACTATGAAATATGGATCGATTGTGGATCCTTGTCTGAAGCCGAGAAGGAGACGATGAAGAAAGCGATATGCCGATGCAGGTGGTGGTCGATGGTTGATGTACAATCCTCCAGATTCGGCGAGGATACTATCGCCACCAACAGAGGCAAAGATGGAGCAAACGTCGTAGCCGGAGAGAGGAGGGAGACGGTGAGGACGAGTGGACAACGTACGTGAAAGAGAGGAGAGAGAGAGAGTGTGTGTGTGTGAGAGAGAGAGAGTTTTAGGGATGTGAAAATCTCATTCCCGGTTTACCCTCACGATTTTTGTCAAAAGCCCGTATACACCATTCAAGCTTTTGTTAATTACGAGATTGCCATAAAAAATCAGAGCCCTTAAAATTTTTGATCTATTGGTCCACTTTTAGTTCTCAAGTTCTCGGGAATATATGAGTTCTTAAATGATCCTTCCTCTCTCTCTCTATATATATATATATATACTCTATATATATATATATATATATATATATATATATATATATATATATAGGGCTAGGTTCTAATGTGGATGGACAATTATTGTGCGGACGTGTGGACAGTGCTATTCTATGAGAATTACTAAGAGAATAAATTGTTTAGTAATGTGAATACGTTCAACCTTACAAAAATATCGTCATTTTCATTCATTCTTATTAATTCTTATTCATTTTTGTTCTCACACATCGTTTTTCACTCATTTTCATAGAGACAGAATATGACTCAATAAACATTCTGACAGAATGAGAATAATAATAAAAAGTCTATAATAACCTTATAGATGAATTAATTAGTAAGAATGTATGATAATGACAATAGTTATGTAAGATTGAACGTATTCATATTATCAATCAACATATTGTCTTTGTCATTCTCACAGAATAACATTGTCCACACGTCCGCCCAGTAGATGTCAATCCATATTTGAACCTAGCTCTCTCTCTCTCTATATATATATATATATATATATATATATATATATATATATATATATATATATATATATATATATATATATATATGAGCGAAGATGATTGTTTTTATAATTAGAGGCTATTCTTTTAATTGGGTTGTCAATAAGGCCGGACGGTATGGACTGCGGGGAGAGGTGCAGGACGTTTCCCGCACATGGGGAACACCGCACTGTGCGTGCGGGTAGGCTAGCGCGGGAAGAGGGTGGGGGGGTAGGGATCCCGCGTTCTCACTCCTCACATGATTGGTCCGTTATTATTTTTTTTTATTGTAACGGTTGATTCCAACGGCTATATAGCCGTTAATATATATAAATTGTTTTTTTTTGTTTTTTTTCCTTTTCTTAAACTATAAATACCACAACATCCAATCATTTTTTTAACTCATATCTTATACTTCTCTCCAAAAAATATTATTCAAAATGTCATCATCTTCATCATCCGATTCGACGGCTGTAGAGGAGGCTAAGTTTATTGGTTCCGTCATGGCGAAAATGGTTGCATACTATCAAAACCGACTGGGCGAAACATCACGTGCACGATCTAAGCTAAGAAAGCCGCGGTTGCGTAGAAATCACGAAGCCGGACACGATCGCCTTATAGAAGATTATTTTGCAGATGACGCCATCTACGCTGTAAAGTTTCGGCGTCGGTTCCGGATGAGGAAGGAACTATTCTTACGTATTGTTGGCGACTTGGAAGGCCGCTTTCCATATTTCCAATGGAAAATGGATGCAAGGCGGGTAAAAGGTTTCTCTCCCGTTTAAAAATGCACGAGTGCAATTCGTCAGCTAGCATACGGCAGGGGCGCAGATAAATGGGACGAGTATTTTAGGATGTTAGAGCGTACCGTGCGGGAGTGTGTGTACAAGTTCTGCAAAGCGATCTGTTTGGTTTATGGGCAACGATATTTGTGCAAACCAACTATCAACGATATCCACCAATTGTACACGGTGCATGAAGGCAAGCATAGATTCCCTGGAATGCTAGGTAGTATCGATTGCATGCATTGAAGTTGGTCATTATGCCCCAACGCATGGCGTAGTCAGTACATGAGAGGCGACCACAAAGAGTCGACTATCATTCTAGAGGCTATCGCATCACATGATCTTTGGATATGGCATGCATTCTTTGGTCCAGCTAGTGCAAACAATGACATCTATGTGCTAGACCAGTCGCAGGCATTCAACGATATCTACCTTGGAAAGTCGCACGATGTACCTTTTCAAGCAAATGGGGTAGCATATAAGCGTGGATACTATCTTACTGACGGTATATATCCTCCCTTGTCTGTTTTTGTGAAATCGTTTACATGTCCTAACGACCAGAAAAGGAAAAAGTTTAAAGAGACGCAAGAGTCTGCTAGGAAGGATGTGGAGCGAACATTTGGTGTACTTAAGAAACGTTGGCAAGTACTAACGGTCGGGGCAAGGTTATATGAGGTGAAAAGGTTACAATACGTAATGTATGCATGTATCATATTGCATAATATGATTCTTGAAGACGAAGGAAGAACGATATGCCGGTACAACAAAAATGAAGTTTTGCCAAATGTCGAAGGAGTAGCCGTTGGTACACAAGAGTATAGGGTGAATAGAAGAGAAGTACACAACCGCGACATTCATCACGCCCTTCGTGCTGATTTGGTGGAGCACATTTATAGGGCTCATATTCAGCCTCCGTTAGAGTTTCCTCACGATGATTTGTTTGACGAATCAGACGAGGATTCTGATATGTTCGTCGAAAGTGAAGATTCGCTGAAAAAAAAATTATTCAACATATCATTTTATGATTTTTTATTTCATTTTATTAAATTTTAGATTGTGTTTAAATTCAATAATAAATGCATATCAATTTCATTAACGAATTTTCCTTCTAATTTCAAAATTACTAAATTAAATATTCATTAATTTTCTTTATTTATTTATCTAAATTATTTGTTTAAATTTAAAAGAGAAAAAAAAAACACTTTAATTTTTATAATTCAATATTTTCTCACTTTTCTTATAAATTCATAATTCTCAAACGTTTAGAATTTTGTATTTAGTTTTTCTTTTAAATAAACTCATGTAATACATGAGTTTCACACCTAGTATATATATATATATATATATATATATATATATATATATATATATATATATATATATATAGAGAGAGAGAGAGAGAGAGAGAGAGAGAAATTAAATATTCTCTTACTTTTTGTTCCTACCAATCATCATATCCATTTAAATAATGACATGTGTCACATTAGTATACTAAAATATCATTAAATTCCATTAAATGGGTATTGAATGTTATACATGTCACAATTTAATTGGGTAGGAGGATTTGTAGGAAATTATCGATTTTCTTTTATACCAGGTCAGGTCGTCAAAAATAGCATGTAATATGAATACATTATTTACTTCTACCAAAAGATCAAACATAATTGAAAGGAGTTAGTAAATTTCTTATAATTGTTTGCAACAAGAAAACATCTATAAATGAATCGTTATTAAATGAATTGTTATTGATACAGATTAATAAATAAATAAATAAATAAGTGAAAGTATTTCAAAATTTTTATTACAATTATGAATATATCAACTAAATAAATAACCAATCAACTAAAATTGACTTGGAAAATTAATGAAAACAGAAAACAGTAAAGAGTTAAAAAAAATTTCGTGATTTAAACATCAAAAATTTAACTTTTTGTTGTCAATTGCAATAGAGTGACACATTTCATCTATTTTTTAGACTTGACTTACAGGTTTTGATTTTTTTATTAATTGTAATCGCTTTATATTGATTACCTACAAACATAAGGAAGAAACATGTACCGAAAGATAGAAGGATATCAGTCGCAGGAAAAAATGGAGAAGTTGACAGTGGCTGATCGTCGTTCGGCTGAAATGGACATAAGACTGGCGGAGATGGGCGGAGATAGACAGAACATATGAGCCAGTCGGTGAAAAAAAATAATCAACATAGATCAGTAGTGAGTTAACTGAGATTACCGGCGGCAACAACAAAGAATCAACGGCGGTGGACGGAGGTTAAGGACGATGGCGCCTTCCAATGACCCAAAAAAATTGTGAATTTTATTTTTAAGGTTTTTGTTTTTTTTTTTTCTTTTCACTCTTCTTATATTATTACTTATCTTAAATAAAATATTGTCTTGTAGTTTGAATGATTAGAAATCGGTTATGTTATTTAAAGAAATGATCTTTTTTCACCTTAACCTCATAAATCATTCCTAAATATATATAAAAAATTCCAAAAAGTTGTTCCATTTTTCTGATTTATTTTGGTTAACCACAGGTGTCCATTTTGTAGTGAGTACATGTGTCCATATTAAACTTCTAATATAACTTGTAAACCAAAAAAAAAAAATTACGCACACCCTTAAAGATAAGGTTGCATCGCATATATATATATATATATATATATATATATATATATATATATATATATATATATATATATATATATATATATATATATTGTAAATAATTGGTGGTGTTGTAAATAATTGGTGGATGACATAATAATTGGTGCATGACAAATTTGTCAATATTTCTAACTAGTTACAATTATATGTTAGTAAAATTTGTAGTATAAATACCCCTCCATTGTAAAGAATGAAACACATCAAAAGTTATAAGAGATATAACTTTCATATTCTCTCTAAATATTCTTTCTTCTCAATTAAAGTTCTTATCAAAGTTTACTAGTTTGGTTTGATTTATAGTTATATTAATTACGCTTAATTCATAACACGTTATCAACACGAAAGCTCTAATCAAGGTTAGTAAACAAGTGGAAAATCACATCTATCTTAATCAATGTATGTATTACTTAGTAAAAACACTATTAATTATAAAAACCTCAATCATATTAAAATAATAATACTAATGAATTAATGAAACTTATACATTATGGACTACTAACAATTTTTATTTCTTATACTAACATTTCTTTATGTATTCTAATTTTTATACTAACATTTACATTATGCAACTAATTTTTATTTATGCAAACTAACATTTACATTATGCAACTAACTTTTATTTATGCATACTAACATTTATATTATGCTACTAACTTTTATTTGTGCATACTAACATTTAAATTATATTTATTTATACATGTCAATGTTTATTTATATTTTAGATACTCTTCATAATTTTATTTAAACATTTAGTAATATTTATTTATGTTTCTAATTAGTAAAGTTATGTATTAGTTATAAGTCTTATTACATGATTTATAAAATACATATACATATATACACAACGGGAATATATATGCAACGGTTATAAACAGCAAAAACAACGGCTATATTTTTTTACCATAAATAAACATCTTTACCCTGCTTATTTTACCCACAACAAATTTTTCTCTCTTGTATCAAATAAATCAATTTCAAGAAATCAAGCTTCAAGATGATTCATCCTTTTGTGATAATCATGACTATAATAGTCATGTTACTTTTCATCCTAATCCTTAACATCGAAGATAATATGGAATTTCATCTACTTTTAGGCTTGTATGCAATGTTAGCTTTACCGCTTCTTTTTTGTGTAATATTTATTGAAATAAATGGATTTTAATTTTAATTTTTATTTTGTTTAAAATTTATAGTTACATTATGTCCAACATTGCAAAGCTCGAGTTTGCAGCACTTGAAGTTAGTGGGAAAAACTATGTGCCATGGATGATAGATGTAAAAATGCATCTTGAATCCATGGGTATCTCAAATACTATATATGAATTTAATAATTGCTTGGCACAAGACAAAGCAAAAGCACAAGTTTTCCTTCGTAAGCATATTGATGAAGTGTTGAGATTTGAATATCTTGATGTTACTGATCCAAGTATTCTCTGGAATCTTTTGAAAGAAAGATTTGATCATCAAAAGGAAGTTATACTTCCAAATGCTAGAGATGAATGGAGAACACTAAGGTTTCAAGACTTCAAGAAAGTAAATGAATACAACTCAGCTTTGTTCAGAATATGTTCACAACTCAAGTATTGTGGACAAGAGGTTACTGATGAAGATATGTTGGAGAAAACTTACTCAACATTTCATGCAACAAACATTACTTTGATGCAACAATATCGAATGCAAAAGTTCACAAGATATTCTGAACTGAATGCATGTCTGCTCGTTGCAGAGCAAAACAATGAACTCTTAATGAAAAACCATGAATCTCGTCTAACGGGATCAGTAGCACTTCCTGAAGCAAATGCTATAAATATTGATGGTCATCGAAACAATACACGTGGACGAGGGCGAGGTCGTGGTCGAGGGCGAGGTCGTGGCTATTTTAATCGAAACCAAAGCCAAAATCAGAACCATAATTCTGGTCGTGGACAAGGTAATAATCGTGGTCGTGGCCAAAAAAGAAATAATTACCAATATTCACAAAGAAACAATGTCCACACACAAGATAAGGCCAAAGTGGCAAGGCATGACACTGGGACATCACAAAAATCTGATGGTTCATGTTATAGATATGGTAGCACAGGCTATTGGTCAAGGACCTGTCGCACACCTGCACATATTTGTCAACTTTATCAAGAGTCCATTAAAGGAAAAGGAAAAGAAGCAAACCTCATTGATAATGTTGAATTCACTCCGCTAAATGTTGCTGATTTCTGTAATGACATGGAAGACATAAACTAAAAAAAAATCTATTATTGTTCTAGTAAAACTGTTTTTCCTTCGTTTGTTTTTCATGTAATGTCTTTCCTACAATAAATGAGCTTTCTTTTTAATAATAATTATGATTATGTTTATTCACTTATTATTCCTTTTATATGTGAAGTTTAATATGAGTCCAACTAGAGCACAACACCAAGAAAAGATTGTAGATCTTTGTATAGCAGATAGTGGTAGTACACATACTATTCTGAAATCAAAGAAATATTTTTCAGAATTAGTACCAACAAAAACAGTCATACATACAATATCAGGTCCTGCAGACTTGATAGAGGGAACCGGGAAAGCCCATTTTATATTACCAAATGGTACAAGCTTTTGTATAGAAAATGCCTTATTTTCTCCAAAGTCTAGTAGAAACTTATTAAGTTTCAATGACATATATTTCAAAGGTTATGACACAAAAACTGTGACCATTGATAATAAGAAATATATGTATATTATAGACAAAAACCATGTGCTTGAAAAACTACCAACACTTGATTCTGGTCTGCATTATACATATATACATATGATTGAATCAAATATGGTAGTAGAAGGAAAACATTGTGATCCTGGGACATTCAGTTTATGGCATGATAGGTTGGGCCACCCAAGATTAACAATGATGCGAAGGATAATTGAGAATACACACGGGCATCCATTGAAGGACCAAAAGTTTCCTCAATCCAATAGCATAAAACCATGTGCATCTTGTTCCCTTGGAAAGTTAATTATAAAACATTCTCCAATGAAAGTTGAAAGGGAGTCACCTAGATTTCTAGAAAGAATTCAAGGTGATATATGTGGACCGATTCACCCACCATCTGGACCATTTAGATACTTTACGGTCTTAATAGATGCATCCAGCAAATGGTCTCATGTTTGCCTATTATCAACTCGTAATATGACATTTGCAAAGTTTCTTGCCCAAATTATTAAATTAAGGGCACATTTCCCTGATTATACTATCAAAAGAGTGAGACTTGATAATGCTGGTGAATTTACTTCACAAGCATTTAATGACTATTGTATGTCTGTAGGAATTGTTGTTGAGCATCCAGTTGCTCATGTACACACACAAAATGGTTTAGCTGAATCACTGATTAAACGTCTCCAGCTAATAGCTAGACCATTGATAATGAGGATCAAACTTCCTGTTTCTGTTTGGGGCCATGCAATCTTACATGCTGGATCATTGATACGCATAAGACCAAGTTCATATCATGTATATTCTCCACTACAACTTGCTTTCGGTCAAGAGCCAAATATATCCCATTTGAGAATTTTTGGGTGTGCAGTATATGTCCCTATTGCACCACCTCAACGGACAAAAATGGGTCCTCAAAGAAGGTTGGGAATATATGTTGGTTATGAGTCAGCCTCTATTATAAGATATCCTGAACCATTAACATGTGATGTTTTCACAGCACACCTAGCAAATTGTCAATTTGATGAGGCAAATTTCCCATCATTAGGTGGAGAAAAGAAGATTCTGGAAAAGGATGTATCATGGCATGAGCCTACTTTATCATATCTTGACCCTCACACAAAGCAATATGACATGGAAGTTCAAAAGATAATGCATTTCCAAGAAATGGCAAATCAATTACCTGATGCATTTACTGACACAAAAAGGGTGACTAAATCATATATACCAGCTGTCAATGTTCCAGCTCGAATTGACATTCCACATGGACAATCTAATGATAAAGTCACTCAAGAGTCTAAAACACGCCTGAAGTGTGGAAGGCCATTTGGTTCTAAGGATAAGAACCCACGAAAAAGAAGAGGAGCAGAAAATGCACTAGATCACGATGAAAGTGTTCCTGGAGAAACATGAATTATTCAAATTCCCCCAGGAAAGGAGGATGATGCATTAAATTATGGTCAGACAAATAGAATATGTGACCAAAATGAAACTGACAATATAGGTGCAATATTTTCTTATTCAGTTGCATGTGATATTATGAATGATGATCCCGAACCACAATCTGTCATTGAATGTCAAAGAAGAAATGATTGGCTAAATGGAAGGAAGCTATGCAAGTTGAATTAAATTCTCTTAACAAGAGAAAGGTTTTTGGAAACATTATCCTCACACCTGAAGTTGTGAAACAATTAGGATATAGATGGATCTTCGTATGAAAAAGAAATGAGAAAGTCGAAATTGTAAGATACAAGGCCAGGCTTGTTGCTCAAGGTTTTTCTCAAAGACCTGGAATTGATTATGAAGAAACTTATTCACCGGTAATGGATGCAACCACTTTCAGATATTTAATCAGCTTGGCAGTATCTAAAAATTTAGAGATGCGTCTTATGGATGTTGTTACAGCTTACTTGTATGGATCACTTGATAGTGATATCTATATGAAAATCCCTGAAGGATTTAAAATGCCTGAAGCGTTAAGTGCAAAACCCAAAGAAATGTATTCTATAAAATTACAAAGATCTTTGTATGGGTTAAAACAATCTGGGCGCATGTGGTACAATCGTTTGAGCGATTATTTGACAAGTAAAGGTTATAAAAATAACACTATTTTTCCATGTGTATTTATTAAGAAAACAACATCTGGATATGTGATCATAGCAGTCTATGTTGATGATCTAAACATCATTGGAACGAATAAAGAAATCCTTGAAGTGATTGAACTTTTAAAGAAAGAATTTGAAATGAAAGATCTTGGAAAAACCAAATATTGTCTTGGTTTACAGATTGAGCATATGCCTAATGGAATACTTGTGCATCAATCAAATTACACAGAAAGAGTCTTGAAACGTTTCAATATGGAAAATGCAAATTCTTTAAGCACTCCAATGGTTGTTAGATCATTAAATATTGACAAGGATCCATTTCGTCCATGTGAAGAAAATGAAGAAGTCCTTGGTTCAGAAGTACCATATCTAAATGCAATTGGAGCTCTTATGTATCTTACCAATTGTACTAGACCTGACATTTCTTTTGCTGTAAACTTGCTAGCAAGATTTAGTTCAGCCCCAACAAAAAGACATTGGAATGGAATCAAACATATTTTTCGATACCTTCGAGGAACTAGTGATTTAGGGTTATTTTACCCTAACAATTCAAAACAAGGCTTGTTTGGTTATGCAGATGCAGGTTATTTGTCTGATCCTCATAAAGCTAGATCTCAAACTGGATATGTATTCATGAATGGAGGTACTGCAATTTCCTGGCATTCTCAAAAGCAAACACTTTTTGCCACGTCCTCAAATCATGCTGAAGTAATTGCACTAAATGAAGCTAGTAGAGAATGTACATGGTTAAGATCGATGACACAACTAGTTTTAACTTCATGTGGACTTGAAAATGATATATGTCCAACTTTAATTTATGAAGATAACTCAGCATGTGTCACTCAAATGAAAGAGGGATATATCAAGAGCGACAGGACAAAACATATACCTCCAAAGTTTTTTGAGTACACTCAAGAGCTTATAAAGAACCATCAAGTTGAAATCAAATATGTTCAATCCAGTAACAATGCAGCAGACCTTTTTACGAAGGCACTTCCTACTGCAATCTTCAGGAAACATGTCCATGGCATCAGAATGCGACATGTGCATAGAATATAATGTGACGAATGTCTAAATAAGGGGGGGTCAACTATACACTGCACTCTTTTTCCCTTCGCTAAAGTTTTTTTCCCACTGGGTTTTCTTTAGCAAGGTTTTTAATGAGGCAGTACGTCAAAGTTGAATGCTAAAATGATGTCATCCAAGGGGGAGTGTTGTAAATAATTGGTGGTGTTGTAAATAATTGGTGGATGACATAATAATTGGTGCATGGAAAATTTGTCAACATTTCTAACTAGTTACAATTATATGTTAGTAAAATTTGTAGTATAAATACCCCTCCATTGTTAAGAATGAAACACACCAAAAGTTATAAGAGATATAACTTTCATATTCTCTCTAAATATTCTTTCTTCTCAATTAAAGTTCTTATCAAAGTTTACTAGTTTGGTTTGATTTATAGTTACATTAATTACGCTTAATTCATAACTATATATATATATATATATATATATATATATATATATGTATATATATATATATATATATATATATATATATATATATATATATCAATCAGAGCCAAGAAAAGTTTTTGGGGTGGTTATGCATGATATATTTATTTCAAATTTATTTAATTTGGGTTTAATATTCTTTAAGAAATTTATAAGTTTTAATAAGTATGATTCAGAGACAAGACCAGTGATTGGTTGGATTAGCGTAAAACGCGCAGATAAGGACGTAAGTCACGGTGCCGGACCACAATCATCGTCGGGCCGATTCGCCTCTGTTCATCGTTATTAAAACAAGTAAATTTTCTTATAGAATTTTAAAGCAAAATTAATTAAATATGAGTAAATTTTCAGGCATACTATCCAAAAATATATTCCTGGTAAAAATATCGACAATGAACAAGATTATGATAATCAAATAAATTCTATTGAAGAAACCGTTAATAGCATAGAACAAAGTTTGAATAATTGGACAATACCTAAAACTAATGTTAATACAATATATAGAATATGAACTTTTGACTATTTTCAAGGTTATTCTATTAAAATGACAGAACAAACTTTGTCTATTGGTCAAAACCAACAAAATTTACATTTGTTATCATCACGATCTATTCTAGAGCATAAAATGAAATATAAATTTTTACATGTCGGTTTAGTCCAAATTGCTATCAAGCCTCTATTTAGACTTGGAATAGATGCCCCTGTTCTCCTTATTTTAAGAGACAAGAGACATAAAGATTTTCAAAATTTTATTTTAGCTATGGCTGAAACAAATATTGCTAACGGACCTATTTATTTCAATTGTTATCCAAATTTTTCTGTAGGATTATTTGATAAAAATATTTTAGATACTTTAGTGTTAACTGTAGAAACAAAAAATTTAGAATTTAAAGATGATACAAAGCCTTTAGCAATAATTTATCGTATTTGTTACAAAACTATGACAACTACACTTGAACCGAAAACACGTTTATCAAGTCCTAAAAATGAAACAATTATTTTTGAAGCAAATACTAACCATACCAAAGTTCACACACCAAAAAGATTAAAATGGTCTGACATAACTCAATCATGTAATTGGAACTTACAAAATGTTATCGATCCAAAACCACTAGACTCTTCAAAACAAATCTCAAATATTATAGAATATAATGATGGTTCAGTAGATATAAATTTTTCTTCCTTAAATATTTCATCATCCAGATTATCAACTTCTTTTATCCCAGAAACAGACTCTTCAAAATCTTCGTTATCAAAGTCAAGATCTTTAAAACTAAAAACTATTGACTATACTAATTCTATTCCCAAACCATTATATCAAGATGATCAAAATAGTGAAAATAGTCTTCCTAGTCCTACTAAATCAGATTTTATTGATGAACTTCAAAATTTTAAACAACAAATATGAGTTCTAAAGTACAAATTAATTGTTCAAAAAATAATAAGCTTTGGGCTAATATGTTAAAAAGACATTGGAAGATAAATTCTAATATATGCAAAACCATTCAACATTTAGAAGAAACTAGAACTCATGAAGATTATAATTTATACAAAATACTTTCATATACTAATAAATATAATAAACAAATAGAAAAAATTTATAGGCTAACGATAGGAATAAAAAAATACGAAAAATCACGAAGTCATAATTTAGAGTCAATAAAACATATTTCTTCAATCCTAACAAAAACAACCTGTTAAAATGAATTTCTCGAATTTAGAATATCAAGTTGACTTTGATTACTTAAAAAATATTGAGTATTATAAAGATTACAATAATAAAAAAAGAGCTTGGCACGAAGAAAATTTTTCATACTACTTAAGATTTCTCCATTTAGGCCTTTGGGAAGATTATGTTTTATCAAATAAAATTCATTCTCCTTTTTTTCAATGGTTTGAATTAATTTATGCCCCTAAACATAAAATAAATTACCCATTTAAAAATGATTCTATCACTCCCATTTTAGAGAAAAAATATAAAGATATTATTTCTAATAAAGAAATTATTGCTAATTTTCCACCAAAAGGAGAAATTATTATTAACGATATGTTATTGCGACTCCTTTAGTTCAAGCCCCAAATCAATTAACTACTGAAAAGGGGCCTTCAAAAAATTATTTACCAAAATAATTATGCAAACGAAACTTTATCTAGTATTACCGAGCATTTAGTTAAAATTGAAAAAAAAAATTCAAAGATAAGAATGTTAATAAGGAAGATATGGCAAGCACTAGTAATATAAGTTTTGTTCCTTGTCAAATCGATGGTAATTTTAATCTAGGAAATACGGATTTAATTAACGAATTAGAAAAAAGACTTTCAAAACTTCATATCTCAAACACTAACAATATTAGTACTCTTACAAATGATGAATCTAAAAATAGTGATATTAATAGTGAAACAAATTTTGAAACTCTTGCTCAACAATTTATTAATTCAAATGATGATATTAGTCAACTCACTAATGACTTTTCAAATCTTAATAAAATTCATCAATCAAAGCGAAGCACTTTCGGAAAGAATCCAAAACCAACCATAAGAAATTATTGGAATAGACCCTCTCTTCCAGATGTTCAACTTGAAGAACGAACTTTTCAATTTGATCGTTCTCAATATGATGATAATTCTGTTTATGAATGGAATATTGATGGCCATTCTGAACATCAAATTATGAATATTGTACAAGAAATGACTATGACTGCTAATGCTTATAAAGCTCATAATAATACTCAACTTCAAATTGTTAATATTATTACTTCTGGTTTTACTGGCAGTCTTAAAGGATGGTGGGATTTCTATATTTCACAAGAAGAAAAAGATTATATTTTATCTGCTAAGAAAACTATTATAAAACAAGAAAATAATCAACAAATACAAACGTTTGAAGATGATATGGTTAACACTTTAATGTTTGCTATTATCAAAAACTTTGTAGGAGATCCTACTACTTTTCAAGAAAAAACTTCAGAAATTTTAATGATTTTACATTGCATAAAACTTACTGATTTTAGATGGTATAAAGATAATTATCTTGTTAAAGTTTTTTCGAGACCTGATTGTAAAGAGTCTTATTGGAAAGAACGTTTTATTGCTGGCCTTCCAAAACTCTTTGTAGAAAGAGTTAAACAAAAATTAAGAGAAAATTTTAATAATACCATCCCTTATCAAAATTTAACTTATGGAGATTTAATAAACTACATTAATAAAGAGGGATTAGCAGTTTGTGTTGATCTTAGGTTTAAGGAAAAGCTCAAAAAAGATAGAATTAACAGTAAAAATGAATTGGGAAAATTTTGCCAACAATATGGTTATCAACCCTTGAATGGTCCGTCTACTTCAAAATCTAAAGTATATAAGAAAAGATCTTCAAAATATTTCAGGAAAAGGAAATATAATCTTCCATAAAATTATAAAAAAGGCCAAGATTATGCTTCAAAATCTAAAAAACCTTATAAACCAAATTATAAAAAATCTAAAAGAAAATCAAAAGATATTATTATTTGTCATAAATGTGGGTGTAATGGTCATACAGCTAATAATTGTTATGCTAAGACAAAAATAAATGAGTTAAATGTTTCTGATGATTTAAAAGAACAAATAAGAAAAATTATTTTAAATACTGATTCAGATTCCGATGAAACTATTTTTGATTTTCAAACAAATGATTTAAATATTCTCGAAAATACTACTTCAAGTTCAGAAGATTCTGATATTTGCGAATGTATTGGTAAATGTCATTGTAATAATTTAATCAATGTAATTACTAGTAGTTCTATTAACGTTCTTTCACAAGATGATAAAGATCTTTTAAACTCTCTTGATTCTATAAAAGATAAAAATATCCAAGAATTATTAATAAAGCAGATGCTTAATAAAACTAATAACATAACTTCTGCTAATAATGAAAATTTTAATTTAAAAAATATATATGAAAGATTTACTGAAGCAAAGCCAATTTCTATGCAAGAACTTCAAGAAGAATTAAAAATAGTAAAACAAGAAATAAAAGAAATAAAAAATAAAATTTTAATTTTAGAAAAAGAAAAACCTTCTACTTTTAAAAACAAAAATATAGAAATTAATAACGAAGAAGAAAATAAGATTGAAAATGTAACTATTGGTAAAATTATAAATAATCAAGTTTCTCAAAAATGGAACACTCAAATTACTTTAGTCAAGGATAATTTTAAAATCAACCTACCTGCTTTAATTGATAGTGGTGCTGATATGAATTGTATTCAAGAATGAATTTTTCCTACACAATTCTATGAAAAAACTGCATCTAGACTTACTGGTGCCGGAGGTACAAAATTAATTGTAAATTATAAAGTTTCCGATGTTCATATTTGTAATAACCAAGATTACTGTTATAAAACTCACATAATTTTAGTAAAAGATCTCTCTTCTCCTTTAATTCTAGGAACACCTTTCATTACAAAACTATATCCTTTTATGGTTCATGATGATGGTATAAGAACCAATGTTTTTGGAAAAGAAATTATATTTAAATTTTGTGAACCTCCTCTATATTCAACGATTAATGTCCTTAATTATAAAACACAACAAACCAAATATCTTATTAACGAAATAAATAATGTTCGAATAACTAATCAATTAAATGATAATAATATTCAAAATAAAATAATAGGTTTAAAATTAAAATTTGAAAAAAAATGTATGTTCTAATATTCCTAATGCCTTTTGGATGATGAAAAAGATATTCCTTCAAAATCTAGAGCCATTCACATGAATAGTGAACTAGAAAGTCATTGTAAAAATGAAATTCAAGATTTAATAAATAAAAAACTCATAAGACCTTCTAAATCACCATGGTCTTGTTCAACATTTTATGTTATGAATGCCGCAGAATTAGAAAGAGGATCACCAAGATTAGTTATCAATTATAAACCTTTAAACAAAGTTTTAGAACGGATTCGTTATCCTATTCCTAATAAACGAAATTTGCTAAAAAAAATATATGATTCAAACATATTTTCAAAGTTTGATATGAAATCAGGATTTTGGCAAATACAACTTCATGAGGAAGATAAATACAAAACTGGTTTTAATGTTCCCTTCGGGCATTTTGAATGGAATGTAATGCCTTTTGGATTAAAAAATGCCTCTTCTGAATTCCAAAATATTATGAATGATATCATAACTCCTATAAGTAGTTTTGCTATTGCTTATATTGACGATGTCCTAATTTTTTCAAAATCAATTGATCAACATTTCAAACATTTAAATCAATTTCATGATTTAATTTATCAAAATGGTTTAGCTGTCTCTGCAGCAAAAATGCATTTATTTAAAAATGAAATTCATTTTTTAGGACATGATATTGTCAAAAACACTATTAGACCTATTACAAGAAGTTTGCAATTTTCTACTAAATTTCCTGATGAAATTAAAGATAAAAGGCAACTTCAAAGATTTTTAGGATGCTTAAATTATATCCATGATTTTTTCAAAGATTTAGGCATTATATGTAAACCACTTTATAATAGATTAAAAGATAATCCTGAACCATGGACTCAAAAACATGCAGATATAATTAAATATATAAAACAAAAGGTTCCTACTTTGCCATGTTTAAATTTACCTCATCCCAATGCCAATATCATAGTTGAAACCGATGCTAGTGATATTAGATTCGGAGGAATTCTAAAACAAAATTTTGTTAACTCAAAAGAAGAACAATTGGTTCGATATTACTCTGGTGCATGGAATGATACACAAAAAAATTATTCAACTGTCAAAAAAGAAATTTTAAGCATTGTTTTATGTATTAAAAAATTTGAAGATGATTTATTTATGAAAAGTTTTTTATTAAGAATAGATTGTCAATCTGCAAAAACTATTTTAGAAAAAGATGTGAAAAATATTATTTCCAAGTAAATTTTTGCTCGATGGCAAGCCTTCTTAGGTAACTTTGATTTTGAAATAGAATTTATAAAAGGAGAAAATAATTCGCTTCTTGACTTTCTTTCTCGAGAATTTTTGCAGGGAAAATGAGTTCGTCGTCCTCTTCCAAACATGATGACAAGAAGCCCGTCTCTCAAAAGCTTGTTCCATTTCAAAATCAAAATCGTTTTTCTCCTTTAACTCCTACTTCTAAGAATTCACAACTTTATTCTAATATCCTCCAGTCAAAACTTGTTACTCCAAAAGTTACTTCAACAAACACGATAAGCCCTTTTGTAAAACCTATCACTCCTCAAACTCAAAAATCTGTTACTCCTAGCCCTTCTACAAAAACTCCTTATGTTCTTAATCCAAATTTCTTAAGAGTTCAAATTCTTGAAGATTTTCAAATCCATAAGTTACATCAAGGTTTTCATATTCTCACAAATCATCTCTTTGGTTAAGGGAAAACCTTTTATGTTGATTCATATAAAACTCGAGAATATTATCAAGCTATTTTGCAAGAATCTGGTTCGGTCAATTTTGTTCATCGTTCTAAATTCAAAAGAGGGAAACATTGATTTTAGCAAAGCTCATATCATCAAAATCATTTCTCCAGAAAGTTGGGTTCCAAACCTTCACTCTGAAAAAACCTCTTATAAGTTATCCTGCTTATCCCAGATTTTCTTACTATGATTATCAAGATGCCTGGACTAAGGCATTCTTTATTCGGAATTATTCACACTCATGGTTTATCTTCTTTGATTTGAACTTCAATTGTGAATATCCAATATGGTTTATCAATTGGTACAAATATATGGGAATTCTTCCAAATTGTTTACCAAAAGAAATTTATGATGGATATCTCAAATTTAAGGAATTGTTCATTCAACAAATTCCAGAATTTGAATATATGCTACAATTCACTATGATATTCAAAGTTCCATGGATAATGTCTTGGACTTTTCATTATCAAGAAGCAAATGATTCCTCTCCTCCCTGGCTTAATCACCAATTTCGCTCAAAATGGTGGGATAAAATGAAGATTTCTCAAGCCAATGAACAAGAAGTAATTAAACATTATCAAGAAATATATATTCAAAAACCAGAGGTTGAAGCCACTTTTATCAACAGTCTTCCTAAAAGTGATGTGGATCTAATTGCAAGAATTAAAGATGCTGCTACCTCTTCTCCTGAAGAACTTCAAAGCTTACTTCAAGAAATTCGCCAAACTCCATCAGTTTCTGACGATTCTCCAAAATCTATAAAGAATGATTTATTTCAAGACGCTCAAGACCCTTTTGATGATCCTTATGAAGAATAAGAAATTCTTATCATTAAATTTGGTGTAATACCTTCAATGTAGGGTATTTCGTTTCTTCTATTTATCAAAATTATTATTTTCAAATACGAGTGTGTATAAATTGTGTGAGTATACATTATATATGTATTTATAGTGTATAAACAAATATTATCAAATTTATTATCAAAATTATTTATTTTTATCATCAATGATAATATGAAGACAAAAAACTTTAGAAGATGCTCTATGATGACATGCTTTATCAAAATGTGATATTTATTGATTACAAACGACAATTTCTTCAAAAAATGAGTTACAACCACTTACAAGTAATTGATTGGCCATTGAATCATATGGCAAATTTCACTACAAGATTTCAAGGCTTTGAAGACTTCAAGATCAATATAAATAGACATCATATTTCAGTAGAAGGGAGCAAGAAGAATATTCATTCTCCAAAAAATGTTCATCCTATGTCTAAAAAATCTCCAAGAGTCTCTCTTTCTACTAGTAGATGTTCAAAGTCTCTAGATTTTCAGATAATTCTTTCCCCAGATGTATGTATTGATTGTAATTCAAGCTTAATTCAAGAAGGTACTATCTAAAATATTTTATTCAATTGTTGTATTGTTGTTATTAAATTTATTTCTCCATGATAGTTTCATTTCGAGTTATTCTAACTATTAATTCTACAAGATTTGAAATTTTTGTTAAAATAGTACTCGTTTTTAATAATCAAATTAATCAAATTCATGCTTGAATTATTTAATTATGTCTAACAAAATCTTGATGAATTGTATTCCTAATAGAGATATTCTTTTAAGAATAAAACAAATCCAAGAATCTATAAATAATTCTGAACAAAATCTCAAGGATTCTTACAAACCTACTAATCTAGGTACGATTTTAAACAATAATCATATTCATGATGCTAGATGGCTCATAAGAGCTAGTATTAAAATTCGTTACAAACAAATACGTTATCTAAAAATAAAATTATTTGTTTTCTAAAAATGTTATTTATGTCATAGTTAATATGAATAAAACTATTTGTTTTCTAAAATGATATTTATGTCATAGTTAATATATATATATATATATATATATATATATATATAGAGAGAGAGAGAGAGAGAGAGAGAGAGAGAGACAGACCGGTTATGTTTATATGAAACCATCATATTTATCATATTTTGTTAGTTATTGGGACGCAATCTTAGCCATTCATTTTTGAAATTAAAAAAAATATTTTTAAAATGCAAAATAAATGAAAAATTTTGATAAAAAAAAATTAATATTATTTTTATCGTTTATATTATCCAAACAAATATAGAAATAAAAAAATTATACTATAAATATTCAAATCGAATTTTTAGAGTGTTAAAATACTCTAGTAGATTATTAAACTATAAATATTTAAAAAATTCTAATAGAACATTAGAATATTATAAAAAAATCTAACAATTATAATAGAATATTAGAATATTTTAACATATCTACTAATTTTAGTAGAATATTAGAATATTCTAACATTATAAATATTCGATTTGATTATTTACATTGTAATTGTATTAGAATATTTCACGTATATTTAAAAAAACGGTAATTTTTATTTATTTATTTATTTTTTGGATAAATTAAATAACGAAAATAATATTTAAAATAAGAATTTTTGGATTCTCCCTTACTTGGGCTAAACTGTTGGGGATTCATGATTATAAAACAAGATCATAACAATGGAAGCAAAAAATATTCATATTAATTTTTCAAAGCGAGGAATCCATTTAGAACACAAATAGATTAACAAAATCCAACCATAATATAACTAAAAACAAGGAAAAAATTTATGATATCTCCAATTTACCATTATAAACCCCAATTCATAACATTTGAATTAGGGATGCTTGTGGAGTAATAAACCCTTAATTTGATGGGAGAAATCACTAAGATGTGATTATACTTAAAAGAATTTAGATCAAACATTGTCTTACTACCCATGGTGTTCAAATTTGCACTAGACAACTTCCTCAAATCAAAATGTGATACTAACGAGGTCCGACAAATTTGACATGTCGGGTCTATGTTTTTTTTAATAGCAAGACTTTATTAAAAAACAGCAAGAAGCTGAAATTACAAGCTAGAGTAGATTGAGTTATCAACCCATGAGTCCCAAGACAAAAATCTCCCCCACTTAGCTCCATTTTTAAGCCAAAAAAACCCTAAAGCTTTGACATCAAAAGCAAGAAGATAAGGGTTTTTACTTTGCTATTAAAGATCAAACCGTTCCTGTACGTCCATATAACCCATAAGAAGGCCCTAGAGATCGCATCCATGATATCTTTCTTTCTGCTGCCTTTTTTGTGGATTGAGTTTACTCCAATGAGGTTGTCTAAAGATTCATTTTCATTTAGATCATCCTTCCACCACACACGTAGAAGTGCTCCCAACTCCCTAGTGGTTGAACAATCTTTAAATATATGATCTTCATTCTCTTCAAAAGCATTACACATCGGGCATAACGTAATTGGAATCCCCACCCCCCCCCCCTCCGAGTAAGGTTAGCTCAGGGCCGACTCTATGTAGAGGTTTTTTAAGCTAGGGCTTAGGGCCCCCAATTCTAAGGGGCCTCATATTTTCCAAAATCCAAAAGTTTAGTCCATTAAAAAATCCAATCCGGTAACCACAAAAAAAATTGAGCGGAAGAATAAATCAACGATCGTTGCATTCATGAAACTGAAACGACATTGCATTCTTCTACTGATTCTATTTTCTGCGACATATTCATCTCATCTGTTTTTAATTTCCGAGCATAGTAAAGGCCAAAGGGCCCCAAATTTTTGGATTTCGTAGAGCCCCTAAAATGGTTGAGCTGCCCATGGGTTAGCTCTCGTCGGTAATCTACCAAGTCTAGCACGCCATAAGAAAATGTTTATTTTCCCTGGAACAATGTTAGTCCAAACTGTAGGCGTATTGGTAGACTCCAAGAAGCTTTTGTCAATGTCGGGTCAATGTGATCACATACCCAACATGCACAGTGACTTCATGCGATAACTTTGAGCAGGTGATTTACACATGCATATATAGGAGAGCTGATTACTAGAACCAGTTTCAGTAGTGTTGAATGGTGTGCAAAGTCTTAAAATGTAAAAACCGGTACAATTCGGTCTTAGTTCGACGATCAAACCCCCGTGGGCCGTGATGCAATAGAGACCAATGGCACGTAGAATGGGGTCTCTTAAGTATAGGTAATTGTATTTTTAATTTAACCAGCCGAGGTTTAACAAACTAATAAATTTTACCTGGTTAATATATATAAGTTCAAATTTATATATATATATATATATATATATATATATATATATATATATATATATATAAATGTGTGTGTGTTAATTACCGTTACAATTATCTAAATACATGTAGGATATGTAACGGATATATATTCAAAATAAATATACACTTAAAATTTGCGTATTGTGTAAAATCCTAAAGACCAAATACCTTATATACATACATACCCCAATACATCTATTAATATATCCACTTCAAATAAATGAATATACAAATACAACTAGACCAATGAATGAATCAATTGACAGCCAATTGACAGTAATAAAGAAACCAATTGACACAGTAGGGAATGGCTTTATTCCTTCCCTTTTTCTTCCTTGTTTCTTGCAATCTATCAAAGAATCCCAAACACTTTTCCCTACATTGATTTCCATTCAAACAATCATCCATTCTTCAATTTTCACAATACAAATAAACAGAATCAAAACAATCCTACTCATCAGTTTCTATCAAAAACAACCAAAAGAGAAAACCTGTATCCAAGCCAAGATCGATCTTTGTTCTTGATCTCGTGTTTATCTGCAACAAGAACCACATTTTCCAGTTCATTCTTCCTTCTCTTTTCACCATTGTTCTTCCCTCTCATTTCTGTCAAACGAAACAACCAAACGTCCCAGTTAATCCATCGATTCCAGCCAAACACACACCTTATTCCAACCAAACCAAAATAGAAAGAAGATAGAAACAAGGAATTACCTGAGCATATAACCCCATCTACCCACCTGTTGAACGTCGACCAACAGCCTCACCCCGATGCTTCCATTTCTTTTTCCTTATCAAACCAGCCAAACACCCCTACAACCCCTTTCCTGTGAACAGACAAACAAAATCCCAAAAAGAAACTTTTACCCGTTATTGATCGGAACTGCCACCGTTGCCCTAACGATTTCCGACCAGCCATCGTCACCTCTCGCACATCTCCCCTTCTTCGGTCGAGTAAAATCCACCAAAGCCCCCACCTGCTGCCCTATTTCCACCATGGACCTCCAGAAAGCCCCTCGCATCCCTCTTGGTCCTCACTTTCCTTTGCCGATTTCACAGCAGGTCCAAACCACCCCTGCCGTCGCTGACTGCTTTGCCCCATCGGACCCTTCCCTCTTTCGCATCTCAAAGCCAGACGAGGACGAAAGCAGCCTCGCTGCTTCTCCCCATCTTTTTTCTTCGCCTCGTCAAACCCCGGAGATGAACCTTCTCGCGGTCGATCGACGAAATCGCGCCTGCGAGCCTTCTTGTTCTCCCCTCTCGCTGTGTTCGTCCATTGCTTAAGTTCCCGTTCATTGGTGTTCTTCGAGTCGGCTGTAAAGAGAACACGATTTCCCTTTCGATCTTATTACGCGATCAAACTGATTGGGACGGGTTTAAAAGACCCTAAAATTCTAGATATCGGATCCGTAGTCGGGTAAAGGGTTACAACCCGAAAAGAAAACGGGTACCGGGTTTGACCCGGTCAACAGTCAAACGGAAACCAAACCCATTATTTAAACTATCAAAACTTAACCCTTTTTACAAATACTTTGCAAATTCAGTCCAAACCCCAAATCTTTGATTCCAATTGTCAATATTAACCCCTCCTTTGAAATTATGTTTACCCAATCAGTCCCACTTTGGATAAAATAATTTACAAACAATCCTTATACTGTAAACCTATTTTAAAACGGTCCTGGTAATACTTCAAGGTTCAAGAATTATGAATTTGCGGTTCACTCGGAATGTTTATTTTCGTTTCTCAAAGGAATGCAAATACCGTACCAATGGAACTCACGCTTCAAGGGTGAGTTCATACCCCTACATTTACATGTTTTTCTTAAGTTTTAAGGGGGGGAATACAAGTAAAATCATCAAGAACACAATTAAACTTTTTCTAACAGATTACATCAGAAAAGATGGACGTTAATCACGGACTATTTTGGGCAACTTAAATATTTTAGTTTTCAAAACTGTTCCAGGTGCAAGTAGTTCAAACTCTTAGCTTTAAAATGACTACTTGCACATCTCCATATGATTTTTCTACAATTTATGGTGATTTTTACAAAACTGCCTGTCATTTCAGAGGCAAACCCGGACCAGTCTGTGATTATGAACATTTTCACCTCTGTTAGAGATCACTAAAAATCATGATAAAATTTACGAACAAACTAGACTCATATTCCAAACTCTCAGAATTTGCGGATTTGGATTTAGAGCTTTGATGATTTTTCTATAAATTTTCTAAGAACAGTAACAGAAACTGTATTCAATGAAAAGTTGCTGTCAATATCATTTCACCTTGTAACATGTTGAGCAAGGTGTATATATTTATGTGATTATATGTTATCGCAATATATGACATTTTATCTTAATATGTAGACACACATCAGTTTACAAATGGGTTTGGTCATATAAAATATAAAGAATAACAAGTGATTATAATCAAAGTACAATCGATACATTCAAACATTTAATAAACTATTTTGAATATAGTTTGCATACATTACCACGTACTACCCTTGGTTGATAAACTATAATAGGTATAGTTTATGATACATTACATAACACATACATTTAAAAAGGGTACATTTATACAAAGGATATTTTCATTAAGCAAGGTACGGCCATACGGTACCAAGTTTTCATAACACGTAATTCCGTTAATGACTTTGTGAGACATTTACTTCAAATTACCATTAAGTCCTGTATTGTAACCAGAGTCTCCTTGAGGGAGAGTGTGATACTTGTGTATAGATCTATATTGGGTTTGACAAACCCACACCTAAGCTGCATGCAACAGCTAGACCGGCAGGTCTGGGGTGACAAATGTCATAACATTTCCGACGCCTGAAGAACGTCGTTTCAGGCCAACTAGGTCATAGCATGGTTATAATAACTCACATAAAGTATTAATAAACATTGGAATTTACGGGAACTTCATTAAAATTTAACGAGTTTATGTCGATTTAAACTTGCATTGTTTTACTATAAATATGACAAATTACTTGTACATTTCGGTCTTTGGGTGTTAAGACTACATTTACACATTAAGGAAAATATTGGATTTTTCTAACACAAATACTACTTTTACAAACGAAAGGCTTTTAATAATACCAAACAAAAGCTTATGAACTCACCAACCTTTGTGTTGACACTTTTTCAAACAACTTGTATTCTCAGGAAATCATTAAACAGGTAATCAAGTGCTTTTGAGGATGGGACGCTAAGGCGTCTACTATTTCATATTTTATCAACATATTGTAATTGATTCGTAAACATGTAATTCATACAATGATGTAACTTTTTCAATTATATATATGTTGGTTGTGTTTGCTTGAATTACTATTACAATTGTTGTTATGATACTATACATGAAGTCCTCCACCCCCGGACGTTTCCGCCATCCTTGGTTTGGGGGTGTGACAGATTGGTATCAGAGCACAGTTTATAGTGAATTAAGTGTATCAAACCACATAAGATATACAAACTATAAACACAATTGGGACTAATAGTCTCTGATTTGTGCATTTTCCAAATAAATATATCTTTAGAAAATAAATGTTCTTCTTAATTAAAGTATACCTACCAACATTCATACAAAGACGAGGGTCATAAGTACAGAACAAAAATATTACGAATGTTGGACAGCACAGGTGGGCTTAGAGACATATAGTCAAGTCGGGGAAGATGTAGCCTGATCAACTACATTATCTGGGGTTTGACTAGCGTGTGCCTAAGTACGTTTGTGAAGTTTCAACAAATCAAAAAAAAAAAAAAAAAAAAAATCAATAGACAAACACAATGAAACTAAAAAGGGTATCAATCTATCAAGAGAAAAACACATACAATGTAGATTTAAAATCCACTAATTATAACAAAATGGCTAAAAGAAAAGGTAAGGACTAAGGATTTTTAAGTCCTCTCTTCTTATAAATAGCTTTGAAGCAAGCTTGCCTAAGTCTCTTTGTTCTTTCTGTCAATTCCATACCGGGCAATTTCTCCATCATCTTCTTGTGCCCTGCTAACGTCTCTACCTCCTCCTTTAATCCCAACTCCTAGTTTATTTTAGGTAGATGCAATACAATTTTCGTGTGAGTTCATGAAATTTACAATGAGTTAAGTTTATGTAAATATAAATCAAAAATCGTAGTAAAACAATTGATTCGATGTGGCATATGCCTAAGGCCTATGTTTATGTTATAAAGAAACTAATAATTAAAATTTTAGAAAATACCAAAACTACTTTGGTTACCAAGTGCATGCATACATGCATGAGTAATGAATAGAAGGTTATTAGAGTAGTTTACCTTGGCATTTTGAATGAGGGATTCAAGGCTCTTAAGTTTCCTATGAGGCCATCTGTTTATGTTTAGCTCCCTGCATCTTTTCTTCAACAATGTTGCCCCTATCCCTAGTTCCTTTGCTGCCATGATTATCGGCATCTCAAAGTACTTCGCTATCTCTTCAAACTCCAATGGTCTCAATCTATTTGCCACCTTACGGCCACCGTGATCAGTGGTGGCAGCACTAGAACTACCAGTAGCATCACCACCGGGTTTGTAGTCTTCCCTGAAACTAACCGATGGTGAATTACCATCCTCCCAACAATCCCATAAGCTTATGTCTTCAAGGGGATCCAAATCGTGAAACTCATTTCTAGAAATGATGTTTTGATCTTGGTTAAGTGCGGTGGAAACGTTCTGATCAAGCACTTCTGGCAATTTTTCCGACAACTCGTAATTAGGATGGTCGAGAATGTCACCACTGTCAAAAAATAAAAAAAAATAAAAAAAAAAAACTCAAGATAATCAAATCCAACACGATGAAATACTCATTTTGATCACTACAAATCCAAACCATGTTTTGATCAATATAGACAAAATCACTTTTATGTGCGAAAGATAGGGTAATGAGTGACATGTATATTTACCTGAAAAGATCTTGATGATCAAAGCACAGAAACCCATCGAAGTCGTATAGGGGGTTTTGATGATCTGCAGGTGGATCCATTTGTGAGGAAGAAATTAAAAGTTGCAGTAAGAATGTGAGGATTTATATAAGTGAAGTGGGAGAATTAATTTATAAGAAATAAAGATGAAGTAAATATAATATTCGTTGAGCCGTAACCCTTTTCTTCCATTCACACACGTATCAGTATATACTGCTACAATCTTGACTTGGGTGCCGCAGGCATTTAATGCTTCACATGTCTACCCTGCAAATCCTTGACTTTTAAGCGACGTATCAGTTCCCATATACCTCAGAGTAAATTCTTTTCACTGCATACTACAAGTCTTCAATCATGCAAAAGAAAACATGACTTGTTGTAGCTAAACTACTTACGTTCGTTATAATTATTTGACTCGTATAGACTTGGTTGCTATAAGCTGCTTTGTATGTGTATGCTAGTGTCAATTCATGAGGTCTTATCACATTTAAGTCCCTGGAATCAGTTCACACTAATCATTAACTCATTTGAGTATAAGGTCATCATGGATAACGCTAGCCAGAAGTAGACAACTCCTCACTTGCACGATTCGCTTGAGTGCATTTTACCATTTTATACACTATGTTTTTGATACACATAGTAGTCACTAGGGCACAATTCGGTCATTAGGCGGGGGTTATGAACTCATGAATGGGGACTTGGTACATCTACGAGTCTTACATCACGTTTTGTCAACAAATCGTGTATACTCAATTTAACAACAACTCTGGTATCTCATTCTAGCAACTAAAAGTGTATCTCCTTTTAGTAACAAATTTGTTATCCCGTTTTCGCAACAAGCTTTGAGTACCCTGAGAATATGAAATTTGCATCTCATTTGGGGCAACATACTTCATCTCTCATGATAACAACAAGTCATGGTAATAGAATAAACTTGACATCATTAGTAGTTACGTCTCATATAACCTCTTGTAAACATCATACTTTGACATTACTACCAATATTTATGTCAATTTCTTTTGTGTTTCAGAATTTTAAATTTATGTTTGAGTGAGAATTAGGTTTAGTGAGTTGCATATTCATTAAGGAAGACCTCAACCGTATAAGGACAATCTAGATTTATCATACCTATATAACATCTGGAAGAGAAACATGTTTTGTATTCAGTTCCCTTCTCGGTTATAATTCTAACAATGTCATACTTTAGCATTTTAAATGTACGAAGAAATGATTGAACCTTTAATTCCCATATCAGCAAGGTAGAATAAATCAATCATTCTCGTCGCTATCAACCAACTTCATACCGCTAAATATGAAAACCTAACAATATTGTAAACCGTAAACAAGTCCATATATATTTTCATCCATACCAAAACTTATCTTGTAGTCGATTATCCCTAATCAAAACATCGTATGTTCCCCACGACGGTATACATCATTAACATCCTAAGTGGTTAAGACGGTTGATGATTAATATAGTTTGAAAATAATGAGCTAACCCAATGGGCCAAAGTTTCACAAAACTAGTCTAAACATACGTATCTAATATCGTAATATAATAAAACTGGTACCGAAAACCCACAACTTTTCTCTTAAGGTACTCCTTTCTTAAATTTCGGGACGAAATTCCCTTCAACAAGGGGATAATGTAAAAACCGGTACAATTCGGTCTTAGTTCGACGATCAAACCCCCGTGGGCCGTGATGCAATAGAGACCAATGGCACGTAGAATGGGGTCTCTTAAGTATAGGTAATTGTATTTTTAATTTAACCAGCCGAGGTTTAACAAACTAATAAATTTTACATGGTTAATATATATAAGTTCAAATTTATATATATATATATATATATATATATATATATATATATATATAAATGTGTGTGTGTTAATTACCGTTACAATTATCTAAATACATGTAGGATATGTAACGGATATATATTCAAAATAAATATACACTTAAAATTTGCGTATTGTGTAAAATCCTAAAGACCAAATACCTTATATACATACATACCCCAATACATCTATTAATATATCCACTTCAAATAAATGAATATACAAATACAACTAGACCAATGAATGAATCAATTGACAGCCAATTGACAGTAATAAAGAAACCAATTGACACAGTAGGGAATGGCTTTATTCCTTCCCTTTTTCTTCCTTGTTTCTTGCAATCTATCAAAGAATCCCAAACATTTTTCCCTACATTGATTTCCATTCAAACAATCATCCATTCTTCAATTTTCACAATACAAATAAACAGAATCAAAACAATCCTACTCATCAGTTTCTATCAAAAACAACCAAAAGAGAAAACCTGTATCCAAGCCAAGATCGATCTTTGTTCTTGATCTCGTGTTTATCTGCAACAAGAACCACATTTTCCAGTTCATTCTTCCTTCTCTTTTCACCATTGTTCTTCCCTCTCATTTCTGTCAAACGAAACAACCAAACGTCCCAGTTAATCCATCGATTCCAGCCAAACACACACCTTATTCCAACCAAACCAAAACAGAAAGAAGATAGAAACAAGGAATTACCTGAGCATATAACCCCATCTACCCACCTGTTGAACGTCGACCAACAGCCTCACCCCGATGCTTCCATTTCTTTTTCCTTATCAAACCAGCCAAACACCCCTACAACCCCTTTCCTGTGAACAGACAAACAAAATCCCAAAAAGAAACTTTTACCCGTTATTGATCGGAACTGCCACCGTTGCCCTAACGATTTCCGACCAGCCATCGTCACCTCTCGCACATCTCCCCTTCTTCGGTCGAGCAAAATCCACCAAAGCCCCCACCTGCTGCCCTATTTCCACCATGGACTTCCAGAAAGCCCCTCGCATCCCTCTTGATCCTCACTTTCCTTCGCCGATTTCACAGCAGGTCCAAACCACCCCTGCCGTCGCTGACTGCTTTGCCCCATCGGACCCTTCCCTCTTTCGCATCTCAAAGCCAGACGAGGACGAAAGCAGCCTCGCTGCTTCTCGCCATCTTCTTTCTTCGCCTCGTCAAACCCCGGAGATGAACCTTCTCGCGGTCGATCGACGAAATCGCGCCTGCGAGCCTTCTTGTTCTCCCCTCTCGCTGTGTTCATCCATTGCTTAAGTTCCCGTTCATTGGTGTTCTTCGAGTCGGCTGTAAAGAGAACACGATTTCCCTTTCGATCTTATTACGCGATCAAACTGATTGGGACGGGTTGAAAAGACCCTAAAATTCTAGATATCGGATCCGTAGCGGGTAAAGGGTTACAACCCGAAAAGAAAACGGGTACCGGGTTTGACCCGGTCAACAGTCAAACGGAAACCAAACCCATTATTTAAACTATCAAAACTTAACCCTTTTTACAAATACTTTGCAAATTCAGTCCAAACCCCAAATCTTTGATTCCAATTGTCAATATTAACCCCTCCTTTGAAATTATGTTTACCCAATCAGTCCCACTTTGGATAAAATAATTTACAAACAATCCTTATACTGTAAACCTATTTCAAAACGGTCCTGGTAATACTTCAAGGTTCAAGAATTATGAATTTGCGGTTCACTCGGAATGTTTATTTTCGTTTCTCAAAGGAATGCAAATACCGTACCAATGGAACTCACGCTTCAAGGGTGAGTTCATACCCCTACATTTACATGTTTTTCTTAAGTTTTAAGGGGGGGAATACAAGTAAAATCATCAAGAACACAATTAAACTTTTTCTAACAGATTACATCAGAAAAGATGGACGTTAATCACGGACTGTTTTGGGCAACTTAAATATTTTAGTTTTCAAAACTGTTCCAGGTGCAAGTAGTTCAAACTCTTAGCTTTAAAATGACTACTTGCACATCTCCATATGATTTTTCTACAATTTATGGTGATTTTTACAAAACTGCCTGTCATTTCAGAGGCAAACCCGGACCAGTCTGTGATTATGAACATTTTCACCTCTGTTAGAGATCACTAAAAATCATGATAAAATTTACGAACAAACTAGACTCATATTCCAAACTCTCAGAATTTGCGGATTTGGATTTAGAGCTTTGATGATTTTTCTATAAATTTTCTAAGAACAGTAACAGAAACTGTATTCAATGAAAAGTTGCTGTCAATATCATTTCACCTTGTAACATGTTGAGCAAGGTGTATATATTTATGTGATTATATGTTATCGCAATATATGACATTTTATCTTAATATGTAGACACACATCAGTTTACAAATGGGTTTGGTCATATAAAATATAAAGAATAACAAGTGATTATAATCAAAGTACAATCGATACATTCAAACATTTAATAAACTATTTTGAATATAGTTTGCATACATTACCACGTACTACCCTTGGTTGATAAACTATAATAGGTATAGTTTATGATACATTACATAACACATACATTTAAAAAGGGTACATTTATACAAAGGATATTTTCATTAAGCAAGGTACGGCCATACGGTACCAAGTTTTCATAACACGTAATTCCGTTAATGACTTTGTGAGACATTTACTTCAAATTACCATTAAGTCCTGTATTGTAACCAGAGTCTCCTTGAGGGAGAGTGTGATACTTGTGTATAGATCTATATTGGGTTTGACAAACCCACACCTAAGCTGCATGCAACAGCTAGACCGGCAGGTCTGGGGTGACAAATGTCATAACATTTCCGACGCCTGAAGAACGTCGTTTCAGGCCAACTAGGTCATAGCATGGTTATAATAACTCACATAAAGTATTAATAAACATTGGAATTTACGGGAACTTCATTAAAATTTAACGAGTTTATGTCGATTTAAACTTGCATTGTTTTACTATAAATATGACAAATTACTTGTACATTTCGGTCTTTGGGTGTTAAGACTACATTTACACATTAAGGAAAATATTGGATTTTTCTAACACAAATACTACTTTTACAAACGAAAGGCTTTTAATAATACCAAACAAAAGCTTATGAACTCACCAACCTTTGTGTTGACACTTTTTCAAACAACTTGTATTCTCAGGAAATCATTAAACAGGTAATCAAGTGCTTTTGAGGATGGGACGCTAAGGCGTCTACTATTTCATATTTTATCAACATATTGTAATTGATTCGTAAACATGTAATTCATACAATGATGTAACTTTTTCAATTATATATATGTTGGTTGTGTTTGCTTGAATTACTATTACAATTGTTGTTATGATACTATACATGAAGTCCTCCACCCCCGGACGTTTCCGCCATCCTTGGTTTGGGGGTGTGACAGATTGGTATCAGAGCACAGTTTATAGTGAATTAAGTGTATCAAACCACATAAGATATACAAACTATAAACACAATTGGGACTAATAGTCTCTGATTTGTGCATTTTCCAAATAAATATATCTTTAGAAAATAAATGTTCTTCTTAATTAAAGTATACCTACCAACATTCATACAAAGACGAGGGTCATAAGT
The DNA here is from genome assembly GCF_052849685.1 of Lactuca virosa. Classification (NCBI taxonomy): domain Eukaryota; kingdom Viridiplantae; phylum Streptophyta; class Magnoliopsida; order Asterales; family Asteraceae; genus Lactuca; species Lactuca virosa. The sequence goes on along the minus strand of NC_136430.1, from coordinate 375,883,579 downwards.
ACAGAACAAAAATATTACGAATGTTGGACAGCACAGGTGGGCTTAGAGACATATAGTCAAGTCGGGGAAGATGTAGCCTGATCAACTACATTATCTGGGGTTTGACTAGCGTGTGCCTAAGTACGTTTGTGAAGTTTCAACAAATCAAAAAAAAAAAAAAAAAAAAAATCAATAGACAAACACAATGAAACTAAAAAGGGTATCAATCTATCAAGAGAAAAACACATACAATGTAGATTTAAAATCCACTAATTATAACAAAATGGCTAAAAGAAAAGGTAAGGACTAAGGATTTTTAAGTCCTCTCTTCTTATAAATAGCTTTGAAGCAAGCTTGCCTAAGTCTCTTTGTTCTTTCTGTCAATTCCATACCGGGCAATTTCTCCATCATCTTCTTGTGCCCTGCTAACGTCTCTACCTCCTCCTTTAATCCCAACTCCTAGTTTATTTTAGGTAGATGCAATACAATTTTCGTGTGAGTTCATGAAATTTACAATGAGTTAAGTTTATGTAAATATAAATCAAAAATCGTAGTAAAACAATTGATTCGATGTGGCATATGCCTAAGGCCTATGTTTATGTTATAAAGAAACTAATAATTAAAATTTTAGAAAATACCAAAACTACTTTGGTTACCAAGTGCATGCATACATGCATGAGTAATGAATAGAAGGTTATTAGAGTAGTTTACCTTGGCATTTTGAATGAGGGATTCAAGGCTCTTAAGTTTCCTATGAGGCCATCTGTTTATGTTTAGCTCCCTGCATCTTTTCTTCAACAATGTTGCCCCTATCCCTAGTTCCTTTGCTGCCATGATTATCGGCATCTCAAAGTACTTCGCTATCTCTTCAAACTCCAATGGTCTCAATCTATTTGCCACCTTACGGCCACCGTGATCAGTGGTGGCAGCACTAGAACTACCAGTAGCATCACCACCGGGTTTGTAGTCTTCCCTGAAACTAACCGATGGTGAATTACCATCCTCCCAACAATCCCATAAGCTTATGTCTTCAAGGGGATCCAAATCGTGAAACTCATTTCTAGAAATGATGTTTTGATCTTGGTTAAGTGCGGTGGAAACGTTCTGATCAAGCACTTCTGGCAATTTTTCCGACAACTCGTAATTAGGATGGTCGAGAATGTCACCACTGTCAAAAAATAAAAAAAAAAAAAAAAAAAAAACTCAAGATAATCAAATCCAACACGATGAAATACTCATTTTGATCACTACAAATCCAAACCATGTTTTGATCAATATAGACAAAATCACTTTTATGTGCGAAAGATAGGGTAATGAGTGACATGTATATTTACCTGAAAAGATCTTGATGATCAAAGCACAGAAACCCATCGAAGTCGTATAGGGGGTTTTGATGATCTGCAGGTGGATCCATTTGTGAGGAAGAAATTAAAAGTTGCAGTAAGAATGTGAGGATTTATATAAGTGAAGTGGGAGAATTAATTTATAAGAAATAAAGATGAAGTAAATATAATATTCGTTGAGCCGTAACCCTTTTCTTCCATTCACACACGTATCAGTATATACTGCTACAATCTTGACTTGGGTGCCGCAGGCATTTAATGCTTCACATGTCTACCCTGCAAATCCTTGACTTTTAAGCGACGTATCAGTTCCCATATACCTCAGAGTAAATTCTTTTCACTGCATACTACAAGTCTTCAATCATGCAAAAGAAAACATGACTTGTTGTAGCTAAACTACTTACGTTCGTTATAATTATTTGACTCGTATAGACTTGGTTGCTATAAGCTGCTTTGTATGTGTATGCTAGTGTCAATTCATGAGGTCTTATCACATTTAAGTCCCTGGAATCAGTTCACACTAATCATTAACTCATTTGAGTATAAGGTCATCATGGATAACGCTAGCCAGAAGTAGACAACTCCTCACTTGCACGATTCGCTTGAGTGCATTTTACCATTTTATACACTATGTTTTTGATACACATAGTAGTCACTAGGGCACAATTCGGTCATTAGGCGGGGGTTATGAACTCATGAATGGGGACTTGGTACATCTACGAGTCTTACATCACGTTTTGTCAACAAATCGTGTATACTCAATTTAACAACAACTCTGGTATCTCATTCTAGCAACTAAAAGTGTATCTCCTTTTAGTAACAAATTTGTTATCCCGTTTTCGCAACAAGCTTTGAGTACCCTGAGAATATGAAATTTGCATCTCATTTGGGGCAACATACTTCATCTCTCATGATAACAACAAGTCATGGTAATAGAATAAACTTGACATCATTAGTAGTTACGTCTCATATAACCTCTTGTAAACATCATACTTTGACATTACTACCAATATTTATGTCAATTTCTTTTGTGTTTCAGAATTTTAAATTTATGTTTGAGTGAGAATTAGGTTTAGTGAGTTGCATATTCATTAAGGAAGACCTCAACCGTATAAGGACAATCTAGATTTATCATACCTATATAACATCTGGAAGAGAAACATGTTTTGTATTCAGTTCCCTTCTCGGTTATAATTCTAACAATGTCATACTTTAGCATTTTAAATGTACGAAGAAATGATTGAACCTTTAATTCCCATATCAGCAAGGTAGAATAAATCAATCATTCTCGTCGCTATCAACCAACTTCATACCGCTAAATATGAAAACCTAACAATATTGTAAACCGTAAACAAGTCCATATATATTTTCATCCATACCAAAACTTATCTTGTAGTCGATTATCCCTAATCAAAACATCGTATGTTCCCCACGACGGTATACATCATTAACATCCTAAGTGGTTAAGACGGTTGATGATTAATATAGTTTGAAAATAATGAGCTAACCCAATGGGCCAAAGTTTCACAAAACTAGTCTAAACATACGTATCTAATATCGTAATATAATAAAACTGGTACCGAAAACCCACAACTTTTCTCTTAAGGTACTCCTTTCTTAAATTTCGGGACGAAATTCCCTTCAACAAGGGGATAATGTAAAAACCGGTACAATTCGGTCTTAGTTCGACGATCAAACCCCCGTGGGCCGTGATGCAATAGAGACCAATGGCACGTAGAATGGGGTCTCTTAAGTATAGGTAATTGTATTTTTAATTTAACCAGCCGAGGTTTAACAAACTAATAAATTTTACATGGTTAATATATATAAGTTCAAATTTATATATATATATATATATATATATATATATATATATATATATATATAAATGTGTGTGTGTTAATTACCGTTACAATTATCTAAATACATGTAGGATATGTAACGGATATATATTCAAAATAAATATACACTTAAAATTTGCGTATTGTGTAAAATCCTAAAGACCAAATACCTTATATACATACATACCCCAATACATCTATTAATATATCCACTTCAAATAAATGAATATACAAATACAACTAGACCAATGAATGAATCAATTGACAGCCAATTGACAGTAATAAAGAAACCAATTGACACAGTAGGGAATGGCTTTATTCCTTCCCTTTTTCTTCCTTGTTTCTTGCAATCTATCAAAGAATCCCAAACATTTTTCCCTACATTGATTTCCATTCAAACAATCATCCATTCTTCAATTTTCACAATACAAATAAACAGAATCAAAACAATCCTACTCATCAGTTTCTATCAAAAACAACCAAAAGAGAAAACCTGTATCCAAGCCAAGATCGATCTTTGTTCTTGATCTCGTGTTTATCTGCAACAAGAACCACATTTTCCAGTTCATTCTTCCTTCTCTTTTCACCATTGTTCTTCCCTCTCATTTCTGTCAAACGAAACAACCAAACGTCCCAGTTAATCCATCGATTCCAGCCAAACACACACCTTATTCCAACCAAACCAAAACAGAAAGAAGATAGAAACAAGGAATTACCTGAGCATATAACCCCATCTACCCACCTGTTGAACGTCGACCAACAGCCTCACCCCGATGCTTCCATTTCTTTTTCCTTATCAAACCAGCCAAACACCCCTACAACCCCTTTCCTGTGAACAGACAAACAAAATCCCAAAAAGAAACTTTTACCCGTTATTGATCGGAACTGCCACCGTTGCCCTAACGATTTCCGACCAGCCATCGTCACCTCTCGCACATCTCCCCTTCTTCGGTCGAGCAAAATCCACCAAAGCCCCCACCTGCTGCCCTATTTCCACCATGGACTTCCAGAAAGCCCCTCGCATCCCTCTTGATCCTCACTTTCCTTCGCCGATTTCACAGCAGGTCCAAACCACCCCTGCCGTCGCTGACTGCTTTGCCCCATCGGACCCTTCCCTCTTTCGCATCTCAAAGCCAGACGAGGACGAAAGCAGCCTCGCTGCTTCTCGCCATCTTCTTTCTTCGCCTCGTCAAACCCCGGAGATGAACCTTCTCGCGGTCGATCGACGAAATCGCGCCTGCGAGCCTTCTTGTTCTCCCCTCTCGCTGTGTTCATCCATTGCTTAAGTTCCCGTTCATTGGTGTTCTTCGAGTCGGCTGTAAAGAGAACACGATTTCCCTTTCGATCTTATTACGCGATCAAACTGATTGGGACGGGTTGAAAAGACCCTAAAATTCTAGATATCGGATCCGTAGCGGGTAAAGGGTTACAACCCGAAAAGAAAACGGGTACCGGGTTTGACCCGGTCAACAGTCAAACGGAAACCAAACCCATTATTTAAACTATCAAAACTTAACCCTTTTTACAAATACTTTGCAAATTCAGTCCAAACCCCAAATCTTTGATTCCAATTGTCAATATTAACCCCTCCTTTGAAATTATGTTTACCCAATCAGTCCCACTTTGGATAAAATAATTTACAAACAATCCTTATACTGTAAACCTATTTCAAAACGGTCCTGGTAATACTTCAAGGTTCAAGAATTATGAATTTGCGGTTCACTCGGAATGTTTATTTTCGTTTCTCAAAGGAATGCAAATACCGTACCAATGGAACTCACGCTTCAAGGGTGAGTTCATACCCCTACATTTACATGTTTTTCTTAAGTTTTAAGGGGGGGAATACAAGTAAAATCATCAAGAACACAATTAAACTTTTTCTAACAGATTACATCAGAAAAGATGGACGTTAATCACGGACTGTTTTGGGCAACTTAAATATTTTAGTTTTCAAAACTGTTCCAGGTGCAAGTAGTTCAAACTCTTAGCTTTAAAATGACTACTTGCACATCTCCATATGATTTTTCTACAATTTATGGTGATTTTTACAAAACTGCCTGTCATTTCAGAGGCAAACCCGGACCAGTCTGTGATTATGAACATTTTCACCTCTGTTAGAGATCACTAAAAATCATGATAAAATTTACGAACAAACTAGACTCATATTCCAAACTCTCAGAATTTGCGGATTTGGATTTAGAGCTTTGATGATTTTTCTATAAATTTTCTAAGAACAGTAACAGAAACTGTATTCAATGAAAAGTTGCTGTCAATATCATTTCACCTTGTAACATGTTGAGCAAGGTGTATATATTTATGTGATTATATGTTATTGCAATATATGACATTTTATCTTAATATGTAGACACACATCAGTTTACAAATGGGTTTGGTCATATAAAATATAAAGAATAACAAGTGATTATAATCAAAGTACAATCGATACATTCAAACATTTAATAAACTATTTTGAATATAGTTTGCATACATTACCACGTACTACCCTTGGTTGATAAACTATAATAGGTATAGTTTATGATACATTACATAACACATACATTTAAAAAGGGTACATTTATACAAAGGATATTTTCATTAAGCAAGGTACGGCCATACGGTACCAAGTTTTCATAACACGTAATTCCGTTAATGACTTTGTGAGACATTTACTTCAAATTACCATTAAGTCCTGTATTGTAACCAGAGTCTCCTTGAGGGAGAGCGTGATACTTGTGTATAGATCTATATTGGGTTTGACAAACCCACACCTAAGCTGCATGCAACAGCTAGACCGGCAGGTATGGGGTGACAAATGTCATAACATTTCCGACGCCTGAAGAACGTCGTTTCAGGCCAACTAGGTCATAGCATGGTTATAATAACTCACATAAAGTATTAATAAACATTGGAATTTACGGGAACTTCATTAAAATTTAACGAGTTTATGTCGATTTAAACTTGCATTGTTTTACTATAAATATGACAAATTACTTGTACATTTCGGTCTTTGGGTGTTAAGACTACATTTACACATTAAGGAAAATATTGGATTTTTCTAACACAAATACTACTTTTACAAACGAAAGGCTTTTAATAATACCAAACAAAAGCTTATGAACTCACCAACCTTTGTGTTGACACTTTTTCAAACAACTTGTATTCTCAGGAAATCATTAAACAGGTAATCAAGTGCTTTTGAGGATGGGACGCTAAGGCGTCTACTATTTCATATTTTATCAACATATTGTAATTGATTCGTAAACATGTAATTCATACAATGATGTAACTTTTTCAATTATATATATGTTGGTTGTGTTTGCTTGAATTACTATTACAATTGTTGTTATGATACTATACATGAAGTCCTCCACCCCCGGACGTTTCCGCCATCCTTGGTTTGGGGGTGTGACATAAAGTTCCTTTTTCCACATATCGCATGCATACCCGAATACCCGATACACACCTTTCATGACGAATTTTAGTGAATACATATTGTGGGAAATAGTAATGCCATTTTTCACCAATTAATGGCATGCATATGCATCTTATGCTTGTACCTATTATAGGTAACCTTTATTCTTTTTTAATTTTATACAACTACTCCACTTTCTATTAATTTGTTTACAAAAGTATGAGAACTAAAAGATAGATTTATGTTCATCCTCATCATGTAACGTTGAAGCAATATTTTTCATATCAATCATAATAGCCGCAACACAATTTTTGACTTTTGAACACTACACCAAAACAGACCTTCACCCACAACCCTTTCTGTGGGTAATCAATGGGTAATGGTCTTTATGTATGGATTTTCCACGAAACCAGATTTGTGGGTAATGTTTTTCCACGGATTACCTTCAGAATTACCCACAGATTATCCACGAACATATTAACCCATAGACTTACCAAATACAGTTTACCCACAGAATTACCCACGGTTTGTCCACGGGCAAAGTTACCCACAACTTATCCATGACTAGATTACCCACGGAGTATCCACAAAAAGTTTTCCCACATCTTTTCCACGGCTCTGTCACCCACAGATTTTCCACGGATGTTTATCCACAAATTTTCCACAGAATTGTTTCCCACGGATTTTCTACATAACCCATAAAGTATTACCCACGAATTTTCCACAAATATTCTTTTTGGATGATTTCGTGGATTGTTTGTGGGTAACATAACAGATTTCAAAAATTATATATTTACAAATTACATAAAATACAAATTTTTGTAGCTAATTTGAGAAAATATAATACGCGAACAAAGTTTCAACCAAATCCATAAACTTAATCTAGAATGTTTCAAATGTCAAATCCACACAAGTTTCAATTAGCAAATTCATAAACTAAATCTATGGGAAGTTTCAAATACCAAGAACTACAAACATAACACTAATTGTTTGGCATGAATTTACTCCAAAGTTCTTCAATACGTTTTTCCATAGTTTCTTGACGTGCTTTGGATTCCTCACGTTCTTTTCGAAATTGTTCCAACTCTTGTTGATGGCGGGCTTCAGATTCATCGAGTCGGTTTTGCAAATCCCGTATCTAAAAAAATGGTAAAGCAAACAATATTAGCTAATGTATTTACTCGTTTTACCAAAAAAATGTTAAATAAAACAATACTATTAGGGAAAAAATTATCCGCACATTTATTTTTTATCCATAATAACAACATACTCTATTTTTATTATCAATAATAGCAACATAGTTTACTATTTTTACCAAATATAGGAAACATATTTACATTTATTATCCATAATGGCAATATATTTACATTTTCTATCAATAATAGCAGCCTACTTATATCTAGCAACATACTTTTCTCATAATACATCACCAAGTTAATTTAACAAAGCTAAACATATTAATTTCAACCACTTTAATAATTTCACAAATCCTAAACATACCACTTTAACAATTTAAACAACCAAAACATATATATAAACAATATAATAACAAAGAAAAATGTACCAATTTAATAACTTAATAAACCCTAAACATAGGAATTTAAAATTTTAACTAACCAAAACATATCACCCTAATAGCACCATACTTACATTTTCTAACCATGATAGCAATATAATTTTTTTTATCCATAGTAGCAATGTGGTTTCCTCTTTTTACCTAATACATGAAATATATATATATATATATATATATATATATATATATATATATATATATATATATATATATATAGTTAGGTTCAAGTATTCTAATTAATTATTGTGTGGATGTAGGAATTAATATGAATCAATCAATTCAAAACCTAAATAAGGTAAATTTTAATGTTATCTATTAATTAATTTTAGTAATTAAATAAATATTTATATTATTCCTTTAATTTAGGCAAGATAGTTTAAGAATTAATTAAATAAGTTAAATTTTTAATGTTATCTATTAATTAATTTTAGTAATCAAATCTATTTGTTCAATAATTGTATATTTAAGGATGTTATTTAGACTATTATTCTATAAGAATATGTATGAATCTTCATTTGCATTACAATGTGTCACACCTCGAAACCAGAAAGGCGGAAACGTTCCGGGGTGGAGGACGTCATGTATAGCATCACAACCAATGAATAACGGCAATCATAGCAACACAACCATTACAGTGAATACTTAAGTAAAAATGTTTACATCAATTCTGAAACTTGTTTGAATTACATCATATAACTTGTATGAATATAAACATTAAACTCTTATTGCTTCAACTCTTCAAAAACCCAACAGGTACCTGTCTACTGATTTCCTGAGAATACAAGCAGTTTGAAAATATCAGCATAACGCTGGTGAGTTCATAAGCAGTAGTTTTTAACAGAAATGTTTGTATAGCTTCAAGAAAATCCGATATTTTCTTTAGTGAAAACGTAGTGTTATAAGTCTTGTAATGAACCATGAATGTCTTGTATGTTTCCAAGAAAATCCGATATTTTCTTTAGTGAGTAAGTAGCGTTATCGATTCTGCATAAAACCATGAATGTTCGTTACTGAAAACAGTAGTGATATGCGAAAATACTACCTCATGTGACTAGCTAGAGCTAATCATGAAGTATAGGTATTTGTGTGTGAAACCAATGCATAATCGGTTCTGTTTGAAAACCCTGACTTCAGCCAGTATACGTAGTGTGTGTTAGTTCTATTTAATATAAATAAAACCGTTGAAGAGTGTCAGATTGTAAACTAAAGGTGATTTATACATAATGTGAGTCGTATAACCATGCTTGATATGACTAGAGACCTTTCCAACGTTCTTCAGGCGTCGAGTTAAATGACATTTGTACATCTTCAGGCGTGCCCGCCTAACTGTAGCTAGCAGTCCAGATGTGGGATTGTCAGTCCCGAATAGATCTATTCACAAATCTCATGCTCTCCCTCTAGGAGACTCTGGTTATACAGTGGTAGGATTTATCCCTGTACACCTAAGGGTACAGTAGTGAAGTAGCGCCTCACAGTATCGTACAATCTAGTTTACATGTAGTGTAGTAGCGTTCTACCGTAGTGAAAATCCGTATGTATACCGTATATAGTGATAATTTCAGTTATGAATACGATGATAAAGTAGTGATGTAAACTGTAAACGGTTTCTGTTTCAGCACATATGTTTAGTAGTGAAAGTTTCTATACTTGATATGTTTTAGAAAAATCCCAAACTATACCGATTATAGTTTGCATGTATAATGTAGTGAATAGCGTGTCCGAAAAAAAACTATGCAATTTTTAGTGAAAACGTCCCTTATGCTCAACACAGTACAAAAGGGATTTAAAGTATGAGTTTTGCATAAGTTTTATGTATATTCTTGAAAACATTTATGTTTAGCTTGTATTCCCCCCCTGAAAACATTAAAAATACGGAAAATGTAGGGGTATGAACTCACAGTTGTTGCATGAAATCGTTGACTGAAATGAAGATCCTCGAGTTGTTGCACGACATTTAACGAAATCCTATTATCAAATAATTACATATATGTATCTAAATTAGCGATTTCGTTAGATAACGTGTTAGAGAAACACTTATTTTTGGTTGAAGGATGTTACTGGGACTTGATCGAATCGAAGAAAATGAGTTTTCAGCCAAAAGCACCACCAAAAAGATGTTTACGGCCGTGATCTATAGTTTACGGTTGTAAACTAGTGTTTACGGTTTCTGAAGGCTCGGTGAGTTTACGGCCGTAAACTCAAGAACAGAGTTTACGGTCTTTGAAGGCTTGGACCGTAAACTCAAGAACAGAGTTTACGGTTTCTGAAGGCGGACCGTAAACTCAAGAACACTGGTGCTGGTTGCTGATTTCGAAGAGATGAGCATTTCCAGACGTTCCAAAGTGACTCCAAACGTGGTTTCTCGATGATTTCCGAAGTTTGAAGGCGTTTTGAGTGTTTACGGTTAAGGTTCTTAGAGAGAGAAAGAGAGAGTTTTTGGCCAGAAATGTTTTAATGAAGGTGGAGGCATCGTATTTATAGGGGTGTTGTGGGGGGTCCACTCTTCACTGACCATAAACAGGTTTACGGTCGTAAACGAGTTTACGGCCGTAAACACGTTTACGGTCGTAATCTCACTTAGACCAGAAATGTTTGATTTTTCGAGATAATCGGGTTTCCGTGCGATTTTTGGTTCCGACTCGCAAATAATTTAATTTAATTAAATATAACTAGATTATTTTCTAAACCAAAAAGTTTGACGGAAAAGTTAACGAATTTGAAATTTTATTAACGGAAATCACGAAACGGAAACGGGAAAAGTTTCGGGTTGTCACATCATCCCCCCGTTAGAGGGAATTTCGTCCCGAAATTCGAACCTAGAATACAAATCATGGATTAGGAAAGAGATGTGGATACTTCTGTTTCATCTGATCTTCGCGTTCCCAAGTGAATTCAGGTCCCCGCTTGGCATTCCAACGAACCTTTACTATCGGGATGCGACTTTGTTTCGTTCGTTTGATCTCTCTGTCCATGATTTCGACCGGTTCTTCCACGAAGTTGAGGTTCTCGTTAATTTCAATCTCGTCGAGAGGAATCACAAGTGTCTCATCGGACAGACACTTCTTTAGGTTCGATACGTGGAAAACAGGATGGATGTTGCTGAGCTCTCGGGGTAATTGAAGTTTGTATGCCACGGGACCGATCCTAGCAAGGATTTCGAACGGTCCAATGTACCTTGGGTTTAGCTTTCCACGCTTCCCAAAACGTATCATGCCTTTCCAGGGTGAGACCTTCAGAAGGACGCGGTCACCAACCTGGAACTCCAAGGGTTTTCGTCTCTTATCGGCGTAGCTCTTTTGTCTATCTCGTGAGGCTTTCAGTCGTTCTCGGATTTGCACAATCTTTTCAGTTGTCTCTCGGATAATTTCAGGACCAGTGAGAGTACTGTCGGGGACTTGACCCCTGGCTAGCTGCGTGTCACCCACCTCAGCCCAGCACAGAGGGGATCTGCACTTACGGCAATAGAGGGCTTCAAACGGCGCAGCCTTGATGCTGGTATGGTAGTTGTTGTTGTAGGAAAATTCAACCAAAGGAAGATGAGTGTCCCATGACGCGCCGAAGTCGATGACGCAGGCTCTCAACATATCTTCCAAGGTCTGAATTGTTCTCTCACTCTGTCCGTCAGTCTGCGGATGATAAGCCGTGCTCATATCCAACTTAGTTCCAAGAGCTTTCTGCAGCGAGTGCCAGAACCTTGATGTAAATCTGCTATCTCGATCGGAGATAATGGATACGGGGACACCATGAAGACGAATTATCTCTTGAAGGTAGATCCGTGTGAGTCTCTCCATCTTGAAGCTTTCTTTGATTGGCAGGAAGTGGGCGGACTTCGTCAACCGATCGACAATTACCCAGATGGCATCATGCCCACTCGGAGATCTGGGTAACTTGGTGATAAAATCCATGGTTATCCCTTCCCACTTCCACTCAGGTAATTCTGGCTGCAGAAGTAAACCTTAGGGCTTTTGATACTCTATTTTTACCTTGGCACAAGTCAGGCACTTGCCCACGAAAGTAGCAATTTCCGCTTTCATGTTTGGCCACCAATAGAGTTGTTTGAGGTCCAGGTACATCTTGTCCGAACCTGGGTGAACGGAGTATTTCGTCTTGTGAGCTTCGTTCATGACCACTTCTCTGTAACCACCATACTGTGGGGTCCAGATTCGGTTCATGAGATAATAGACTCCGTCTCCCTTGATCTCTAGATTCTTTTCCATTCCTCTCAAGGCTTCACCCGGCATGTTCTCTGGTTTTAAGGCTTCCAGCTGAGCCTCCTTGATTTTCGCGGATAGATGGGAATGGGTAGTCATTGTTAGTGCCTTCACCTTACGCCCTGAATACTCCTTTCGACTGAGGGCGTCTGCTACCATATTGGCCTTGCCGGGATGATAGCGAATTTCACACTCGTAGTCGCCGAGTAGCTCGACCCATCGTCGCTGTCTCATCTTTAACTCCTCCTGATCAAAGATGTGCTGCAAGCTCTTATGGTCGGTGAAGATGGTGCACTTTGTTCCGTAGAGATAATGTCTCCAGATCTTTAACACAAATACCACTGCTCCCAATTCTAAATCATGGGTTGTGTAATTGACTTCGTGTGTTTTCAACTGCCTCGAGGCATAGGCGATAACCTTTCCTCGTTGCATGAGCACACAACCTAGGCCCTGATTGGATGCATCACAGTAGACAACGAAGTCCTCCGTCCCTTCGGGCAGGGACAAGATAGGTGCACTGCACAGGGCCTGCTTCAATGTTTGAAATGCAGTGTCTTGCTTGGCTCCCCAACTGAAGGTTACACCTTTCTGTGTCAGGGTAGTTAAAGGCTTAACGATTTTGGAGAAGTTCTGGATGAACCTGCGATAGTAGCCCGCGAGACCCAAGAATTGCCGGATTTCTGTGGGTGTCTTTGGTGCAGACCAATTCTCAATCGCTTTGATCTTAGAAGGGTCCACGTGTATTCCTTACTTGCTAATCACGTGTCCTAGGAAATTTACCTTCCTGATCCAAAATTCGCACTTCGAGAATTTTGCGTATAGTTTTTCGGCCCTTAATGTTTCCAACACCTGCCTCAAGTGATGTTTATGATTATCCTCGCTCCGCGAATAGACAAGTATATCGTCGATGAACACAATTACGAACTTGTCTAAGAAAGGGCGGCACACCCGATTCATCAAATCCATGAATACTGCTGGTGCGTTGGTCAGACCAAAGGGCATTACTACAATCTCGTAGTGTCCATAGCGAGTCCGGAATGCTGTCTCCGGCACATCATTCTCGTGAAATCGCAATTGATGGTACCCTGATCTTAGATCTATCTTTGAAAAGTAACTGGCTCCCTGAAGTTGGTCGAAGAGGTCGTCGATTCTGGGTAGGGGATATCGGTTCTTGATGGTAAGCTTGTTCAGCTCTCGGTAGTCAATGCACATCCGAAAAGATCCATCTTTCTTTTTCATAAATAAGATCGGAGCTCCCCAGGGTGAGGAACTCGGCCTTATGAATCCTTTGCTGATCAGCTCATTGAGCTGGCTGGATAACTCTTTCATTTCTGCTGGTGCTAAACGATAAGGAGATTTGGCTATCGGAGTAGCTCCGGGGATCAAGTCGATACGAAACTCGACTTGGCGCTCGGGAGGGATTCCTAGAAGATCTTCGGGGAAAACGTCAGGAAAGTTGCAGACTTCGGGGATGCTCTCAAAGTCTTTAACTTTTTGCGTCTTATCAACAACATGAGCTAGGAACGCACGGCACTCCTTCCGCAGATACTTCTGGGCTTTGATGTACGAAATGATACGGAGGTTCGAGCTAGGCTTATCTCCGTAAATTATGAGAGCTTCACCAGAGGGAAGATTGAGATGGATAGCCTTCTCGAAGCAAAGAATATCAGCATGATTGGAGCTTAACCAGTCCATGCCGATAATGACGTCGAAACTCTTGATGGACACAGGCATAAGGTCGATGGGAAAAGAATAGTTGTCTAGGGTAAGAGTACAGCCTATGAATATGTCATTAGTGCTCTCCTTCTTTCCGTTAGCCATCTCGACGGTAAACGTTTCGTTTAGAGGTTGGGATTTACATATGATTAAATGTTTGAATGTATGACTAACAAAACTCCTCTCCGCACCAGAATCGAAGAGAATGCATGCATAAGAGTTGTCAAGGAGGAACGTACCCGTAACAATGGTAGGATCTGCAACTGCTTCCTCCTGTCCCATCACCAAAACTCTTCCTGTATTGCCCCCAGTTTCTGCCTTGGGGCAGTTTCTCCTGAAGTGCCCAGCCTCTCCACATCCATAACAAGTTTGACCAGCGCCCGCTCCCGGAGCCTGGTTGGCCGGTTGAGCCGGCGTCTTGCAGTATCGAACTGTGTGTCCTTTCTTTCCACAGTTGTTGCAAATCAACTCACGGCAGGGTCCGTGATGGTGAAAGTTACACTTGTTGCACAGGGGTAGTTTTCCATCATAACCACCGGTAGGAGATTGGGTGGTTGGAATAGCAGTGGAAGCAGCAGCAGGAGTAGTAACAGCATGAACTGCCACTATTTGTTGTTTCTTGGAGGGCTCCTGCGAAGACTGACCCTTTCGTTTGTTACCAAACTTCTTCTTCTTCCCACCGCTTTCCTTTTGTGGCTCGGAAACAGCTGCCACCTCATCAAGATCGATTCCATGATCGATCAGATTCTGTGCCAGATCCTTGGCGCTTTCAAAAGTAATCGGTCTAGCAGCCAAGACATTCCCCTTGGTTGGTTGTGTCAGTCCCCAGATGTACCTTTCGATTTTCTTGCTTTCTGGGGTGACCATTACCGGACAGAGGAGGGCCAGATCACAGAATCTAGCAGTGTAGGCAGCGATGTCGGAACCCTTCATCTTCAAGTTCCAGAGTTCGTGCTCCAACTTTTGCACTTCGCCCCTCGGGCAGTACTCTGCGAGCATGAGCTCCTTCAGTCTTTCCCAGCCCATGGCATTAGCCACTAGCAGAGTTATGGTTTTGACTCGACCATTCCACCAGGTCAAAGCTCTGTCGGTGAAGGTGCAGGTGGCAAACTTCACTTTGTTGGCTTCCGAACAGGTGCAAATTTCGAAGATGGATTCGATCTTCTCGAACCATCGAGTCAGAGCGATGACTCCCCCGTTTCCGTCGAAGGACTTGGGCTTTGCATTCATGAAGTCCTTGTAGGAACACTCCTTTTGTTGTCCCTGGGATTCGTCTTGCCTTTGAGGGTTGGTTCCACCTCCAGCCCCACCAGCATTCACTTGTGCCAATGCTGCAGTCACGGCGGCTGTAACTGCTGCCTGGAACATGACGGGGTCGAACTGAGGGGGTGGTGGTGGTGGCGGAGTGTCGTTGTTCCTTCTGATGGGTCTTGGTCGGGGAGGCATCTTGTTCTAGAAACAATCAGGAAGAAGAGGATGGTAAGTCCTCGAGATATATATAAAACAAAATATATCCCATCCTAAAAATAAAAGCATTCTACCAAGCGACAAGCACAGAGAGGTTACTAACACAAGTAAGTTATCGCTCAAGGAAAGAGAGGTAGCAACACTCAGAGTGAATCTGTATACTGAGTTTGGCTCTAGCGAAAATACTCCTATAGTATTTTATGTGAGATGATTTTGGTAAGTTTTAGACCTGCTGTAGCACCACAGTCACTCCCAAACATATGTTGGTCATGTCTCGACTGAATATAGTTGATCAGGCTATATTCACCCTAGACATGATTACATAACTGCCCAGGTTTAACCGCAACGTTCCAGCATCCAAACACTTTTGTTTTCTTCTACTAGCGACACGAATTTGTTATGTATGCATGCTCGTATACTTTTATAAAAATACTTTATATTTTGAAAGTATACTTTTAGTGTAAAGCACTTAGGCCCCTTAGTGTTTATAGTTATATACCACGTAAGGTTCGCTATACTAGTTTGCTATAAACAAGGGCTCTGATACCAATCTGTCACACCCCGAAACCAGAAAGGCGGAAACGTTCCGGGGTGGAGGACGTCATGTATAACATCACAACCAATGAATAACAACAATCATAGCAACACAACCATTACAGTGAATACTTAAGTAAAAATGTTTACATCAATTCTGAAACTTGTTTGAATTACATCATATAACTTGTATGAATATAAACATTAAACTCTTATTGCTTCAACTCTTCAAAAACCCAGCAGGTACCTGTCTACTGATTTCCTGAGAATACAAGCAGTTTGAAAATATCAGCATAACGCTGGTGAGTTCATAAGCAGTAGTTTTTAACAGAAATGTTTGTATAGCTTCAAGAAAATCCGATATTTTCTTTAGTGAAAACGTAGTGTTATAAGTCTTGTAATGAACCATGAATGTCTTGTATGTTTCCAAGAAAATCCGATATTTTCTTTAGTGAGTAAGTAGCGTTATCGATTCTGCATAAAACCATGAATGTTCGTTACTGAAAACAGTAGTGATATGCGAAAATACTACCTCATGTGACTAGCTAGAGCTAATCATGAAGTATAGGTATTTGTGTGTGAAACCAATGCATAATCGGTTCTGTTTGAAAACCCTGACTTCAGCCAATATACGTAGTGTGTGTTAGTTCTATTTAATATAAATAAAACCGTTGAAGAGTGTCAGATTGTAAACTAAAGGTGATTTATACATAATGTGAGTCGTATAACCATGCTTGATATGACTAGAGACCTTTCCAACGTTCTTCAGGCGTCGAGTTAAATGACATTTGTACATCTTCAGGCGTGCCCGCCTAACTGTAGCTAGCAGTCCAGATGTGGGATTGTCAGTCCCGAATAGATCTATTCACAAATCTCACGCTCTCCCTCCAGGAGACTCTGGTTGTACAGTGGTAGGATTTATCCCTGTACACCTAAGGGTACAGTAGTGAAGTAGCGCCTCACAGTATCGTACAATCTAGTTTACATGTAGTGTAGTAGCGTTCTACCGTAGTGAAAATCCGTATGTATACCGTATATAGTGATAATTTCAGTTATGAATACGATGATAAAGTAGTGATGTAAACTGTAAACGGTTTCTGTTTCAGCACATATGTTTAGTAGTGAAAGTTTCTATACTTGATATGTTTTAGAAAAATCCCAAACTATACCGATTATAGTTTGCATGTATAATGTAGTGAATAGCGTGTCTGAAAAAAAAACTATGCAATTTTTAGTGAAAACGTCCCTTATGCTCAACACAGTACAAAAGGGATTTAAAGTATGAGTTTTGCATAAGTTTTATGTATATTCTTGAAAGCATTTATGTTTAGCTTGTATTCCCCCCCTGAAAACATTAAAAATACGGAAAATGTAGGGGTATGAACTCACAATTGTTGCGTAAAATCGTTGACTGAAATGAAGATCCTCGAGTTGTTGCACGACACTTAACGAAATCCTATTATCAAATAATTACATATATGTATCTAAATTAGCGATTTCGTTAGATAACGTGTTAGAGAAACACTTATTTTCGGTTGAAGGATGTTACCGAGACTTGATCGAATCGAAGAAAATGAGTTTTCAGCCAAAAGCACCACCAAAAAGATGTTTACGGTCGTGATCTATAGTTTACGGTCGTAAACTAGTGTTTACGGTTTCTGAAGGCTCGGCGAGTTTACGGCCGTAAACTCAAGAACAGAGTTTACGGTCTTTGAAGGCTTAGACCATAAACTCAAGAACAGAGTTTACGGTTTCTGAAGGCGGACCGTAGACTCAAGAACACTGGTGCTGGTTGCTCATTTCGAAGAGATGAGCGTTTCCAGACGTTCCAAAGTGACTCCAAACGCGGTTTCTCGATGATTTCCGAAGTTTGAAGGCGTTTTGAGTGTTTACGGTTAAGGTTCTTAGAGAGAGAAAGAGAGAGTTTTTGGCCAGAAATGTTTTAATGAAGGTGGAGGCATCGTATTTATAGGGGTGTTGTGGGGGGTCCACTCTTCACTGACCGTAAACAGGTTTACGGTCGTAAACGAGTTTACGGCCGTAAACACGTTTACGGTCGTAATCTCATTTAGACTAGAAATGTTTGATTTTTCGAGATAACCGGGTTTCCGTGCGATTTTTGGTTCCGACTCGCAAATAATTTAATTTAATTAAATATAACTAGATTATTTTCTAAACCAAAAAGTTTGACGGAAAAGTTAACGAATTTGAAATTTTATTAACGAAAATCACGAAACGGAAACGAGAAAAGTTTCGGGTTGTCACACAATGTTTGAATATATAAGGATCATGTTATATTTCAACTGAAGGTTCAAAAATGTTGTTTTTCTACAAGAAGTTACTTCAATCAAAATATATACTCTATCAGAATATATTCTGGCATTTTCATAGAATATCGTTCTAACAGAATTGCATTCTAAAAGAATAAAATCGAGTAATATTAAAAATTATGTTAGAATTAAAAATGAATTAATTAAAAAAAATCAGAATTCAAAATTAAAAGAATCAACATCCCTTAAAATCCGAAAGTTTCATTAATTAAACATGTGTTTCTGAATTTAAACATGTGTCTCCAAATTTAAAGATAGGTAAATCATTACTTAAAATAACTAAAACCATTAGTCTACATTCGTCCTTACATCCACACAATAATTAATTAGAATACAATAACCTAAGCCTATATATATATATATATATATATATATATATATATATATATATATATATATATATATATATATATATATATACTTGCATTTTCTAACCATAATAGCAATACCTCTTGTTGAGATCGAGCATAGTCCATGGAGAACATGTCACAATTTGGGGTCCCATTCACCGCGAAACTTGGATCCGAGTTTCCTACCCCAAAGACCCAACCTTTCTTTCTCTCTCCTGCACACTGCTCCCACAATCCAACATCACCAAGTGGATGCAAAGTGAGGTCATCACCATATTTATCCTTCATTGCGTTGTGGTACGTTTCCTACAATTTAAAAAAATAACACGAACGTTATTGTAATAAAGACTGAGAAATCTAATATGTATATCAAATAGAAAATATAAATTAGAGAAAGATAACATACATATATTTTTTTAGCCTTAGGGGTAGCAAACTCTAGATTTTGGCTTCCACTTGACTCCTCTCTAGAAACCGACCTCAACTTTGAACTTGCTTTGAGATGTGTCATGCAATAAACTTTACCCCATGTGGGGTGTTTCCCGTTGTTCTCCTTCGCCTGCAAAAATACACATTGTAATTTTTCTATACTATTATATAAAACATGTAGATCATTTCATGAAAGTTCGCATCCAAAAACGAGAAAATTAAGCAGATTTAAACAAATATTGTGAAGTTGCATACATTCGTTTTGTATGTGGCCGTTTTGCCGTGAATGCCATATATAGTGAAAACATGTTCAAAAAATGAGAAAACATTTATTCGTACGGATAGTTAATTAGAGAGAGGGAGAGAGAGAGAGAGAGAGAGAGATGTTGTTTTTCGTATTATGATGTGATGTGTGAGTTAGAAAGGTTTTACTCATTTATAAAAGTACACATCCACACTTCGTGAAATAGCACACGACATTGTCATTGATTCCTGAAATGAATATATGAAGATGTCTGAGAAAACTTCATTGAAATGAATTTATAAATTTTGTAAAGGTATCACTAAGCTTTACGTCAAACAATCTATCTATCAATCTATATCTATCTATATCTATATCTATATCTATATCTATATCTATATCTATATCATCATACATACTTATAAAGCTAGCATTTTTTCTTGAATCTCATGCATTTGAAACCCCCATAAAAATTTGCCAACACCTCATGCATTTGAAACCCCCACACCCTTTCACCTTCAAAGTAATTAATCACACATAATCCCATTCCAAGAAAATCACACACTTTATAAGTTCAACACCTCATGCATTTGAAACCCCCACACCCTTTCACCTTCATTATATATGTAGTTATATTAGTACATTTTTCTTACAAAAAGTCGTCATTTGGTTGAAGATATTATGATTCAAAAGTTTTCATATAGTTGAAGCATTCACGATCTAAATATGATGATTTGAAGAAATGGGTTATGTCTCATCGATGGTAATTGTAATATGATTTTTTCTTTCAACCAAAACAAATGAAGCTTTTCTATTCTTTCTTTATATTCAATTTCTCATTTGATCTTTATATGTGATTTGTATGTATTACTCAATCTTGAATGTGACTCTCCAAACGTCAATGTTTTGCTTGGAATATCTTTCTCATTCTTCTTTTTCAAGAAAAACATTTTGATTGCAGGTTAGTGAAGAATTGTCATCAAGTTTCTATGGTTGAATGGTGTTAAATAAAGAAAGAAGATTCAGAAAACGGATATAGGTTTTTTTTGTTTGAGCAAAGTAGACGAATGTTAGTTTTTTCTTTTGATTTAAACGTATATTTATGTAACATTTTTATTTATATATTCAACCACCCAATGTTCTTATTTATTTGATTGTAGTTTTTCTATTTTGATTATGTTTATTTTCTATTATTTTTTTTGTTGGGTTGTCCTACACAACATATTTACAAGAAAATATTTAAAAGATAACATAATTTTTAACATTTGATATGTAATTATGATGACTTATCATGATATGTTCTTCATATGAAAGTAATTTATCCATATTATTACGACAATAATTACATATGATATTTACGAAAATATATATTATATGTGATTTGTTTAACATATATATGCGCCTATGTATGTTATAAATTTATAATTAAATATCTTTATGTTTAATAATTGAAGGGATTAAAATGATGCATCAAAACCAATTATTTAGACGAATATAATAATAATAATAATAATAATAATAATAATAATAATAAATACACATTTCCAAGTACCGTATTCATTTGAAACTCACAGTACAACTCAAGAGTTTTCTAATTTATGTATATTTATTAGTTACAACTCAAGAGTTTTTAACTTATGATTATTAATTAGTAATCACTAATAACTTTTTATTTTCCTTTCTTTTATAAGGTTGTAAAGTTTTGCTCATTAAAAACATTAATGTATTTGAAGAGATTTGTGATTTAAATATGAAAAGTTAATATAAATGTTATAATAAATGTTTTAGTATTTTTATGTTATTAAAAGTTGTAGTGTTTATTTTTCATATTTTTTATTATTCGTTGTATATATATCCTTTTTAGTACAGATGTTATAATAGATGTTTTTGTATTTTTATGTTACTAAAAGTTGTAGTTCATATTTTTATTCATACATTTTGTTATCCGTTATATATAGATTATCAGACGTTTGATATATAATTTACACAATTTTAAGCGGTTTATAACATTATCAAATAATTTTATATATCACAATGACTTAAAAATTAAAACTATAATCATCATACTGTATTATAAAGGAAACATTTTTTCTTTCACCACATTCATTTGAAACTCCTAACTTTTCATATTTCCAAATAATATGCTTAATTTATTAACTTAAATATGTTTTTAGTTGTAAACATTATCATAAATGGAAGAATTTATGACTTATAGATATGATATACTTAATTTGTTAACTTTAATATATAGTTAAATAAATAACCTACATTAATATATCAAATAAGCTTAAAAAGTTAATGTAAAATTTAAAACCTAAAGTAAAATATCAAATAATGTTTAAAAAAAATTCAATATATATTTTTTAACATAGTTAAAAGGAAAACATTAAATATAATAATAATAAAAGAACCTAAATTTATGAATCGAATTAACTAAAAGGTTTCTGAAAACTATATTCTAACAATATATTTTTAACCTGCGCCGCGCAACGCGCGGGAATTCGTCTAGTATACTTATAAAGGAAACATTTTTCCTTTCACAACATTCATTTGAAACTCCCATGAGGCATTTTTACTCAAACCATATTCATTTGAAACCTATTATTTGAATGAATACCACTCAAAAGTCTCCTAATAATGATTAACCATTCAAAGGTTTTATAACTTATATAATATGTTTATTAAGCAATTAATGGATAGTCTACTATAAAAGGTCAATCTCTTTGAGTAGACACACAAATACCAATCACATATAAAAGTTTTTTGTGTTGGTTTGAGGGCTTTGGACCATTTTTCGAGCCATGTTATTATGTTAAAGTTTTTAATTTGTAAGTTTGTTATATACTAATTCTTTTTTTTTCTTGGTTTAAGTATTCTTTTAAGACAATCATTGTATGTTGTGGTTGAAATTTTAATGTAAATTAGATTAGATTCATGTTATCGATCATATGTTATGGAATGTGATACATATAATGTTTAATTAAATATTATATATATGTTTGTATGTTTGTGTTGCTTCAAATGAATAATTAATTAAAAATCATGGATATGTCATATTATCCATGTAAGTCACTTTTAAAATGCAAATTGTCTATCTTATCCCAAAGTCGTTTAATTCTATCCTTATCCCAAAGTCGTGCAGCGTATTTCACAACATGTCACGTCTGCTTGAGGACTCCAAATGCCCTGTCGATATCCTTCCTCGCTGATTCCTGTCTCTTTGTGAACAACTTTGTCTTTTCACTTTGTGACAACCCGAAACATTTTTTTTTCGTTATCCTTACTCAATTTCCGTTAATCGGGTTTTTATTTAATTCCGTCAAATTTGATAGTTTGGGAATGACTTTACGTTTAAATAAATCCGAATTAATTTATTTCCGTTCACATTAGTATTATTTTTGGTCTAACGGAATATTCTAAACTCAGTTCGATCGACTTCCGTATTTGAAAATAAAGTTTTCTAAAGTCGAAACATAGCATTCGGGCCAAATAACTCTTCAAAAGGAGTTTAGGGCCACAAACCCGGTTTACGACCGTAAACTCTGTTTACGGCCGTAAACGTTGTTCACGGCCGTAAATGTTGTTCATGACCGTAAACCCTCCACCCACCTCCTGACCGTAAACTCACCCCTATATAAGGGATGAGTGGCCTCCATTTCTCACTTTACACTCTCCAGAAAGCTTTCTCTCTCTACTCTCTCTCTCTACAAACTTCGATTTTTGCTCAAAGATCCTCAAGAATGTAAGTGATTCTTCACCTTGTTTATGTATCTATCTCACTTCTAGTGGCAAATCCATGTTCCTAGCTCATAACTCTCATCTTTTTCTAGATTTTCTCTCTCACCAAGAACACCAAAAACACACACTAGTGTTTTTGGGACTCTAACCACCCTTTCAAGCTTCCATTACGTAAGTACTCTACCATTAGCTTGTTGGATACAAGAATCACTTGTTAAACATCTAGAAATCGTGACCAGAAGGGTGTTTACGGTCAAGGCAATCTCCCTTGACCGTAAACTCTATTTAAGGGTGCAAAGTTGCAAAAACACCCTCCTAAACCTAAATACGAGGCTTAGAACACTTCCAGAAGGCTAGAAAGGGACCTTGAAACACCGAAAATCACATCTTTTCGTCAAAGTGTTTACGACCGTAAACTCCTTTTACGACCGTAAACCCATGGACCGTAAACTCCTTTTACGACCGTAAACCCATGGACCGTAAACTCTTTTTACGACCGTAAACCCATGGACCGTAAACTCCTTTTACGACCGTAAACCCATGGACCGTAAACTCTTTTTACGACCGTAAACCCATGGACCGTAAACTCCTTTTACGACCGTAAACCCATGGACCGTAAACTCCTTTTACGACCGTAAACCCATGGACCGTAAACTCCTTTTACGACCGTAAACCCATGGACGACCGTAAACCCATGGACCGTAAACTCCTTTTTCGACTGTAAACTCCCCATTTTCAATCACATGTGATTCTAACACTTAGTTTTAAGTGTTTCTTAGTCCCTAAGGTGGTTTCCTTCCATAACGAATAGTGTTATGCCCTCACCTAATGTATATATATGAACTTTTCCATGCTAAATAGGATCCGTTTGTGTCCAAGGCTTTTTATTGACACTCGACAATTCCTAGCAACTTACACTCGGATCCCACGTCAATCGGTGAGTTCATACCCCTATACTTTTCCGAGTTTTTCATGTTTTCAAGG
This sequence comes from Lactuca virosa, assembly GCF_052849685.1. Classification (NCBI taxonomy): domain Eukaryota; kingdom Viridiplantae; phylum Streptophyta; class Magnoliopsida; order Asterales; family Asteraceae; genus Lactuca; species Lactuca virosa. Next base: position 375,859,428 of record NC_136430.1, on the reverse strand, counting down.
GGGGGGGGGGGGTACAAGCAAAAGTACAAGGAAACTTGTGCTCAAGTATATTATTTTGTTTAAAATAATTATATGTTCAATATGCTTTTAACACAGAAAACCGTTTTACCACATGATTAAGAAATCAACTAGTAGAAATAGTTTTCAAATCTAAAGCAAGGAACTTGTGAATCATGTAAATAATATGTATTATTTTATAAAGGATTCATGCAAATCATAAACAAGATTTTTCAGCATTATTACTTGTAAATTTGTTAGGCTAAGATTGGAGACATGTCCTTGGTAACACTCCACCGGATTCGTGAGTGTAGGACTACTCTTGTAACCATAATCTCTTGGAGGGAGAGCGTGACTATTGTGTATAGATCTATATGGGACTGACTATCCCACACCCTCGCTGCTAGCTACAGTGGAACCGTTAGGTTCAGGGGTGACAAAGTCATAAAAAGATACTGGCCCCGTTACGTGCCTTATTCAGTCTAAGTACGGTTATGAAACTCACTACTTAATTTACTTTTGTAATAATGAAACAAGTGAACTAACCTCAAAGTAATAACTGATTTGATTACTAGAGGGTATTGATAATACCCTTAGGATCTAGTTCACTACCTATTTTATTAGTTTTATTTATGTAATAAGGCTAATACGTCTCTCAGCGAGCAACCAAGATTTTTCAAGGAAACTGCATCTAACGTTACAAGTATGGTAGATACTTGTACACTTCATTTCAGAATCGATAACCAACTATCCACTTTTAAGGAAAAATATAGGATTTTCCTGGGATAACTTAACCTTTCATAAACAGGCGGTTTATCATATAACTAATGGATAATCAAACATCTTTCATAAGAAAATATAGGATCTTCTTGGGAAATACTTTTCAAAGGATCAAAGAAACATTTCTTTCACCAGAATTAAACGCTTATGAACTCACCAGCTCTATGCTGATATTTTAAAACTGCTTGTATTCCCAGGGCATCAATAGACAGGTACTCTTGCCAACTTAAGGAGAAGAAGGAACATTCTGAAGTCACGTCTTTTACTTTTGCTATATTTATTGATATGTATAAACCATGTTTTGAACAATGTAAATACTCATATTATAATGTAATGGTTGTGTTTACTTCGCTTACTATGATACAACTGTTGTGATACTACACATGACGTCCTCCGCCCCGAAACGTTTCCGCCATCGGTTTCGGGGTATGACAGATTGGTATCAGAGCTATTGTTTATAGTGAACTAAGTATATTGAACCTTACATGGTATACAACTATAAACACTAAAGGGCTATAGTGCTCTGAATTAAAAGTATACTTTCGAAATATAGGTATTTTTACAAAATTATACAAGTATACCTACGTACCAGAAACAGTATCCTGAGTAGAACAAAACAAAAGTATTTTGGATGTTGAACACTGCGGTTAAACCTAGGCAGTTATGTAAGCATGTCTAGGGTCAATATAGCCTGATCAACTATATTTATTCGAGACATGACCAACATGTGCTTGGGAGTGACTTTGGTGTTGCAACAGGCCTAAAACTTACCCAGTATCTTTACAACTTAAAATACTATAGGAGTATTTTAGTCAGAATCGAATACATTGTAGAAAATCATTCCTAGTGTTGCTACCTATTCGTTTCTTAGTGATATATGTATTTTTATGCATATTTTTATATATCATATCTTAATATTTTAGCCTTTATTATTCTTATTTAGAACTAAAATATACTTAATATGCTTTGAAACATTCAATTACAGTTAAAATGGGAGCTGGAATGCAAAAGGAGGAAAATGGAGCTGAAAAGATGCAAAAAGGATATTGTTGGCAGATTGACCCCTCTTCAGTGCTTCGGGTATATCTGATGAGTCATAACTCCGCTTGAGGAGACTCAAAATGTTCTGGAAACTAGACGAAATTTCCTACGACTTATGTGAGAGGGAGTTTTTGCTAATTCGGCATTTATCTTATCCAAAATGGGCCTTGAAGACGAAGCATAAAAGCTGGACGGAAATTCCCTCCAAGTTACTTATTGCCCAAGCACCACTTATCTTATTTTTATTTGCTTAATCCCTAAGCCACCATTAGTTTCCTTATTCCAATCCAACTCTAATATTCCATATTAATTCCATATCCATCAACTATAAATACCCCATATCATTCCACCATTTTTAATAATCTATGATATTCCACTTCGACTTGTGCAACAAGAAAACTTCATAGCTGCCGTTTTGAGGGTCTAGAAGGCGGCCGGAAGGCCGTTAAGCTGACGGGAGCGAAGATCTGAAGGATTAGAGAGCAGATTCGTGTCGGTAATCATGTGGTTTGTTATCGTGACCATGTTTAGCATTGCACTGTGATACTAATATGTTTTTACTTTCTGATTTTGGTGTCAAAACCATTTGCTTTGTGTTTATGACTAGATGAAACCTTGATTATTGGATTAATTGCTATATTAGATTCTTTTATTTGTGTTTAATTTATCTTGATAAGCTTGTTAAAAGATCCTCATGTATTAATGATAATTAATTTCTGTTAATTAACTAGCATATTAAGTTGAATGAACATCTCTTAATTGCTAATTTCATATGATTTTGATGACCATCAAGATTATGTGCCTAGGTTTAGTGAACGTGAAACTAGGATTAACTAGGAATTAAGTAAGTTAATGTGTGAGCCTTGTGTGACAAACCATCAACAAGAGGTTAATTGAATTGGACAAATTTGATTAGCTATTATTACAAGTCTTACTTGATACGAACTGAACACTAGGAAACATGTTAGTTTAATCAACTGATCACTGCTTGAATTAACTTGTTTGCTAAAGGATTAGTAATAACGAACGAGAATCTAATCATTTTAGGAATCGGTGAACATGAATAATTGAATCTGTGTGTGCAATTATCTATGATTTTAAGATATAATCTGTCTAAACCAAAGTACCTAAAAAGATTTGTCTTCCTGTCAGTTTATCGAGATTTGTTAATTAGTTGTTCGTTTGAGATTTGATAAACCTTTTCTTTATTGCTTTTGTGTGTTTTGTGTAACCTATAATCAAATATTTTAAATTAATTCACTACTGTTCCCCTTGTGTTCGACACCCTTGCTTATCAAAGCTATACTATACTCGATCGGGTTCACTGTCTGTAAGGTGTGGTTTAGATACGATAAATTAGGAATTATAAATAAAAAACCAGTGCATTAAAAATACACATCAAGTTTTTGGCGCCGTTGCCGGGGAACGGTTTTCAATTAATTTAGTTTATTTGATTATTCGTTATTTATTTTTATTTTATTTTTAGTTTTATTTTATTTTTATCTTATTTTCTTTGATATCATGTCACTTGTCGGGAAAGTTTTTGTTGTTATTTGCAGGAATTCTGGATCACACGCATTGTTTGGTTTTACTTTTTGCATGGGTTTCGAGATTGCAAGCGATTAGGGAATTCTTGACCTGGTTAGCCTACTAATTTGGTGATTTGTCCAACTCAATCCACGAGGCGTAGTATAGCGAGGCGTGTCGTGGTGGTTAAGTGGAAGACCAAACTCTTGCTGCTCTTGACTAGTTGGGTCAACTCTTGTTCTACTTTTAGTTAATGGTGCAAAGAAACCAAAAGAAATAGCCTGACAGGTCCCGTAAGTTTTTGTTTTCACAAACCACCTCTTGCATGCAAGGGATTTAATCAACAATTGTAGCTTGATTTCGACGAAGACGAGTGATCGTGATATCCTTTTTAGTTATTTTGGTTTGCTATTTTTTTAGTTATTTTAGTGAGTTTTAATTTTAATTTTTAGTTTGTTTAATTTTTTTTTTGTTTTCCATGTTGATGCTCTTGATGTTTCAGATCTTTGCAGAATTTTTGCCCTTCGGATGCTTTCAGAAATTTCAACAATTATGGTCTAATGCTGATTTGTCACGCGAAAAAAGCCGTGAGAGAGTTTGAAGTTGACAATCGAGAGCCATGACTTTCAATAAGTGTGGGGTGCTCGTCGATTTCGTGAGAGATTATTATTTTCAAAAGATGAGGTTTCTACCATATTTTGACTCCTATGACATGGATGAGTTGTTCCCACACCATAGAGTTTTATTTCAACGCGAGGTAGAAGTATCATCCCGGCTGCCACGACATGGTTGACACTTTCCTATGTCGTGGGGGAGTTTTTCATCGGTAGGAGGATGCCATTCTTGATATGACGACGTGACCACCAATTTTCACATTGTGGCCATGTTTAGATTTCACATCACTAGACGAGACGACGTGGTTGACACTTTCCCACGTCATGGTTACTACATATTGCATTAGTTTGCAATTTTTCTTTGCACCACATTTTAGAAGTCGGCGTTCTTGATTTATTTTTCCGGCAAATTCAGAAGCAGCAGTTCCAGTTTCCAGTCTTCCAGCAAGTTTATGGAGCAACTTTTAGCAACCCCATTCGATCTCGCCACTACTACCCCAGGGGAGTCTGTTCCTTTTTCTCCCTTTTTATTTTTTTTATTGTTTTATGCATACAATGAGGCATTGTATGAAATAAGTGTGGGGTAGAGGGTCGATAAAAGAAAATTAAAAATTTCTAGATTAAGAAAATTTAAAAATTTATAAACTTGAAATAATAGTTTAATTTAGGAAAATCTAGTGATAATTTAAAATTTTGATAATATTGTATATGATGATCCAATGAGAACTCAAATGTTTAGTTGAGCCAATATACGTTATAGTGCATTTGTGGTCTCCTTTATTCTAGTGAAATCATGGGACAAAAAACACAACCTCGCTTAGTTTGAGGGATGCAATATGTTTAGCAGCCTGTACCATAAATGTATCCAGGAAAGCTTATGTAGTCATTGCACATAGACTAATACCTTAACCAATAAGGGTTGAAGTAAAGCGCCCTTGCTTAAGCATGTAGTTCTTTGAGTGAAAAAAAAGTGAGTACATGTAATAAAAAAAAGAGAGAAATTACCAAAAAGTGAAAAGAAATGAAGAATTTTTGGAGCTATAGAAGTATCAAAGTTTGAAGATCAAAAATTCTGAAGTATCAAAAGTAGAAGATACGAAAAATTAAACATAAAAAGTTGGTGAATTCAAAGAAATCAAAGATCAAGTTATCAAGAAAGTGAAGAATTCAAGAGCTCCATATTGTGGTATCTAAAAAGTTGTAATTCTCTAGTTTATGTATGCTTGGGTAGCTTTACAAAAATACCTTGAGGTTAGGAAGTTTTCTGAGGATGGATTCGGAGGGTTGCATAAAATGAGCATTGTTCAAAAGAAGTGGGCGAGTGTTTATGAGGATTGTGAGTATTTAGAATTGAGGGGGATCCTTAGGAAAATTTTTAGACACAAATGCATGCTTTGCGGTTTTGGCATAATGGCTGAGTTTAAAATGGATTGTTTATGCGATATTGGTAAATTAAAAGTAAGTTTGCTTGGGGGCAAGCAAAGGCTAAGTGTGGGGTATTTTGATATATGTATTTTTATGCATATTTTTATATATCATATCTTAATATTTTAGCCTTTATTATTCTTATTTAGAACTAAAATATACTTAATATGCTTTGAAACATTCAATTACAGTTAAAATGGGAGCTGGAATGCAAAAGGAGGAAAATGAAGCTGAAAAGATGCAAAAAGGATATTGCTGGCAGATTGACCCCTCTTCAGTGCTTCGGGTATATCTGATGACTCATAACTCCGATTGAGGAGATTCAAAATGTTCTGGAGACTAGACGAAATTTCTTACGACTTATGTGAGAGGGACTTTTTGCTAATTCGGCATTTATCTTATCCAAAATGGGCCTTGAAGATGAAGCATAAAAGCTGGACGGAAATTCCCTCCAAGTTACTTATTCCCCAAGCACCACTTATCTTATTTTTATTTGCTTAATCCCTAAGCCACCATTAGTTTCCTTATTCCAATCCAACTCTAATATTCCATATTAATTCCATATCCATCAACTATAAATACCCCATATCATTCTACCATTTTTAATAATCTATGATATTCCACTTCGACTTGTGCAACAAGAAAACTTCATAGCTGCCGTTTTGAGGGTCTAGAAGGCGGCCGGAAGGCCGTTAAGCTTACGGGAGCGAAGATCTGAAGGATTAGAGAGCAGATTCGTATCGGTAATCATGTGGTTTGTTATCGTGACCATGTTTAGCATTCCACTGTGATACTAATATGTTTTTACTTTCTGATTTTGGTGTCAAAACCATTTGCTTTGTGTTTATGACTAGATGAAACCTTGATTATTGGATTAATTGCTATATTAGATTCTTTTATTTGTGTTTAATTTATCTTGATAAGCTTGTTAAAAGATCCTCATGTATTAATGACAATTAATTTCTGTTAATTAACTAGCATATTAAGTTGAATGAACATCTCTTAATTGCTAATTTCATATGATTTTGATGACCATCAAGATTATGTGCCTAGGTTTAGCGAACGTGAAACTGGGATTAACTAGGAATTAAGTAAGTTAATGTGTGAGCCTTGTGTGACAAACCATCAACAAGAGGTTAATTGAATTGGACAAATTTGATTAGCTATTATTACAAGTCTTACTTGATACGAACTGAACACTAGGAAACATGTTAGTTTAATCAACTGATCACTGCTTGAATTAACTTGTTTGCTAAAGGATTAGTAATAACGAACGTGAATCTAATCATTTTAGGAATCGGTGAACATGAATAATTGAATCTGTGTGTGAAATTATCTATGATTTTAAGATATAATATGTCTAAACCAAAGTACCTAAAAAGATTTGTCTTTCTGTCAGTTTATCGAGATTTGTTAATTAGTTGTTCGTTTGAGATTTGATAAACCTTTTCTTTATTGCTTTTGTGTGTTTTGTGTAACCTATAATCAAATATTTTAAATTAATTCACTACTGTTCCCCTTGTGTTCGACACCCTTGCTTATCAAAGCTATACTATACTCGATCGGGTTCACTGTCTGTAAGGTGTGGTTTAGATACGATAAATTAGGAATTATAAATAAAAAACCAGTGCATTAAAAATACACATCACTTAGCGATAACTTACTTGTGTTAGTAACTTTTCTTTGCTTATCGCTTAGTAGAACACTCTAGCCATCATATTGATATACATCTTGCTTTATATCTCTTGATTCGATTCCAGAGGACTTACCATCCTCTCCTTCATGATTATTTTAGAACAAGATGCCTCCCCGAAGAAGACCCATCAGAAGAAATGACAACACTCCACCACCACCACCGCCCCCTCAGTTCGATCCTGTTATGTTCCAAGCAGCTGTTACTGCTGCTGTGGCTGCCGCTATGTCACAGATGAATCCCGGCGGATCTGGCGGGCAGGGAGGTGGTACTCATCCCCAAAATCATGAAGGTAGTCAGGGACACCAAAAGGAGTGCTCCTATAAGGACTTCATGAACGCGAAACCCACATCTTTTGACGGCAAAGGAGGTGTCATTGCCCTGACTCAATGGTTCGAAAAGATCGAGTCCATTTTCGAAATCTGTTCCTGTTCTGAGGTCAATAAAGTAAAATTCGCCGCTTTCACCTTCGCCAACAGGGCACTGACCTGGTGGAATGGTCGGGTCAAATCCCTAACCCTACCAGTGGCGAATGCTATGGGTTGGGAAAGCTTAAAGGAACTCATGATAGCTGAGTACTGCCCACGGGGCGAGATGCAGAAACTAGAGCACGAACTCTGGAACCTAAGGATGAAGGAATCCGACATTGCTGCCTACACTTCTAGGTTTGAAGACCTAGCACTTCTTTGCCCGGGAATGGTCACCCCAGAAAGCAAAAAGATAGAGAGATACATTTGGGGACTGGCTCAACCCACCAAGGGAAATGTCCTGGCTGCTAGGCCAAACACCTTTGACAGCGCTAAGTGTTTGGCACAGACTCTCATAGATCACGGAGTTGATCTTGATAAGGTGACAACCACTCCTGAGCCAGCAAAAGGGAGTGGTGAGAAAAGAAAGTTCTGGAAGCAGCGAAAGGGTCAGTCTTCACAGGAGCCCTCAAAGAAACAGCAAACGGTGGCAGTCCACGCTGCTACTACTCCTGTCGCTACTCCTACACCTACCAGTAGGTATACTGGTACCCTTCCTTGGTGTAGTAAGTGCAGTTATCATCACCGTATTCCTGGCCCATGTCGAGAGCTACTTTGCAAAAACTGTGGCAAAAAGGGGCACCTGGCTCGAGACTGCAGAACCCCAGTCCAATCAACCGATCAGGCCTCGGGAGCAGGCATTGGTCAAGCCTGTTACGGCTGTGGGGAGGTCGGGCATTACAAGAGGAATTGCCCCAAGGCAGCAACAAATGGCAACACTGGGAGAGTTCTATCTATGGGGCAAGAGGAGGCCGTGGCTGACCCCACCGTTGTTTCGGGTACGTTCCTCCTCGATATCTCTTATGCATGCATTCTTTTCGATTCTGGTGCTGAAAGAAGTTTTGTTAGTCATGCATTCAAGCATCTGCTTAAACATAAACCTAAACCTTTAACCGAAACATTTACCGTCGAGATGGCTAACGGTGAGAAAGAGAGCACTAATGATATATATGTAGACTGTACTTTTACCCTAAACGATCATTCTTTTCCCATCAACCTTATGCCGGTCTCCATAAAAAGCTTCGATGTCATCATCGGCATGGATTGGTTGAGCCCCAATCATGCTGATATCCTTTGTTATGAAAAAGCTATCCGTCTTAACCTTTCCTCTGATGAAACTCTCGTAATTTACGGCGATAAACTCAGTTCGAACCTCTGTATCGTTTCGTGCATCAAAGCCCAGAAACTCCTGCGAAAGGAGTGTTATGTATTCCTAGCCCATGTCATTAACGAAAAGCAGGAAGTTAAAGACCTCGAGAGCATCCCCGAAGTCTGCAACTTTCCCGATGTTTTTCCCGAAGACCTCCCAGGAATCCGTCCCGAATGCCAAGTCGAGTTTCGCATCGACTTAGTCCCCGGAGCTAACCCCGTAGCTAAATCCCCATACCGATTAGCGCCGGAAGAAATGCAGGAGTTATCCAGTCATCTCAATGAGCTGCTCAGCAAAGGATTCATCAAACCGAGTTCCTCACCCTGGGAGCCCCGATCTTATTTGTGAAAAAGAAGGATGGATCCTTTCGAATGTGCATTGACTATCGAGAGTTGAACAAGCTCACAGTCAAAAACTGTTACCCTCTTCCTCGAATCGACGACCTCTTCGATCAACTTCAAGGAGCCGGTTACTTTTCCAAAATAGACCTAAGATCAGGGTACCACCAGCTGCGAGTCCATAAGAGTGATGTTCCTAACACAGCCTTTCGGACTCGATATGGTCACTACGAGTTCGTAGTGATGCCCTTCGGTCTAACCAACGCGCCGACAGCGTTCATGGACCTGATGAACCGGGTGTGCCGTCCTTTCCTGGACAAGTTCGTCATCGTATTCATCGACGATATACTTGTCTATTCCAGAAGCGAGGAAGATCACAGACAACACTTGAAATCGGTGTTGGAAACCCTAAGGAAGGAGAAGCTGTACGCGAAATTCTCCAAATGCGAATTTTGGATTCGAAAAGTAACCTTCTTAGGTCACGTGGTAAGCGAGGAGGGCATACACGTGGACCCTTCCAAAATCAAAGCGATAGAGAACTGGTCAGCACCGAAGACATCCACAGAAATCCGTCAATTCTTGGGTCTCGCTGGCTATTATCGCAGATTTATCCAGAATTTCTCTAGAATCGCCAAACCCTTAACCACTCTGACTCAGAAAGGCGTACCCTTTTGTTGGAGCGAGAAACAAGACACTGCATTCCAAACATTGAAGCAGGCCCTGTGCAGCGCACCCATCTTGTCTCTGCCCGAAGGGACGGAAGACTTCGTTGTCTACTGCGATGCATCCAATCAGGGTTTGGGCTGTGTGCTCATGCAGCGAGGAAAAGTTATTGCTTATGCCTCGAGACAGCTGAAAAAACACAAAGTCAACTACACAACGCACGACCTGGAGTTGGGAGCAGTGGTCTTCGCACTGAAGATATGGAGACATTATCTCTACGGAACCAAGTGCTCTATCTTCACTGACCATAAAAGTCTGCAGCATATCTTCGACCAGAAGGAGCTGAACATGTGACAACGGCGATGGGTTAAGCTACTCAGCGATTACGAGTGCGAAATCTGCTACCATCCCGGCAAGGCCAATGTGGTAGCAGATGCCCTCAGCCAGAAGGAGTATTCAGGTCGTAGAGTGAAGGCACTGACCATGACTATCCATTCCCATTTATCCGCGCAGATCAAGGAGGCTCAGTTGGAAGCCTTAAAACCAGAGAACATGCCGGGTGAAGCCTTGAGAGGAATAGAAAAGAACCTAGAGATCAAGGGAGACGGAGTCTATTATTTCATGGACCGGATCTGGACCCCAAAGTTCGGTAGTTACAGAGAGGTTGTAATGAACGAAGCTCACAAGACTAGATACTCCGTTCACCCAGGTTCGGACAAGATGTACCTCGATCTCAAGAAACTATATTGGTGGCCAAACATGAAAGCAAAGATCGCTACCTTCGTGGGAAAGTGCCTGACTTACGCCAAGGTGAAGGTCGAATATCAGAAACCCTCAGGTCTACTCCACCAGCCGGAGATACCTGAGTGGAAGTGGGAGAGAATTACTATGGATTTTATCACCAAATTACCCAAGTCTCCAAGTGGGCACGACGCCATCTGGGTAATTGTCGACCGTCTAACTAAATCCGCCCATTTCCTGCCGATCAAGGAAAACTTCAAAATGGAGAGGCTCACGCGAATCTACATCCAAGAGATAGTTCGACTGCATGGTGTGTGTAACGACCAAAAATTTCAACCAAATTAAAACATTTTAATTCATTCAAAAACCATTAAGTTCATACATCTCGTTTTCAAAATATTTTAAACATCAGAGTATCCCCCAGAACCATATCACATAAAACATAAAACACGAGGAGCGGTACGATCACCCCTTTGCCTTGCCACGATCTCCTGAAGTACCTGAAACAATACACTGAAACTGTAAGACCGAAAGCTTAGTGAGTTACCCCCAAAATACCAACCACACATAAACATACTCATAACATATCACAAATAGAACATCCATGCACATCGGGTCTACTGTGTGACTGGTCCGCCCGCACCGGGCCTTCAGTCCACCTGGTCCACCCTCCGAGTCTAGCCATGTACATCGAGTCTACAGTAGGATTGGTCCGCCCGCACCGGGCCTTCAATCTACCTGGTCCACTCTCTGAGGCTACAGTATGACTGGTCCGCCCACACCGGGCCTTCAGTCGGCCTGGTCCACTCTCCGAGCCTCGACACGTCTGGTCCGCCCTCTCGGGGCCTTCAGCCTATCCGGACCGCTCGTTGGGCATTCGGAACATCCGGTCCGCCCTGGGTATGTTGGCCTACAGCACAAAGCGGGACCCGCCTCAACCCAACCCCCGTCAAACAATCATGTGCACATAAAACATTTAATCGCATAACAATCCTCAACCAGACCAACAGTCTAACAGATCACATAGCATATCAACATCCTAATCAGGATTCCGACCTAACCGGTCACTAGCATAACATTACCCTATATCCCGGGTACCGACCTTAACCAGGTCACTAACATAATACCATCCTAAATACCAGGATGCAATTCTAACAAAACAATAACATAACAACAATACCCGGATTCCCATCCGATAAAGGGTCGGCCTTGGTGCCGTAGACCCTGTCGATATAGTGAGGATAACTCACCTCGCAATTGCCGACTGGAAGGATAAGATTGGCTGCTCCGACCACCGACACAAACTCCACCACCGTACACTACCAAGAACCAGATTCATAAGCCCAATATTACCAAAATACCCTTGGTAGACAAACTGGTCAACTCTTGGTTAAAGTCAAAGTCCTCAGTCAAAGTCAACCTCCCTGACTGACTCTACTCGCTGAGTCGACCCGTCGACTCGTCGAGTCCCTATACTCAGAAACTCCCATAACACGACTCTACTCGCCGAGTCACCCCAAGACTCGTCGAGTCCAACGATCTCCGAGTCCCATCCTACTCAACTCACCGAGTCACCTCCCGACTCATTGCTTCAAGGTTTAACCAGAGGAGATTGGGGTTCTGCGACCAGACTCGCCGAGTCCAAGGCAATCTTCAACAGACTCGCCGAGTTGTTCCTCCAACTCGCCGAGTTCATGCCTATCTTCAACAGACTCGCCGAGTCCAAGAACAGACTCGCCGAGTCTCTTCAGTCCTTTATACATGCAGAGGCTTTTCGAGTCTTGCAGGGGATCCAAACTGTAGATCCACTCTTCTAGGGCATGACTCTCACGTAAAGTTGCAAACTTTACGTGGAAACAAGGAGTTATAAGCCCAAATCACTCTAGGTCTAAGGTTTAAGACAAAGGGGCTCCACCAACAAGTCAAAGACTGATGCTTTATGACTTTCTGGACCAACACAAGTCTAGATCTGAAGTAGCAACCTCAGATCTAAACTCTAAACCCGAAATAGATCTTAATCATACCAAAATGGCCCCAAATATCATTCTTGAATAGATATAGAGTCAAGGTAACAGCTTGTTACCTCTAAAATGTGCCCAAGCTGAAGTAGATTCTGGATCTACACCAATCCCTTGATGCTCTACACTTGATCTACAAGCCTTCTTTGCTAGAATCTCCTTCTAAAGCTTCCAAGTTCACTCCAAAGGCTCACACACGATTCTAGGGTTTTCTGACTCTCAAGGGGTGACAAAGAGGCTGAGGTGAGGACTTAAGGTCCTTTAAATAGGGTGCAAGCCCTAAGATTAGGGTTTTATCTTCCCAGCACCAACTCGTCGAGTCCAGCTTCCGACTCGGCGAGTTGGTCACTTAATTCGCGACCAAATCCCGCTCCGACTCGACGAGTACTCGCACCTACTCGTCGAGTAGCTTCCTCCATGTACACTTTAAGCCCTATTATCATATTTCTGAAATTTGGGATGTTACAGTGTGCCTTTGTCCATTATCTCCGATCGAGATAGCAGGTTCACTTCGAGGTTATGGCAGTCACTTCAGAAAGCTCTTGGAACTAAGCTGGATATGAGCACAACTTACCATCCTCAGACCGATGGACAGAGTGAGAGAACAATTCAGACCTTGGAAGACATGTTGAGAGCATGTGTCATTGACTTTGGTGAGTCATGGGACACTCATCTTCCTTTGGTTGAATTTTCCTACAACAACAGCTACCATACCAGCATCAAGGCCGCAGCTTTCGAAGCCCTCTATGGCCGCAAGTGCAGATCACCTATGTGCTGGGCTGAGGTGGGCGACACGCAGCTAGCCAAGGGTCAAGTCCCCGACAGCACTCTCACTGGTCCAGAAATCATCCGCGAAACCACTGAAAAGATCGTACAAATCCGAGAACGACCTAAGGCCAGAGCTACGCCGATAAACGACGAAAATCTTTGGAGTTCCAGGTTGGAGACCGGGTCCTGCTAAAAGTCTCACCCTGGAAGGGCATGATACGCTTCGGAAAGCGTGGAAAGCTAAACCCGAGGTACATATGACCATTCGAGATCCTCGCTAGGATCGGTCCCGTAGCCTACAAACTTCGTTTTCTGTATGAACTTAGCAACATTCATCCTGTCTTCCACGTTTCGAATCTTAAGAAATGCGTATCCGACGAAACCCTTACGATTCCTCTTGACGAGATCGAGATCAATGAGAACCTGAACTTCGTGGAAGAACCAGTCGAAATCATGGATAGAGAGATCAAACGAACGAAACAAAGTCGCATACCGATAGTGAAGGTTCGCTGGAATGCCAAGCGGGGACCTGAATTCACTTGGGAGCACGAAGATCAGATGAAACAGAAGTATCTGCATCTCTTTCCTATTCCATGATTTGTATTCTATGTTCGAATTTCGGGACGAAATTCCCTCTAACGGGGGGATGATGTGACAACCCGAAACTTTTTTTTTCGTTATCCTTACTCAATTTCCGTTAATCAAATTTGGGTTTTTATTTAATTCCGTCAAATTTGATAGTTTGGGAAGGACTTTACGTTTAAATAAATCCGAATTAATTTATTTCTGTTCACATTAGTATTATTTTTGGTCTAACGGAATATTCTAAACTCAGTTCGATCGACTTCCGTATTTGAAAATAAAGTTTTCTAAAGTCGAAACATAGCATTCGGGCCAAATAACTCTTCAAAAGGAGTTTACGGCCGCAAACCCGGATTACGACTGTAAACTCTGTTTACGGTCGTAAACGCTGTTCACGGCCGTAAACCCTCCACCCACCTCCTGACCGTAAACTCACCCCTATATAAGGGATGAGTGGTCTCCATTTCTCACTTTACACTCTCCAGAAAGCTTTCTCTCTCTACTCTCTCTCTCTATAAACTTTGATTTTTGCTCAAAGATCCTCAAGAATGTAAGTGATTCTTCACCTTGTTTATGTATCTATCTCCAGAAAGCTTTCTCTCTCTACAAACTACGACCGTAAACCCATGGACGACCGTAAACCCATGGACCATAAACTCCTTTTTCGACTGTAAACTCCCCATTTTCAATCACATGTGATTCTAACACTTAGTTTTAAGTGTTTCTTAGTCCCTAAGGTGGTTTCCTTCCATAATGAATAGTGTTATGCCCTCACCTAATGTATATATATGAACTTTTCCATGCTAAATAGGATCCGTTTGTGTCCAAGGCTTTTTATTGACACTCGGCAATTCCTAGCAACTTACACTCGGATCCCACGTCAATCGGTGAGTTCATACCCCTATACTTTTCCGAGTTTTTCATGTTTTCAAGGGGGGGGATACAAGCAAAAGTACAAGGAAACTTGTGCTCAAGTATATTATTTTGTTTAAAATAATTATATGCTCAATATGCTTTTAACACAGAAAACCGTTTTACCACATGATTAAGAAATCAACTAGTAGAAATAGTTTTCAAATCTAAAGCAAGGAACTTGTGAATCATGTAAATAATATGTATTATTTTATAAAGGATTCATGCAAATCATAAACAGGATTTTTCAGCATTGTTACTTGTAAATTTGTTAGGCTAAGATTGGAGACATGTCCTTGGTAACACTCCACCGGATTCGTGAGTGTAGGACTACTCTTGTAACCATAATCTCTTGGAGGGAGAGCATGACTATTGTGTATAGATCTATATGTGACTGACTATCTCGCACCCTCGCTGCTAGCTACAGCGGAACCGTTAGGTTCAGGGGTGACAAAGTCATAAAAAGATACTGGCCCCGTTACGTGCCTTATTCAGTCTAAGTACGGTTATGAAACTCACTACTTAGGTAGCGAAAATTTACTTTTGTAATAATGAAACAAGTGAACTAACCTCAAAGTAATAATTGATTTGATTACTAGAGGGTATTGATAATACCCTTAGGATCTAGTTCACTACCTATTTTATTAGTTTTATTTATGTAATAAGGCTAATACGTCTCTCAGCGAGCAACCAAGATTTTTCAAGGAAACTGCATCTAACGATGCAAGTATGGTAGATACTTGTACACTTCATTTCAGAATCGATAACCAACTATCCACTTTTAAGGAAAAATATAGGATTTTCCTGGGATAACTTAACCTTTCATAAACAGGCGGTTTATCATATAACTAATGGATAATCAGACATCTTTCATAAGAAAATATAGGATCTTCTTGGGAAATACTTTTCAAAGGATCAAAGAAACATTTCTTTCATCAGAATTAAACGCTTATGAACTCACCAGCTTTATGCTGATATTTTAAAACTGCTTGTATTCTCAGGGCATCAATAGACAGGTACTCTTGCCAACTTAAGGAGAAGAAGGAACATTCTGAAGTCATGTCTTTTACTTTTGCTATATTTATTGATATGTATAAACCATGTTTTGAACAATGTAAATACTCATATTATAATGTAATGGTTGTGTTTACTTCACTTACTATGATACAACTGTTGTGATACTACACATGACGTCCTCCGCCCTGGAATGTTTCCGCCATCGGTTTCGGGGCGTGACACACTTCGAGGAACCGAATATGCCTTCATAAGTGTAAAATAATTCGGGTATATTCCATCACAAAGGTAGTAACCATATTTATACGAATGTCCGTTCACCGTGAACGTCATATCAGGTGCTTTGCCGATCCAAAGATCGTTAAAAAGTGAAGACTGGCCAAGAACGTTAATGTCGTTGTTAGACCCCGCGACTCTAAAAAACGAATGTCATATCCATAAATCCTGAGATGCGACAGCTTCTAGGATTATACTTGGTTCACCTATATCTCCTCGAGTGAATTGACCATGTCATGCATTTGGACATTTTTCCCAAGCCACATGCATACAATCTAGACTGCCAAGCATACCCGGAAATCCATGCCTCTCTTCATGAGCATAATATAATCTCTCAATATCACGAGGAGTTGGTTTACGCAAATATTCTTGATGAAAAACCTCATATACGCATGCGCAAAACCAATCTACACAATCAATTGTCGTCCGCTCGGATACTTTTAGGTATTCGTCAGATGCATCAAATGTTATACCGTATCCCAAATCCCTAAGCGCAGCCGTACACTTTTTTATACTACTAAAACTCATTCTTCCTCTAGCGTCGGGTTTTTGTTTGAAAAAATCATAACGAGCTTCTAAAGCGTTACTCATACATAAAAATATTGCCTTATTTAGACGGAAATAACGTTTGAATGAGTCTTCATTGTAAAGACAGTTATCGGCGAAGTAATCACGTACCAATAAGTCGTGTGCGACTTGACGATCATGATTGACGACCGCCCTTGTACGAGCAACATTCGAACTTTCTTCATCGTGAATGTATTGTACAACATTAAAAAATGTCGAGATGAATTCTTCCATGTTTTTTTTGGTTTAGAATGAGAGTGAATTTTGATGAAATGTATAAGAAATAGAAGTGTGAGGATTTTATTTATATAGTTGATAAGTTTTCGAAAAAAAAATTGACCCTTTCAATTCGTCGTCGGGAACACGAGTAACCACGACCACGGTCGACCACGACCGGCCGAGGTAGTGTGCACGGTCATGGTCGTGGTCCACGTATACCACGAACCGACTCGTGGCCGGTATACCTGATAGTCTAATGACAATGTAAAAAATGTTATTTCAAAGTCAATGATACCGACATAATTATTTTTAATAACATATATTAATTATATTATAATATTATGCGCAACGCGTTCATGATTATTTATTTTCACCTAATAAAAAATAATCATTCAAAAGTCTTTTAACTTATTATACTTAAATGTACTTATGCCACCAATATATATATATATATATATATATATATATATATATATATATATATATATATATATATATATATATATATATATATAACAAAAAAAAACCCTAAAAATCATAAAAATACATAAAAAATACTTAGAGATCACAAATCTTTTTTTTGATTTTATATTCCTAAAAATCGCAACTTTTTATATAATCTTGCTGAAATTTTTTCTGAAAAAAAAAACCAAAAAAAAAAAATTAAAAAATCGATTTTTTAATTTTTTTTCAGCGAATTTATTAAAAAAAAACTGTGACTTTTAAGTATATAAAGTCAAAAAAAAAATTGCGATCTCTAAATATTTTTTTTAATTAATATCATTATTATTATTGTTTTTGTTTTTATAATTTAACTAGTAAAGAACCGCGGCTACGCCGCTTTCGGGTAATATGAAAAAAAATCGGCCAACTATAAAAGATATGTGCTAAAAATGTAAATCACCATAAATAGGGGAGAAAGTCGACAACCCCTAAAATTAGATGTCAAGAGTGTACAACGAAAAGAAGACATTGGTGGAGAAAATCCAAAAATGTTGTGGCAATAATGTTAAAGTTGTCAAAGTTGAGAAAATATGATGGGAAATTTTAACGGAGCTTTTTTGTGTTTTTTATGTCAAAATATAAAAGTTTTGACTACAAGGATGAAAAGTGTCAAATTCATTAAAGATTTGTGGCAAAAACACCAAAATGTAAAACCTTTGACTGCAAGGACTAAAGTGTCAAAGTCATTAAAGATTTGTGGCAAAAACCTTATGGTACAAAAACTTAATCAAAAGGCAAAAATGTAAAATTTTTCACTTTAGGGACTAAAAGTATCAAATTCAACAAACTTTTGTGGCAGAAACCTAAAATCAAAAAAGTACTATTCCTAAGCTCCTTTGGATTTAATATATATATATATATATATATATATATATATATATATATAAGTAAATATTTTAAAATTAATCATATTATTTGTATTATTTTTTTTAAAGACTGAAAGATGAAAAATGGATATAATATATTTTGAAAAATGTGAAAATTAGAGAAGGATGGCGATGTAAGACTAGGGGTGAGCATAACCGGGTACCCGACCAATTTAACAGGAACCGGAACCGGCGGTTCTTAGTACGACAGAACCGGAACCGGAACCGCCTACACCGGTTCCTTAATTCTTGGAACCGATCCCGGAACCGCTTGGAACCGGTTCCGGTTCCGGGTACCCGCATACTTTTGTGTAAACTTTAACAACTAGTCATTTGCAAATTAATTTACAACAAAAAACAAATCCAACAATAACTTACAAGAAAAAGTAAACATAAACACCTTATCACTAAAAGATCATCATCATTTGCAATAATTTTCGGTTCCGGTTACCCACCGGTCCCGGGTACCCGGTATAAAAACCAAAACCGCTGGTTACCCAGCGGATACCGGTTCCAAGATAATGAGAACCGGAACCGCTTAAGGCGGTTCTTAGATTTTAGGAACCGGAACCGGAACCGCCTAGGCGGTTCGGGTTCCGTAAACGGGTACCCTGTTCCGATGCTCACCCCTATGTAAGACCAGAAAGCTGAAAGACCAAAGATTAGCAAATGGTTTAAGTAGACTCGGCCACTTAGGTTGACCGACAATTGTTTGTATGTCATTATTCTTTTCAAAGATATATATTAATATATATATATATATATATATATATATATATATATATATTAAAGTTATGAAAGATTTTAACAGTAAAGTGGCACCTTTTTTGTCAATTTTGGTCCTCCAACTTACAATATTGACCCTTCATCTTTATGCTTTTGTTCACAAACAACCCTTTCACTTTGGTTTGAATTTTTCATAACCCTCGCCTTTTATTACATATTATAAGTATTTAGTCTTTTGGCAGAAATGGTCCCTCATCATTATTATTATTATTATTAGACAAAATTACACGATTGGTCCCTGTGGTTTACCAGATTTAACATTCTCTTTTTGGACCATAAACCCACCCACCATCTACCATCACCAACACCACCACCAGCGCCAAAATTACATAAATGGTCCATATGGTTTATCCATGGTGACAGTCCCTACTACCTGAAAAGACCAAATTACCCTCACATTAACGGACAAAAAGCAACCAACATGCTATTTTACTTTACAAAGCAATACATTCCAACCCCGGCAACGCCGGAGAATCTTTTCTAGTATATATTAAAGAAATTAAAGTTAGGAACAGTAAACGATGTGGTGATTTGGCATAAATGGTCCTTGCAGTATTCTGGTGTCTCATATTAATATATATATATATATATATATATATATATATATATATATATATATATATATATATATATATATATATATATATTTAATGCAGTATATGATGTTTTCTACAAACTTTCTATACACGTGTTTGTCGACTTTTTTGTTGACTGTTTTGGTAGCCAATCACAGTTGGATTGGTGTAATCACATAGGGTACTGTTTATGCAGTTAGTTTGCCTAGGTTAATCTACCGTGGTCACCGCCTCAGCTCTATTCTTATTCCATCGCTTCTCTTCTTGATTCTTCTTCTAAGTTAAACCTGAAAAGGCTCTCACCACCACCACCCTAGAGGCAACCGTTCACCACCACCAACTTTAATCCTTACTTCCACCGCCTTACTCGACTGAAGGTTCACCATCACTCCTCTAAACCTCTCTCAAAGCGACTCTCCTACCTCCACCGCCGACGGTCGGTGTTGTTATTCACCATCGATGGTGGCGATGCAGCCAAGAGAGAGAAACCCTCTCCAATTGCCTCACGCATCGATAAGCAGACAGGAAAAAAAAGAACAACATTCGCTGGCGCTGCTGGCCACTGTGGTGGTCCGACGGGCTTGCTAACAACGGCGGTCGCAGTTCAGGTAGAGGACGGTGGTAATCGGATTTTACTTCCAGGTCATCGTGCCCGGTTTCACTTCCATCTTTATCTGTTTTGTGCATCATATGTTCTCGATTCTTCTGATTTTTTCTGCTTCATTCTTTTTTCTCGCCTCTTCTCTCAAGCGATCATCAACCACACCGATGGAGACAAAGCTGACGATCGCCCCACCGCCACCATCAGAATCTACGACCACCTCCATAATCGAAACTACGCCAAAAATGTAAGAAAAAAAACTGTAATAAGCAGTTTTTTGCTCTTAAAATAGTCGATAGTTGGAACAGTTCTTTAAAATGGAGGTGGTCGTAGATTCTGATTCTTCTGATTTTTTCAGTTGCTTATTGGAACAGTAATTTAAAATGGTGTTACAAAAGGTTCTATTTTTTTTGTTCAGTGTTGGTATCAATTGTTTGTGTTGTTATTGTCATGGCCTATTAGTTTTTCCATGTCTGATTAAGATTGTAATCTAACATTTCTGAATGCACATTAGTAGTTTGAGAAAATGCCTTAACTAGGCTACTGATTTAGAAACCAATTCTTATTCTGGCTTTACAGTTCCATGTTTACTTTAGCCATGGGATATGGTTTTCAACCCATGTGTTTTAATTATGTATGATTTCACAGAGTGCATATATTGTCATTAAAGAACTTAGTGGGTAACAGGGGGTTTGAAAAACTTGAAACATATCGACTCTTCTCACATCTACAGGTTACAAGGTTACAGGTGGAACTATGGGGAACTATAAAGAAACAGAGGACTGTAACGCTGCCAATACCCCTCTCTGAATATTTTCAAATATACAGGTTACACCAAATGAACAAAAAGGTATGGCTATATCAGACGAGTCCTATCAGAATAAGGGATGTACCATCTTCTTCATCCGTCATTACTTGATTTCACATATTCTCCCTATTTATGTTTTTTCCCTTTAATTGATGCCTTTACTTATGTCGACCCTGTTTACAAATATGTTGCAGTTTGATATGAAATTAGTTATGACTTAAGTTTAGTTAATCTGATACTTTTTTCTTGGATCATGACAGGAGGATTTCTTAATGAAGCTGCAAAACAGATTACACATTGCATATGATAGTTGAATTCCAGAACATCAGGTACACATGAATTTCAACTACCAAAGATTTAGTCTAAAAAATGAAGTGATGATATTCTCATCTCTTTCTGTTAAATTGTTGACATAGGAAGCATTGAGGGGATTATGGAAAGCTGCATTTCAGGGGCGGTGGGTTCACTATGGTACAATATATATATATATATATATATATATATATATATATATATATATATATATATATATATATATATATATATATATATATATATATATATATATATATATATATATATTGTATATTTAGGTTGACAAATCATCAATCTTTCTGCTCAATTTGGGGTAGACATTTACGGTCACAATTTTTTATACTTTATAAATTTGCAAATCATTTGAAATTTAAGCACACGGTTTTTGGTGGAGTTGATCTTTGGTTAGTGTTTAACAGCTATTCCTGCTCTTTATTACGAATTTTACACCTAATTACAAGAAATATTACTAACTGGGTTGAAGTTTGTAAACCAGTGCAAATATAGCAATGTTGGTGCTAGATTGATTCCATTAACAAATCATAAGATGAATTTGATGACTTGGATAAAGAATTTGATCTCCCTTATAGAGTTCCCGAGGTAATGCTTTCTTCACACCTCAATATTGGAATAAATGTTTCCGGTTTTTCCCCTCTGTCAGATGCATATGGAGTCAACCCAGATATCCTACATCTCGTCTCACTTATGGTCAACAGGTAATGTATTATTATTATATACTGATATCAGTCATACCACAAGATCAATAACTTTCTTTGAAGATTAATGGAGATTTGAGACTTATGATTGTGAATTTGTTGAATTAGGATAATGGGATTTCGAGTGACTCACATTCTTTAATCACCCCACTATTTATGAACCTAGAAAAATGGATTCATCCAGTGCCTTTTTCTGATACTGCTTCATCTATCTCTTGTAAGTTTTTAGTTCTTGATTTGAATATTAAATCTTTATGGTGGAAGATTTTTGGATTAATATTGATTGTTGTTGCTGTTGGTGATTGTTGGTGATTGATGGTGGTGCAGTGCGCCCTACGCCAATGGATCCTAAGAAAAACTTGGCGGTTTATGGGTATGAGACTGTTGCATGGAAAGACATAATGGAAGAATGGAGGAAAAGACAGAATGATAAACTTCAAATGGTCAAACACTAAGGAGATGGTGATGATGTGGATGATCCTAATTTGCCAAAGTAATTGTTTTTTCACATCTTTTCAACATATTAAACAAAGGGTATGTTTCTTTATAAGCAAACTAATTATCTTAATGTCGAATTCTTCCCTTTTTTATTGTTTTATGTAGGATGAATGAGGGTGGGCAGCCACTTTCAAGAAAGTTACCAATTCCTTGAAGCAGGATAAATCCATATCGAATGTTGATATAACGCAACACGGTTGAATTCCACTTAAGATGTTGGCTATTGTGCATTGAGATGTAAGGTTTTGTTGGGTGTTGCTCATTTTCTTTCTAGATGTTTTTTTAGGCATTGAATCCCACCGCTATATCGTTGATATGGTATGGTAGGGTTTGAATTTGGTTTCCGGTTTCTTTTGAAAAGAAATTGAGTTTCCCTTTATGAATTTTCGTTGGTTTGGTTTGTAATAAGAACATAGGCTTACTCTGCAGTTGACACAAACGTGGTAATCATGCTAATGAATATTAAACGCAATACCATTTAACAATAACAAAAAATCAACATTGAAGGCTTCCGACCCCCGCAAAGTGGGGGACACTTCTCTAGTTAATAACTAATACGTTAAACATCAGTGTAAAATATTATGTTTTAAGGGATAAGAGATTGTATCTATTAAGACTCTATACAATGGAACTAATTGAATATTTTTTTTTCTATTTATTTATTTATTATTTTTAGACAAAATTACAAAAATGGTCCCTGTGGTTTGCCAAAAGTAACAAAGTCAGTCCCTATTAATTTTTTTTGATGCAAATGGCCCCTGTGGTTTGCAAAACTTGCACAAATGGCCCTTTTTACTAATGCCGTTAGGGACTGAATTAGCAAGGGTATTTTCGTCTTTTCAAGTATAATGGGGCTGGATTCGCAACTTTGGGTAAACCATAGGGACTATTTTTGTAATTCTATCTTAAAATGATAAGAAAGATAGACAATGATTTGGGTAAACCATAGGGACTATTTTTGTAATTCTATCTTAAAATCCTATTTTTGTAATTATATCTTAAAATGATAAGAAATATAGACAATGAGGGGAGGAAGATTCGAACTTGGGATCTCCTTCCCCCCTCCTTATTAAGACAAAGCTCTAGCCAACTAGGCTAGAGCCAAACTTGTTATATATTTCCGAAAATTAATTAATATTATATAAAAGCGTAAATAATTAATAATAATAAAATAAAAAAAATATTTTAAAAAAAATTAATAAAAAAAATATATTTTTAGGTGTATTGTAAAAAAATATTTTTTACAAAGACTTTACTTGTTTTTTTACGTATTTGTTTTACATAAAATATTTTTTTAATGTATTTAAAAAAATACGTTTTCGTATTATGTTATTACATTGTTATGATCCTAAAACATATTTTTATGTTTTCATATAAAAAATACGTTCTTTTTACTTTCATATAGAAAAAAAAGTTTTTTTTACGTATAAAATATGTTTTTTATATATTTAAAAAATACATTTTCGTATAAAATGTTTTTATGTAAAAACATTAAGAACGTGATAACATAACGTAAAAATATGTTTTAGGATCAAATCAAAACGACTTATATTTTTTACGTAAGGAAAACTAAAGATGTTAACATAACGTAAAAATGCGTTTTTTTTAAAGTAAAAATGCGTTTTTTTTATGTAAAAATCCGTTTTTTTACGTAAAAATATATTTTTTACGTAAAGCAAACTAAAGACGTTTTTTTTTACGTATGGGTGATTTGTCCCTCACCCATATAATTTTTTTTTACTTAAAAACGTTAACGTGATAACATATTATATGAAAACACATTTTTACGTTATGTTAACGTCTTTAGTTTGCCTTACGTAAAAAATATAAGTTGTTTTGATTTGATTCTAAAATATATTTTTACGTTATGTTATAACGTTCTTAATGTTTTTACGTAAAAACATTTTAGACGAAAATATATTTTTTAAATATATAAAAAAAACATATTTTATACGTAAAAAAAAACTTTTTTTTCTATGTGAAAGAAAAAAAACGTATTTTTATATGAAAACGTAAAAATATGTTTTAGGATCATAGCAATGTAATAACATAGTATACAAAAATGTATTTTTTTAAATATATTAAAAAAAATATTTTATGTAAAACAAATACGTAAAAAAACAAGTAAATTTTTTGTAAAAAAATATTTTTTACAATACGCCTAAAAATATATTTTTGTTTTATTAATTTTTTTTTAAAATATGATTTTTTTTATTATTAATTATTTACGTTTTTCTATAATATTAATTAATTTTCGGAAATATATGTCAGGTTTGACTCTAGCCTAGTTGGTTAGAGCTTTGGCTGAATAAGAAGGGGGAAGGAGGTCCCAAGTTCGAATCCTCCTCCCCTCATTTTTTATCATTCTTATCATTTTAAGACAGAATTACAAAAACAGTCCTTATGGTTTACCCAAAGTTGTGAATCCAGTCCCTTTATGCTTGAAAAGACGAAAATACCCTTGCTAATTCAGTCCCTAATGGCTGAATACTAACAATGTTAGTAAAAAGGGCCATATGTGCAAGTTTTGCAAACCACAGGGGCCATTTGCATAAAAAAAATTAATAGGGACTGACTTTGTTACTTTTGGCAAACCACAGGACCATTTTTGTAATTTTGTCTTATTATTTTTTTTTTTGTAATTTGACTCTTTGAGATATCACATGATAATAATTATATATATTCAAAAGTAAAAATCCTCTGTCTGATATTTAAAGTTATATCATAGCTTATGATCTTCTAATCTCATTGGTTTTACAAACTTACCAAAAAAGCAGGGTTAGGAAATTTTAATAAAAATTATGTATATTTATTAAATTTTGGATATATATATATATATATATATATATATATATATATATATATATATATATATATATATATTGTATATATTTTATTAATCCTCAGTGGCCTCCGTGGGAGCTTTCAAACGATATATGTTGTGTCCAAAACAGAAAATATATGAATGAGATATTGATACTCAAGGATAAATATTTGAAAATAAAGATGTCGAATAAAGTGGTTGTGAAAATGAGTTCCATATAGGAAAAAGTACAAAATCTTAGTATGCTCATAAACATAGATGTGTAATGGGTTTACAAGTTTTTATGCATAGTTTTACACTAACATTTGTGTGCGCGCAGGGGATGCAAGTCATAGATTTTGTAGACAAAATTCAACGAACTCGTGTGCGGGAGTGACCCACGAACACGAATGCAGCTCTCCGAAATTTCGGGCCCACGCAAGCCACAATTTTGGTCCCTGATATAAATTTTATAACCGATGCATTTAATGTGAGTTTCTAACGTCCCAAAAATTATAAGGCAAAAATTTCATTTTAAAAAAAGTTAAAGTCGTTCATTCTTTGTTCCAAAAGACGATCAGGGTCAAAGCAATTTCAAAACAAAAGAATTTTTTACAATTACAACTTCAAAGATCGAAATGAAACACACTGGTTTAAAACATTTATCAAAGTATAACATAAAAGTTATTAAGTGTATAAATCCCTAATGGATGCGATGCAATCAAGTCGGGCCCTTCCATTTTGAACAGGAAGTACCTGAAACCATAAACATAAAAATTGTTAACACAAGCTTAGCGAGTTTTCCAAATACCACATATCATATATATCACTGGCTAAGCCCACATATTGGGCCCAACCCACTATAATATAACTCTGCCAAACCAATGGGAGCAGCCCGACATACAAATTCAAGAGTCACAAAGACAACTAGCATAACATAACATACAATGGGACTAGCCCAACATACAAATAGGCCTAGCCCGTCATACAATGGGCCTAGCCCAACATATAAATGGGCGTAGCCCGTCATACAATGGGCCTAGCCCAATGTATCATGCAAGAGTCAGACAACTAGCATAACTTATCCTAGTGGGACGACATTGGTGCCTTCGACCCACAGGTACAGTGAGGAGACTCGCCTCGATATGAACGTAGCTCACGACTAAAGAAAACAAAGAACTCTACAAGCTTCAACTCACTTCCAATCACCTACAGGAAGATACTTGAGTCAATACCCGATCACAGGTCATAGTCACTTGCAACAGTAACTACCTCACGTGAAATGACGATTAAGGTTAAGTGAGGACACCCAACCCATTAAGGACTTAACCACCTGGGAGCATCACCAATTAAGGTTTGACCAAGTCAATCTCGGGTACAATAATAATCCAATCAATAGTCCAAATACGCATTCCGAACTAAGGTTTCTGATTTTAGGGTTTTCTAAACCCTAGTTAGGGTTTCCAACCAAAACACGTGCCAACTAGGTCGAAGGTTAGATGTTTAGGTCATTTAATGTCTAGCAGGTCAGACACCACCCACTGCCTGCCCAGGTAGTGGTGGTCGGCGGCGGTCCAAGGTGGCAACCACCACCTCACGACGATGGTGGTGGTTTCGAGTTAGAATCCCACTAAACGAGCTCCTACTACATCAACCACTTGGAAAATACACACTCATAAAATAATACACATACACAACCACCTTACACGATGGCTAGTGGTGGCAGAAAACGGTAGCAAGGCGGAAGCTACCATGGTGGGTTTTCATTGTTCTCCAGCCATACACACACAACGTACAGATTTCAACACACACAACATACATACGTTCATAGCGCATACATACGCAAGACACACACACACATGCACGCAACCACTAACGACGGTAGCAGCGACGTAGGACGAAATCAGGAGGGGTGGTCGTCGGGACGACGGCATAGCAACCAATATGAGTTGCTTCGTCACCCCAGATAGAAAACAGGTCGAGTGGTTTGCGGTTTCACCTTACCAAGAACAATGCAACAACCGATTACTTCTACTTGATCACGACGTCTCTCTTCGGCCTCAACAGATCCTTCCTGACAGTCCTTGTTGTTGCTGACAACAAGAGCAACGATGGTGTTTGGCGGTTCGACACAACAGGGAGGGAATGGTGGTGGCGGCTGGAAAGTCACGAAGATAAGTTGGCGACTTATTAAAAACTAGGGTTAGGGTTTGGTATGAGTTTTTTTAACAACAAGATGAGGGGGAAGGGTTGTCGGGTTTAATCCCATGCCCAAACTCAAACATAAATTCCTTTTTTTTCAAGTTTGGTCCTCCCTCCCTCACAAAATCATTTTCTGCTTAAACTCCAAAATTTACCAAACATCCCCTGCCTTCCGAAATTCTTTACAAAACTAGTCCGAAAATTACACATTAACCCTTAATGTCCAAAATTATGACATTTAACTCCCTGAGGCCAACACCCTGCTAAGTTATTATTGATTTTGGGCCAAAAGAACTCATAATCAATTACATCTCGAATTTTAGGCTTTATTTTTGAAATGGGGTGTTACAACTCTCCCCCACATAAATTAGTTTTGTCCTGGAAATCAGTCCTTACCACCCTCCTGACAACCAGATGCTCTGACCAATAACTCTTGATTCCCCGAATCGCCGGAAAGGTTGGATCATGCTCTTAGCGACCCTTCAAAGCCATCATCGAGACCCAATCTTATAAAAACTCATACTCCTTAAGGATGAACAAATCGTTGATCCCTTAACTGACGAACCAGCACCTCACTGCTATAATTCCAAAACCCCCAAAACTTTGTCTGACCTCCACACAACTAGACCCATTCCGAAACACAATCAGTAGGACCTCTTATTGTCATCTGAAATGAAAAACATCCTTATGATCTTGAACTATCCAACTTACACCCTTGGCAGACAGGTTCCTTAACCATAACTTGCTGATGAAAAGATCTTGTATATATATACTGACAACTGCCAATGCGAGTCTTGTCTATTTTCAAACCTGGTACATAACTCATATCCTGAGATCCAAAGATTTGCACTCGCACTTCATCTGAAATACTCCGATTCCACAGCGATCTACCAGTAAATTGAGATGTAAAATCCCCAATTAGGTGTATGCTACTACCGTGAGCCGAATCATGGTCTTGTTCTCCGTCTATCATTCCAACCCACGATCAATCACGAGTCAAGCCCCATTGTCCATATCCCAATTAGGTGTTCAGGTCATTCTTCGAACCCCAAAGCCTTCTATCCACGGAAATTCAAGCGGTGCTCCCCCACTTGAATTTAACTACACCTCGCCATCCTTACTAAAACACAATAATAGGTTCCCCTGCCGGAATTGTCTGATCAACCCGACATCCAACTTAATGAGGGATCTATGCGTTCTAACCGCCTTTCACCGATATAATTTCGAAATTTTTATGACACTTCCAATGTCGGAAAAAACTCACGCAATCGCCATCATCATCCTCTTACTACCGCTCCTTCCCTAGCAATGATAGCGATCAAATCCAAAAGTACTTCCATAAACGATCGTCATCCCTACTAAAAGACATAACACTTTTGAACTCTAACTTCGTTGATGGACCAATCATACTAATCCATTTACTGATCTTCCAAGCGATACACCTGAATTGTTTCCACCAACGACCCAATACAACAACCGGAAAAACTTATCCAGCTCAACAAGATGTATCCCACTCGTAACTCTCGGCATGAAAAAATGGCATATAATAATCCTCGATAATATAGCCTAGGCAATAACATAGAACTAAACTAGAGATAATGCTTTCACATACCAGCACATGATTCCAATGCACAAATATATACGAATAATAAGACATGAAGAAAACGAAAGATAACATACCCACGAAAGCATATGATGAAACCCTGGCCTCCGCTGAATGACATTGCAATGCTCGACTCCTCGCTATTGGGGCTCCTGCCCTACCCTCTCGACCATCCGTAATCCTTAAAATAACTGGAGCAAATGCACTCACTGCTCCACCGCTCAACATCAGACAGTCGGCCTTCTTGTGTCCCACCTGGTTGCAGTGAAAACACATCAGAACTGATCCATGGGGGTAATCCATGCTAAAATAACCCATCTGACCACAACTGAAACATCCCTGACCTGTCTCCCGACTTCCTCCCTCATGGGCCCTCTCACACTTGGCACAACGGCCCCGACCCTGATGGCCTCCCAAATGTGAATCCTGAGTCTTAGTCCTATTAGCTTGGCCCACTGGGATCTGCATCTTCTCATGGATTCCTCTTCCCGAGGCGTTCCAAATCGATTCCCCATTCTCGGGCTCTACTAATCATATCATTCAGGGTCTCGCTCCCTAACAATATCACAAACTCCCTGATGTCATCCCTCGGCATATCATGATACCTTACCTTCTTCATCTCCTTGTCTGCTGCATACTGTGGAACCAACAAAGCCCTCTCCCAGAACTTTGTGGTGATCTCTACCACAGTCTCAGTCGTCTGGTGAAGGTCCTGAAACTCCCTTGCCAACTATTGCACCTCAACATCTGGTGCAAACTCGACCCTAAACTGGGTCACAGACTCATCACAAGTCATCGTCTCTAGGCCTTCGCCTCCCAAAGCGAAGTCTACCTCCTCCCACCAATCTCTAGCTCTGTCTTCCAGAACAAGAAGCAAATCTGACCTTCGACCCCTCGGGGCAGAAACTTTTCCGGAAAGAGTTCACCATATCTGCTAACCATCTCCTACAAGCAATGGGGTCCTTCTCCCCAAAGAACTCAGGAGATCTACAAGCATGAAACTCGCAAAAAGAAAGAGTGTGATATCCCAAAATAGCCATAATCTCAATACGGAACACGCCCAGACGCTCATTCAAAATCTCCTTAACCCCCTCCTTGACCGTTCCGAAGATCACATGAGTCTGCTCCAAAATACCGCGGGTGATCTCCGACAAGATGAACTCCCACATCCGCTCATCAATTGTCTTAGTACCTGCACCTGAGCCTGAACCAGGACCTGAACCTCCTCCACATGTGCTCATCACCATGCTAAAAATAAACCATACAATAATCAGAACATACCCAAGAATCCTCATCCACAGGCTTCCTAGATTCTTTGTGACTCTCCTATGGATCCTATGCTTTCAGTAGTACGGGCCTAATACTACCTTCCACACCTATCCATACTTTCCTCAAGTGTTATCCCAAATCCTCCAAGTCACCTTCTCAAATCGGTACTCCAAGTACCTGCTAATCAACGCAACCAAACCCACTAAGGCACTTCCTAGGCTCTCCTAGGTCCCGACCTCACCCTTCCATCAGTTGTAGAAGAACTCCCACTAATGTCAGCTAACTACTTCACGAATACAATCACATGCCATAAAGCTTTTATAATCCTACGAGTAACAGACTCAACCCTACAACGGTTGGACTCAGACAAGAGCTGCACAATAGTGTCAAATCTATCACTCTGAGATTATTTAACCTTTACAACATGCAACTTAATCATACTAATGAAATAATTAGCTTACATTAATACGAGTCTCGCAAATCACAAAGCAAGAAGAATTTATGCAGTAACACTCCAAGCCACTGAACAAACAAATAATATCCCAAGTCCACTTACTACATCCCATGCTAGGAACTTCCATTCTTACTGTTGGTTGCCTTGTGCATGCAAAGTATACACCATAAAGGATCAAACAGACTGTCAAATAAAAGACTCTACCCTAGGACCACAACCAAACAAGGAATAGGAAATAAGGCCAAATAAGTCATGTTAGGGCTATATGATCCTATTCGTATACGATTTTTAAAGCATACACTTACCAATTACCGATACCAATACATATTCACAATCATAACATCCAATGCTTCCTAGGCTACAAGGCATCACATATCAGGCCAATCTATCATGCAATTCCTGAAAGTATCCCTAGCCTTATCCTAGAATGCAACATTCATATCATATAACATATCTACATGTATGGGTATTATGGGAATCACTTACTTGAGCTCGGCCAATTGCACGCATCGCACCTTTTTTTACAAAAGTCTTTTTAGAATTTTGTTTTCTTTTAAAAGATTACCAATTCCCCAGTTTGAGTTCAGTCACACCCGAGAGTGTGCACGAATCCCTCAAACCAAGGGTCTGATACCAACTTGTAACGTCCCAAAAATTATAAGGTAAAAATTTCATTTTTAAATAAGTTAAATCCGTTCATTCTTTGTTCCAAAAGACGATCAGGGTCAAAGCAATTTCAAAACAAAAGCATTTATTACAATTACAACTTCAAAGATCGAAATGAAACATATTGGTTTAAAACATTTATCAGAGTATAACATAAAAGTTATTAAGTGCATAAATCCCAAATGGATGCGATGCAATCAAGTCGGGCCCTTCCCTTTTGAACCAGAAGTACCTGAAACCATAACCATAAAAACTATAAGCATAAGCTTAGTGAGTTCCCAAAATACAACAAACCATACATATCATTGGTCCTAGCCCACATATTGGGCCCAACCCATAATAATGGGCCTAGCCCTGCCAAACCAATGGGCCCAACCTGACATACAAATACAAGAGTCACAGAGACAACTAGCATAACATAACATACGATGGTTCTAGCCCTTCCTCATCCATGGGCCTAGCCCAACATACAAATGGGCCTAGCTCGTCATATAATGGGCCTAACCCAACATATAAACGGGCCTAGCCCAACATACTATCCAAGAGCTACAAAGACAACTAGCATAACATATCCTAGTGGGTCGGCATTGGTGCCTTCGACCCACAGGTACAGTGAGGAGACCCACCTAGATATGCATGTTGGTCACCACAAAAGAAAACAAAGAACTCTACAAGCTTCAACTCTCTTCCAATCACCTACAAGAAGATACTTGAGTCAATACCCGATCACAGGTCATAGTCACTTGCAACAGTGACTACCTCACGTGAAATGACGATTAAGGTTAAGTGAGGACACCTAACCCATTAAATACTTAGCCACCTAAGAGCATCACCAATTAAGGTTTGAGCTAGTCAATCTCAGGTACAATAATAATCCAATCAATAGTCCAAATACGCATTCTGAACTAAGGTTTCTGATTTTAAGGTTTTCTAAACCCTAGTTAGGGTTTCCAACCCAAACACGTGCCAACTAGGTCCAATGTTAGATGTTTAGGTCATTTAGTGTCTAGTAGGTCGGACACCACCCACTGCCTCCCCGGGCAATGGTGGTTGGCGGCGGTCTAAGGTGGCAGCCACCACCTCACGGCGATAGTGGTGGTTTCGAGTTATAGTCCAACTAAGCAATCTCCTACTACATCAACCACTCAAAAATACACATTCATAAAATAATACACGCACATAGCCACCTTACATGGTAGCTAGTTATGGCAGAAAACAGCAGTAAGGCGACAGCCACCATGGTCGGCTGCCATGATGGGTTTTCCTTGTTTTCCAACCATACACACACACAACATATAGATTTCAACATACACAGCATACATACGTTTACAGTGCATACATACACAAGACAAACACACATGCACACAACCACTGACGACGATGACAGCGACGTCGGACGAAATCAGGAGGGGTGGTCGTCGGGACAACGACGTAACATCCGGTGCGAGTTGATTCCTCACCCCAGATAGAAAACGGGTCGAGTGGTTTGTGGTTTCACCTTACCGAGAACAATGCAAAAACCGATGACTTCTTCTTGATCACAGCGTCTCTCTTCGGTCTCAATGGATCCTTCCCTACAATCCTCGTCGTCGCCGACAGCAGGAGCAGCGGTGGTGTTTGGCGGTTCGGCGCAGCAAGGAAGGAATGGTGGCGGCGGCGGCTGGAAAGTCACGAAGATAAGGTGGCAGCTTCTTAAAAACTAGGGTTAGGGTTTGGTATGAGTTTTTTTAACAACAATATGAGGGGGAAGGGTTGACGAGTTTAATCTTGTGCCCAAATTCAAACATAATTCCTTTGTTTTCAAGTTTAGTCCTTCCACACAAAATCATTTCAGCTTAACTCTAAAATTTACCAAACATCCCCTACCTTCCAAAATTCTTTACAAAACTAGTCCGAAAATTACACTTTACACCCCCCCCCCAATGTCCAAAATTATGACATTTAACTCCCTAAGGCCAACACCCTGCTAAATTAGTATTAATTTTGGTCCAAAAGAACTCATAATCAATTACATCTCGAAGTTTAGGGTTTATTTTCAAAACAGGGTGTTATAGAGTTAATTTATAATTAATTCGTTTAATTTCGAATTAATGAGTGCAAATACAAAGTTTGTTATATAAAGAGACATTGCCCTCTCATTTCGATACAACCTAATTGAATACTCTCTTCTTTTTCTTTCTGCATTCAAATTTTGGGCGAACTTTTCAAGCAAGTGGTTAGATCCGGCAGTCATAGTGCTTCGGCTGTTGTACCCTAGGAACAGACGACACATTTGTTTAAGGGAATCCTGTCAAACACTAGCCTCCGTCAATCGGTATTATAATTCATTAATTATTTAATTTGCAGATTATTATCGAAAACTAACAGTTAGTTGGTTGAAATTTCGAAAGTTTGGTTATTCGATGGGAGATATTGTTGGTTATTTTAATAACCAAAACATAAAATGTCGGAGTTTAGATTTTAAAATTTTATTCTCGAATCTATTTAAAGAAAAATTAAACTTGAACGAATGATTACATACATTATTCCATTTACATTTTCAGATTTGGAGACTAGGATGAGTTTTTCAATTGATATCAAGACTACCTCTAAACCCCTCAATAGTTAACCATACAGTTGTGCCATGGGAACAGATGACGAGTTAGTTTAAGGGAATCATGTCAAACACTAGCCTCCGTCAATTGACGAGTTTGGTCTTAACTTCAAGAGGTAGCAGCAAAAGATGTTCTTCTACTTAACCACTCTAAAGTTGGCTTGGTTCCTCACAGAAAATGATCCCCAAGTTACAAGGGCCGCTCCGAAGATATTTGAGGCCAGGGCAAAAATAAAATTTAGGCCTTGCAATTACTAGAAATTCGGATGACCACTAAATTTTAGTTAAATTTGATTAAAAAAAATTATTTAATATATGAACCAAATACCTAATCTTTTTGACAGACCCTACTATAAATTTATTACTGTTATGTGAAAAATAATTATACATAAAATAATTCGACAAATTTAAATAAATTTTGAAAAACCAATGCTAATAATAAACTTGAACCCCGAGCGTTTTAATGAATAAAAATCTCTACCCAACTAAACTAGATACTATGTGTTATATAATGTAGTTATTTAAATATATTTTTCTATAAAACATAAAAAAAGAAGGAAAGAATTTATAGAAAGTATGGGTATATATGACTTGATATTATAAGAAACTATTACTTTAGTATGAAATTTTAACTACTATTTATAAATATCTTTATGTTTACAAATATAAAAGAGATATAGATGTTGAAAATAGTAGAATAGGATGATATGTTTATCTAACTGAAAACATAGAGATTTCAAGGATGGAATTATTTTAAATGGAAAAGAATTGTAACTACAAGTAAATGAAATGGAATGTATTATTAAATGTTACATGTAACTATAAATAATTAAAATTTCTCAACTATGACCACTATGATCAAATAAGGTATTATATGAGTTTTTTAACATTTAAATTAATTCCAAAGGGTTAAATGTCATAAAAGTAAAACTGAAATAAAAAGGAATTAAACAAAACTAGAATAAATGCAAAGTAGGAAAATGAATGGGGTAAATGTGGTTTTCAAAAAGTATAACACAAGTAAAGAAAATAGAAAATTGGGGTAGAATATGGAACAAGCTAGAAACTTCAGAGACAAAAGATCTAAATGTTGATTTTTTGAAATGGGATAACAGTCTAACACGGTCGATATCCACAGACTACAAATAGAGAATTCCTTTAGATGCTATTTGGTTCGTAGAATGTTCCTGAAAGAATTGGAAAAGAAATCTGTCAAGAATTTGAATCTAATTTCATATCATATTTTGTTGGCAGGAAATAGAATTAGAATTAATTCCATATTCTGTTTGGTTCACATGAAATGAAATTAGAATCCATGTAAAATGATATAATTACACTTTTTATCTATTTTGCTTAATTTTACTTTATTTTTCTAACTTATATGCAAAGATACATTATATAAATTATAAAAATAGTAGAATATTCGTAGTGGCGGTGGTAGCGGTGGTGGTGGTGGTGGTGGTGACGGTGTTAGTGGTGTTAGGTGGTGGTAATGGTGATGATGGTGGAATCAGCGGTGGTAGTGGTGGGTGACGGTAATGGTGGTGGTGGGGACGGTAGTGGTGGCGATGGCGACGGTGGTGTTGGTGGCGGTGGAGGTGGTAGCGGCGGTGGTAGTGGTGGTGGCGGCGGTGGTAGTGCTGGTGGTAGCGGTGATGGTGGAGGTGGTAGTGTTGGTGGCGATGGTAATGGTGGTGGTGGTGGTAGTAGTGGTGGATGCGATGGTAGTTGTGGGGGTCGTGATGGTAGTGGTGGTGGCGACGGTGGTATTGGTGGCGGGTAATGGTAGTGGCGGTGGTGGTGGATGTTGGTGGCAGGTAATGGTTGTGGTGGCGGTGGTGGCTGGTAGCGGTGGTGGTGGCGGTGGTGGTAGGTGGCGGTGGCGGTGGTGCTAGGTGGCGGTGGCAGTGGCGGTTGGTGGTCGGTAGCTTTTGTGGTGGGTGTTGGTTTTCTGATAAGTAAATGTGGTATTTTGTAATCTGCCACTTTCCTTGATGAGAAGTATCCTCACTCCCGCACTACTGGTTGCTTTTGTGCACACTTGTTGTACACAATACGGGGTCAGATAGACTGTCGAATAATCGAACCTGCCCTAAGCCCACAACCAAACAAGGAACACGAAATAAAGCTAAGTCGATAGTTCTAAGGCTATTTAATCCCGACCATATACAACTATACAACATACATGCATCAAACACACTGTCAAATAGCAAGCAATTCCCTATATCATAAGGCTTCACATAAATCAGGCACTTCTATCCAACAGCTCCAAAAAGAACTTAGCTTATCCACTAGCATGCTTTTCTAACAATTCACATATTAGAACATTCAAATTCAATCCAAACAACAAGTATAGGTATTTTGGGAACCACTTTCCTGTTGGGCTCTGGCTGACTATATGCACTACATATTCCGATAAAAACAAAGTTAAGTCATGGTCCACGTTCCCGATCCTAAGCCAACAATCAAACAAGAACATGACAAGAGACCAAGCCATGTTCCTAACCCAAACCTTTCGTTATAAATTCTTTTTCAAAAACGTTCTGTGAAAATTCTTGGATCCTAGTTTGAGTCTAGATTCACATAGCTGTTCCTTCATATCGCTCAAACCAGGGCTCTGATACCAACTTGTAACGTCTCATTTTCATAATCAAAAAGTTTGATATTTATTAAGGTAAAACTCCATATCATAAAACATGTATTCAGAAACACAATTTGTTCCAGATTACATTTGTAAAATGAGCGTAATATTATAATGCAGAGTTTTCATTATTGCTAAAGAATGTGTATGGTCATGCCTTTACCTTCCCATGATATCTGATGATACCTGAAACAATAACAGCTGGGTAAGCACAAAGCTTGGTGAGTTTCCCCAAAATACCACACATAACATAATATAAAAAGGCATGCATATTAGGTCCTCATTCATCAGACTGGAATACCCCCGGCCCAATCAGTCATCAGACTGGAATGCCCCGGGTTTGTTGGCCTACTGCCTCGACCCAATCGCTCTCCCTCGAGCCTCCATTCCTACGGCTGACAATCGGCCTGCACATTGTATCTTGGCCTACAGCAGACAGCAGGACCGCCTCAACCTCAACCAACACCATATATCGACATATAAACAATCAAGGATCAAGTAGGCACATAATATAAGCAATTTCAATCATACAAATCACTACCGGATACTAGACCTCTCATAGCACACTGCTTCGCTACCAGCTAACCTCCATGGAATGCGTAACCATAAGTAACCAGAGGCGAAATCGCCATCCGAACAAATGATCCTTCTCTAGAGCCACAACCAAACAAGGAACATGCAAAAAAAATCCTAGATTAGGAGTTCTCAGGCTATCCTACATGACTACGTACAGTCCCAAGGACACTCCGCTAGACGATAACCAACCTACTGGTACTCTAACCAGTATAACACTACTGTTGCATCCTATCACACCAGGATATATATATATATATATATATATATATATATATATATATATATATATATATATATATATATATATGTGTGTGTGTGTGTATATATATATATATATATATATATATATATATATAGTAGATCACTACAGCATATCAACATCCTATACACAAGGATATGTGACTAACTCTACAAGGAATGTGTAAACATATTTAACCAGGTGAGATAGACACCCGAACAGATGATCCTATTCTAGAGCCACAACCAAACAAGGAAGAAACAGGAATGCCTATATCAAGAGTCCTCAATCTATCCTATGTGACTACATATAGTCCCTAGGGCATCCTTCTAATAATTGATAACCAAAACTAGTGGGCCGATATTGGTGCCTTCGACCTACGGGTATAGTGAGGAGAACTCACCTGAAATGAAAAACCCCGAAATACTGAGACACGTTTCCCTTTCTGCACTGCTTGCTCCCGTGAATCCGCTAATCACCAAAACCAGGTAAAATCTTAATCCACAGTCCAAAACCCCCAAGTTTGACCCAAGGTCAAACTTGGTCAAAAAGTCAATGGTTAACGGAAGTCAAAGAAAGTCAAGGTCCAACATAA
Source organism: Lactuca virosa (assembly GCF_052849685.1). NCBI lineage: Eukaryota > Viridiplantae > Streptophyta > Magnoliopsida > Asterales > Asteraceae > Lactuca > Lactuca virosa. Next base: position 375,821,267 of record NC_136430.1, on the reverse strand, counting down.
GCTAAGTACGCACATCATTATTCAACCCTACGCTCAGCGTACGTGATTCAAGCCTAATACGCCCAACGTACTCCCAGGTACGCCCAACACACGCAAGCTAGTTTCAACATTTCCATTAAGCACTTTTTCCCTCAATACCTTTCGTCTAGAGCTTAGATCTAGATCCAAATGACATCCTAAATCATAAAGTTTCCAACTTTATGACTTTGCATGGCTAGAAAGGGTCCAAATCCAAAACCTTAACTTTTCATAATATTCTAAGATTCATAACTCACACATGAATGGAAGAACAAGACCAAGATTGCATTTTTATGACTTAACATCCTCAAATACACCTGGAAATCCACCTCACAAGCTATGGAACAACTCACACTCAAATGGACCAATTCGTGGGAAAAAGGACATAACTTTAACATCTAAGCTAGATCTATCAATGGAGGCATAAAGGTACAAACTTTATACCTTCTGGAGATGAATTGGGGAGGAGAACTTCCAGATCCAAAGTTGTTTCAAACTTCCAAGCACTATCACCACCTTCTTCTTCCTTCAAAGATACCAAAAAACACCCTCTTTGGCTCACAAGGATCAAACTAGGGTTAGGGTTTGAAGGGAGGACGTTGGATAGATGGAGGTTGAGAATGGAAGAGGTTTAGAAGAATTTAGGTGCTTGAATAGGGCTCAAAACCCCGAATTTAGGGTTTGGGTTCTGCTCGCATACGCCCAATATACCAAATGGTACACCAGTGTACTCTTCTAGAGGTGCGACTTTAAGATGCTGGTACGCCTAACACACTACCCTTCTTCCAAATTCAACAAAAATTCAAACTACCACAACTTCTTTGATTCAACTCTGATTTTGGCATTCTTTATATGCACGAAAAGGTGTTAAAGAGCCCCACGATCTAATATAGTTATTTTGCACTAAGAACTTCTTGAATAAAAATTCATAATTCATGCAAGAAATCCGATAAATGACTTTCCCTTTATACCATTCGGTGCAATACACAATTCAAAGGTTAGATCTCTCAAACATCATTACATCCTTCCAAAAGGTCTAAACTATATGTAACGCCCGCAGATTCGGACTAGTCAATTTAGAGATAATAAGCATTAAAAGTGACTTTTTGATAGAAGATTCTTCAGGATAAATAATCTTAACAAAAGTTATAGTATATGTCACAAGGATTCCATGCGTATAAAGAACGTTGAAATCCGACTTATAACGAAGAAGTGGTGACCCATCGAAGTTTTTGCGATTAAACCGGCACGGCTCCGTGTAACGTAAAAAGTGAATTTTTTACAAAATACTTTTTAGCCTTAGTGGACTAAACGAAATTCACAGTATTCGATAAACCAAGAGCGTCCAAGTCTGACTTCTTTTGAGGAAGTTATGATTTTTCTAAGATTTAGCATAGCAGTATGCACCCCGAAAATCGAATTTTAAATCGATCGATTTTTATCTGACACAACCTAAACAAGAATTGAATATCTCGTTAATAGGAGCTCAACGATATAAAGACAGCCGAAAACGGATGTCGGATGACAAAGTTATGAATTTTTAACGGACTTTAACTATCTAAACCTGTTAAAATATAACTTTAAAAATAAATTTAAAATTAGCCGACAGAGTCTAAATAAACGTTGTAGATAACGTCGCTACCTACGCGTGGATATAAAGAACGTCAAAAACTGAGCTCGTATGCGAAAGTTACGAAATTTAGAAGATAATTAATGTTTGTGATTAACCAGCGAGTGATACGTGGCAAGATCTGGGCCACACCTTCTTCCCCACGGCTTGGAACGAGATCGCGACACGTGGCCAGAGTACGCCCTGTGTAGCACCAAGTACGCCCCGCATACTGAGTACGCCCAGCGTACCAATGCGTACGTCCAGCGTACACGGCTGGTGGCAGCCTATAAATAAGTGGCGTTTTTTCTAATTTTTCTCACATCTTGTTATTCAACTCTCTCCCAAACACCCCCAAAGGCTCTATTCTTTTCCCTAACACCTCCTAGGTGTTAGTAGCGAGTTCCGGAGCGCCAAAAGGCCTCGAGAAGAAGAGCTTTCGGCTCAGAAGTTCTGCCCACGCAGAGTCGGGTTCCTCGCTAATAGATCATGAAAGTAGACTTTGAGTTATTGATTAATCTAGACTAATAATTAGTCGCAATAAATATTAGACTAAAACTTAGTGAAAATAATACTAGGTTTCGTCAAAGGAAAAGACAATTGTTAGAAGCGAAGCGCTGCCCGAATTTCGAGTTGTCACTTTAACAAGTGAGTGTATAGTTACTTTCATCTTACACATAAATATGAAGTATTTAATATTAATACATGCTATATGTGATTATTATCTGTGTTCTTGATATCTATGCTAGATGAACGATTTATACATGTTTTACGTGATTTAAACTGTATATGTATTTTATACCTATAAATATATTTGGTAAATATGGGTAGATGAATGATGAGAGATGAAATATGATATAGATGATGAGAGGTGAAAGATGATGAGAAACATTGACTTTAACGATGATCCAGTCATCTAGCAGAGTATAGATGACAACCACGGACTATTCTAGACAGTCCAGTGGAACGATAGCAGTCTTGAAACATATAGGTGTTTGTGAATGACGTGTTCACCAGATGTACTCTAAAAATCCTGGAAGCTATGGACTTAGTGCCTTATAAGTGAACGTTGACAGCTATGGATTTAGTGCCCTATAGATGAACATTGGTAGCTATGGACTTAGTGCCTAATAGATAATACTGGCAGCTATGGCCTTAGTGTCTAATAGATAGCATCGGCAGCTATGGACTTAGTGTCTGTTGGATAAACCTTGGCAACGATGGACTTCGTGCTTATTCCTTAGGACAATCCTTAGGAATGAATGAATGAAGAATAGATAATTCTTATGGTAGATCCTTAAGAATAAAGAAGATAACGGGGATAAGAAGTTGGGTTAATTGTTTGATGATTAAACACAATAATTATATTATTGTGGGTTGAAAACCATATGTACTCTCCAAGTTTCCTAACCTGACCCACTCAGTTTATTTGTATCACAGATGCCGATACGAAGATACATAACACTGAGAGATTAAAGGAGATGTAAATCATTTGTGTAAATGAATGTAAGGACTGTTTACGCTTATGTTTATGTATTAACGATGACATCCCAATGTTTTAATATAAACAAAATACATTTCTTTGAAAATACTTTGATAATATATTTATCATGTTTTCTGGGAACAAATTTCGCAATATTATTCTTTAAAATGGATACTTTGATTTTTAAATAAGCATAAATAAAAATTTTAAAATGACCGTGAATTTGGGGATGTCACAGTTGGTATCAGAGCATTAGTTTAAGTGAACTAGGAATTGTAGGAAATTTCTAAACTTAAACTTAGAATGTTAAGCGATGATTGTGAGATGAGTGTCGGCTATATTTAGGATGTATGCCTGAATAGACATGAGCACTAGCTTATTTAGGGGGGATGCCTAAATTTCTTTTATGTGCTAAATGATTTGTGATGATTTATGATGCCATTATTTGTGCTAAATGGTCTATTGCCGACTGTATCTGGAAATTTTATGTGCTAAAGTTTCTAAACGTTTAATTACGATATTAGAACTGCCATGTAAAGATTTATACATCTTTCATAAATAAAGATTTCCCTATCTTAATTCTCATCGTTGTACACTAAACATCGGCTAGAGTGTATAGATCGAAATGGTGAGAACTCACAGTGGATTAGGAAATGCTAATGGAAACTGTTAGCCTGAGCCACAAGTGATTGAGCGTGCACCAGAAGTAGTTGTTGTTGGATAAGGTGTCTAAGTCCATAACTTATTTGGTATATACTTGACCCGAACCGGCATGGTCCATTTGGGTTGCACTTCACCCAAACTAGTTATGGATAATTTTATGAGAGTTGTATACTTACGATTTATTAATATATTATAAGTTATAATATATTAATATAAAGTCATGTTACCTAATTAGTTTTAATCTTGAATTAATTATGAATTAATTTAGTGATTAAAAGGAAGACTAATTAAATCATGGGCTATTATATTTATATGGTGTGGGCTAACACTCATTTGGGAATGGGCTAAGCTTATATGGAAGTCCATGGATGATCCATGGAGCTTTTACCCATGGATCCTTGGAAGAGGAAAAGACATGAGTTATTAGGGTTTCACCCTAACCATGTACACTATATAAACAAGCTTATGTTGCATGAAAAAGAGACTAATGTGTGTGTAAGTGTGGTGGCCAAAATCAAGAGTTAGTATACTCTCTCATACATTTTCCAAGTTTGTGGTGATTTGTGATTTCCATTTGAGGCATTCACATTATTGGTGCTTGGCTCTCAAACTCCAAGGAATCAACAATCAACAAAAGGTATGTAATTCATCTAGTTCTTTTATGGTTAAAAGTAACCCATGCCATGCTAGATAGGTTATAAACCTTGGAAAATAATATTTTGCATGTATCTTAGACAAACATAGATCCAAGGTTTAATAGGGTTGCATGTACACTTAGGAAGTGTTAGAATGCTCAAAAACCCAACAGTGGTATCAGAGCCTAGGCTTGTTTGTTTGATACTTGATGCAAAATAGTGAAAAAAAGTCGAATTTTTTTTTGCTGTCTGCCTGATGAACTCGCCGAGTCCATGGGGGGACTCGCCGAGTTCATGAGTAAACTCATCCTACTCGGCGAGTAGGTTCGTGCACTCGGCGAGTAGGAGCCTCAGAATGCAGATTTTTGACTTTTGCTGCTGGAAATGGACTAGAAACATTACCCTAAACTGTTTTGGTGTTTTAAAACTTGTTTTAGTTGGTGTAATGGTTGTTCTAATCCATTTACAATAGCTTATATCAAAATTTCATGCTTTGTATGTATTCATATAATTCTTGAAACTTTGATGATCATGTTCATGTTCTTATGAATTTAGAAGATGATAGGAATTATTTGCTGAATTGTTTAGGATTAATTCTTGATCATTTATGTGTTTTAATGGAGTCCATAATTTGTCCTCAAGTTATGGATATCCAAAGGTCACTTCTTTTAAACACACACATAAAACACATAAGTTACATGGAAATGAAGAGTCTTCATTTTTATGAACCTTTAATTCATAAGTTATGAAATGAAAAGTTTTGAATAGTTTCAAAACTTGTCCTCAAGTTTTGGAATTTGTAACGTTACACACACTTTAATATACTTTAATTCCAAACCCTTAGAGTTTTAAAAGTTAAAATTCAACCCTTATACTATTTATAACATTAATGGTTAATTATTATATATATGTATAAGATCAAAGTCGTCTTACCGCTAGTACGCCTCATTCACGAAGCCAGTCTATAAGGTGGGTATAAGGTTGTTGCCTATAAAATGGCAACTTAATGGGTGTCCACTCTCACCCACCGCTTGCTTGACTGGTGGAGGGTCGTTAGCTGAACGGGTAGGACAAGGACTTATAAATTCTCATTAAAAGTATGATGAATATTATAAAGTAACTAAACCTTTTATAAATTCCCAATCTTAGTTACTTTAGGAAAATGTGAATATGGTGCTAACCCATGAAATTCACACTTTGTACCTTACCAAGTCGTTGGTGGAGCGTGTGTGGTTAACCGGCACACTAACTTGGATTAGTAAGGATCACGAAGGGTGACTTAATGTTTATCATAGATCGGTGGAGCGTGTGTGGTTAACCGACACATTGATTAGGTGATAATATTAAGGGTACCAAGTGAATTTGCATGGTTATTCACACCTTGTTTTGTGATCCTCGGCATCCCAGTCACAAAACTTGAATGGCACAATCGAGATTGAAACATGCCATTGAAAAGTTCAATGAATCTCAAAAGAATCTAGGAATTTCAAAAACCAATTAAACCTAATAATTCATTTCGTTTTCATGGTGGAAATTGGTGAATCGTCATTCACCTACCTTCAAATATATTATAGCTTAGATTACGACATCCCTCTTCTAAGTTATAATATATTGTGTTGGATCCTAGCCTTAATATTACATTTGGGTGTATTATTAAGGATTCGATATATCTAATCTAAACTTGTTTTCTTCTTTTCAGATGTCTTCCAACAACAAAGCTTCGGGGTCTAACCCTACTGGCTCCTTTTCCCTCATGAACCTTTGTGGGAGGGTCATCTTTGATGGTTCCAACTTCATGGATTGGATCCGGAACATCAGGATGGTTACTCGTTACGAGGACAAGGAATATGTCCTCGATAAGGAGCTAAAGGAGCTTGATGAGTCCACTGCTACTCCTGAGGAGGTCGCTGAGTATCAGGCACATGAAAGAGATGCCACCAAGGTGGCATGCATCATGATGGCCACTATGACAGCTGAACTCCAAAAGTCCTATGAGGACTATTACCCTTTTGAGATGCATCAGGATCTGATGGAAAGGTACCATCAGAGTGCTCGTCAAGAGCGGTATGAAATAATCTCCTCCATGATCACTACCCGTATGAAGGATAGCGAACCAATCACGAGCCACATGCAGAAAATGCAAAGGTATGTGGACCGTCTAATGAAACTGAATGTGAACTTCCCTGAGGAGTTGGCAATTAATATCATTTTGCACTCCTTGCCATCGTGTTATGATCAATTTCGTATGACATACCACATGAACAAGGAGGAAGTCACACTCAGTAAGCTTCAAGGACTTCTGAAGACTGCCGAAAGTGGTCTTAAGAGTAAGTCGGTTGCTACTCCTACTTCTACTACTACCCCTGTTTTGGCTATCGGGCAAGGCAAAGGGAAGAAGAGGAAGCACCCTTCGAAGGGTACCAAGGGAAAGTCCCTTGAAGGCTCCTCATCTGGAACCAAAGGTGGTTCTATCACTCCTTCTGCCATCCCTAAGGATGCTGAATGCTTCTACTGTCAAAATAAGGGGCACTGGAAGCGAAACTGCCCAAAGTACTTGCAGGATGTCAAGGATGGGAAAGTGAAACCATCCCATGCAGGTATTTACACAATATTGTCTAATAACTCACCATATTCTAATTCTTGGGTTCTTGATACAGGTTGTGGTATTCACATCTGTTGTGACTTGCAGGGCCTAAGAAGAAGTGAGGATGTAGAGCACGGAAAGATAAACTTAATCATGGGGAACAAGAAGGTTGCACCTGTTACCAAGATTGGAGTTTATACTTTGTTGCTAGATAGTGGGTTAAAGTTAGATTTGAATAAATGTGTGTACTCGTCTGAAATGGCGAGGAATATTATTTCCTTTCATGCTTTGTACAAACAAGGTTTTACCTTTTCTTTTGATAATGAAGTTGGTAGTATTAATGCTTTCTTTAATAATGTTATTTATTTTAAAGCATTACCTTGTGATGGTGTGTATGAAGCTGTATCGGTTGTAGATAATTTAGGAAATAATGTATTATGTATTGATTCTTCTACTAGCTTGGATAAATCATCTTTGTGGCATTGTCGTCTTGGACATGTAAGCAAGAAATGCATAGGCCAGCTCCAAAAGGATGGAGTCTTGGAGTCGTTCGACCTCAAGTCGGATGATAGTTGTGAGTCTTGTCTACTTGGAAAAATGACAAAATCACCCTTCACTAGTACTTGTGCAAGGGGTGAGGGTTTGTTGGACCTTATACATACTGATGTATGTGGACCATTCAAAACCGCCACAAGGGATGCTAATCGCTATTATGTTACTTTTATTGATGATTTTAGTAGATATGGTTATGTCTACTTAATCAAACATAAGTCAGAAACTTTTGAAATGTTTAAGGGGTTTAAACAGGAAGTAGAAAATCAATTGGGCAGGAACATTAAGATGCTTCGATCCGATCGAGGTGGTGAGTATCTTAGTACTGAGTTCCTCGACTATCTTAAGGAGTGTGGGATTGTCTCACAATTGACACCTCCCAGGACACCACAGCTGAATGGTGTAGCTGAGAGGCGCAATTGAACTTTGTTGGACATGGTTCGCTCTATGATGAGTCGAGCTTCGCTACCAATCTCTTTTTGGGGGTATGCCTTAGAGACTGCCGCCCACATCCTTAATCTAGTCCCTACAAAGGAGGTTGCCAAAACACCTCATGAAATGTGGACTGGGAAAGTTCCCAATTTGGACCATATCAAGATTTGGGGTTGCGAGGCTTTCGTGAGGCGCGAAACTCATGACAAGCTCGAACCTCGAAGTGAAAGGTGTATTTTCATCGGCTACCCACAAAAATCCTTTGGTTACCTCTTCTACAGACCCAGTGAGAATGTGGTCTTTGTGGCTAGGAGAGGGGTCTTTCGAGAGAGAGAATTTATAAACCAAGGAGATAGTGGGAGGCAAATTGACCTTGAAGAAATTCAAGACTCAATTGGTGAAGGAACCTCATACACTAGCAATCAACTTGAGGAGGAAATTCCTGTTGATCCAGCTGACGAGTCTATACTTCCGAGGCGTTCCACAAAGGTTAGGAACACACATGAGTTTTATTATGGATTTCATATTACTACGGAAGGTGATACATTTATCAGTGACAGTACAATGGTAAATCTGGATGAACCTAACAGTGTTAAGGAAGCCATGGCAGGCCCAGAGTCTGCTAAATGGAAGGAGGCTATTGACAGCGAGATACAGTCCATGTATGACAATCAAGTTTGGAACTTGGTTGACAATGTACCAGGCCGTAAGACAGTCGGGTGCAAATGGATCTTCAAGAAGAAGACCGACATGGATGGGAAGGTGCACACTTATAAGGCTCGACTGGTTGCGAAGGGGTTTACTCAGACTCAGGGTATTGATTATGATGAAACCTTTTCACCAGTAGCAAAGATTAAGTCTATTAGGGTTATGCTAGCCATTACTGCATTTCATGATTATGAAATATGGCAAATGGATGTCAAAACCGCTTTCCTTAACGGAAAGTTGGCTGAGGATGTTTACATGAATCAGCCAGAAGGTTTTGTCAGTGCAGAGTACCCCAATAGAGTGTGCAAGCTTGAGAAATCCATTTATGGATTGAAACAAGCATCTCGAAGTTGGAATCTTTGTTTCGATGAGAAAGTCAAAGAATTTGGTTTCTCAAGAAGTGAAGATGAGTCCTGCGTGTATGTCAGAGCTAGTGGGAGTATTGTTAGCTTTTTGGTACTGTATGTGGATGACATACTACTCATAGGAAATGACATCCCAACCTTGCAGGAGGTTAAGTCCTGGTTTGGGAAGTGCTTTGCTATGAAGGACCTTGGAGAAGCTACCTATATCCTAGGGATAAGGATATTAAGAGAAAGGAGTAAAAGACTAATTGGACTTAGTCAGAGTATCTACTTGGATAAGGTGTTGAAAAGGTTCAACATGCAGAATTCCAAGAAAGGAGAATTACCGATCCAAAGCAATGCCAAACTGAGCAAGGCTCAGAGCCCGAGTACAGAAGATGAGATAGCTGAGATGAGTCGATTACCTTATGCTTCCGCTGTTGGTTCGATCATGTATGCTATGACTTGTACCCGTCCTGATGTGGCCTTTGCTTTGAGCATGGTCAGCAGATATCAGGGGAACCCTGGCAAGGCTCATTGGACTGCGGTAAAGAATATTCTCAAGTACCTGCGGAGGACTAAGGATTGGATCCTTACCCTTGGTGGGAGTGATGACTTGAGAGTAGTAGGGTATAGTGATGCTAGCTTTCAGACTGATAGAGATAACTTCCGCTCTCAGTCGGGCTGGGTCTTTACCTTAAATGGAGGGGCAATCACTTGGAAGAGTTCCAAACAGGAGACTGTAGCTGATTCGACTTGTGAATCAGAGTACATAGCAGTGAGTGAAGCGGCAAAGGAGGCGATATGGCTGAGGAACTTCATCGGAGACCTTGGAGTTGTACCAGCTATTAAGGAGCCTATGAAGATTTTCTGTGACAGCAATAGTGCGGTTGCCTTAGCCAAGGAACCAAGAGATCATGGCAGATCCCGACACATTGACAGAAAATATCACTTTATAAGACACAAGATAGAAGAGGGACTCCTCGTGGCAAAGAGGGTATCGTCAGATGAGAACCCTGCGGATCCCCTTACAAAGGGACTGACGAGGGTGAAGCATTTGCAGCATGCAAGGCGCATCGGGCTGAGGGACGATATTAGTTTTACAGATTAGATAGCCTTTTCTGAAACTTGTAAAATGTAATCGACGTTTGATGATGAATAAAATTTGTGATTTATTTATGAGTAAAGTGTTGCTATCATTGTCAATTATTTACTATTGTTTCAGTTTTGCATGTTTTGACTTCCAGAGTAATTAATTTATTCAAACCTCCACAATCGGTCATACGTCAGAAGTAGGTATGAATCAAGATTGTCATGAATTGGGATTGTAGATGACTAAAGGTGTTTAGCCATAGCAATGGTTGCTACAACATTCATGAGTACTCATAAGTTATGAGTATTGGAATAAACCCACGCTCACTTGTATCACTTCATGGAATTTATCTCGAGTGATCGTGAGACGGTAATATCATATAAGTCTTCAAACCTAGAGATATGAGTTGTTACCTATGAGTTGGTTGTGCATTGATTGCACGTAAACGCATCAGTAACTTGATGTTATAAAACGTGCCTTTGTGTGCAATTCAATAAGTAGTAGAACAAGCATATGAGTCGAAGTTTATCTGTTCCTTCTAGAAATAGAAGCGATATCTGGGCCCCTCGATGATTTTGTGTTGACCCATGTACCGGGCCCGGTCAGAACTAAATTGATGTGTTCAGTTAAGTTCTTTGTCAAACAAATCGGAAATCGAGAAACAACTGCTAGACAATAAGTAAGACATTGTTCCATGTATTTGCCCGGCTGATATCATGAGAGCAGAGGATTATATGATCACTTATCTAAAATGGCGCTTCATAGTTCACAAGATTTTTCGAGAGCTACGATTGCCGGTTGGTTCCTGAAGTAATATAGGCAAATACAGTTATTAGACTTATCCAAGTGGGAGTCTGTTGGATAAGGTGTCTAAGTCCATAACTTATTTGGTATATACTTGACCCGACCCGGCATGGTCCATTTGGGTTGCACTTCACCCAAACTAGTTATGGATAATTTTATGAGAGTTGTATACTTACGATTTATTAATATATTATAAGTTATAATATATTAATATAAAGTCATGTTACCTAATTAGTTTTAATCTTGAATTAATTATGAATTAATTTAGTGATTAAAAGGAAGACTAATTAAATCATGGGCTATTATATTTATATGGTGTGGGCTAACACTCATTTGGGAATGGGCTAAGCTTATATGGAAGTCCATGGATGATCCATGGAGCTTTTACCCATGGATCCTTGGAAGAGGAAAAGACATGGGTTATTAGGGTTTCACCCTAACCATGTACACTATATAAACAAGCTTATGTTGCATGAAAAAGAGACTAATATGTGTGTAAGTGTGGTGGCCAAAATCAAGAGTTAGTATACTCTCTCATACATTTTCCAAGTTTGTGGTGATTTGTGATTTCCATTTGAGGCATTCACATTATTGGTGCTTGGCTCTCAAACTCCAAGGAATCAACAATCAACAAAAGGTATGTAATTCATCTAGTTCTTTTATGGTTAAAAGTACCCCATGCCATGCTAGATAGGTTATAAACCTTGGAAAATAATATTTTGCATGTATCTTAGACAAACATAGACCCAAGGTTTAATAGGGTTGCATGTACACTTAGGAAGTGTTAGAATGCTCAAAAACCCAACAGTTGTTGCACCCGAGCCAATCACGATGGAAGGAGTCCAAGCAAAAATTTGGGCTATGATGGCCGAAGAAAAGGAGGAGATGAGGCAAATGTTGCTTAATAGGGATGAACCTACTATACACATTATACAACCTGAACTGAACATTGAATAGCCAGAGGAAGGAAACTTTAGTCAGACTGTCAGTCAAGCTGAGCCACGTATGGTTAGAAGAAACCAACCCAATTGAGGAAATTATGGACGCGGATGTAAGTACAAGGATTTCATGGAATCCAAGGCACCAAGTCTTTCTAGAAGCCTAACACCGGTGGAAGTCATGGATTGGATCTCCGAGATGGAGATGATGTTTGAAATTTGCGACTGCAGCAACAAACAGAAGACCGCTCTCGCGGTTACACTGTTGAAGACGGAGGTATTAAGCTGGTGGAAGCTACTAGCTAATACCATGCCCAAGGGAGAAACTAGCAAGATGTCTTGGGAAGACTTTTTGGTGCAACTGAAAATGCAATACTGCTCTGAGCAGGATCTACTGGAGATCAACAACGAGTTTCAGAATCTAAAGAAGGGAAGAATGAGCGTCGGTGAGTATGCTGCATGTTTTACGGAGAAAATGAAGCTTGATCCTTATTTAGTTCGAATTGAACTCTCCAAGTTCAATAAGTTTGTCAATGGACTACCAGCAGACTTTGGTCCAATGGTCAAACAAGCAACCACCTTGAAATCCGCCATCTGGGCAGCTAAGAATATAGAGACCCAGATAAGAGAAAAGGGACTAGAAAAAGATAAGACAAGAGAAAAGAGGAAGCTTGAGGGATCCTCAAGATCCGATAAGAAAGGAAGATTCTCGGAGTCTAACCCGGATGACCAAAAGTATGGAGCCAAGTGGTGTGAAAAGTGCAAGAAGAAGCATTATGGAGATACGACGGAGAAGTGACTTGTTATAAGTATGGGAGGATCGGTCACTATTCCAGGGATTATACGCTTAATGATAAGGTATGCTACGGATGTGGAGATAAGGGTCATATGTCAAAAGATTTCCTGAAAAAAATGAAGCAGCAAGACTGAATGCGTCAAAGCCAAAGGCAAGAGCATTCCAGATGATCCTTGATGAAGCAGGTGACGATGCAAGGGATTAGGAGAAAGGATCTATAAAGTATCCATATAGATAGTATCATGTGGTGTAGCCTAATATAAGAAGCATAATGTAGGGTGAACTTGAATATCTTATCTTTCCAATAAATAATATAAACCTTAATTATGTTATCCGATGTGCTAAATGACTATGTGAAATTCTTGTATGGTGACATGGAGAACTGCGAGACAATACTTGGGACGAGTATGAGTAGTTGTGAAAGGTTGTAGATGCATATACTACCGGAAGCACTGGACTCACACTTGGATCGGGGAAAGTCACAAGGTTACCAAGGCGCTAGTAATTGATTTTGTTTGTTCATGTCTGTTGTTACCATCGTTTCGGCAATGACTAAGAAGATTATTGGTGTTCCGACCCTAGTGGTTATATGATATCGAGTCCGACTAAGATATGTATTCTACATGGTTCAGAGAACCAAGTTCGATATAGCATCTGACTTAAGCTAGAAGATTAAAGTAAAAAATAGTTGAAGCGATCAATAGAAGTATCGTAATCACCGTGCAAGTAGGAAGCTTGTAGCTAGAAGTGTTACACGCTAGAATGTGATTATATCACATTAGAACATGAAGGAAGGTATATTCCATTCTGGAATTTGACTCTAAAAGACCTGAGTCTAAGCGTTGCATCATACGATGAGAAGTCAATAGAACATGACCCATCGGTCTATTACGATAATCGAAGTAAAGATCTCATCTTAAGTTAAGTCTGTTTACGAAGGAGCAGGAGTCTCCAATAAGGATCGAGTTTGTAACTCGAAGGTTACAATTGGAAGTCCAACATAATATGAAGAGCGGGTGCAAGATGGAGCACCGTCTACAGTCAAGAAATCCAAGAGTTATATACTTATTTGAAGGAACATAAGAGCTATGATTATTACCTAGGATGAAGAGATAACATATGGAGTCATTATACAAGCCCTGTTTCGTTGATGATTTCGGGACGTAATCATCCTAAGGGGTAGATAATTGTAACGCCTGCAGATTCGGGCTAGTCAATTTAGAGATAATAAGCGTTAAAAGTGTCTTTTTGATAGAAGATTATTTAGGATAATTAATCTTAACCAAAGTTATAGTATATGTCACAAGAATTCCGTACATATAAAGAACATTGAAATCCAACTTATAACGAAGAAGTTGTGACCCGTCAAAGTTTTTGCGATTACACGGGCACGACTTCTCGTAACGTAAAAAGTAAATTTTTGACAAAATACTTTTTAGCCTTAATGGTCTAAATGAAAGTCATAGTATTCATTAAACCAAGAGCGTACATATAGAGAACGTCCAAATCTAACTTCTTTTGAGGAAGTTATGATTTTTCTAAGATTTAGCATAACAGTATGCAGCCTGGAAATCGAATTTTAGATCGATCAATTTTTATCCGACACAACCTAAACGAGAATTTAAGATATCATTAATAGGAGCTCAACGATATAAAGACATCCGAAAACGGACGTCGGATGACTAAGTTATGAATTTTTAACGGACTTTAACTGTCTAAGTCTGTTAAAATATAACTTTAAAAAATAAAGTCAAAATTAGCCGACGGAGTCTAAATGAAAGTTGTAGATAACGTCGCTACCTACGCGTGGATATAAATAACGTAAAAATGGAGCTCGTTTGCGAAATTTGCGGAATTTAGAAGATAATTAATGTTTGGGATTATCCAGTGAGTTACACGTGGCAAGATTTGGGCCACACCTTCTTCCCCACGGCTTGGAACGAGATCACGACACGTGGCCGGAGTACGCACCACATAGCACCAAGTACACCCCACATACTGAGTAAGCCTAGCATACCAATACGTACGCCCAGCGTACACGGCTGCTGGCAGCCTATAAATAAGTGGCGTTTTTTCTAATTTTTCTCACATCTTTCTATCCAACTCTCTCCCAAACACCCCCAAAGCCTCTATTCTTTTCCCTAACACCTCCTAGGTGTTAGTAGCGAGTCCCGGAGCGCCAGAAGTCCCTGAGAAGAAGAGCTTTTGGCTCAGAAGTTCTGCCCGCATAGAGTCGGGTTTCTCGCAAACCCCCTTGTAAGTGAGTTATGTTTACCCTACTTTAATTATAACTTATGTTTAAGTTCATTATTGTTATTATGAACCTATAAACAAGATTTATCAGTGATTCCAAATCGTTATATTGATTGATCTACTTACGGAGATGATGTCTAGGTTGTGATTTAGTGAGGTGTTTAAAGTGGGATTTCCAAACAGTATACTTCGTATACCAAACGGACCCTACCTCTGATATGATGCTACCTGGTTATTCCTTACTTGATAGATCATGAAAGTAGACTTTGAGTTAACGATAAATCTAGACTAATAATTAGTCGCAATAAATATTAGACTAAAACTTAGTGATAATAATACTAGGTTTCTTCAAAGGAAAAGACAATTGTTAGAAGCGAAGCGCTGCCCGAATTTTGAGTCGTCAGTGTAACAAGTGAGTGCTTAGTTACTTGTATCTTACACATAGATATGAAGTATTTAATATTAATATATGCTATATGTGCTTATTATCTTTGTTCCTGGTATCTATGCTAGATGAATGATTTAAACATGTTTTACGTGATTTAAACTGTATATGTATTTTTATACCTATAAATTTATTGGGTAAAGATGGGTAGATGAATGATGTGAGATGAAAGATGATATAGATTATGAGAGGTGAAAGTTGATGAGAAGCCTTGACTTTAACGATGATCCAGTCATCTAGCAGAGTATAGATGACGACCACAGACTATTCTAGACAGTCCAGTGGAACGCTAGCAGGCTCGCAACCTGTAGGTGTTTGTGAACGACATGTTCACCAGATGTGTTAAGAATAATGATGAGATGACGAATGCAGAATCTGAAGAACAATCATGAATCAATCACCATAATATGCAAGTAATATGTCAAAGGTTTTGTGTATATTGATATTGATATGAACGTACAAAGAAAACCCTTTTCGGGAAAAAACTTACATCAAAAGCTAACATAATGATTATTTATATAGAAAATAAAACATTTACCAAAAATATAAAACCCTAAAAAGGCTTCCCTAAATAACCAAAAATGCCAAATCAGTTTCAATATCTCAAAATACTCAACAATCTCCCCATAGATGTCGAAACTGATGAAGATCACGATTTCCGATCTTCTTGGCATTTCTCCCCCTAAATTGTGAGGCTCATCAATACATGAGGTCTTCAAAGCGAGAGAAACAAATATCATCTTCCAAATGCGAACTCCCCTTTGAATAATCATCACCCCCCTTGAATCTTCAACAAATATCATGGAGAGAATCCAGAAAGTTGAGAAAAATCACCAACAACCTACGCAATCTCATAGAGCAAGTCCGTATAACCTATTATGTCATAAGGAGCGAGTTTGCCAAATTGGATCTTCGAAACCCGTCAGATTTGAACAAATGTTGACATAAATTCTTCTTGGATTTTCGCCATTTTCAAAAATTAAAAAACGGAAAAATAACAAAAGTTATTTTGTATTTTTCGGTATTTAAATTTTAGACTAAAAAATAGAATAAAAAGCAATTATTTAGAAGGGTTTGAAAAGAATAAGACCAAAGAAAAGGATTAGAAATGAAAATCTTTTGAAAAGAAGGGGTAAAAATGGTAAAAACCCATAAAATTGGAAAGAATTTGGAATATGGGATAGAAACAGTTAAATTCTGAATGTATAGGGAACGGAGTTGAAATTTTAACCCATCTTCTTCGTTTGATCTGAAGAACACGCATTTTGACTTGAAAAAGTCAAAATTGAATCGATTTTTGATTTCAAGTTACTGTAAATCCGATTTTCAAATTCTGAATGTCTTAGAGGTTCCGATCATTAGTTCTGTGACCTTCAATGTATTCTGATTTTGGTATTACTGTTCCGACGTGAGCACTTCAATTCTGAAATTGATTTCTAAATCTCCGTTTTCTGATTTCGGTATAACTGTTATATTTTCTGAATTTGATTTCCAGTTTCGGATTTTAGACTCACTTCAGGTTTCGGTTTTGATGTTCAATTCCAAGTTCCGATCATGAGACTTCAATTTCTGAATTATCAATTAAGATTCCGAGACCATTGTTGAATAGTAATTCCGATTTCTAATGTTGTAACTTCCGATTCCGATTTGTGCCACTGAATTCCGATTCCGAATCGTTCCGAATCTCGGAAGATGAACAGTAAAACAGTGAATTCTGATTGAGATTGTTCCGATTCCGATGAGATCAATTCCGAACAGCCGATTGCTAAAACGAATTCAGCCTTTTTGACCAAACACCCGAAATCAACCCTTAATTTTCAACGAAATGGCAGATAGTACCCAAAGCTCCGAAATTAAAACCAATCTTGACCAAATTTTCAATAAATTCCGAAATAAGCCCCTGTTTACCAATAATTACGAATTTAACCCTCCTTTTACAGTACACTGATAGCTTCAGCCCCTTTTTGCAGTAATGTCAGATTGCAACCCTGTTTTTGTAGGAAAAGTTACTTTTCAGCCCATCTTTCAACTTTTTAGCTTTTTCTCAATTCCAACCATTTAAAAATCAATATAAATTATTTCTTCAATAAAATTTCACCCTTTTGACTGAATTTTCATCAGATTTTGTCTTTTTTTTAAATGACAAAACTTTTATGAAACATTTGGTATACATTCAAGATTCAAAATTGATGAAGACTTTTTGCATACCCACTTCTTTGAAGAAAAGCGATTATCTTCTGAAAATGATATCCGCTTTTTAGTTGGAAAACAAAAATTTTCAAAAATTTCATTAAACCAGTCAAATACTCTTTTCTCTTTCCTCCATCTTCTAACATCTTCGTTTGAACAAAAATGAGAATAGAGTTTTCTTTCAACATGTTTGGCTTCAACTTTCTGAACCTTTTCACAAGCATGAGGTACTTGTACCTTTGGCATCCAAACCTTCTTCATTTTACTCTTCTTCTTTTTCTTCTTCCTTTTCAGATTTTGAGGTTACAGAAAGGATTTTCGGATCTGAAAAACCTCATTATATTTTA
Organism: Lactuca virosa; assembly: GCF_052849685.1. Taxonomy (NCBI): domain Eukaryota; kingdom Viridiplantae; phylum Streptophyta; class Magnoliopsida; order Asterales; family Asteraceae; genus Lactuca; species Lactuca virosa. Next base: position 375,803,373 of record NC_136430.1, on the reverse strand, counting down.
GAATATGAACATCACAAGCCTTTGCTACACAAACTTTTGGAGTTTGGTAAATCTGAACATCTTGAATTATTGGCTTTCTATAAGGAACCATTCCTTCAAAAACATCATCAAAACATGAAAAATCATATATTGTAGTTCCAATAGAACAAAATACCTTTGTTATCACTTTTTCAGAAGACTTGCTCTGCAATTCACTATTTGAAACACCAGATTCAGATTGTGACACTTTTGAAAGACTTGAAACACTTGACTCCCCCTCAACAAGAACATCTGGATTCACATTTTCTTCAAAAACATGAAGAACATTATGAACTTCACCAAGAAGGGTAAGAACATCTTCCTTTTTCTTTTCAGCCCTTTTCATCTCCAAAATCTGTTGTTTAATTTCTTGATCTAAATGTATTTTGATAATACGAAATTGCACTACTATTTTCTCATTCTTTTGTAACTCACCCATATTAATACATGTGTATTCAGATATTTTCTTATCAACAAAAAAATTATACAACTCAGTAGCATCCTTCAATGTAGATTGACCAAGAATATGCTACATAGTCACTTTGTTAACACCATAGATTGGTTTAGTAACCTTTAATCCAAGTTCTAATATGGAGTCAAAAAATAAATGATCCATTAGATCTTCAACAAGAAGCTGAACTTGAAGAGAGAGAAAGTATACCTGATAAGATTTCTAGAGAGAGAAAAATAGATCTGAGATGGTTTCTAGAGAGAGAAAACAGATCTGAGACGATTTCAAGAGAGATAAATCATATCTGAACACAAATATGAGAATAAACACAAAATTTTTCTTCTATTTCTCTTCCAAAACACGAATCAAGAACAAATTAAGTGAAAGAATGAGTAGAAAATAACAGATCTGAAATGGGTTTTCAAAAATAAGAGATATTTCACTTTTTCTTTTCAGAAAACTTACAAAACTTGAAGAACAATATGAGATTCATGAAAAAATTTCGCCATATCTGATTGATTCTTGCAATAATCGCTAAGATCTACAAGAAATTGCTCTGATACCACTTGTTAAGAGTAATGGTGAGATGATTTGAAGAACAATCATGAATCAATCACCATAATATGCAAGTAATCTGTCAAAGGTTTTGTGTATATTGATATTGATATGAACGTCCAAAGAAAACCCTTTTCAGGAAAAAGCTTACATCAAAAGCTAACCTAATGATTATTTATAGGGTACATAAAATATTTACCAAAAATATAAAACCCTAAAAAGGCTTCCCTAAATAACCAAAAATTCCAAATTGGTTTCAATATCTCAAAATACTCAACAATATGTACTCTAAAAACCCTGGCAGCTATGGACTCAGTGCCTTATAAGTGAACGTTGGCAGCTATGGATTTAGTGCCCTATAGATGAACATTGGTAGCTATGGACTTAGTGCCTAATAGATAACATTGGCAGCTATGGACTTAGTGCCTAATAGATAACATCGGCAGCTATGGACTTAGTGCATGTTGGATAAACCCTGGCAGCGATGGACTTCATGCATATTCCTTAGGACAATCCTTGGGAATGAATGAATAAAGAATAGATGATTCTTAGGGTAGATCCTTAAGAATAAATAAGATAATGGGATGGGAAGTTGGGTTAATTGTTTGATGATTAAACAAAATAATTATATTATTGTGGGTTGAAAACCCTATGTACTCACCAGGTTTCCCAACCTGACCCACTCAATTTATTTGTATCACAGGTGCCGATACGAAGATACATTACACTGAGAGATTATAGGAGATGTAAATCATTAATGTAAATGAATGTAAGGATTGTTTACACTTATGTTTTTGTATTGATGATGACATCCCAATGTTTTAATATAAACAAAATATATTTCTTCGGAAATGTTTCGATAATATCTTTGTCATGTTTTCTGGGAACAAATTCCGCAATATTATTCTTTAAAATGGATACTCTAACTTTTAAATAAGCATAAATAATTTTTTTAAAATGAGCATGAATTTGGGGATGCCACACTTTACCTCCTTAAGGCCCAAAGCTTTTACACAATCAACATCCGGCCACAACCTTGAAATAAGAAATGACAAGAAGCAGGATGTTACAGGACCCTTGGATGATTAGATGCGAGAGTTCATTTCTTCGAAGATTACCCACAGCATTCTAGAGTACACTCCTGTGATCTTTCGTACAGCACCAGTTGTGGTTACTGGTTTGTATTTTCTCCATCTTTCATTTATTTCTTTAATGTTTATGCTTATTATATTTATGATGTTATTTAGGCATGTTCCTAATGAACGGTGTTCCAGATTAGTTCTATTTGATTTGGGTACCACCCGATTGTTTGTATCTATTACGCTCAGCAAGAGGTTTGGTGACGCTCCTGGGGATCATGATTATCCGTTAGAGGTAGAGATCGTCGAAGATCGTCCAGTGCGAGTATCAAGGGTTCACCGGGGTTGTGTTCTAGAGTTATTTAGCGAGCGTCTGAATTATATGGAGAGACTAGTTACGATCGTTGATATAAAGACCAAGACCCTGAGGAACAAGGAAGTGGGATTAGTGAAGGTGTAATGGCAGCACCGGAAAGGCTCATAATGGACATGGGAGCCTGAGGAGGAGAAGAGGGAGCATTATCCAGAGTTATTTGTGGAGGTGGATTTCGAGGACTAAGTCTGATTCAAGTGGGGGAGAACTATAACACCCGTGTTCCCATGTATTTTCATTTTTGGCTTGGTGTATTAATTTTCTTGCAAAATCGGTCACCACATTGGGCGTACTCAGTGTGTACGCAAGGCGTATGCCATTAATAAGGAACGTGGATCCCATGCAGTACGCATGGCATACTTGGTGTGTACATAGGGCGTATTCGAGATGACCCTAAAACCCTAATTTTTAGGACTGGACCCCTATTTAAACACCTTAAGACCATTAAGGCCTCTTCATAACCAGACTTCACTCTCCCTCTTTCTGTCATTTCGAATCCCTAAACTTTCAGAGCTTGTTTTGGACCTTTAAAGTGTTCTCGGAGCATTGTGGAAGAAGGAGAAGCACACCATTCAGGATTGTTGGGCTTAGAGATTGTAGATCGAGATTTTCCTTCACCTTTGCAAGCTTCTGGATGTATAAAGTTCATACATTTATGGTTCTATTGCTTAGATCTAGTCTAGCTTTGATATTTGAACGCTTTTGGTCCCATGATTTGGTTCTTGTGAGTAAAAGCTACTCCAGATCTAAATTTTGTTACTTTATGATGTTTATGAGAATCTTGGGTCATAAAAATGGAGTCTTTGTTGCTATTTCTCACTCATGAAAGAGTTTGAGGTTGTTAAAGAGTGTTATGGACTTAAGGTTTGGCTTTGGGGTCTATTAAGCCATACAAAAGCTTAAAGTTGTCGACTTTTGTAACGCCCGTGTTTCTGGGCTAAACATTAATGATGGTGTAATAGTCTAGGTCAACCATTGGAACTCGTTTTAAAGTATTAAGAATGAATTATGTGCTTTAAACTTAATTATTATGATTTAATAAATTCAAGATAAAAATAAGCGTCGAAAATAAATATTAGATAAAGCCGATATCTATGAAGAAAGTTGTAGTGGTTGAAACAAGGATTCTGAAGATATAAAGAATACCGTAATCCGAGTTATAATGAAGAAGTTATGACCTGTCGAAGTTTCGCGACAGAACCGGCACAACGCTGTATGACGTAAAAAGTGAATTTACGATAAAGTGCTTTTTAGCATTAGTGATCTAAACGAAAGTCGTAGTATTCATTAAACCGAGAGTGTGCATAAAAAGAATGCCCAAATCTGACTTCATATGAGAAAATTATGAATTTTCTAATATTTGGCATAGCAGTATGCAGCCCGAAACTCGAATTTTAGATCAAGTGATTTTTAGCTGAAATAACCTAAACGAGAGTCGAAGATCTCATCAATAGTAGTTTAACGGTAAAAAGACAGACGAAACGGACGTCGGATGAAGAAGTTATGAACTTTTAACGGACTTTTCCTGTCCCGGCCTGTTAAAAATATAACTTTAAAAATAAAGTCAAAATTAGCCGACGGAGTCTAAACGAAAGTTGTAGAGCTTAAATTCAACTACGTGTGGATATAAATAACGTCAAAAACGGAGTTTGTATGCAAAATATATGAATTTCTAAAGTTCGGAACACAAACTTCGAGGTCTGACAAACTCACGACGTGAACAAAGCATAGTTCACGACGTGAACCAGTTGATTGACACTTACCAAGCCTAGAAGACACGTGGCAAGCCTAGGGGATGACCAGGATCAAAGTTCACAACGTGAACATACATGGTTCACGACGTGAATCTCAAAATTTCACCCTATAAATAGAAATGAAGGTCTCCAGGTTTAGGTTCCAAATACCTATTCTCTTACACTCCAAACTCTCTTTTAAGCCCCTTTACACTACCCTGACGCCTCGGTTACATATCAAACATCCGAAGGAAGCTCTGATCCCCAAAGATCCCGAGAAAAATAGTTTTCGAGCCGAAACTCTGTCCACGTGAAGCCCGGTTTTTGAGAAAACACCCCGGTTTCATCTGAAAAGATTATTTTAAAAGATGAGGTGCTTCCTAATTATCGTCTTAACAAGTGAGTGTATAGTCACTTTCATCTTACACATAGATATGAAGTATTTTATATAAAATACATGTTATGTGTATATATGTTGTTTGTTTATTTGAGATGGACGTTGAATGAATGTTTTATACAGATTTTAAACTGTATATGTATTTTATCTACAAATATGTTGGGTAAAACATGGGTAGATGAAAGAATGTTTTAGATAGATTTTAAACTGTATATGTAATTTATATCTACAAATATGTCGAGTAAAACATGGATAGATAAAGAATGAAGGATGACAGACGGAATAGATGTACGTTGGTAGCTATGGATTTAGTATTCTATAGATGTACGTTGGTAGCTATGGATTTAGTACCGTATAGATAAACCTTGGCAGCTATGGACTTAGTGCTTGTTGTATAAATCTCGGGCAGCGATGGACTTCGTGCCTATTCCTTTGGTTACCTTGGCAGCTATGGACTTAGTGCCTGTTGTATGAATCTTGGGCAGCGATGGACTTCGTGCCTATTCCTTAGGATAATCCTTAGGAATGAATGAATGGAGAACAGATGATTCTTAAGATCTTTAATAATAAAGAAGATAATGGGGATGAGAAATTTGGTTGATTGTTTGATGTGACAACCCGAAATTTCTAACTTGTACATTCTTCATTTTTATCAAAGTTAGCCTCGTTTTTTTTTTTTTTTGCTATTTTGTAATGAAGTTTTGGGTCTTCATGGATGTTTTAGGCTTAATATAACCTTGATATGAGTCATAGGAAGGGTGAGAATGTGTGTAGCATCACTAAATCGGGCCAAACACACCCAGCAAGGTGTGTGCGGCCGCACAACCGAGTGTGCGGCCAGCCAGCCGCACACAGCCGACCGCACACCCTCCCAGCCTCACACTCTAGCCTATATAAAGGACCCTAAGTCAACCTTACACCTCTTTTCACACTCCTTCAAAGCTGGAACATTCTCTCTCAAGAGCTCTTTAAGTTTTCCTCTCCAATCATCAAAACAAGTAAGTAAACACCCTTAGATCACTACTACAACACGTTTGAAAGCCTTTTCCTCGAGTTTGATCCATGAAATCATCATTCTAGATGATCTTCATGTGTGTACGGCCGCACACACATCATGTGTGACCGCACACACATCTTTTGGTCCTAAAATGGGCTTAAACACTCATACAAGCATAGCATCGACCAAAACACCTTCTTAGGATCATCACAAAGCCTTGGAAAATCGATTTGGACATGTTTGTATGGGAGTGTACGACCGCACACAAGCCTGACCGCACACACCTGACCGCACACGCCATGTGCAACCGCACACACCCTTTTAAGGGTCCAAAATAGCCACAAACTCCCATTCCGGCTAAGAAATGGTCAAAGCACCTTCACTAGAACATTCCTAAGGCTTGGAAACACGTTTTGATAAACTTCATAGTGAGTGTACGGCCACACACAGGTTTGGCCGCACACTCTGGCCGCACACACACAAAACCCATGCTTTTGGGGTCTTACACTCCAATATAGGGCCATACACCCCTTATGTGCAACCATATGAGTTGGTAACACTAAATTCTAAGTGTTTTTATGTCCTTAAGGCATGTCCCTATCACCATTAGTGGTTATATACATTAATGTATTCATATATGTGTAATTATATGTTAAATAGGATCCGTGTGTGTGTTCAAGTCCTCACTTGACACTTAGCATCCTATCCGGCACTTCCATCCAAACCACTTTGTGCAGGTGAGTTCATACCCCTTAATTAACCTTTTAAATGTTTTTAAATGCTTTTATGGGGGGGGGGGGGAGGGAATACAAGTTGAATCATGATAGTTACTATATCAAACATATGTGATTATTAACTATCAAACTATGGATTTACTACACTTTTAGCTGTTTTATCAAGCAAACTACTTCAAAATGATTTCTCGAACGCTTTTATACGTTGAACTCTTTATCAAACTTGTTTTCTAAACTACATCTTTCCTTTCAAATTCTGTTATGACTATGTTTCAAACAAAGGTTTTCATGTACTTTAAACTATATTCCAAATAAGGGATTTCTTATACTTTAAACTGTTATATTGTCAAATGCATGCCTATATATGTATAGTTATATAAGTAATGTTTAAAGGACTTAGGACTGCTAACCCACCTTGTTTCATGTTCCTTGTTTGGTTGTGGACTTAGGGTATCCTGTTATTTGTCCGAAGGTCGTCTAAATATTAGTTATATATTATGTATACATGTATATACATAAAGGTTCTATCAGTCAGTTCAGTACCTTTGGGTAGCAAAGGCCTACTTCCGTTTATTCATATACATATATTACTAGTAACTATAATGGGTATAGTTAGGAGATACTATTTACTATTCCTAGTGCAAGGAATCACACAAGAGTCAGTTCATTCATGAGTCTATACGAATATATTACATACTATAGGAAGAGACATTATTACATACTATATATAGGGACACTATTGTATACTATATGAATATGCACTAGTACATACACTACTCCTCACGGGACTAACCATCCTACACCTGGAGTCTGCTTTTCATTCAATTAGACTTTTCGAGGCGTATTGTTCATTCGATACCACCTGGAGTCTACACTTCATTCATTTAGACTTTTCGAGGCGTATAGTTCATTCGATACCACCTGGAGTCTACACTTCATTCATTTAGACTTTTCGAGGCGTATTGTTCATTCGATATCACCTGGAGTCTACACTTCATTCATTTAGACTTTTCGAGGCGTATTGTTCATTCGATACCACCTGGATTCTACACTTCATTCATTTAGACTCTTCGAGGCGTATTGTTCATTCGATACCACCTGGAGTCTACACTTCATTCATTTAGACTTTTCGAGGCGTATTGTTCATTCGATACCACCTGGAGTCTATGTTTTATTCACTTTATAGCCAGCAGTGTCACTGCTGAGGTAAAATATTATTTTTCCCTATTACAGTTACTTTGTGATTTTATCACTTACATATTTATGTAAAACTATATTTAGATAATAATAGTTATACAGGGGAAAAACCTTCATTTTTGCAGAGGTTCAAACCTTCAAAACAGTCGGGTCTTGGTAGAAGACTGCTTTTTATACTAGTAGGAAATATGGGATTTTCTAGAGTTTTTCATTCTTATACAAAGTTTTCATAAAACAATTACAAGTCTTTTCTTTACAGTTTTACAAAGCAATGACACTAAAATACTTATGTTCTCACCAGCTTTAAAGCTGATACTCGCTTTCAAAATAACTTGTATTCTCAGGTCACCAGTAGACAGGTACGATGACCAGGTTTTGAGAAGACGGAGCAGTCAAGACTCGTCTTTTATTTTGATTTCTTATTATCATGTCGTAGACTATGAAATAACACACATGTATTAAAATTCTACTATTAATGCAATGGATGATGTTGTTGCTTGTTTACTAATTTACACTGTTGTGATACTTTACATGACGTCCTCCGCCCCAGAACGTTTCCGCCGTTCTTGGTTTTGGGGTGTGACATTTGATGTTTAAACATAATAAATAAATTTATTGTTGGTTGATGAAATTAATAAATTTATTATTTGTGGGTTGAAAACTCTATATGCTCACCAGGCTCCCAAGCCTGACCCACTCAACTTTTTATATTACAGGTAGTGGACCCCGAGCATAGTCGGATGATGATGAGAGATTTTTGGATTATAAGCCAGTAGTTGTAAATAACTGTTGTAAGGCTTATAATGTACTGTTTATGCTTTTGATCTGTATCGGAACATGACATCCCGAGGTTTTGATATATAATGAAAATATATATTTCTTTAAGAAATGTTTTGATAAATTTTTATCATGTTTTGTTTTGGGGACAAATTCCGCAACATCTTTTAAAAAGATTACTCTGATTTTATTTTAAAATCATAAATTAAATCGGTCTTTTCTGGCCGAGAAATTTGGGGATGTCACAACTTTATCACTTAATACCTTCCCACGATTAAGATCTATGAGTTGGGTGTATGGTCTTTAAGCATTAAGAGATAAAAAGTGATTTTTCAGTAACAGGGGAGTACGTCGGGCAAACCCTCTAGGTACGCATGGCATAACAGGTTTGGACTAGAATCCCCTTCTGTGAATACCCAATACGTTGGGCGTAAGTATGGAGCACGCTTGATGTACTCCCAAAAGTCCATTTGGGCCATTTTGGGCCTTGGGCCACGTTTACTTGGGTCTAGAATGGTTTCTTGACTTTACTCGTGGGTCAAAGGAACCAATGTCGGCCCACTGGATTATGTTTGTAGGATGCTAATTTTCTTTGTGATACGTGCATTTTTTGTATGTTGGGGTCCCCGTTATACGAGTTCGGGCGAGGCCCGTTATACTAAATGGGTGGGGCCCGTTATATAAGTTAGGGTGAGGCTCGTTATACTGATTAGACGAGGCATTTCGCTTGTATGGTATGTGGTATTTTGGGGAACTCGCTAAGCTTTGTGCTTATGGTTTATGTTTAAATATTTTTCAAGTACTTTCGGTTCAAAAGGGAAGGGCCTGGCATGATCGCATGCCATCCACTAGTGTTTAGCATTTTATGATTTTAAGATTGTACTCTGATAACTATTTTTGCACATGGTCATACTTTTGATGGTTTGAAATGAATGATTGATGGTTTTGGTTGACTTAAAAACAAAATTTTTTACTTAGTATTTTTGGGATGTTACAAGTTGGTATCAGAGCCTTGGTTTGAGGGATTCGGGCACATTCTCGGGTGTGTATGAACTCAAAACTAGGGAGTTGGTAAAAAGAAAAAGATTTATCTAAAGGGTTTTTATAAAAATGGGGTGTGATGCGTGCAATCTGTCGAGCTCAAGTAAGTATTCCCAAAATACCTATACATGTTATTTGATTCAGTATGTGAATGTGTGAATAACATGCTAGATTAGGGCTAAGGATCTGGTCTGAATTGTATGTTAAGAGAGATGCCTTTGTATTCCTACTTTATAAGCCTCTATAACTGCATGCTAGTATGGATTACAAATGATATGATAAGATGACATGTTAGGAAGTGCACTGGTCAGAACTCGATGCTCGAATGTTGCTTGCTTTGTGATTTTAGGAACCACTGTTAATACTAGTTAACTATCAAGCGAATATGCTAGATTACATGTTACATAAATTAGATAATTTTAGAAGGTTAGGTTTAACTCTATTGTGCAACTCTTGTTTGAGTCCAACTATTGTAGTATGAGACCGTGCAGTCAAAGAATTATCTAGTGTCTGTTGTATGTAGTTATATTCGAAAGGTAGTTAGCAGGTGTAAGTGGGGTTTCTTCTACAACTGATGATGGAGAGTGGCATGAAAGGAATCCTAGGAGAACCTAGGAAGCATGTTAGCTTAGAAGATGTGGTGTTTAGCGGAAGTGGAGTATGCTGGGTAGTAAGGGAGTCTCTGAGGGGAATCGGGACGACTCTTGAGGAAAGTACGGATATGTATGGAAGGTAGTATTGAGCCCATACTACTGGAAGCACATGATCTGTACTTGAGTCAAGGGGGGTCACTAGGATACTAAGGGATTCATAGGGTGTGGTATTCTTCGAGTGGTTCTAATGGTTTGTATTGTTTCTTTTCAGTATAGTGGTCACTCGAGGTGGTTCAGGTCCTAGTGAGGGATCGTGTTCGGGATCTGGAGCCGGACCCTTGGATCATCAGATGCTAGAGTTCATTTTTCAGAGACCACCCACAACATTCTGGAGCAGACTCTTGTGATTTATAGTACGATCAAGGAGGGCATTATGGAGATTTTGGATGAGCTTTTGGGCGCATTCTGTACCGAGATAGCGGCCATGGTGGGTGCATGCTCTCTGAATTTTAGAGAGTTTCATGTATGTGGGGAACCTGATTTCATTGGGAAGAAGGACCCCATTGTTAGTAGACGATGGTTGACGGACATCACGAACACTTTCCAAACTAGCTCATATCCTGAGGAGGCGAAGGTCAAACTTAAATCTCGTCTTTTGAAAGACATAACCCATGATTGGTGGGATGAGGTAGGCCATGCCTTGGGAGGCGCAATTGTTAAGGCAACGACTTGGGATGATATTGTGATGAGATTTAGGGCTGAGTTTGCACCAATGATTGAGGTACAACAGTTGGCGAGAGAGTTTCAGGACCTCCGCCAGACTACTGAGTCAGTGGCAGAGATTACTGTCATGCTCCAAGAGAGGGCGTTGCTGGTGATGGGTTTGAGCCATAAGAACTTTCCTATGTGCACATGCAAACCCTAATTGCTTGGATCTAGGTTTCTCTAATTGAACATGCATTGAATCCAAGACTTGCAATACTAGATCTAATGTAATATATTGAATCTAATCATATGAAATCAGATCTGAAAGAATACCTTGAATTACTTGCTTGATACTTCTTCTTCTTGGAGCTTAGAGTCACAATTGTCACTCCTCTAATGGCTTACAAACACCAACTAGCAAGAAGATGATCTTGAGAGAGAGGGAGGAAGGATAGAAATCGGCCCTAGGGTTCCTTGGCTTGCAAGAGTGCCGATTTCTCCACCCCAAGGGTTCTATTTATACTATGAGCTATTAGGGTTTCTCCTTTAACCCTAATTGAATGACTTAGGCCCTAAGCAATCCAAGATCCTTCTAGATACAAGGCTTGGACGAATTTAAGGTTCCCAAACCCTAAATTTCGTCCACCCCAATATCCATAAGGATACATAGCCCAAAATACAGCTATCACACATTTGACAGTTTATGCCCTTTATTCAATTAACCTCTTTAAGTCACCAAATTAATTCTCAATTAATATATGACTTATATTAATCAAATAATATTATTATTCCTTAAATATATATTATTCTCATAATATATTAATAATATCTCTTCTCTCTTAACAAATCATCCTGTCAAGTTGCTATGGTGAAGGCAACCCAAAAGGACCATGCATAACCGGGTCAAGTACTTACCAAATATAGTTATAGCCTTAGACACTAATCCAATAGCTGGTTCCACAGTATGTGGTGTATAAGGAGATGAAGAAGCCCAGGTATCATGATGTGTTAAAGGATGAGATACAGGAGTTTATGAGCATGTCCAGCTGCAAGACATTGAAGGACATGATAGCTCGGGCTCACGAGCGGGAGATTGATCTGGAGACAGTGAGGAAGAGGAAGAAGGTTTTGGCGCATGTATCGGAGGGCTCGGGTAAGAATCCCAAGGTTGATGATTCGCGTTCAAGGGGCCAACTAGACCGGAGCCGATGCAGCAGGTGTGGCTGGATGCACAAGAGGGCTTGTAGGGTGGGTGGTTCTTGCTTGTAACATCCATAAAAATCATAAGAAATTTAAACTTTTTAAAACCACCCCAAATCATAGAATGTTTACAAAATCATTATTTTCAAAGTATTGTTCCATATCAGAGTATCCCATAGATCAAAAGTACATAAAACAAAGGATGTGTATGGTCACGTCTTCGCATTCCCGCGATCATCCAAAGTACCTGAAACCATAACTAAAAACCGTAAGCCAAAGCTTAGTGAGTTTCCCCCAAAGTACCAACACATAAACATATAACATATACAACAGCATGTCACGTCCAATCAACCATCGGGTTGGAAGACCCCAGGCCCAATCAACCATCCCCGTTGGAATGCCAATATACTATGGGTCCAGTCAACCATTAGGTTGGAATACCCCAGGCTTAATCAACCTCCGAGTCCATTCATCCTCGGGATAGAATACCCCAGGTTGGAATGCCAATATACAACGGGTCCAATCATCCTCAGGATGGAATACCCTCGGGCCCAATCAACCATCGGGTTGGAATGCACCCGGTATGTTGGCTCACGCACAAAGTAGTAAAGCGTCAACCCCCAACCAAATATTTGCACATATAACAGATAAACATATAATCAGTCAACAGACAATTAGGCAGATCTACAGATCACTAAGCATAGCATCATCTTATCTACCAGGATACTGATCTAACAGATCTCTATGGCATGATAACATACTATCACATAACTGGATATCTAATCTAATGGGCTGGCCTTAGTGCCTTCGACCCGCAAGTATAATGAGGGAAAACTTACCTCACAGACAGAACAATAGATGATGAGGTCCCGACTCTGAATCTCAGCTCTAAATGACCAATCTTAATCAAAATCTAAAATACCCTTATGTCAAACTTGGTCAAAGTCAAAGTCAAACTGGTCAAATCAACTGAGTCAACACAGAGTTAGTACGCGGGGCGTACTTGGGCATTGACCACCATCGGGGTGGTTGACCTCGTACGTGATGCGTACTCCAGGTACGCGGGGCGTACTCCCAGAAGCCCAAATTCTCAATAAGAGCTTAATGGCTTAAGCTCTCACGTCCATCTTTCAGATCCATAGCTAAAATACCCTCAAGAGTCATAAAGTTTCCAACTTTATGACTTTACATGTCCATTAAGTGCTTAACTTAACTTCTTAATCCATCAAGACCTTCTAAATGATGCATGGAGCAAAACCAACTATTTGGAACCCATTTTTATGACTCAAGACCCATCCAAAGGTTTGAACGACAGCTTAACGGGTCAAGAACATTCTATGTCATGAATCTCCTTATTTGGGACAAAAAGGACCAAAAATCATTCTAGCACAAGATCTAAATGAATCTTCACCAAGTTCAGAACTTGATACCTCAAAATGGTACCAAAAGGTGGTATGATCCTTGATCTAAAGAGTTTCACTCCTCCAAGGTGGTCTCTCCTTCCTTCCTTCTTCTTCAAAAGCACAAAACAAGCACACTCAAGCTTAGTAATGCTTCACCATATGGATTAGGGTTGCAAAAACTGATGGGTTTCGAGCAATACATCATTCCTATGGTGTACATGCAAACCCTAATAGCTTTTGGATCTAGTTTGTCTAATGAACATGCAATTGAATATCCAAAGCTATAAACCCTAGATCTAATAAACTATAACTGAAATTAAGCCTTAGATATTACCTTTGATTGTTATATAGCAATAACAATCAATCCTTGGCTTCAGAAAGCTTAGTGCCTCAAGTGTTGCACCTCTAATGGAGTCAAAAACACCACTAAGCAATTAGATGAAGGAGAGAAGAGAGGGGAGGCACCAAAAACGGCTGGAAACCCTAATCCAAGTGTTAGCCACGTTTATGGTCCCCAAGGGTTCCTTATATACTTAGGCTATTAGGGTTATCCAACAAGGAAACCCTAATTTGACTGCTTAAGCCCTAAGCAGCCCATGGACCCCTTCTGGAACATGCCTTGGACGATTTCTAATGGGCTTCCCCATAGAATTCGTCCAACCTATTATTCCAAGGTGATCCATAGCCCAATTGCAATTATCCTATAATTACAATTCCAGTCCCCTAAGTTTAATTAATCTCTTTTAGCCACAGAGTTAATTCTTTATTAATTCTTGACTAATATTAATTAAACAATATGATTTCTCCTTTAATATATTATTCTCATAATATATTAATAAATCATAATTAAACCTTGCTCTCCTTAATTCATCCTACATATTGCTATGGTGAAGGCAACCCAAAAGGACCATGCTCATAATCGGGTCAAGTACATACCAAAATAGTTATGGGCTTAGACACTAATCCAACAGTCTCCCACTTGGATAAGTCTAATAACTATTCTGCATAACTTCAGAACCTGATCAGCAATCGTAGCTTTCAAAAGCCGCTGTCAACTCTGATCTTATCAGATACGCGTGTCCTTTAGATAAGGGATCATATATTCCTCCATTCTACAAGATATCGTATAGACATGAGACATGGATTTAAATCATTCTCTCTGTCTATGTATTGTTTCCCGACATCTGATTTATGACGACTGACAACAGACTACAATTGAACACATCAACTTAGTCCCGGCTTGGCCAAGCGCTTAGGGTGTCATCACAAAATCATCGAGGGGCCCACAGATATCGCTTTTATCCCACTTTGGGTAAAAGAAATGGATAAACTTCGACTCAAATGCTTGCTTGCACCTACTAATCGAATCACACACAACAATAAGTTTTATAACACCAAGTTACTGGTGCGTTTACTTATCATCCATGTGCAACCGACCAGCAAATAACAACTCACACGTCTCGGTTTCAAGAATATACAATGTTATCGTCTCACTAATCACCCGTGATAAATCCATGAAGTGATTCAAGTGAGCATGGGTTTAATCCAATACTTTAATCTTATCAAAGCACTCATGAACTCTGCAGCAAAATTGTGCTATGTCTAAACACTTTAGACAATCTACAGACAAATTCATGACAGTCTTCCTTCATACTTACTTCCAACGTATGACCGACTGTGGAGGTTCGAATAACCCAGTTATTCTGGAAGTCAAAACATGCAAAGTGAAACACAATAATAATATTAATCCTATATGGCCCCAAAACTTTTGAGCGTAAATAAAAACACTTTTATTTAAACACCATATTGATTACTCATTATTCATTGCTTACTGTTTCAGAAAATCAACTTATTACTCGAATTATAACCACAATTGTCCCATACTCCAAGCATGCACACTTTGGTTTCCTATGGTCCATACTTTGTGAAATAGATCAATTGAAAAACTTTTCCAATGAAACTCATTTCACAATCCCCAATCCTTATTATTAGTATAAGAATACCAAATTCTTGCCACTTTTAGAATATGTCAGATTCTAACATTTTATGCAATGATTCTTTCGTAATGTCATAGCACAAAAGTTACCAAGACCCGGCTAATGAAATTACAAGGTATTCTATCGGAAATTGTTACAAGACAATTCCATAGACGTGAAGTCTCACATTCAAAGTACATTCCTTTGAACATCCTTCTCGCATAAAAGTTTCTAATCTAGACATATTTCTTAATATCCAACTCCCATTAATGGAAACATTTCCATATTTGCCATATGACAACTCATTCTTAATAGAATCTTATCTATTCATAATAATGTCAATATAGTCCATCCAGTACTATACTTCCAACTACTCACAAGCGACAAATCCTCAGTGAACCTCAAATCGTCCTTTGATAGTTGTTTAATTATTTTAGTCAAAACCGATTCTAGTCCCTTTTCCCCTCTTAATGCCCTAGGCATTTGGAAAATTTTAGAACGGTCAAATATTATAGCATATGCAATCGATCCTATACTCGAAGCGTATTGGACACGATGCATAATGTCTCACATAAAGACGTGATACTTTATCATCCTTCCGCCATAATATTTTATGTGCCATGTTCCCACAATTCGAACTATGAAAAGGGATGCCGTAATCATAATCGAATTTTGAGAATGCACTATGTATCCTTGACTAAATTTTATTAACATTTCTCGATCTAAGCTTTTAGATTTTGAAACGAAGTATAATATTCTCTCCCTTAATTATAGCAAAACAACTTTTCAACCCTTGCAACCTTGCAAAGTGAATCTTTGTTTTCTATAATTAATATTGCTAACTTGCAATACTGAAAATAATAATCATGCTCCCACTAACATGATGATTATTACCATACAAGCATAACACTTATGCTCCCACTAGCTTTGACATATATCTAGAAAACATCTGAATTTTCAGAAAACAATGCTTATTGAATTCCTTAAGTTCATATTTCTAAATACTTGATGCTTTGATAAGCCTTTATCTAAGCTTCTTAACCTCATACACCTTTGCCTTAGAAAGCTCACATGTGTGTCTAAAGAAATTCAGAACTTATGTTACTAAGTCCCAAATGTTCAGACTAATTGCCAAATCTCACAATTCGAACTATGAAGAGGGATGCCGTAATCATAATCGAATTTGAGAATATAATTTTCACAATTGCAATCTTCTTAAAATCTCTCTTAGTGAAAGCATTTCCTTACAATCATTTTCATGAAGGAGGGAAACCTCATGACACTTAGATTTTAAAGTGTATGTGTCCCTGTCCATGTGAATTTGCCAAAATCAAAGTTTGCGACAAATCCAAACTCATATGGACCGAACGTGCTCAATATCGATTTCTTGCCTCATGGTAACATGAGTGCCCACCATGTCTTCCAAGTGGTTTAGCAACTCATCCTTACTTATCAATGTACTTTCCATTGATCAAGGTGCTTTATCTTTATGCATTTACATGAGAACTCATAGAACTTACATGCATAATTAACTCAATTGGAATGGCACAGAAAAAAAAGTATGTCATCCACGATAGGCTCTAAACCTCAAGTCGTGTGCTAGTGATGATCAACTAGGTTTAACTCTTGATTTGTTCTTAAAACCTTTCAAGACCATTAAGACTCCCACTGACTCCTTGACATATAAGATTCTCTTGTCAAGAAACATTCCTTGACAAAACAAATATTCAAGAGTTAGTGTAGTTTTTATCAAGACTATCACTTCACATAATTGGTTCTAGTTGGTCTTTGTCTTATCCAAGACATCACAACTTACCAATCTCAAATGTGCAGGAATAAGAAGACTTTTTCCAATTCCACATTTGTTGAGTGTTATAAACCTACTAAAGATGTGTCACTCATGTCAGAATCTTGGAGTATGACTCTTAAGACTTGATATTGGAACGAAGTATGATTGACTTATTGATTTAACTATTTCCATAATTCTCGATTCCTCTTCTTAGACATGCAAATGCACTAAGACTCACTTAGAGGACCAATTGAGAAATAGTTCTTAATCATTAAGACCTATCATAAAACACAATAAAAGGTACTCTCCCTTCTTCTTGGAATAGAGAAACTTTTATATTTCTGCCTACTTGATTCTTCTTATTCGTTCTGCTATTGATTGAAACTCTTTCGATCAACTCAGAATTATACTTAATCTTGTAAGTATAACCATATTTACTAAACTTTAGTAAATCATGATGAATATCTTTATCACTCTTGTGGTGGACTTGATCAACGCACAACCTAGTGTACTCGATCTCCAAGTCCTTCTCTTGACACTTTGCCAAAAAATTAGTCTAATTTCCAAATATGAAGTTTCTCATTCATCACGCAACCTAGTTGTATGATTCCAAGTTTCTGTCCAATTGAAACTTGGGCAATGAGAATCTTCCCTTATTTGGCAAATTCTCGACATTTCCACAAATAACATAATTCAGAATCAAATCCATTATTGCTAATAATAGAAACAATTAAACATCAATTTTTCATACACACCATTGCAAGGATAAATAAATAAGACAAAATCAAAATTTATTTTATTGCGGAAAAATTTGTCCTTACAATGCAATTCAACTGAAAAACTATGCTATTTCATATTTCTTATCATTCTATCCTAACTCTAGAGTAGCAGCTCAAAAAATCTGATCTTTGAATCCATGCGATCGAAATCCATTTCTTCATGATCAGATTCAGCACGCTTCTTCCTTAAGCTTCCTCTCTTTTCTTTGATCCTGCAAAACATCAAAATGTAATCTTATCACATCATGTATAAAGAATCAAAAATAGGAACTTACAGAGTTAGATAATGGATTTTACCTGAAGTAGAGCCATATTCCTTGACTCTCCCATCTCTTAGATCTCTCAGGTAGTTTGGGCAGCTTCGTCTCCAATGCCCCTTCTCTAGGCAATAAAAGCAAATGGACTCCTTTGGCACAACACATGGGACAATCTCATGCTTAGTTCTTTCTGGACTTCCAATGTTGCCAGTGTCCATTGAAGTTTGGGAGTTTGATTCACCAGACAAATTTGCTGGACCAGCACGCCAAATCATTACTGATTCAGCAGCTATAAGCAAATAGGTGAGATCAATGAGGGTCACGTCGTGGTCCATCATATAGTACTCTCTAACGAACTCACTATATGATTCAGGAAGCGACTGAAGAACCCAGTCAACAGCCAACATCTCTGAGATATCGACACCCATCATCCTTAACCTATCAATGTGTGACTTTATCTCCAAGACGTGTGCACACACAGGTTTCCCATCTTCGTGTTTACTTGCCAATAGGGCTTGAGTGAGCTTGAACTTTTCAAGCCTTTGAACTTGTGGGTTAGGGAGAATAATTGGAGGAGGTGGAGGAAGTGAAGCATGACTCTCATTTCCTTGATCGTATCGTGGAACGTCATCTTCATTTGGAAAGCTTGTTCTAAGGGACTTGGGAAGACCATTGTAAGATTTAGACATCTACAAAACGGGAGAAAATTCAAGTTAGTTGATAAGAATCCTTGATGTAACACCCAAAAGAAACATCGAGGCTAGGATCCAACACAATACTCTACAACCTAGAAGAGGGATGTCGTAATCTAGTTGCAGAATATTTGAAGGTAGGTAAATGACGATTTACCAATTTCCACCAGGAAAAACGAAAAATAAATTTAAGTTTTAAGTGAATTGAAACTCCTAGATCTTTTGAGATTCATTGAACTTTTCAATGGCGTGTTTAATCTCGATTATGCCCTTCAAATTTGCGACTGGGATGCCGAGGATCACAAACAAGGTGTGAATAACCATACGAATCTACATGATGCACTCAATGATACTATCACCTAATCAATGTGCCGGTTAACGACACACGCTCCATTGATCTATGATAAACATCGAGCCACCCTTCACTACCAATGTCAACTCCAAATTAGTGTGCCGGTTAACCACACACGCTCCACTAACGTTTGACAAGGGTACGAAGTGTAATTCCATGGATTAGCATACAATTTCACATTTTGCCTAAAGTAACTAGAATTTGGGAATTTGTAAAGCATGTAGTTACTTTGTACTTCATTATACTTATAATGGAAGGTTTCGTCCTATCCTACCCGTTCGGCTAACGACCCTCCACCAGTCAAGAGTGCGGTGGGTAAGAGTGGATACCCATTCAATCGCCATTTTATAGGCAATTTCCTTAAACACCCCTTATAGACCAACTTCGTGAATGAGGCCTACTAACGGTAAGACTGACTGTTTACTCATACATATATATAATATTAGACTTTTAATGTTATATATAGTATAGGGTGTATTTTACACTTTTAGAATACTAGGTGGTCTAATTTAATAAATTATACTTTTAATTTAATTAAATGTAAACCAAAACTTTATGGATTTATTAACTCTCTTTTAATTATACACTTTAATTAATTAACAAAACCATAAGGGTGTAATTTGAACTTTTCAAAATGCGAGGGTTTTAGAATTTAACATTTCAAAATCAAACTTTTAATCAACCTTTAAATTCCAAAACTTGAGGGCAAGTTTTGAAACTTTTCAAAACATTTGGGATTAGAATTTAAATATTTCAAAATTAACTTTTAATCAAAAATTTAAATTCCAAAACTTGAGGGCAAGTTTTGAAACTTTTCAAAACATTAGGGTTTAACTATTCAAATTTCAAAAACAAAACTTTTAAGTTCAAATTTAAACTATAAAACCTAAAGGGGAAAATTGAAACTTTTTTCACAAGATAATTCAAATCTAAATTACAAATAATCAATCTTTATCTAATAAAACAAAAGATTATCTAAATTTTGACAATTATTTTCTATTTTGGCAAGGATAATCTCCAAATATTGATAAAAATCGGATTTTATTAATAAAGAACGTTTTAAGCAATTATCCACAGCCAAAACAGGTCAAAATCCCGAAATCTGCTCCATCTGCGACTCTGACTCGTCGAGTCTAGCTTGGACTCGTCGAGTTCACTATGGACTCGGCGAGTTCAGCCATGGACTCGGCGAGTCCAGCCCCCAGAAACCAAAAATTTTCGATTTTAAGCATGAATAATCAACTATAGCATCAAATACATCAAACAAACAGCCCTAGGCTCTGATACCACTGATGGGTTTCGAGCAATACATTATTCATATGGTGTACATGCAAACCCTAATAGCTTTTGGATCTAGTTTGTCTAATGAACATGCAATTGAATATCCAAAGCTATAAACCCTAGATCTAATAAACTATAACTAAAATTAAGGTTTAGATCTTACCTTTGATTGTTATATAGCAATAACAATCAATCCTTGGCTTCAGAAAGCTTAGTGCCTCAAGTGTTGCACCTCTAATGGAGTCACAAACACCACTAAGCATTTGGATGAAGGAGAGAAGAGAGGGGAGGCACCAAAAACGGCTGGAAACCCTAATCCAAGTGTTAGCCACGTTTTTGGTGCCCAAGGGTTCCTTATATACTTAGGCTATTAGGGTTATCCAACAAGGAAACCCTAATTTGACTGCTTAAGCCTTAGCATGGACCCCTTCTGGAACATGCCTTGGACGATTTCTAATGGGCTTCCCCATAGAATTCGTCCAACCTATTATTCCAAGGTGATCCATAGCCCAATTGCAATTATCCTATAATTACAATTCCAGTCCCCTAAGTTTAATTAATCTCTTTTAGCCACAGAATTAATTCTTTATTAATTCTTGACTAATATTAATTAAACAATATGATTTCTCCTTTAAAATATTATTCTCATAATATATTAATAAATCATAATTAAACCTTTCTCTCCTTAATTCATCCTACATATTGCTATGGTGAAGGCAACCCAAAAGGACCATGCTCATAATCGGGTCAAGTACATACCAAAATAGTTATGGACTTAGACACTAATCCAACAAAAACGTGCTAAGAGGATGGAGGTTGATGAAGTGGGGAGAAATGAGGCTATAATGGGGTTTAGCTATGAGCCAAACCCTAGAAATTAGGGTTTTCATGACTGACACGTACGCCCTTCGTATACACATACGCATGGCGTACTCCTTCATCACCCAAATTAAGAAAATACCACTAGGGCCTTCATCGCACTCTTTCTTAGACTTAGGGACCAAAATGCAATATAATTTAATTATAGGGTCAAAATTAGAAGTACCTTATCATCGGGATGTTACACAATTGTTACAAGTGCGACAAGACTGGTCACTACAGTAGGGATTGCACTGTCACTACCACCACCCATGGATCGGGTTTGATTTGCTTCCATTGTAATCGACATGCCACAAAAAGGCCGATTGTCCGAGTTTGGAAGCAGGGGGAGTGGTTGCAGCACCCGCTCCAATGACATTGAGGATCACCGATGGCCTCCAGGGCAAGGCAGAGATGCCAGTAGTGAGGAGTCAAGCTTTCCAGCTGACAGCCGATGAGGCTCGTGCAGCACCAGATATGGTTACTGGTATGTATTTTCTCTTTATTTCATTTATTCCATTGATGTTTATGCTTATTATATTTATGATGTTATTTAGGCATCCTCTTAGTGAGCGGTTTCCTAGCTTTAGTTCTATTTGATTCGGGCACCACCCGATCGTTTGTATCTATTACACTCAACAAGAGGTTTGGTGATGCTCCTGGGGAGCTTGATTATCCGTTAGAGGTAAAGATTGTCGAACATCGTCCAGTGCGAACATCGAAGATTCATCGAGGTTGTGTTTTGGAGTTATTTAGCAAGTACCTGAACTATATAGAGAGACCAGTTGTGATCCTTGATAGGAAGACTAAGACCCTGAGGAACAAGGAGGTATGATTAATGAAGGTGTAATGGCATCACCGGAAAGGATAAGGAATGGACGTGAAAGTCTGAGGAGGAGATGCGGGAGCATTATCCAAAGTTATTTGTGGAGGCCGGCTTCGAGGATGAAGTCTGATTCAAGTGGGGGAGAATTGTAACACCCATGTTCCTAGGTATTTTCATTTTTTGCTTGGTGTATTAATTTTCTTGCAAAATCGGTCCCTACGCTGAGAGTACTCGGTGTGTATTCAAGGCGTATGTCATTCATAAGGAACGCGGATCCCATGCAGTATGCAGGGCGTACTCGAGCTGACCCCAAAACCCTAATTTTTAGGGTTGGACCCCTATTTGAACACCTTAAGACCCTTAAGGCCTCTTCATAACCAACCTCCACTCTCCCTATTTTTGTCATTTCGAAACCTAACCTTAGAGAGTTTGTTTTGGACCTTTAAAGTGTTCTTAGAGCATTTTGGAAGAAGGAGAAGCACACCATTGATGATTGTTGGGCTTGGAGCTTGTAGATCCAGAGTTTCCCACTACTAGAAAACAGCCCTTTAATGACGCGCAAACAATGACACACAATGATAGAGGACGCGCATTTGTGCGTGCCCTAAAAATTAATGTCAGCTTTCCAAAATATGAAGGATAGAGAGCACGCATTTATGCGTGCCCTAAAATTAGTGTCCAATAAAAAAAATTAAAAACACTGAGGGCACCTAGCATAAAAGAGCGCGTCGTGTAGAATTGTCGCTTTATAATTTTTTTCATGAACGCGCGTTCTCCAAATTTTTAATTTCTAAGAGGGGAATGAAATACCAAAAAATTAAAAACCCTGCCTGATACTCTCCTTCTTCTTCGTATGTTGTGAAATCCTCTTCAATCAAAAGAAACCCTAAAAGCATTGTGTGGGTTCTTGATATGCGATTTTTAGTTGTTTAGTTCCTGAAATCATATTTTTGACTTCATAATATGCGATTTTTCCGAATTGGTATTTGATGTGTAGAAGATCGATAATTTCATATTTTTGAAGTTCTTAAAATCCTCTTCGATTAATAGAAACCCTAAAACCCCTTTGAGCACCTTTTGATGCTTGTTTCCCTTACGTATCAGGTACAAAAGTAAAAGGATTCATTGGTTTCCGGGCCAATTTAGCCTTTGAAACCACCTTTCGTTTAACCTGCGGTGACTTTCTTTCATTTTCATCACCGGTTTTCACTCTCTTGCTCGGCTTACAACCCGTTTCTTGTTCCGTAGGAAACGCGTTCGTGTTTGTGTTGCCACTGTCTGATTCATCGGAAACCCATTCCGATACTTCACCGGAATCCAAATCTCGGGGTTCGATTTCTCTCACGTTCACAATCTTTCCAGTTAGACTCGTGTCAACGACTGTAAAGTTGAATAAAAGCGTTCCGAGACTCGGGGCACGAGGTTGAAGGTAACAAATCCTCTTCTTCTTCTTCTAATTTTATTTCAATTTCTCCGTTTTTGTCATCAATTTCGAGAATATGTGGGTGTGAAGCGACTCTGTTTAAAACATCTATAACCAAATCTCGGGGTTCGATTTCTCTCACGTTCACAATCTTTCCGGTTAGACTCGTGTCAACGACTGTAAAGTTGAATAAAAGCGTTCCGAGACTCGGGGCACGAGGTTGAAGGTAACAAATCCTCTTCTTCTTCTTCTAGTTTTATTTCAATTTCTCCGTTTCGTCATCAATTTCGAGAATCTGTGGGTGTGAAGCGACTCTGTTTAAAACATCTGTAACCAAATCTCGGGGTTCAATTTCTCTCACGTTCACAATCTTTCTGGTTAGACTCGTGTCAACGACAAATATGAACTGGAATTGGACTTCAAGAGACATTGGGAAGAGTTCCGTTCGTCATCTTCGGAGAAGGTTAGTGCACAGCTTTCACCTTTTTGGCTATTTGTAGAGACTATTGAGTAGGATTATGAATTGTATAATGTTTATGCAGATAAAAGTACTGCTAATTGCTGTGAGGGACTTCAAGCCGGAAACTGGAGACCCTTGTTGATGCCATACAAGTGTTACAAGGCATCAGTTGGTAATCATCTTCTGATCGGTTTCCAGATGATGGATGGGAAAAGGACAATTACAAAGTCAAAGATATTGATGCCATACAAGTGTTACAAGACATTTTTCTCAAAGCAGACAACAGGGAGCTTCAGGCTGAAGTGCTAAACAGAATGTTTAAGATCTTCTCAAGTCATCTTGAGAACTACATGCTGTGTCAGAAGTTACAAACAGTGCCCTTGTTGATCCTGAACATGGGTGGCTTCCCTCCTTCTTTACAAGAAATCATCCTTAAGATTCTTGAATATACAGTGACTGTTGTTAACTGCATACCTGAACAAGAACTGCTAGCACTTTGATGTTTATTGCAACAACACGTATCATCTTTGTAGTTGTATTATATATATTTATATTTATTTCCAGTTGATAATTTATGATGTTTTTTTGAATTGACACCCGACATATATGCTTTACTTGGAGCTGCCTCGTTTCTAGGAGGTTCAATGAGAATGACAGTCTCACTTTGTGTTATTATGGTTGAAATTACAAATAATTTAAAGCTCTTACCACTTATCATGCTTGTTCTCCTCATATCAAAAGTAAGGTTTTTCTGTTATTTTGCTTACAAGTTAAAATTAGAATTAGATTGATGACTATAACAAGTTTTAGTTTTGAGTTTTGACCCTTTACCTTCCTTAGGCTGTTGGTGATGCTTTCAATGAAGGTTTATATGAAGAACATGCCAAATTAAGGGGTATACCTTTACTTGAATCCAGACCCAAAAATTTAATGAGAAAAATGACAGCTAAAGAGGCATGCGGGAATCAAAAGGTTTGTAACTCTGCTGTTCATATGAAAAGATCTCACTTGCATCTGAATAAAAAAAAACTGCCTATTTTTTGTGATGGAATCTTTTATTCTTTGGCTAAGGGATGCTATTTTCTTTTTCATTCCAGCTTGGAATTGAACAGAATCTAATTTATGATACAAATCTCTTCTCTTTTATTAAGAAAAGAAAATCATAATTTTATTTTTAAAAATAACTTTTATATTTTAGAATCTTATTTGTGTTTTAATGAGTTGTATTATATTTAATTTTGTGTATCTGTAAATAAAAAGTTCATTTATTATATTTATAATTACATACTGTATAGAGTAGAGTTAAAAACTGTGCATACAATTAAAAAAATTCATTCTATCCCTATTCCACGAAACCAAACATTATGTTTGTTTTTGACATTTGCATGTTTTGTATTTGGTAATAGGAAGAATATGGAGTTTTGGTTGGTTTACAGTTTACAGTTGTTATTGGTGCAGGTGTATAATCTATTCCGTCATTTAGGATTGAGGCATCATGTGAATCACAATTACAAATGGAGTGGAAGTGAGACAAGAGGATTTCCCTGGAGCAAACTGTGAAGAATTATTGGCTGAAATGTGACATATGGAATGAGAAGAAAAAGAAAGGTATACCATCATCCAGACTTTCTTTTCAGTCTTGATTCTTACTCCTACTATTAGTAGGAGTATATATATATATATATATATATATATATATATATATATATATATATATATATATGTGTGTTTAATGAATGCATAGTTGTAACATTCATAGTCAGTCTCTTGTTGCTACCTATCTTAATTATAGTGAAGTTGTGATTTTTGACGAATATGATTTCTGACAGATTAAGAAACGAGGTAGGAGCTAGAAGGGACCAAAGAGGAAAACTAGTCCAGAAATTACACGAAAATTAGAAGATGCTACACTCTTGTACATGCATGGGCGATATGAGGAGGTACGCTGTTATATTATTACCTTTGGTTTTCTTGTATATACCTTACCTTTTGAGGTGGTTGGATTCCTCAGTAATTGGAATTGAATTCAATTTGATTCACAAAATCCTACCAGTGATTCCATAAATTCATGTTATTTCAATTCCGATTTCTACAAATATACAAGCATACGCACTCTAAGCCCCATTATTAACGTTGTAGTATGTTGGTTATCATCAAATTTTGTAGTTGGATCTTCTGCCAACCAAACGCATGACAGATTCCAATTCTTCTTCAATTCCAGTTCCTGCCAAAACATTGCTACTGTTGAATACAAGGTAGGGGCATTTATGTCTTTTCACCAATCTTGATGCATATTCTTAACTTATCCAATTTTGGCAGGTTGATCCTGCTACATGGCTAATAATGATCTTTAGGGCCTGCTAGAAGGATTGGAGATTGCAGTTAAGCTTCTATCTAATTAAGACTTCACGCCAAGTACTTGATGAATTTAAGCTAGCAATGTTTTACTTGATTTGGACATGAACCCTAAGATATCATTCTTTGACTTGGCTAGAAGCTTTGGAGGAAACGAGACTCAAGCAAAAGCAAACACACAGAGAGTTGTTGGCACATAGTAAGCTATATAATACGATTGTATATAAATTCTGCTTCTCTTGAGTTCATTTTTTATAACATTTACTTACTATTGGAATAATTATTTATATTTGGCATATTAGTGAAATGAATTATCTTTGTTATTTATGGTATTTTATTTTGTATTATGAGATTTTTAATGTGTTATTTAATTTGAAAATTAGTAAATCTATTAAAATATATAATTTTTAAAACATTTAACTTTATGACACGCAAAAATGTGTGTCGTCTTTCTTTATGACAGGGGCTTTAATGATACGCAATGCGCGTCGTAAATGTGCACCGTAAGGTTACGACACACAAATGTGTGTCGTCTTCTTTATGACAGGGCCTTCCTTGACACGCATTGCGTGTCATAAATGCGCGTCGTCTATAGATGACGCGCAAAAGCGTGTCGTCTCTCGTTATGACAGGGCCTTCCTTGACACGCATTTGCGCGTCGTCTGAGCGTTTTACGACACGGATTGCGCGTCGTAAAAGGCTGTTTTTCTAGTAGTGTCCTTCACCTTTGCAAGCTTCTGGATGTATAAAGTTCATAACTTTATGGTTCTATAGCTTAGATCTAGACTAGCTTTGATATTTGCATGCTTTTGGTCCCATGGTTTGGTTCTCGTGAGTAAAAGCTACTACAGAGCTCAAGTTTGTTACTTTATGATTTTTATAAGGATCTTGGGTCATAAAAATGAAGTCTTTGTTGCTATTTCTCACTCATGCAATATTTTGAGGTTGTTAAAGAGTGTTATGGACTTAGGGTTTGGTTTTGGGCTCTATTAAGCCATGAAAAAGCTTAAAATTGTCGACTTTATCAGTTAAGAACTTCCCAAGATTAAGATCTATGAGCTGGACACATGGTCTTTAAGCATTAAGAGATTAAAAGTGATTTTTGGGTAACAGAGGAGTATGTCGGGCGTACCCTCCAGGTACGTATTGCGTATCGGGTTTGGACTAGAATCCTTTTCTGTGAATACCCATTACCTTGGGCGTAAGTATGGAGCACGCATGGTGTACTCCCAAAAGTCTATTCGGGCCATTTTAGACCTTGGACCATGTTTACTTGGGTCTAGTATGGTAAGGGCAAAATGGTCTTTTACCCTTTGTAATAGAGATTATGATTCGAACCTTTAATTATGGGTTATTACCCTAAATAGTAATTAGGGTTGGTTTGGATGTGTTCAGTGTGAGGAGTCGTTGTAGCAGCAACTCGAGTGTGTGATTTTCTCATCATCGGATTGAGGTGAGTCTCTTGACTGTACTCGTGGGTCTAAGGCACCAATGCCGACCCACTGGATTATGTTTGTAGGATGCTAGTTGTCTATGTTATACTTGCATGTTTTGTATGTTGGGTGGGGCCCGTTATGCGAGTTAGGGCAAAGCCCGTTATACTCATTAGGCGGGGCCTATTATGCGAGTTAGGGTGAGGCATGTTATACTCATTGGGCGGGGCCCGTTATGCGAGTTAGGGCGAGGCCCGTTATACTAATTGGACGGGGCCCGTTGCTTGTATGGTATGTTGTGTTTTGGGTAACTCACTAAGCTTTGTGCTTATGATTTATGTTTAAATGTTTTTCAGGTACTTCCGGTTCAAAAAGGAAATACCTGACATGATCGCATCGCATCCACCAGTGTTTAGCATTTTATGATTTTGGGATTGTACTCTGATAATTATTTTTCCACATGGTCATACTTTTAATGGTTTGAAATGAATGATTGATGGTTTTGGTTTACTTAAAAACAAATTTTTTTACTTAGTATTTTTGAGATGTTACACAACAAACATACTTTCGAGATGAGATTCCAAGTTTCTTCAATGCTGCGAATCTCAAGCAATAACCACAAACTATTCCACAATTACATAAACAATTTTTAATCAAAACTTGCCTTCACATGTCTATCTCATCCTTATAACCTTGATAAACCTTAACATGCCCTTCTAAGCTATACTATCAACTCAAATTACATTCCCCCCCCCCCCCCCGAAATACCCTATAACTATAAAGAAAAGGGTTAAAGCAAGCAATCACTAAATACTAAGTAATGATATATTTTACATAATATCAAAACCAAAGATCTTTAAGTATATTTCAACATACATGACCGATGCTCAACAATTAGTCCAATTTACATATATTTTCATACTTCACAAAATAAACACATAAAAACACTAAAAACATTATATTAAAATTCATAAAGTTTCAAACATTGATTGAGAAAAACAAATAACATCTAACTGAAGTAAATGTAAAACACAAAAATATTCAGAAAACCAAATGAGAACAAACTTAAAGCTGCATCACTCATCATCTTCAGATTCATCAAAAAGTGTCATGGATTGATTTTGAGTTTGAATCGAAACTTTGAATTCCTTTTTCGGTTGTATGAATGATAGCTCCACATTCGAATCTTCATTTGCACAAAGATCAACCCCTTCTTCCTATTTCCATGTTGACAAAGCTAATTTCTTATTTTTCTTTTCTTGCCATTTCCTTTTCTTCTTTGGCAATTAAAGAAATCCAAAATAATCAACAAATTAGATGTTGATTTTTATGAAAAAAAATACATGAATTTTTACCCCTTCAGAAATAACCTTGTCCATATGGGATTTGTACAGACTGAAGTTAACACAAAAATCAATTATTTCGACAATCTCAGAGTCAGAAATGAGATGTCGATTCAGATCCACTTGAGTCGAGATTTCCTTTTTCATCAACTTCAAAATCTCCATGAAAGTTATAGAGTATAAATGAAATTATGAATGCAATTAATTATACAATGATAAATGAATAGTAAAATCCATTATACAATGAAATTAAAGATTCGATCAATTAGAAATAAAATTCAGATGTTAAAAACATAGGAATTTCAAACTTAAAACATAGCTATGTTCATGAATTTACTTTAGCTGAAGAGTTTTCAGTCGAAATTGTCTCCATAACTATTCAGAAGCAAATGAAGTGATTAAAACATTCCATAACTATTCACAAGACAGAAGCAAATGAAGTGAATGAAACATTGAAACATTGAACCGAATCTGAAGACTTATATAGGCTAGAATTGAACATCGTGGTGTAGTTACCAGTTTAGATGGTAGCAAACTCCTTATCATGGGTGTTTGAAGTGTTTGGCGAAATTAAGTCATTCTTTTGGTGGGATATGGAAGATGGTGAACATGGGGAGAAGAATTGTCGCGGTTGTGGGGAGAAGAAATGTCGCATTCGTGGGGAAAAGAAGAATGACGATCACTCGAAAACTGTAAATAGACCATTTAAGTGGCTATGGTTAAAAGTTTGTAGGATAAAACGATTGAAAATGACAAAGCGACACCATTCTTCATTAATAATAATATAATTAAGTAGCAATATAACCCATCAGGTGTTGTTTGATGGTTCAAGTCTCGTCGTAGACATAAATGAATTTTAAAAGTATATTAAATTTTCTGTTTAACAAAAAGTAAGTGCAGCGAACCAATCTTAAGTGTTGGCTATTATTTTGAAGAATAATTTAATAAATTTAACTGTTTTTACTTTTATTTTTTTGTTTTCTCAATTATTTTGGTGATTATCCGTATATTAAAATTAGTCACTTTCTTTTTAAAAAGTCGCATTAAGTATCTTTTAAGTTGTTCCTTTATTTTGTTCATTTTGGTGTAACCGACAATCACCGAGAGAGATATAGAGAGAGGGTCAGAGGGAGAGAGTCAATTGAGCTCTGCTCCTGTTGTTCTTGATTAATTCTAAGAATTAAAAACCCTTTTCGATTTTTGTTGCTCGTCAATATATCTTCTGCTTCTGGAAATTTCCAATTCCTTAATCTCTCTCCGATTATCAAACGAATATTACTCCTAATTTCTGATCCGGAATCGCGCTTTAATACAATCACGAATCATTATTAGGTAAGTTTTTGTATTGATTGTACCCTATGGAATGTGGTTTCTATTTTCACTTTTGCTATGTGGGTGTATTTGATTTTGATTTGGTCTATTGAGTGGTGTTTATGATCATGGTTTTCGATATCTGTGATTTCTTGATAATTTTTTAGTTTTATGTGAATTTTGAACTTAGAATTCACGGGCATTTAAACTAACTAGGATTCACATCTGTATTTTAGGCTTCACTAATTATAAATTAACAAAGAACAGAAAAAAAAAGGTAAGAAATTCAGGAACTATTTTTAGGGTTTGTAAACTAATCATCAATTGTATAGCAAATTGACTGGATTTAGTTGTGGATTTTGTTTGAACTTGATGGTGTGTGATCCGATACCTCAAGGATTGAAGGATTTAAATGGCTGATTTTCCCGCATATTACTATTCATATATTTATTAGATATAACAAGCTTTTATTAGTTAATACTTTATTATATTGTATCCAATTTGATGTAGTCTATTGAACATATGAAACAGGTACTTCAAGAAGAGGTTGCAAGTAGCTGGTGAGCAGCTTGCTCTCAACTTTAAACCAGTGGAAATGGATCAAAGTAATTGACTTCAACTTTTTCTCACATCCTTTTATATTTGTATAAAGTTTCCCCTTTTGGTTTGCTTTCAATGTCTTCTTTATGGAGTATATGCTTAGCATCCTTCAAGTATGTCTTGCTTTAAAGTTATCTTTTATATAGCTTTCTTATAGGGCAAGAAAAATTAGGGGGTGTTTGGACCTTTATTTTGTGTTTATGTGATATTGAATAATCATAATTAAGATAATCACTACAATAAACGAGGTACAAAGATGTTATGTTAGCCCTAAAAAGGTTATATCCCAATTTATATTCATCTCATACTAATGAATATAAATTGGGACTTTCTGATTTCACAGATGCTGCAATGGAGGAAGGGAAGGTTTTGAAAAATGGTATTGAATTGGTCAAATCAGTTTCGGATAAGCATCTTGATCTTTTGAGGCCATCTTCACGATATTTTTCAATGTTTAAAGGTAGTAGATACTCAACAATAGAAAAATGATCACATAATAATATAACTAGACCATGAAATGAGAACATTGAATGACTAAAACGACCCTTATTGATTTGATGTGTTTTACGTGTTTGTAATTGTGTGCATTGAAATGTATAAGAAAAATTATGGGAGTGGTTATACTTATGTAGGAGACACATGTTGATGATGGCAGGGCATATGTCAAATAATAATGATCGTGAGAAAGGAAAGTATTCACTTATTAAGGATTCAGATGATTTTCAACAAGGCCTTTATGACAAACCTCTTCCTTGCTTTGGATGTGGAATCGGATGGTTTTCGTAAGTTTCCTTTATTCTCATTACGTGATGTCATTTTAGTAAATGACTATTTTACCCTTTATGACAAATCTCTTCCGTGTTTTGGGACTGAATGAACCGTATGAATTTGAGTAAATGACCATTTTACCCTTTTGTTTAGAAGTGATGTTGAAGAAGAAATGACTGTTTATTTGCGTAAATGACCATTTTACCCTTTTGTTTAGAAACAAGTACCAAGTCATGTTTGTGTTAAGTAAAAAAGAAACACCTGACACTGACACTGACTGACATTCTGACACTGTTGTCATTGTCCTTGTAGTTTCTTAATAGGGTTTGCATTCCCTTTGATGTGGTTCTATGCTACATTCCTCTATTTTGGAAATTATTATCGGAAAGATCCTAGGGAACGTGCTGGTCTTGCTGCTTCTGCTATTGCTGTAAGCCCCTTTCTATCTCTTATTGGTCAAAATAGTAGTATTTATATATCTAAATAAAATAATCTAAACTTTATATATTTTACCCGAAAATATGAAACTAAGTGGAGTATGTATATATGTGGTTTGCAATTTGCAGGCAATGGGGTGTTCGGTTATATTGTTTATTGTAGTGATGGTTTTGGTGTTTGGTGGAAGATAATGTTGATACGAATACAAACATGAAAAATGTTTGAAATTGTGATTTTTAGCGACACAAATTATGTATACGACCAAATTGTACAATCTTGAGAAGCGTTTTTGTTTTTGTTTTCGCAACTGCTTTTGTGCTGTGAAATTTGTACAAAAGTTAATCAAGAACCTCACATCTTTTGCATTGCATGATCCAAGTTTTTTGAGCGTTTGTGTTGGGGTTATGTCTTGAAACTTGGGTTTTTTTACATATGTGTTTGTGGGTATCTTTTGTGGTTTTGTTTCTGTTTTGGCTTTTGACTTGCTCTTTTGGAAAACTGAAAAGTTTTACCACATTTCATATAAAATTGATGAAATGTTATCTAGTAAATATGTGATAAACCTTAATTATTTCAAGGGGAAATGACACATCGAATTTGCCCATTCAGTTGTGTAATGTATTTTCTGCTCAAAACTCGAATCAGATTAGTGGTTCTTGTAGTTCCATTTAGCGGAGAAGAAGGTAGTTAGTGTCAAGCCACAGATTCAAACAAAATGGTCAAAATGTGATTTTGACTTTTAAATGGAAAAATGCTTAAGTGGCACATGAATCTGGCTAAAAAGACACATCATTTTAAAGTTTATTCTCTCATACAACATAATAATAAGTTATATAACTGAATGGACAAATTTGAAATACATCTTTGAGCCATTGTGTCATTTTTTCAAATAATCTCACAATAATTATAAGGTATTGACTGAATTTTATAGTAAACAGTTTAGTTGAATACAAGATCGTTTGATATTTTATTTCTAAATAGTCTTCTAACTTTATCTACAGACATGTGACATGTTTAATACGCAATTTTTGAGAGCTTCTAACTTTTAACTAAAACAAAGACTAATTCTATAAGTACCTTCCCAATTATTTGTACCACTATATGGGTGGGTGGGTGTGAGTGTATTATCCCTCATCTTTACATGATTTTTTTTATGCAAGCAAAAGGTATATATATAGTAGCACCTAAACGAAAAGCTCTAAGTTCAAAAGTCGCTCTAAATAACGTTTAACAAAAAAACTATTTTATAATTTTGTATACAACTTAATTACCTTTTTTTAAAATTAATGAATGATGTGGTTTTTGACAAATCATTTTATATACTTTTACATGTTTTATACTAATGTACAAATAAAAAACTATAGCTACTAATTTGCACCTTGAAGCTAGTTCTCTAAGCCTGTTATTGATTGAATCTTTGGCTGGCCAAGTACTTGCTTTTTTTTCCCTATCAAGTGTTACATCAATGAAGTATTAAAAATGTAAATGATGTATTTATGCATAAATTCTTGTCTATATAGTCTATTTATTTTGGCCGAAAACATTTTCTAAATAGTAGTCTAGAAAAACTGTCGTTTCTGTCAAGCATTTCGTCAAACAGCTTTTGTGCATCAGCCAACCATCCCATTCTCACATACCAACTTATCAAATTGCTATCAAGAAACATTTGGCACAAAATCAATCTTTTTTTTTACCCATTCTCACATACCAACTTATCAAATTGCTATCAAGAAACATTTGGCACAAAATCAATCTTTTTTTTTTAGTCTAGAAAGAGTAAAGCAATGACTATCCGAAAATTCGATTAAATAATCATTTAACAATAACATAAATAGGGTTACACTCTTCCTTTGTTTATAAAATACGCCATCTAACAAAATTTTCATCTACAAAAGTTCATCCCAAAACCAAAAAGACCCAATTACCCATCAAGGCATATGAACCTGGGCGATTAAATTGCAATTCAGGAAGGATTCAATCTGCAAAAATCTCTTAACTTTTAGCAGCCAATTGTACATACTTCCCATTAACAGCAAACTTGGAGCTTGAATTAATCTGTCATAAATTCAATATTTCTGTTAAAGACATGACACAAGGTTTAAAAAAAATAATAATAAAGTCGTTTTGTACTCTGACCTTATGCTCAAGTGTCTCAACAAGTTCATTATCATCTACTGTTGACCCAGATTCCTTAAGTGTCTTCAAAACTTGTGTTCGCAGTTTTCTCATCTTCATACTGCCATCCGGATTCTATCACATACAAAAAAGAAAAACACAACTTTTTAAACAAAAACCAATGAGATTGAATTCAAAAGTGGTATACAAAAGTATAGTAGTATACGCACAGATTTCAAGACTGAAGTTATTATCTTCTTCCACTTTATCCTCTTCTCACCATCTTCTTTCTTACATTTCACTTTCTTGGGTTCCTCTGACTCCACATTTGCATCATGAATCACTTCACCATTTCCCAATTCACCATTCTTTTCAAAAGCTTCAAGCTTTCTCTTCTTGCTTTCAGATGTATGTGTTTCCTCAACTTTTTCAGATTTACTTTCAATATTAGGAGTAGGCTGTTCCTCTGTTTCCTTGGGTGGTTGCTTTGATGCATGAAAAGCTCGTGCTTTTGCTCTGTGTTTCTTCCCATCAGCATGTGAAAGCAACGTTTGCTTACTAGTAGCACTCGTGTTACATAGACTGTTTGTTGATTAAAGAACATGTAAGTATACAAGTTAACTCTGTTCAAATGAGATCAAGTTAGATTTTGAGCAACAAACCTGCAAAACCATGGAGGACGTTCTGATAATCCGACATTTATGTCGACTTCTGGTTTTGGCTTTGACGCACTATTAGGTTTTCCAGGTGTACCTTGTGCAGGTTTCGTTTGACCCTTTGGACCATATTTCTCCTGAAGACAAAACAACCAAAACATCATCTCCTAATCCCAAATCAGAAAAGGATTCATCGTTTGAACAATTCAATAAACAAATTCAGGGAAAACTTAACAGCTCTAGAGATTAGAAGATAAACAAAATTCAAAAAACGAATAAAATTAAGAAAAATTAAGAGATAGAAATCACACCATTTCTGTGATGCATTGCGTGTGACCTTGAACACTCTGTTGCCCGAACATTTGCCCGCAATCGATGCATGATAGCTACACAAACACAAATACGATCAAACACTAACAGACATACAGAAGAAGAGTAGTTACTCCACATAGCAAATTCGGAATCAAAAAGACGAATAAAAAATCAGAAATCGAACCCTGTTAGCGGAGCAAGCTCTGAAGTGATTGGCGAGCTTCGGTTTCTTAAGGTTATCACCACAGTCCTCGCATTGAAACCAAACCATGGCTGCTCTTCGTTAATCGTACAAATTCGAGCAAAGAGAGGAGAAGGAGGGGGGTTAGGGCTCAAATATGAAATTGAATAGGTTTAAGGGGGGCTTTTGGGAATCTTGGATTTGTTTCCGGGTTGTATAGTATAAGAAAGCCCAAAGAACCATTTTTTATATAAAGGCCCAGGGTTGATGATATAAATCAAAAATCAAAACACATGACCCCAAATGCTTGGTTTTGGTTCAAAAATGATTTTTTTTTTCCTTATGATCTATATTTTGTTATTAATAATTTTTTTGTTATTAACATTGTTTCTTTAGAAAAACGTTTAAAATAATATTTATTATTATTATAGAGGCTCCTGCCATCATGATCTCAACCCCATATGGAACCCCGTCAAAACATTGTTGGTTTTTTACTTTTATAAGTTAGTTGATAGACAAACAAAAGTAGACATTTAGTTAAATTCTTCGAAATTTAATCATCACAGCATCATAAGTAAGAACATCGGATGATACCTATCATATGATGACAAAACCATAGTAATTAATATCTCAAAGACGATCAACCTTGAAGACTGTTTTTTTAATGTATTGAGACCTTATCACATTGGAAAGAAAGAAAACTTCTGATAGATTTGTAACATTTTGTCTTTTCATTCCATGAAAATGATTCAATTAAGAGTAAAAAGCAGTTGGATTGTGAGGTTAGGTTAGCTAAATTGGGCTTCGATTAGATATAAATTAACTAATATAAATAGTCAAAAATATGGGCTTTAAGGGTTTTAGGATAATAATATTTTTAATTTATTAATTACGAAATTAATTATTTATTTTCTGTGAATATCCAAATGACGTGTATATTTGGCAGTTATTGTTTAGTTGTTCACGGTTAATAGCCGTCAAATTTGAAGCATATAAATACCTATCTTGATAGAATTTGTTGTTATTAGAGATTTCATAAACATCACAAAGCAATGGGTGCAACCATTAATAGCTTATGATTTGAAATATTGGCTTATTGGGATGTCTTAATAGATAAAGTTGGAAAATTTATCCAATAAGGCATTGGGAAGGTTCAGATCTAAGATTTATAGCTCATGGGGTTAAGGGTTAAGAGCTTAATCCATTTAGTTGTGAGAGACCAGTTCCCACGATGTGACAGTCTGTTTTGCCACGACGCGATGTATGGTATCATCACGACTGTTTTGTCGTGTAGCTGCCACGACGTGGAGATCAGTTTGGAGATGACTTTGACCGTTGATTTTTTGACCAAGTTGACCAAAAGTCAACTTGAGGATTTTAAGGTGTAAACTGAGAAGGTACTTCTATATTGATGATTATGTGATTCTTAGTACCGGTCTTCACTGTCAGATAGCTGTTGTGTTAGTCTGCTATTTGTAAGATGGGTTTTCTCATTGTATTACCTATGTCATAGTATGGTGCATGCTAGACTAGTTGAGTCTTATTTTTTTATTGTTCTTATTTGTATTTATTGAGTTGTTGATAACTCCAGGACTGTTGATAGTCTGTAAGGTTACTGATAACCCATATGATTGCTGATAACCTATAGGTAAGTTGTGAGCCCATAGGACTGTTGATAGTCTCAAGGTTGCTGATAATCCATGGTTGTTTATTACGTTGCGTTGTATGTGATATTTTTGTAACGACTCAAAAATCACAACAAATTTAAACTTTTTAAGAGCAACCCATGATCATAAAATGTTACAAAATAGTTGTTTCAAATTGTTTAACAATATCATGGTATCCCAAAATCACAAAGCCATAAAAACAGAGAATGTGTAGGGTCACGCCTTCGCCTTCCCGCGATCATCAGAAGTACCTGAAACAATAAACTAAAATCGTAAGCCAAAGTTTAGTGAGTTCCCCCAAAGCACCACCACACAAACAGATAACATATACAAACAAGCATGTCGGGTCCAATCAACCATCGGGTTGGAATACCCAGGCCCAGTCAACCTCCGAGTCCAGTCATCATCGGGATGGAATACCCCAGGTTGGAATGCCAATATACAACGGGTCCAGTCATCCTCAGGATGGAATACCCTTGGGCCCAATCAACCATCGGGTTAGAATGCGAATGCCCCCGGTCTGTTGGCTCACTCACATACCACTAAAGCCTTAACCATAAACTAAAATATGTGCACATATAACAGATAAACATATAACCGGCCAACAAGCTATCAGACAGATCTACAGATCACTACTGCATACTCACATCCTATATACCAGGACTCAGATCTCACAAATCACTACAACATAACGATATTCTATCACAGAGCAGGATATCCAATCCAATGGGTCGGCCTTGGTGCCTTCGACCTATAAGTATAGTGAGGAAACTCACCTCACAGTCTGAACAAGATCGCTGAACAGAACACGGCTCCAAATAGCAACTCAACGATAACCTATTCATCAAATAATGATCAGTCTCAAATACAACTCAAAATACCAAAAATACCCCTAGGTCAAACTTGGAAAAAGTCAAATTCAAAGTCAATGAGTTAACACAGCCGAGTTGAATCTAGCCTCGTACACGGGGTGTATAGACGTCCGAGGCACCGAGGCCATATCTGCGTACGCGCAGCTACCCGCTTCTTAATCTATTCATCCATTGACTTTTCGACTTAATGCTTCCAATTACAGATCCAAGCCTAAAATATCCTCAAGGGTCATAAAGTTTCCATTAAGTGCCCAATACCCCAAAGTACAACATCTTAATGCATTAAGACCTTCTAAAGAGTGCATGGAGCAAAACTAACCAACAAGACCACATTTTTATGACTTAAGACCCCTCATAAGGTCTGAAAGGACGACTTACTGGGTCAAGAACATGCTATGCTCAAGAATCACCACATTTTGGGACAAAAAGAACGTAAAATCAAGCCCAAAACAAGATCTAAGTAAAACTTCGCCAAGTTCAGAACTTTATACCTCCAAGTGATGCCAAATGATGGTGTGATTCTGGATCTAAAGTGTTTCACTCATTCAAGATGGTCTCTACTTCCTTCCTTTTTCTTCAAAGGCACAAAATACACACACAAGCTTAGAAATGCTTCACAAGGTGGATTAGGGTGGCAAGGACGTTTTGAGAGGATGGAGGCTGATGAAAAGAGCCAAGGTTGAGAGATAATGATGAATAAATATGGTCCAAACCCTAAAGATTAGGGATTGGGTCTTCACCTCGTACGCCCAACGTACACAAAACGTACACCTAGCATACGTGGCTCCGCCCCCATAATCCAAAAAGGCAATAATAGCCCCTCCCATCCACAAGTCTTACATCATAAGGACCAAAATGAAATAAATCACAATATAAGGGTCAAAAATGAAAGTACCTCAAAATAATATGTTACAGTTCTCCCCTACTTGACTTAGACTTCGTCCTCGAAGTCTGCTGCAGATAACAACAGTGGGTAATGCTCTCGCATCTCAACCTCCGGCTCTTAGGTCCACTCGGAACCTCTCCGATGTTGCCACTGAACCTTTACCAAAGGTATCTCCTTGTTACGCAGGACCTTCAACTTTCTTTCCAATATAGCCATCGGCCTCTCAATATAATTTAGGCACTCATCGACCTGGATATCATCCAAAGGCACCATTGTCTCACTGTCCAACATACACTTCCGCTACTGAGAGACATGGAAAGTGTTGTGGATCTAACTGAGCTCACTCGGCAAATCCAACCGGTAGGCCACCCGGCCCACCCTAGCTATCACACGGAACGGTCCAATATATTGGGGACCCAATTTCCCCCTCTTCCTGAAGCGTATCCACCCTTCCAGGGTGAGACCTTCAGTAATACCATATCGCCAGCCTAAAATTCCAACTCTAATCGGCGTTGGTCGGCATAACTCTTCTGCCGACTTTGATCTATATGTAGTCTCTACCTAATCTGTTGAATAAGCTTTGTGGTCTGAAGGACTACTTCGATCCTTCCCATGACCCTATGACCAACCTCTCCCCAACATACCAGAGTACGACATCTCCGACCATACAAGAGCTCAAAAGGTGGGGCACCAATGCTGGAATGATAATTGTTGTTGTAGGAAAACTCCGCAAGATGTAGGTAGGAATCCCAACTCCCACCGAAATCTATGACACAAGCCCACAACATATCTTCAAGTGTCTGGATGGTTTGCTCACTCTGACTGTCGGTCTGCGGGTGGTATATAGTGCTGAAATGTAGCCTCGTGGAGCTTCTGCCAAAAGCGGGAAGTGAACCGAACATCTCGGTCTGAAACAATAGAGACCAGAACCCCATGTCAAGCAACAATCTCCCGGATATACACATTGACAAACTTTTTGGCCGAAGAGCTCTCCCGGATGGCAAAAAAGTGGGCAATATTGGTCAATCGATCCACGATGACCCATATAACAT
The DNA here is from genome assembly GCF_052849685.1 of Lactuca virosa. Taxonomy (NCBI): domain Eukaryota; kingdom Viridiplantae; phylum Streptophyta; class Magnoliopsida; order Asterales; family Asteraceae; genus Lactuca; species Lactuca virosa. The sequence goes on along the minus strand of NC_136430.1, from coordinate 375,763,438 downwards.
CAAAACCCTTGGCCGTCTTTGGTGACCTGGTGATAAAATCCATGGTGATATGTTCCCACTTCCACATGGGAACCTCCAAAGCGAGACTTGTGAGCCTTCTCCGACACTATCTGCCTAATTCCACCATAAACTGGAACCCAAACCCGACTACACCGGTTCGACAACCCTCAACTATCGTTGACAAACCTGTCGATCTCGTCTCTGATCCTTTCCTGCTTCCAGTTCTCCTTCCTAACTCGCTATGTCTGTGCCTCTCTGATCAAACCCAAAAGCGGAGAATCAACCGATATCCTCATACACATCCCCCTAACTGAAGATCCATCCGACTTGTGGCTTAAAGCATCCGCTACCACATTCGCTTTACTCGGATTGTAAAGGATCTCACAGTCATAATCCTTGACTATGTCCAGCCACCTGTGCTTCCTCATATTCAAGTTCGGTTGATCCATAAGATATCTCAAACTCTTGTGATCCATGTAAACAGTATAACGGACCCCATAAAGATAATGTCTCCAAATATTGAGGGCAAACACCACTGCCCCCAACTCCAAGTCATGAGTAGGATATCGCGTCTCATGCGACTTCAGTTGCCGCGAAGTATAAGCAATCACCCATCTCCTCTGCATAAGGATTGCCCCCAAACCAGTGATGGATGCATCATAAAATACCACAAAGTCCTCAAAACCTTTGGAAAGGGTCAACACCGGGGTCTCGCATAACCTCCGCCACAACGTCTTAAAAGCAACATGTTGCTCGGGGCCCCATCGGAAATTCACTCCCTTCCTCGTCAGACAAGTGAAGGGTACCGTGATCTTGGAGAAATCTTAAATAAATCTCCGATAGAATCCCGCCAAACCCAAAAAAAAATCCTGATCTCTGAGGGAGATTTCGGAACCTCCCACTGCATCACAGCCTCGATCTTGCCCGGATCGACCAAAACCCCATCCTAGCTAACGAGATGCCCCAGGAACTGGATCTCTCGTAAGAAAATTTCACACTTCGAGAACTTAGCATACAACTGTTCCTGCCTCAATACTCCCAAAAGCTCTCGAAGGTGCTCGTCGTGCTGCTATCTGGTCTTGGAATACACAAAGATATCATCAATAAACACAATAACAGATCGGTCGAGCATCGGCCTACACACCCGATTCATCAAATCCATAAACACTGCAGGCGCATTGGTGAGCCCAAATGGCATCACCACGAACTCGTAATGCCCATAACGAGTCCGGAACGCGGTCTTCTCCACGTCCTCCTCTCTCACTCTCACTTGATTATATCCTGACCTCGGATCGATCTTGGAGAACCAAGATGCACCCTGCGACTGATCAAAGAGGCCATCAATACATGGAATGGGATAACGGTTCTTCACTGTTAACTTGTTCAACTCCCGGCAATCAATGGACATCTGGTTTGAACCATCCTTCTTGACGAACAGTATCGACGCTCCCCACGTCGAACTGCTTGGTCTGATGAACTACGTGCCTAACAGTTCCTGTAGCTCAGAGGACAACTCCTGCATCTCGGGTGGTGCTAAGCGGTACGGCGCCTTGGCAATTGGGGCCGCACCTGGCACTAGATCAATCCTGAACTCAACCTGCCTCTTTGGAGGCACACCGGGTAACTCCTTCGGTAAAACATCGGTAAACTCTCTGACAACTGGTACCTCTGAAACTGAAGTCTGCTCCCAACCCGAGTATCAACCACATAAGGCAGATAACTCGTACACCCATGTTGAATATATTGTCGAGCGTTGGCTGCTGAACAAAACCCTGAACCAACCATGGTACCCTCTACATAGATAACCAGTTCTCCCCCACTTGGGGTTCGAACTATTACTCTCTCGCCCTCACAATCAATCATGACACCAAACCTGTTCAGCCAATCCATCCCTACTATCACGCATACATTCCCCCATATGGATAGGGATCAGATAAATCGGATAAGGCGCCTTGAAGATCTCCAATACGCAACCCTGATCCGTGTTCGTTGGCGATAGAAACCTGCAACAGACACTCCAACTCACAGAGGGACATACCAAAATCCCTACTAAAAGATCGAGACACAAAGGACCGACTCGCGCCCAAGTCAAATAACACAAGAGCATGCAAAGAGTTCACTAAGAACGTACCTATTAGAAACATGACAGAAGAATATTATAGAAATAATCGACATAACAATAAATAGAAACATATCAGTCACAACGTCTGGCACTGCTCTTGCCTCCTCGGCGGTGAGCTGAAAAGTGCAACCTCGAGCCCTCGGGGCTCCGCCCTACCCTGACTTCCATCAGTGATCCTCAGAGTAGCCGGCGCGAGAGCCTGCACCGGTCAAGAAGCAAGAAAGGGACGGTGGGCCTTCACATGGACCACCTGATCATAGTGATAGCAAATCCTGGTGTTGGGTATTGGAGCTTGCTGTCGGCAGTCCTGCGTAATGTGGCCCTGCCTTCCATATTTGTGGCATCCAGAAGAAGATCAGCAAACACCATCATGAACATTGTCGCACTTTCCACAAGTGTGGCCCCTCTGACTCCCAGATCTAACATCATCGGCCTTGAACCGCTTTGGCGCAGGCTACGACTATGCTGGTGCTTGCCTCTGCTCCCTTACCTGGAGCTCCATCTCAATCTCACGCTGCCTAGCGGCCTCCTGCAAATCCACCAGTGATCCATAACACTGTGTAGACACAAACTGACGGATCTGCGTCTTGAGCATGCTCAAGTACTGGGTCATCTTAGCTTGATCAGAAGCAACAAACTCAGGACAAAACATAGCTCTCTATGTAAACATCTTGGTGATCTCAGTCACCGAATCGGTATCCTGCCTCAGATCCAAGTACTCCTGAGCCAGCCACTCCCGCTCTACTAATGGAACATATCTCGAGCGGAACATATCATAAAACTTCTCCCATGAAACTGTAGCTCGCTGCTCTGGAGTGTATAGTAACCAATCTCCACCAATCCTTCGCTCTAGACCGAAGAAGGTTCATAGCGCACTTGACATTCTGGTCAGCTGGGCAAGAGCAAGTAAAGAGACATCCCTCAATATCTGACAACCACATCATGGCAATGATCAGATCCTGGATCCCGTCAAACATCGGGGCTTCGTATTTTCGAAGTCCCGATACTGGAAAGCTCTCCCAACGTCAATGTCGGTCGCAACAACGACCGTGGTAGCTGCAGCAACGACAGTCTTAGAAAGTGCAACATAACGGTCGTCGAAGAGCTCCATCTTAGTGGTCTTGATAGAACCAAAAAACTCTGGTATCTGATCCCGGACAATAGAAACAACCTTCTAACGAATGATCTCCCTAACTCGGTCCTCAGTCACTCCTGGCCCATCCTGGCCACCTGCTCCGACTCTTGATCCGGATCCTGCCTCAAATCGTCTCGCAACCACCATACTGAAAATAAACCAAGGAAATATCAGATAAAACCCATATCATACCAAAAGGACCACATCCCAATAAGCCCTAGGGGTTGTGACTTCCATGTTACACGTACGGGTCATGTGCTTCTAGTAGTACGGGCCGATACTGCCTTCCACACCTACCTGTATTTGTCTCAGAAGATCATCACAACAACCCTAGCAACACTCAATAGAATAAACACACACCCTACTCTCACTTCCTAGAGAAAGGCTAGACATCCCTCGACTGGTCGCCTGACCCCACATAACTCATCCATGAAACTTCCACCAACCCTACAACACTCGTGTATGCTAATCATATATAACATTGGATCCTATAGACAGTCGAATACTTGATTCTACCCTAAGCCCACAATTAAACAAGGAACATGAATAAGGCTAAATCAAACATTATCAGGCTATAAAATCTTAGTTATGTACAATTTTGACGCATACACTAAGAAACTACAGTAATGATGTCAATTTCATATAAGGAAGAACCCTAGGCTACCAAGCATCATATAATCAGACAATTCTATCATGCAATTCTTGCAGATCCCTAGCCTATTACTAGCATGTTGTTTTAACATATCACAATATCAAATAACAATATGGTAATTTGGGGTCTACTTACTGGCTCCGACTGATCGTACAAATCTATCCTCTCTTGATTATTTTTTAAAATAATTTTGAAATTCATTTTTTTTAAAAACTTTTACAGTTCCTTAGTTTGAGACTGGGTTCACACGGTTTTTCCTCCAATTCACTCAAACCAAGGCTTTGATACCAACTTGTAACGACTCAAAAATCACAACAAATTTAAACTTTTTAAAAGCAACCCATAGTCATAAAATGTTACAAAATAATTGTTTCCAAATTGTTTAACAATATCACAGTATCCCAAAATCACAAAGCCATAAAAACAGAGGATGTGTACGGTCACGCCTTCACCTTCCCACGATCATCAGAAGTACCTGAAACAATAAACTAAAACCGTAAGCCAAAGCTTAGTGAGTTCCCCCAAAGTACCACCACACAAACATATAACATATACAAACAAGTATGTTGGGTCCAATCAACCATCAGTTTGGAATACTCCAAGCCCAGTCAACCTCTGGGTCTAGTCATCCTCAGGATGGAATACCCACTTTCAATCAACCATCGAGTTGGAATGCCCACGGTCTGTTGGCTTACACACATAGTAGTAAAGCCTCAACCATAAACCAAAATATGTGCACATATAACAGATAAACATATAACCGGCCAACAAGCTATCATACAGATCTACATATCATTATTTCATACTCACCATCCTATATACATGCACTCAGATCTCACAGATCACTACAACATAACGACATTCTATCACAGAGCAGGATATCCAATCCAATGGGCCGACCTTGGTGCCTTCGACCTATAATTATAGTGAGGAAACTCACCTCACAGTTTGAACAAGATCGCTGAACAGAACACAGCTCCAAATAGCAGCTCAACGGTAATCTATTCATCAAATAATGACCAGTCTCAAATACAGCTTAAAATACTAAAAATACCCAAAATACCCCTAGGTCAAACTTGGAAAAAGTAAAATTCAAAGTCAACTAGTCAACACAGCCGAGTTGACTCTGGCCTCGTACGCGGGGCCTACAAATATCTGAGGCATCGTGCCATATCTGCGTACGTGCAGCATACCTTGCGGTACGCCCAACGTACGCAACCACCCACTTCTTAATCTATTCAACCCTTAACTCTTCGACTTAGTGCTTCTAATTATACATCCAAGGCTAAAATATCCTCAAGGGTCGTAAAGTTTCCAACTTTATGACCTTGCATGTCCACTAAGTGCCCAATACCCTAAAGTACAACATCTTAATGCGTTAAGACCTTCTAAAGAGTGCATGGAGCAAAATAAACCAACAATGCCACATTTTTATGACTTAAGACCCCTCCTAAGGTCTGAAAAGATGACTTACTGGGTCAAGAACATGCTATGCTCAAGAACCACCACATTTTGGACAAAAAGAACCTAAAATCAAGCCCAAAACAAGATCTAAATAAAACTTCACCAAGTTCAGAATTGTATACCTCCAAGTGATGCCAAATGATGGTGTGATTCTGGATCTAAAGTGCTTCACTCCTTCAAGATGGTCTCTACTTCCTTCCTTCTTCTTCCAAGGCACAAAACACACACAAGCTTAGAAATGCTTCACAAGGTGGATTAAGTTTACAAGGACGTTTTGAGAGGATGGAGGCTGATGAAAATAACCAAGGTTGAGAGATAATGATGAATAAATATGGTCCAAACCCTAAATATTAGGGTTTGGGTCTTCACCTCATACGCCCAGCGTACCCAAAACGTATGCCCATCGTACATGGCTCCGCCCCCATAATCCAAAAGTGGCAATAATAGCCCCTCCCATCCACAAATCTTACATCATAAGGACCAAAATGCAATAAATCTCAATATAAAGGTAAAAAATGAAAGTACCTCAAAACAAGATGTTACAATTTTGGAGAACTCACTAAGCTTCATGCTTACAGTTGTGGATTTAAATGTTTTTTTAGATATTTCAGATGATCGTGGGAAGGCGAAGGCTTGACTGTAGACACTCATCGGCAACTTTTTGTGATTCCACATTATTATGATACTTTGATTTTTGGGATGACTGTATTTTGATACTTATGGTTTTTCTTGACTTGGTTTTATGGAAACAATGATTTTTCCTAATTTAAAAATGAAAAAAATTGGTTGTGAAGATGAGACGTTACAAAAAATAACCACTATAAACTAATTTTAGTAAAATAACCATCGTTTCCGTAATGGGCCATTCCGGAGTCCATTTCAGACTGTCTGCCTAGGCCGGCCCATCAAATACCTTCTAGAATACCCATTCTGGACTAATCCGACTTGTTCCAGATTTCGATTTACAAAACCATTTTTTGGATTTTATTCTGACACATTCCGGATCTCGATTTACAAACCCATTCTAACATTCGGGTACTACTACACATTTTAGAGTTTAGATATAGAACACGATCAAGATGACCTAGTTGTTTTACGGGTAAGTCATTTACTCTTACACTTTTAGTAGTCTAATTTTAAGATTTTTGTTCTAACTACTTCTTAGTAACACTATCCAGAATACGAATAACATGTCCAGAATGCACAAAACATGTTCCAGACTTGCAATACATGTTAACAGTACATGTAGGACCAACCCAAAAAATAGTTTAATTATATATGTATATATATATATATATATATATGTGTGTGTGTGTGTGTGTGTATTAGGGTATTTGTTGGATTAGGTGTCTAGGCCCATAACTATATTTGGTATGTACTTGATTTGATTATGAGCATGGTCCTTTTGGGTTGTCTTCACTCATGCAACTTGATAGGATGACAAGTGGAGAGAGAGTAGGAATTATTATATGAATAATAAATTGGTACTCAGAATGATTTTATTAATATATTACAAGATTAATATATTATTTGGAAATTATATTATCAATTAGTAATTAATCAGAAATTAATTTGATATTAATTTTGGGATTAAAAGGAACTGATTAATAATGGAGGGACTGTTTTGCAAATAATTGATGGTTGCAAAACTGGGCTGATGGACTCCTTTTAGATGGGGTGGACGAAATCTATAGGATGACCTATAGAATTTCGTCCATGGCCTCTAGAGTAGGAGATCCATGGGCTGCTTAAGCCCTAAGCAAGGTATTTGGGTTTCCACCTGAAAAACCTAGCAGCCACAACTATATAAACTCTCCAATACATGAGGATTTCGGCCTATGCATTCCAGATAGAAACCTTGGCCGATTTCTTGTCTCTCCTCTTCATCTTTGTTGTGTTGGGTGTTTGTGACTCCATTAGAGGTGCAACACTTGTGGCACTAAGCTTTCAAAGGTCAAGGATATTCAAGGTGAACTTGTTATTGCTATATAACAAGAGATGTAACATTTAAACCCTAATTTATATGTCAATTTCGAAATTGTATATGCTAGTCTTAGGGTTATTGCTTTGAAGTTTGTATTTGCATGTTCAATAGAGAAAAACTTAGATCCAAAGCAATTAGGTTGCATGTGCACATAGGAATGTTGTAATGCTCATAACTCATCAATGGTATCAGAGCCTAAGATATTTTTCAATTGAATAGATGCAAGAGTGAACAGCCAAAAGAACAAGAAATTGATTTTTTGCTGTCTGACAGCCAGACTCGACGAGTCCATCATAGAACTCGATGAGTTCAGGGCCCAACTCGACGAGTTGACTCGTCTGGTGCCAGATTTTTCGATTTTTTTGGTCAGATTTTGATTTAGATAATTACCAAAACTCGTTTTTAATGCCTAAATTCGATTTTTCTGATTAGTATGAGATATCCTTATCAAAATTGATAGATTTGGTTAAATATGGATAATATAAGATTATTTTGATACAAATATTTAGCCTAGTAATTTTGAAAAAGTTTTAAATTACACCATTTTGGTTTTATTGTTTAAATTTAAAATTAAAAGTTTTAGTTTTGGAAATTTAAATGGTTAAACTCAAGTATTTTGAAAAGTTTCAAAAATACACCTCATGGTTCTATAATTTAAAATTTGATTAAATGACTTTAATTTTGAAATCTTAAATAGAACCTTCGTATTTTAAATAGTGTAAAATACACCCTCATGAATTTTATTAAATAGTTAATTAAGTGTTTTAATTAAAAGAGACAATTAATAATTCCATAATATGGTTTAAAGTTAATTAAATTAAAAGTTTAATTTATTTAAAAGATTAAGCCACTTAGTATTTTAAAAGTTTAAAATACACCCTTATACTATTATAACATTAAAAGTTTAATTTATATATATATATATATATATATATATATATATATATATATATATATGTATGTATAAGAATAAGTCAGTCTTACCGTTAGTAGGCCTCATTCACGAAGCTGATCTATAAGGGGTGTTTAAGGAAGCGGCCTGTAAAATGACCACCATTGGGTATCCACTCTTACCCACCACACCCTTGACTAGTGGAGGGTCGTTAGCCGAACGGGTAGGCTAGGACACTAAGCTCTCATTAAAAGTATAATAAAAATACAAAGTAACTAAACCTTTTATTAATTCCCAAATTTTTGTTACTTTAGGAAAATGTGAATTTGATGCTAATCCATGAAATTGCACATTGCACCTTATTGGTCAGTTAGTGGAGTGTGTGTGGTTAAACGGCACACTAATGTGGACTAATGAAGGATGGCAATGGGTAGCTCGTAAATTATCGTTGATCAATGGAGCATGTGTGGTTAACCGGCACATTAATTATATGATAAATGACATCGAGAGTAACAAGCTAATTTACATGGTTATTCACACCTTTTTTGTGATCCTCGGTATCCCAGTCACAAACTTGAAGGGCATAATCGAGATTAAACATGCCATTGAAAAGTTCAATGAATCTCAAAAGATCTAGGAATTTTATCTAAAACCTAATTCGTTAAAATTTTGTTTTCGTGGTGGAATTGGTAAATCGTCATTTACCTACCTTCAAATAATTTGCAATTAGATCACGACATCCCTCTTCTGAATTGTGAATTATTGTATAGGGTCCTAGCCTTAATATTTCATTTGGGTGTTATATTAAGGATTAAATCAACTCACTTGAATTTCTCCCTTTTGTAGATGTCTAGTTCTGACAACTATGGTCTTCCTCAATCCTTTGGAAAAAGCTTTCCATTCGAATATGATATTCCACATGTCGATCAAGGTGAAAGATCATTCCCTTCTTCGTGGAAATGTGGAACTGGAAATCATACTTCTCTTCCTCCACCTCCTCCAATAATTCTCCCTGACTCACGTTTTCGTCGACTTGAAAAGTTCAAGGTCACTCAAGCCCTATTGGCAAGCAAACACCAAGATGGAAGGTTTGTGTGTGCACACGTCTTGGAGATGAAGTCGCACATTGATAGACCAGGGATGTTGGGTGTCGTTTTCCCCATGAAGCTGGCTGTTGACTTGGTTTTTTAATCACTTCCTGAGTCATATAGTGAGTTCATTAAGGACTACTATATGATAGATCGCGACGTGACCCTTATTGATCTAACATAATTGCTTATTGCTGCTGAGGCAGGAATGCTGAAGAGCACTGGTCAAGCAAAAGCGTCTGAAGGATCAATCTCCCAGATTTCCATGGAAATAGGAAATGACAAAGGTGATAGTCCATAAATGGTTTCTTCTCCTAAGGGAGAGAAATCGGCCATGGTAGAAAAGTTTGATCATAAGAGAAAGGCAAATTCTGAGATAGTCCCATGTGTCATTCCCAAGGAGTCCATATGTTTTTATTGCCAAGAGAAGGGGCATTGGATGCGAAGCTGCCGTATTTACCTGAAAGATCGCAAGAATAGTAAAGTCAAACTGTATGAATCTGCAATAGGTATATCCACTATCTAACTTTGTTAAGTCCCTATTTATAGATTCTTAATACATGATGTGATAAGATTGAATTTTGATGTTTTGTAGGATCGAAGGAAAGAAAGTAAGCTTAGAGGAAGAATAAGCTGAGTCTGATCGCGAAGAGATGGATTTCAATCACATGGTTCGATGATCAGATTTTTGAGCTGATGCTTAGGAGTTTTGATAGATTGCTTGAGAATATTTAGAAACACAGTTTTCATTTGTATTTGCGTTGTAAAGACAAGTTTTTCCACACCTTTTATAAATAAATTAAAATTTGATTTTATCTTATTTTACATTTCCTTGCAATGACATTTATGAAAATTGGTGTTTATATTTCTATTGTTAGCAATATTGAGAATGGATTTGATTCTTAGTTGTATCGTTTGTGGTAGTGTCATAATTTACCAAGCGAGGAAGGATTTTCATCGCCCAAGTTTCAATTGGACAGGAGCTTGGAATCACGTAATATTGAATTATGTGATGTATGAGAAGCTTGATCTTTGGTAAATTGATACTAATTTCTTGTTCACATATGTATGTGAGTCAAGTGAAGGAATAAAGGATCTAGTACACATTGAAGTGCACTGGTCAGATCCACCACAAAGGACGGTAAGTCTATTCGTCATGATTTACTGATAGTTCAGTAAATATGGTTATGCTTACAAGATTAAGTATAATTTTGATGCCTTGAAAAGTTTTAAAGTATAGAAAAACGAATAGGAAGAATCAATTAGGCAGAAAGATAAAAGTTTATCCAATCTGAAAGGAAAGGAGAGTACTTTAGTATCGAGTTTTATGATCATCCAAATGATTATGGAACCATGTCGCAATTGATCCTCTAAGGACACCTTAGTGTAGTTAAATGACTAAGAAGAGGAATCGGGAATTTTTGAAATGGTTAAATCAAGAAGATGAGTCATACTTCGTTCCAAAATAGAGTCTTAGAGTCATACTCTAGTTACTCCAAGTTGTACCTTGAGTGACATGTTCTAAGTAGATTTATAACACCTCATGAAATGTGGAGTAAAAATGTTTCTTACTCTTGCACATTTGAAATTGGTAGTGGTGATGTTTTGACTAAAACATAGACCACTAAGACCAATTACATGAAGTGTTTTCTTGATAAGAGCTCACACTAACTCTTGAATATTTGTTTGTCAAGAAATGTTTCTTGACAGAGAATCTTATATGTCAAGAGGTCAGTGGGAGTCTTAATGGTCTTGAATAGTTTCAAGAACTAAACAAGAATAAACCTTTTTGTAATCAAGAGGTTGGTGGGAGCCTTAATGGTCTTGAATAGTTTCAAGAACTAAACAAGAATAAACCTTTTTGTAATCACTGACACATGACCTGAGGTTGACAACCTATCGTGTTGACATATTCTTGTTTCTGTGCCTATTCCAGTTAAGTTGACTATGCATGTGAGTTATATGAATTCTCATTTGATTGCATAAAGGCAAATCACCTTGATCAGTAAAAGTACATTGATGTATATGGGTGGCTGCTCAATAATCTAGAAGCGCTGGTAAGACCTTGTGCTACCGGATGGCAAAAAATTAAGAATAAGCGGGTTCAGTCCATATGAGTTTGAGTTTGTCATAAACCTTGTCTTATGATAGTGGTTGGAAATGACAAGTTCACATGGATAGGAACACATACACCATAAAATCTAAGTGGTAAGTGATTTCTCTGTACTTCATGAAAATGATTATGAGGAAACACTTTCACTATTATATTTTAAAGGATTGGAGTAAGCAGCTGTGGTAATTGCGTTCTTAAATTCGAGTATGATTACGATATCCCTTTTCATAGTTCGAATTGTGAGAAATGGCAAATAGTTTGAACATTCGGGACTTATTGCCATAAGTTCTGAAAAGGTTTAGACACACACATAAGCTGTCTAATGAAAGGTGTATGAGCTTGAGAAGTCTAGGAAAATACTTATCAAAGCATCACGTATCAGAAATCTGAACTTTGGTAAGAAAGTCAATAAGTATTGATTTCTAGAAGTCCAGTTGATTTCTGGGTACATGTCAAAGCTAGTGAGAGCATAATTGTTATGCATATAAGAACATAATTGTTGTGCTAGTGGGAGCATGATTATTATGTAAGGTGTTGCAAGTTAGCAATGTTATTTATAGGAAACAAAGTTCCAAATTTACAAAGTTGCAGAATTTGGAAATTGTTTCGCTATAGGAAATTTTAAGGGAGAGGGCATTTATACTTCATTTCGAATCTAAAAGCTTAGATCGAAATTTTAATCAAACTTAGTCATGGTCATATATGAATATTATGTTGTAATGATTCAACATAGGAAATTCTATATGTGGAAATATTATAGCAAAAGACTGGTCAAGTATCATGTCTTTATGTAAGACATTATGAATCGTATCCCATATGCTTCGGGTAAAGGATCATTTGCATATGCTATAATATCTGCCTATTCTGATTTTTCCAAATGTCTAGCACGTTAAGAGGGAAAAAGGATCAGAACTTGATATGAATAAAGTTATTAAACAACTGTCAAGGACAATCTAAGGTTTACCGAAGATTGGTTGCTTGTGGACAGTTGGAAGTATAGTAATAGATGGACCATATTGATATAATTCTGGATAGATAGGATTCTATTAAGAATGGATAGTCATATGGCAATTATGGAGATGTTTCCATAATGGGGGTTGGATATTAAGAATCTATGTGTAAAGTTAGAAAACTTAATGCAAGAAGGATGTTCAAAGGAATGTACTTTGAATGTGAGACTTCATTTCCATGGAATTGTTTTGTAACAATCTCCTATGGAATGCTTTGTAATATCATTGTCCAAGTCTCCGTGATTTTTGTACCTTGACATTACAAAAGGATTATTGCATGGAAGTTTAGACTTTGACATATTCTAGTAGTGGGAGGAATTTGGCATTCTTACACTTGTGATAAGGATTAGGAATTGTGAAATGAGCATCATTGGAAATATATTCAATTGATCTATTTCACAAAGAAAGGACCATTGATAAACATAGTGTGCATGCTTGGAGCATGGGATGAATATTGTTTTAAATTCAAGTGTTACGTTGATTAGTTGAAACATTATACAATGAATAAGGTCTAGTTAATATGGTGATTAAATAATAAGTGTTTTGTTTATATTCAAAAGTTTTGAGACCATATTGGATTAGATTATTCTTGTGTTTCACTTCATATGTTTTACTTTCCGAATAATAAGATTATTGAAACATCCACAGTCGATCATACTTTGGAAGTAAGTAATGAGGTAAGACTGTCATGAATCCGACTGTAGATTGTCTAAGTGCTTACACATAACAAATGTTTGCTGCAGTGTTCATGAGCAGGGGCGGAGCCAGAATTTTTTTTTAGGGTGTTCCTCATAAATTAGTTTGAAAACACACACACACACACACACACACACACATATATATATATATATATATATATATATATATATATGTAACCGGTCCGTTGATTTTGAGGACCCTGAGCGAAAACTAAAATTGAGCCCCTCTAAATGTAACTTTTTTATATAAGCAAAATAAATTTAAGGGAGTGAGTTGTAAAATGAGAAAACTTAAAAAGTAAATTAATTAAAATGTCCGTTGATTTTGAAGACACTATGCGAACACTAAAATTGGGCCCCTCTAAATACAACTTAGGAGTGAGTTGTAACATGAGAAAACTTAAAAAGTAACTAAAATAAAAATACTAAGAAAAATAAAATTTTATAAAAATTGAAGGGCATAATATATAAATTTGTAAAACTGCTTTGTTAAAAAAGTTAGAAGATAGGTTGAATTGTGAAAATGAGAGTATAAATAAGTGGTTAAAAGTGTAACTTGGAGTTATGATTTAAAAGAAGTGGTAAAATTAAATGCATCGAATGTTAAAAAAAAAATTTGTCATCAAATAGGCTCGAACCTATGTATCTTGGAAGTGGACGACTACCCCTGCCAGCTGAGCTAAAGGACTTTTATGTTAGCATTTGCACATATTGATATATATTAAACAGTAAACAATATATTTAAAAAAAATTAGGAATTCGAGGGTGGGCCTGGGGCCACCCTGGCTCTCATGTGGCTCCGCCCATGTTCATGAGTACTCCTGAAACAGGAATTTGAGTATTGGATTAAACCCACGCTCATTTGCATCACTTCATGGATTTCATCACGAGTGATTGTGAGACAATAAAATCTTATATTCTTGAAACAAAGACATATAGTTGTTGTTTGCAAGTCGGTTGCACATTGATAATACGTGAACGCATCAGTAACTTGATGTTATAAAACGTATTGTTGTGTGTGATTTGATGAGTAAATAGTACAAGCATATGAGTTGAAGTTTATCCGTTCCTTTTATCCTAAATGGGATAAAAGCGATATCTATGGACCCCTCGATGATTTGGTGATGACACCTGAAGCGCTTGGCCAAGCCTGGACTGATTTGATTTGTTCATTTAGTCGGTCGTCATAAATCAAAAATCGGCAAACAGAACTTGGACATAGAGAATGATCATAATCCATGTCTCTTGTTCATAGGATATCTTGTAGAACGGAGGAATATTTGATCACTTATCTAAACGACGTGGTACTGATAAGATCAGAGTTCGACAGTGGTTTTTGAAAGCTACGATTGCTGATCAGATTCTGAAGTTGTACTTGCAATTATAGTTATTAGACTTATCCAAGTGGGAGACTGTTGGATTAGGTGTCTACATAACTATATTTGGTATGTACTTGATTTGATTATGAGCATGGTCCTTTTGGGTTGCCTTCACTCATGCAACTTGATAAGATGACAAGTGGAGAAAGAATAGGATTTATTATATGAATAATAAATTGGTACTCAGAATAATTTTATTAATATATTACAAGATTAATATATTATTTGGAAATCATATTATTAATTAGTAATTAATCAGAAATTAATTTGATATTAATTTTGGGATTAAAAGGAACTGATGAATAATGGAGGGACTGTTTTGCAAATCATTTATGGTTGCAAAACTGGGCTGATGGACTCCTTTTAGATGGGGCGGACGAAATCTATAGGAGGACCTATAGAATTTCGTCCATGGCCTCTAGAGTAGGAGATCCATGGACTGCTTAAGCCCTAAGCAACGTATTTGGGTTTCCACCTGAAAAACCTAGCAACCATAACTATATAAACTCTCCAATACATGAGGATTTCGGCCTATGCATTCCAGATAGAAGCCTTGGCCGATTTCTTGTCTCTCCTCTTCATATTTGTTGTGTTGGGTGTTTGTGACTCCATTAGAGGTGCAACACTTGTGGCACTAAGCTTTCAAAGGTCACGGATATTCAAGGTGAACTTGTTATTGCTACATAACAAGAGATGTAACATTTAAACCCTAATTTATATGTCAATTTCGAAATTGTATATGCTAGTCTTAGGGTTATTTCTTTGGAGTTTTTATTTACATGTTCAATAGAGAAAAACTTAGATCTAAAGCAATTAGGGTTGCATATGCACATAGGAATGTTGTAATGCTCATAACCCATCACTATTATACATCGAAAATGTGTATCGGTGAACAAAAACCATTCTGGAATATTATGGAATGTGAGGAATTAGTCCGAACACGAAAAACATTACAAAATGGGAAGAACATGTTCGGAATGTTCATCACATTTCGTTCTAGAACAAGATTTAAACTTATGACAACTTTTATATTTGTAGCATTATAAGATTTTTGATGCATCAATTACATTGACTTGTAAACCCCGCAATCGCTGCGGATATTCTTGCGACACTCGGAGACAGACCGACATGCGAGACTATGCTCCGAAATATATGTTTTGGGAACCAAACCCACTGATGTACGAACTCTTGAGAGTTTCAAAATCACCCTAGAAACAGTGGCAGACGCAGGACAAAATCTCAGGGGTAGCACTATGTCCACCCCTGCCTAGAAAAGAACCAGTCGTACCACAACAGTCCGACAATAAATGAGATTGTTGGGTGTTTTGTGTTGGTTCACTGAGATGTTGATCGCGGGAAAATCATATAGGATAGAGGGTTCAACTGAAACATGTGACATATCATATCGCAAACGATTGGCGAAATTTATTTGGGGAGCCAAAATAGAATAGGGGTCCATTTGAATAATGTAATATTCTTTAAAACATATTTAAATGTAGCCATTAGTTTTTGTAGATTTAAATGTTTCAAAAACTACTTTTTTTGTAATATATACATTTTATATAAAAACATAAAAGATATAAAAAATTAACACATAACACATAAAAAAATTGTTTACTGTTCTAGAATGCTTCTCCGGTATCCTGGAGTTTTCTTTAGAATCTCATGTTCCAGACATACCGGTTATTTTACAAAAAATTAAAATGGTTAGTTATTTTTTCAAAAATTCATTTATATGAGTTAAACTTATTGGTTTTTCAATAAAGCTAATTTGATTAATTGTACGTTTGTACAGTTTACTTTCAAATACGTATTTACAAATCAAACATAAAACTATAAAACAGCTATTTAAACTCCATACCCTTTAAAAAGATTATACTTATCGTCTAGTTTTACACGATTTCTACCATCTACACCGATTTTTTTTTTAATAATAATATTGCAAATTAATATATTTATATGTATAAGAAATTTATAATTAACTATTAATTATTAAATTAAAAGGCACAAGAATAACACATAATGTCATAATCCCCGACTTTCTCGCTCTCCATATTAAAAGTCAAGTTATAATTACATATTTTCCACAGACTTAACATTATTCCAAATTATAGGAGGAAAAGAAGGGAGGAATCCGTATCGGATGTAACACAGCTGTAACGTTTACCTAAATGTATGATTTAAACTAATTTTCATTTATTTATTGGCAAAATGTCTAAAAATCTTATAAATACAGATGTATATATTGTATACAACAACGATAAATAAAATAATAAAGGTTTTTTTATTTAAAATAATATACTTTGATTATTTATTTACATAAAGTATTGACGTGGTTGCATAGCCCGCCAAGCGACGTGATATTGGCTCCTAGCATGAGGCTTTATAGGAATGTTAATATTTGGATTATTTGATCATCTAGTTTGAATAACTGGATCATTTGATTTATTTTCTGTAAAATCAAATTATTATTTTGGATTGTTTTTTTATAATATAAAAGTGATAGTTAAGAAAAACCAAATAACAATTTATTATTTATTTAGTTTTTTTATATTTATTTTTAATACATCTTTTAATTATTAATCACTTTACTAAATTGTATTTATAAATACATTTTTTTTACCAACTAGGGTGTTTGGATTGCTTATTTTAAATGCTTATTGATTTATTTCAGTTTGACACCGATAATAAGAAGTTTTTATTGTTTGGATAAAAAGATTTCGTAAACACTTATCGACTTAAATAAGAAGTTTTTGATAAGTTATTTTTTACTTACCTATTAACGTATTTAAGAAGTTTTGATAAGTTGTTTTATTATTACACATAACATAAGAGTTTGCCATACACTAAAAATAACTTATCAACTTATTTCGTTTTGATATCGGATAAGTAAATCCAAACATTTTTTCTAATACTATGTTTTTACACTAGATAAGTTAATAAACACTTTTACAAATAAGCTTAAGTTGTTTTAAATAAGCAATCCTAAAAACCTTAATATATACTTCTCCAAACCTTTTTATCTATAAAATATTAAATTGTATTATATTTTTCTTGAAAGATATTCATAATATATTTTAATTCACAATTATAAAATTACTTTTGTTTAGATTTAACTTATATATATATATATATATATATATATATATATATATATATATATATATATATATATATATATAAGGCTAGGTTAATATGTATCTTATATTTATTGTGTGCTAAAATTCACCAATAGGATTTAGTAAAATTAAATAATTATTTAATTAAATAAAGATAGATATTAAATGATTTTCCATAATTGTATGTATATTAAATGATATCCATAGTTATAATTCTCTTTTTGTGGATACTAATTAAATTCATATTAATACCATCAATAATATTTTTTCAGAATGAATTCGCATCTAGGTTTTTATGTATGAGTTCGTGTTTGTTTCAGCACTCACTCACTTAAAATACAATAAAGTTGCATGAAATATGAAAAACGAGAGTTTATTATACTAGAATACACTCTTATTCTTCTAGAATACACTCTCATTCTTCTAGATACGAAATCATTCTGAAAAAATATTATTGTTGATATTAAGGACGAATTTAATTAGTTTCCATAAAAAAAGAATTACAAGTATGGATATCATATAATATACATATAATTATGGAAATAATTTAATATATATCTTTATTTGATTAAATAATAATTTATTTTTTACAAAATTCTTATTGGTGCATTCTAGCACACAACAAATGTGAGAAACATTTGAACATGCCTCTCTCTCTCTCTCTCTCTCTATATATATATATATATATATATATATATATATATATAGTAGAATGAGAGTCTATTATAGAAGAATGAGAGTATATTCTAACAGAATTAGAGTGTATTCTAGTAGAATACATTTTTTTCTTCATATTCCATGCAACTTTGTTGTATTTTAAGTGAGTGGGTCCATAAACAAAACACAAACTCATACATGAAAACCTAGATGTGAATTCATTCTGAAAAATATTATTACTGACATTAATGTCAAATTTAAATAGTTTCCATAAAAAAGAGAATTATAATTATAGATATCATTTAATATACATACACTTATGGTAATAATTTAATATCTATCTTTATTTAATTAAATAATTATTTAATTTTACAAAATTTCTATTGGTGCATTCTAGCATACAATAAATGTAAAAAACACATGAACCTATATATATATATATATATATATATATATATATATATATATAGAGAGAGAGAGAGAGAGAGAGAGAGAGTTAGGTTCAAATGTTTCCAACAACTATTGTGTGCATGAATTGACCAATCAAAATTTAGGAAAAAAGAAATCATTAATTAAATAATAAATGGTAGTTTAGTCATTATGTATGTACAATTAATTATATTCCAAAATTATAATCCCTAAAATAATGGGTCAATTTCCATTAAATAGCATTTAAATCCCTGCATCGTTAACTACGTTATCATTCATCCTCAAAATAGGTATGTCGATGTCTGCGTTCACCAACACTACAACCGTTGAACAACCCTAAACGACCACAGCCGCCGACAAACAAGTTCGTCTACTCTCCCTCCCTAAATTCGTTAACCCCTTCCCCTGTATGTACTATCGAGTCTTGATCCACTCCACCTTCTCACAGTTCTTAAGAAAAAGCCTTAAACTATAACCTGATCAAAATCACTCTGAAAAACAACCACAAACTTCTGGGATAATGATCAGAAAAGAAAAAAAGCGAGACACGAGTGAGTTTAAAAGCCTTCACCAGCACTTCCGTCTCCATTAGCGTTGCTGAGGAAGAACTAATTGAAGAAATTAATGACAAGTTGCAAATCCAGGTAATCAGTGTTGTAAATTTTACAATTCTGGGCAAAAAAAATTCATATATTAGTGATATAATTCGAATAATAGTTAGTTCCTCTTATTATCTCATCAATTATAGTTATAATTAAAATCTTTATGTAATATCCATTGATATAATCACGTCTATTCATAAGAAAAACATCTTAAAAATTATTAACGTTAACCCCTTTTTCTTAAACCCTAATTGATGAAGCAACCTATTTTAATGGATGTTAAGCTTTGCTGAGTTGTACACTCCCTTATTATTCACATAACATGGAATATAAATCTTGATTATTGTATATGGGGCAATTTTAAATATCATGTTTATTGAAGAGGAATTTACAGTTTGTGAATTACAATTATAATTATATTCTTTGTGTAAAATCCATTGTTCAATTTTTATTTTGGGTTTATTGTTCATGTTTGACTTTCAATAATAAGTAATTTGAAATGAAGAAATTATACACAGAGCATGTTAATTGGAAACTAATTCATGTACTTAATTTTTACAATCAGCATGCTTGTGAAATATTTGACTAGTTGTGTCTGTGGTAATGATGAAATTTTCAAGCAAATATTGTTAACACACCCATGTATTCGGGCATATTTTATGTATTCTACCAGAATATATATTAAGATTTTGAAGAATCTATGCATTATTAAACTTGTAATTCTCAGTAGGATACCATTAGTTTTTTTCTTTTTTACTTTTTCTCTCTTGCAATGTATAAAAAAAACCCAATTGGTGTTGTTTTTTTAGAAGAAATTAGTCTATTATGATGTGAAAGTTGGCTATGAGGAGTGAATGGATTTGTGTGTATTCTGTCATAATTTATTTATATAAATCCATTCTTTTAGAATGTTTGTATTCTAGCAGAATGTATTTTATATATTCTGCCAAAATTTATAAAACAAATCTTATCAATAATATTATTTTAGAATGGATTAGTGTTTTTGTTAGATTGTAATGTTTTTTTTTCTTTTTAGGTTTTGAAGAGTTTGTTCATGTGGAAAAGAAAGAAAATATGGAGAACAAGAGTGTCTTATAATAGAATGTATTTCGTTAGAATGTATAAAATGAATCTTAGCAACATTATTCTTTCAGAATGAATTAGTGTTTTTTTTGTTGGATTTTGATGTTTTTGTTGCATTTATGATAGGAATGGCTTGAAGACCTTATAGGAATGACGTGAAGAATGAATCAAAGATTGATCATACTCACAGTTTAAGAATGTTGTTTTTTAAGAATTACACTTGTTATTCTTTCTGAATGTTGTTATTATTCACGAATGTTCTTTTTGTATCACAATCATAGAATATAATTATTTGATATATTATAAGTTCAATAATCGATTTTGTATACTGTTTCATAATGTACTTATTCATGTTTTCTTCTTACTTATGTATTCTTAAAGGATGTCATAAACTGTTATTCTAACAGAATGTCATTTTAACATAATTTCATTCTAATAGAATCGCATTGTGATAGAATAAAATAAGTTATAATCGGTTATCATTACAAATTAAATTTGAATTGAAATTGAATTAATTTTTTTTAAAAAAAAATCAGAATTATCCCTTTAAATTCGAAAATTTCCTTTTTTAAATATAGTTAATTGTCTAAAATACCATTTTACTTAAATTTGAGTGATATTATGGTGCATGGCATTCCATTGTAATATCATAGACCCTCAAAATCAAAGCCATTCACTATTTCCATCTATTGGTCCAAAATTATCCTTACATGCACACAATAGTTACCTAAAACACTATAACCTAACCCTATATATATATATATATATATATATATATATATATATATATATATATATATATATATAGACACACACACACACACACTTATTTTTATATGAATGTCCGTCATCATCACCAATACCTCCCTAACCGCCAATGCCACCACCACCGTGACTACCACCACTGCCTCCACTGCCACCACCACCTTTGTCACCAACCGTCATATTCATATATGAATAATCACGTGTGAATAGACGCAGACTTATTCATATATGAATATCCTTATATATATATATATATATATATATATATATATATATATATATGTTTCGTCCTCCCGGTACGTTGGAGCACTTATGCTGCAGATTTGAAATATATGGTCCAGATTTTTTCTCGCGTTCTCGATTTCATAATTGTTCTCATTTGAACCTTCTTATATATATATATATATATATATATATATATATATATATATATATATATATATCCCCTATCCTAATAAATAAGTACATTCTGTCCACGTGTCAATCTCTCAACATGCCTAAATCGTTTTTTCCCACTTATTTTCCTCATCTACATTTACAAAACTGCCCTGCAGATCATATTCATATGCAGTCAAAGTCAATCAATAAATCCGAAAAATCTGCAACAATTAAAAGTATACGGAAAGATAATTATGCAGCGTGTAAGCCATATCTAGGCTAAAAAAATGATTATAAATACACACACACACATATATATATATATATATATATATATATATATATATATATATATATATATATATATATATATATATATATATATATATATATCAACAATCATATGGACTGCGGACGGATATATGCATGCATGCATCACCAGTCATATGGACTGCGGATGCATGCATGCATCAACAATGCATATATTTGATCATTTAAAAAAAATCGTCAAATCTTTTTTTTAACCTAGATATTGCTTAGACGTCGTATTTCGTTAATGCTGATGTTTTTTTTTTGAAAAATGATATGCGGATTAAGAGTTCTGAAGTTCTCACAAATCTTTTGGTTCTCAAAAGAATTTTTTTTCTCTCTCTCTCTCTCTCTCTCTCTCTCTATATATATATATATATATATATATATATATATATATATATATATATATATATATATATATAGGGTGAGGTTGAATAGATGAACCATAATTAACCAAGGAACCAATGAACCAATCTTTTTTTTCAACTTTTATAACTTATTTTTTATCAAAAAAAAACACTAAAA
This sequence comes from Lactuca virosa, assembly GCF_052849685.1. Taxonomy (NCBI): domain Eukaryota; kingdom Viridiplantae; phylum Streptophyta; class Magnoliopsida; order Asterales; family Asteraceae; genus Lactuca; species Lactuca virosa. The sequence continues at coordinate 375,741,031 of NC_136430.1, read as the reverse complement.
AGATAGAAATTCATAACTTTTTATCATTTTTTCAATGATATAAAATTCGATAAAAAAATTTTATTTTTTTTCTCGTCAAATTCACAATGTGAATCTAAATTTACACGGTGAATCCGAAAAATATATTTAACATTCACAATATTAAGTTATGAATTTAGATATTTTTAGTTTTTTTCGATAAAGAATAAGCTCTAGAACTTAAAAAAAATTTTGGTTCGTTGGATAACCAATAATTATGGTTCTCTATTGAACTTTTCTTTTATATATATATATATATATATATATATATATATATATATATATATATATATATATATATATATATATATATAATTGTTTTTCTTACTTTATTATAAAAAATGTTTGAAAGTCATGGACCTGTAGCGGGATAATGCAGCATTTCCTTTGCAAGATTTCCTTCAAAGCAATCTTTAAGTTTTAGTCTTTTCGTACTTTGTACTAGTACATGCCGGATACGAAACCCATTTTAATAATGCTGTGAAAAGTATATAATATTGTTATTATGTTATTTCAGTTCTTTAATACGTATGAAGACAAAAAATGAAATATATCTCAATAATTAAGAACTAAAAACGATTTTTGGTTATCTTGTTTGTTTTTTCCCCTCAAAAAGTAAAGTCTTATTCATATAGAACATAAAAGAATACATTATTTTATGTAAAAAGAAATATGAAGTATATTGGACAAAATTGCCAAATATATTCGATATTGGTGTGTTGTTATGTAAAATTGTGTCAAGCGTTTGCTTTTTAAACTATAACATTTCCATAAGAACAATGGTCATTTTGCAATAAAAAGACACAATAATTTATTTATTCTATTCGGTAAAACATTTTATATAGAAACTCTACTCACACTTTGTAAGGAAAAAGTTAAACTTAGATGGATGGTCTTGCATGCCACTATCCTTCTTAATAAATAAAGAACTTTTTGTCACATGTCACATTCTTATTGATTTGGTCACATGTCATTTTGTGGTTATTTTCAATTAATTTTTTTCACATAGCATTTTGTGGTTGTTTTCGTTTTATTAATTTTTATATAATATTTAAATGTAATAATTGCAATAAATGTAATAATAAATGCATATCAATTTCATTAATTGACTTACTTCTAATTTCAAATTTTCTAAATTAAAGTTTTATTAGTTTCCTTTATTTATTTATCTAAATTATTTGTTTAATTTAAAAGAAAAAACAAACAATTTAATTTTAATAATTCAATATTTTTTTATTTTTTCTTATAAATTCAAACTTCTCAAATGCTTAGAATTTCATATATATATATTTTTTTTAAATAAACCCATGTAATACATGGGTCTTACACCTAGTTAAGGCTAATAGATGAGATGTGAAATTCAATAAACAAAGTTGATGGTTTAAAACCATCTCTAACCAAAATATTGGTAATGTTTTTCGTTTTAACCGCAATATAATGGGCTCTAAGATATATTCGGTGTGTACAATACAAAAGATGGTGTAACTTACCATTTTTTTGTTTGATTTTTCTTGATGTAGCACATGTGCACCTCATGGCACTGATATATGTAATTGGATTGCAGAATATAAAAGTGGTGTTCTAACATACATAACTTGAGATCGCATAAGAGTCCTGTTGATATGGTCTAGGCCAAAATGTCTTATTCTTTGGACAAAAAGCACTACCGAGATGTTACTTCTTTTCGCGAAGTAGATATGTATTTAGTATGATATATACAATGATAAGTTGATATGTCTTTCCTATCGTGATAGGCGTGTGGCGTCACTATTTTTGGGGCCTAAGTATAAAAAGAAGGATCGGTATATAACTGATCCTTCTTGTCGATGTTTGATTACAATTTTACCATGATTTTACCATGATCGAAGGACCCGAACTTTCATACTAAAGACAATATTATCACTCCAAAACATGCTACATGCATATTTATAAATAATATTTTACATTGATAGTTTGATTACAAAAGATTGGATACAAACCGACTAAATTTTAGTATATTACATAACTACCCAGGATATTATAGTTTTATACATACATAAACCCAAGTACAAAAGTAATAGTATAAACTATTCTAAATCTTCCAACAGTATATGACTATACTGGATTCTCATTACCTGCAAATGTTAAACACTGAGAGGGGTAAGCGGTGACGCTTATGATGGGAAAAACGCAGCCACAACGGTAAATAACAATGCAGAATAATACTTCGTTTGACTAAACTATTCCTGTCTTGAATTAACCTTTTAGGATGCAAACAAATAGGATAGTTTCACTTGCAACATATCAACCCAAATGCAAGTTATATGATCAATATAATCAACCCCAAACAATAAGTAATCAACCAATAAAGACACCGGAATTTTAGCGTGGAAACCTCTCAAGAAAGGAGAGTAAAACCACGGGACTACTAGAACCGCTTCAAATCCACTATCACCAATATTAGAGCAATACAAAGTCTTCTCTAGATGTACTAGAGGCATACAATAATCATCATATACTTGGAACTAAATCACATCAAGCATATGGAATCAAATAAGCAAAGACAAAGAAGAATATCACCAAAAACGTTCTTGATTTCCAGCAGCAAACAGAAGCGGCAATTCCCGAGTCTCTGGAGCTGATCTCGACAATTCAACCCTTGGATCTGAAGGTATCGACGTTAGGAAGCTGCTGTCCAAAAATCAAAGAAAACGGACAGTTGGATCTCCGGGAAATTACCAAACACTGAAGGTGTGTCTTCAAAAACGGGAATTGAGAAAAAACCCTCTTTTGCTTCTTACTCTCTCTAACTCTCTTGGTGGCTGAAAATTTTTGTGTGTTGTTGAAATTAGGGCATGTAACACATATATATACATGGGCTAAAGAAGTGGGCTTTCCTCATGGGCTAAAAAACCCAAGAGAAAACCCAACAAATCTCCCCCTTTTTGGCCTATGAGGAAGAGTTCGCCATCCCGGCGATCGAGCAACATATCTTCAACTTCTCCCTTGCTAAAGCTTTAGTCAACATATCGGAACCATTATCATCAGTATGAACTTTCTCAAGTTCAAACAAGTTATCTTCAAGAGCATCTCTAATCCAATGATACCTCACATCGATATGTTTTGTTCTTTTGTGAAACATAGAATTCTTAGCAAGGTGAATGACACTTTGATTATCACAAAGAACCACGTAGCGTTTTTGTATAAATCTGTGACAACCCGATATTTCGAATCAATGTAATGACCTAAAAAGTCAAGAATTGTAATCTCTTTTGATATAATGAAATTATCGTCAAAAATAAAATGTTCAAAAGTCTCTACTGGATTTCATAAATGATAGATATCGTGTCAAGGGTTTCAGAAATATAAAGAACACTAAAATCCGAGTTATAACGAAGAAGTTATGACCAACCTAAGATTCACAGCAAAAACCGTCAATACTGTTAAACGTAAAACGCGAAGTTTCAATACAATAATTTTTAGCCTTAGGTATCTAAATGAAAGTTATAGATTTCATTAAACTGTAAACGTACGTGAAAAGAACGTCCAAATCTGACTTCGTATGAGGAAGTTATGATTTTTCCAAGTTCCGGATATAGCAGTAGACAGCTAAAAACTCGAAATAGAGATCGAGAGACTTTTGGCCGAAACAACCTAAATGAGAATCGAAGATCTCAACAATAGTAGTGCAACGGTAAAAAGTCTGATGAAAACGGACGTCGGATGAAGAAGTTATGGATTTATGACGGAGTTTTCGTGTCCCGGCCTGTTAAAAATAATTAATTAAAAATAAAGTCAAAATTAGCCGACGAAATCTAAACGAGAGTTGTAGAGCATATTCTCACCTACGCGTGCATATATAGAACGTCGAAAACGGAGCTTGTACGCAGAAGTTACGGATTGTACAAGTTCGAGACACAAAATCCGAGGCTGTCAGGCTGGCCACGACGTGGCACAGATGGTCACGACGTGGGACCATGACTGATGGGTTTTCAGGCTTGGCAGCAGACGTCTTGTCCATGGAAGGGGATAGGATCGACTCCACGATGTGGGCAACCCTTTTGCCACGACGTGGGACCCAAAAATTGGGCTATAAATAGAGCTCAAAGGGCTCCGGGTTTCATTGCTCAATTCTCTTCTTTCTCGTGCCGAAGCTCTGCGTTTAAACCCTCGAATCCATCCCAAAGCCCCGGTCTTCACATCCAAGTTTCCGAAGGAAGGTTTTACACTCCCGAGATTCCCGAGAATCCCGAGAAATCAACTTTATCAAGTCGAAGTTCTGCTCAGTTTTTGTCTCACCTTCTTCAATCTATCAAGTGAGTTCATACCCCTACAACTAAGTTTTCAAATGCTTTGTAAATGCTTTTATACACTTTTAAAGGGGGGGGGGGATACAAGTAAACACACGATTATCCTCGTGTGAAAAACATCAATCTTTTGCTATGCTTTTTGTTATGAAATCAATCATATGTGATTTATAACTATCGTACGAAAACGTTCTCATACAACATATCACGATAACACTTGTCTTTTTGGAATGAAACATGTTGTTATGTAAATATCAAACACTTTATTTATATTTTGAGTATAAATGTTCAATAATGTTATTACAAATGTTATACTTTACATACAAAGTCGACACTACACTAGGGTTTATCATACAAATTAATCACACTTTTGGAAAAACTATAATAGGTATAGTTTACTAGATATTCATGAGATTTTACATACTATAAATACTATATCAAGGAAATACTTTCATATACAAGAACAAATGGACTTTTCATACGTAAATCTATTTGATACTAACTTTTTGTGAGACATTCAACTTCATGTACTTTCAAGTATGCAGTTAAAGTCCTGTATTATATACCATAATCTCTTGTAGGGAGAGCGTGATTCTTGTGTATAGATCTGTACGGGATTGACAATCCCGCACCTAAACTGTTAGCTACAGTTAGACCGGCAGGTCTGGGGTGACAAACCTCATAACATTCTAACGCCTGAAGAACGTTGTTACAGGCAGTCTGGGTCAATAGCATGGTTATAAAACTCGCATGGAGTATTAAAAACACGTTGATTTACGGGGTTATCAAATGCCTTAGTGATTTTATACATATATAAATCTACTATTCTAGGCATGAAAAACACTACTGCATTACAGTTTTGGAACTTTTAAACTACCACACACTTATGGAAAAATATTGGATTTCTAGAAGCAAACATTCAAAACAGTCGGGTCTTGGTAGAAGACTACTTTTATACTAGTAGGAAATATGGGATTTTCTAGGAGTTTTCAAACATCTATAAACAATTTCATTCAAATTTATACAAACATTGACATTAAATACTTATGAACTCACCAGCTTAAATGCTGATCTACTCTTTCAAATCTACTTGTATTTCTCAGGGATTCAGTAATACATGTAAACTTCAGCTTTTGGAGAAGTGACGCTAAGGCGTCAGTTTTAAAACTCATTTTGTCATCATATTGTAATTTGTTTTTGCAATAAGTATCATTCAACAATGTAACTTTTAAATTATATATATGATGGTTGTTTTACTTTCTTTACTATGTATTCAACTGTTACGATACTACATGAAGTCATCCGCCCTCGAACGATTCCGCCGTTCTGGTTTGGGGGTGTGACAGATTGGTATCAGAGCATTGTTTATAGTGAACTAAGTATATCGAGCCACATAGGATATACAAACTATAAATACATAGGGACTAAAACTCTCTGACAAAACGTTTTTACACCTAAACCGCGTTTCATTCAACTTAAATTATTTGGGTCGTAAAAGCAAAAATACATGCATACAACAATTTATTTTCATAGTTAGAACTATACAAGAAGTATTAAGACAAGTTGGACACTACGACTAGGCCTCGGAATATGTAATCGGATTTGGGACGAATATAGCCTGATCAACTATATTTATCCGAGATCGGACTAATGTATGTCGAGGAATGGTCGTAGTGAGCAACAAGTCAAAACTTACCAAAATAACACTGGTATCAAACATACAAACTTAAATACTATAGGATTATTTGGTAAATACAATAGTTTAACTTACATGTTTAGATTTACATGTTTTAATTTCTAGACAATTCTCATATCTCTATTCTCGCACAGACACAATGGCTGGATTCCACCCACCAGGGGATCCCTACTACCTGAATCAGGGCAATGGAGGATGGGTAGAGGAGGACCCCGAAGAATATGAGGAACCTATAGAGTTGGAGGAAGAGGAAGACTCTGGGACAGACTCAAAGACAGAAGTAATCAACCCACCAGTCGCTCAACCTCCCGCATTTAGGAGAAACTTTCAGGGACCAACTCCCATTTGGGGAAGTCACATTCACCATTGGAGCCGACAACAAGGATTACGTCCTCCCTACGGTATGTGTCGGGACTTCTACGACGTCGGGGGTGGAGGTTCAGCCGACCGAGCACTCCCAGTCATGGTGGGCAAACTAGCCAACCAATCCTATCAATCCGGGGTTCAAGCAAACCGGATTCGTGAAGTCAACGTGGAAGTACAAGTTCACACTTCCGACATCCGTTGACTGGACAGGTTGCAGGAAAATGCCCAACTCCGCACCGACACATTCCAAGAGCAACTGATTGCAGCCCTCTCTGAGATAAGGGAAATGAGGGAACAGCAAGCCGCTTTTGATAGGCGTCTTATGGAAGCAAAGCAATCAGACACGGAGTCGAGCTCCAAGCGCAACCTACATCACAAGTAGTACTTGCTCGAATCCCAAAAATTTTATTATAGAATAGGAACTCGGCTAAAAGTCTTACTTTTCTTTAACTTATGTATCGGAGACCCTTAGAAGGGTCGAAATTTTCCTAACTTCAAAATGTAACTCAACGTATGTTTAATATATGTGAAGAAATTCCTTTGTGTGTTAATTCTTTGAATACCACTCAGATTCATAAGTCTATCTATCATTATACAAACTTTTATTATGAATCAAGCTCTAAACCTTGGGTAGGTCAGTCAAATTCATAAATTGATGAAAATAACAAATTTATTAACACACGGCTTCCAATCATTAAAGACTTATGGTCTTCATTCTATTTCTTTAGCAGCACGATGCTGCCCCGCAGATCTATACGCCGTGTCAACAACGCAACACCTCCACCACCACCACCCCCATCAACGGATAATGCCGTCTTAATAGCTGCTGTAACAGCTGCAGTGACAACGGCAATGGCTCAGATAAGTAATAATGGGTCCGGAGGGGGAGTAAATAGCTCTACGAATGGCCAACATCAGGGTCATTCAGGGGATTGCACCTTCAAGGACTTCACCAATAGCAAGCCCATATCTTTTAATGGATCCGGAGGGATAATGGCTCTATCGCAGTGGATAGAGAAAACAGAAGCGGTTTTCGAGATCTGTGCATGTCTGGAAGGGAGCAAGGTAAAGTTTACTGCCTGTACATTCTCCGAGAGAGCTTTGACGTGGTGGAATGGCCATGTCAAGTCACTAACTCTGGTAGTGGCTAATTCTATGGGCTGGGAGAATCTAAAGCAAATGTTAATGCAAGAGTACTGTCCAAGGGGCGAAGTACAAAAGCTAGAGCAGGAACTTTGGGGCCTTACTTGTTGGATTAATGTCTAAGTCCATAACTATATTTGGTATGTACTTGACCCGACCCGGCATGGTCCATTTGGGCTGCACTTCACCGACACAATTTATATGGATAGTCTTTTGAGAATAGTATATTTATGATTTATATTAATATATTATAAGTTCTAATATATTAATATGGAATCATATTATTTAATTAGTATTGATCAAGAATTAATTTAGAATTAATTAAGTGATCAAAAAGAACTAATTAAATATGGACTCTTATATATATGGAATGGGCCAAGTTCATTTAGGTTGGGCTAAGCTTTCATGGATGGTCCATGGAGCTTTTAACCCATGGATCCTATGTAAATGAAAGTTCATGGGTATTAGGGTTTACATGGATGTAACCCTAGTCCTCCATAATATATAAAGGGGTCCTTGGCTCACAAAATTGGCACAAGTGTGTGAAAATAAGAGTGGGCCGATTTTAGTGTGCATACATATTCTCTCAAGTTCTTCCAAGGTGTTTTGGTGATTTGTGATTTCATTTGAGGCTTCCACACTATTGGGGCTAAGCTCTTAAAGCTTGAAGACATCAAGCTACATCAAAAGGTATGTCATCTAACTAGAACTTTGTAGTATAGGTGCTTCATAAGATGCTAGTTAGGATGAAACCTTGGAATAGTTAATATTTGCATGTATAATAGAGAAAACATAGATCCAAGGTTTATAGGGTTGCATGTACACCATAGGAGTGTTAGAATGCTCAAAACCCAACAGTGGTATCAAAGCCATAGGTTGTTTTCTGTTATATTGATGCAAATGTTTTATTTTCAAGTTGAAAAAAAAGGAAAAAAAACATGACGTTTGTCAAATTTTAAGATAATTACTTGTTTTGTGAAAAACGAATTATTTGTAAAATTTGAATAATTTGTTATATGAGTTGAATTAGGTCAAATTTAGTAAAAGATAAAATGATATGATTATTTTATTAGTTTTAAAAGTTTGATCGAAATGTTTTAAGGAGTTACAAATTTTGTCATAAAATTTTGGAGCTCAAATTTTTTTTTTAAAGTTGTGATCTTAAGGGTTTTTGAAACTTCCATAAGTTATGGATATGAAAGTTTTTAAAAAAAAATTGATTCAAAGTTTTTATGGAGTTACAAAATTTGGTGTTAATGTTTTAAAGAATTCCATAACTTGTTCTTAAGTTACGGAACATGGAAAGTTTCATCATAAAACACCATTAATTCCATAAGTTATGGAATCCAAAGGTTTTCAAGAATTACAAAACTTGCCCTCAAGTTTGGAATTTGAGAAAAGTTTTTTTATGAAAAAAAGAATTGAATTCTAAAACTCTTGGGTTCATAACTTAAACAATTAATTAAATGGTTTTAATTTTGAGTTTAATAATTGGAATTATGATGTTTTGTTGAATAGTTCAAATTAACTATTATGGACTTTATTAATAGTTAATTAAAGCGTTTAATTAAAAGAGTATTATTAAATCCATAAATATATTGTTTGAGTTTAATTAAATTAAAAGTCTAGTTTAATTAATAGATTAAACCACCAAGTATTTTAAATGTCTAAAATACACCCTTATACTATTATAATATTAAAAGTTTAATATATTATATGTATAAGAGCAAGTCGTCTTACCATTAGTAGGCCTCATTCACGAAGCCGGTCTATAAGGGGGGTATAAGGTTACTGCCTATAAAATGGCAGTTTAATGAGTGTCCACTCTCACTCACCGCTTCCTTGACCGGTGGAGGGTCGTTAGCCGAACAGGTAGGACAAGGACTATAATTCTCCCTTCATTATAAGTATAATGATAAATACTAAGTAACTAAACACTTATAAATTCCCAATCTTAGTTACTTAGGAAAATGTGAATAAGGTGCTAATCCATGAAATTACACTTTGCACTTTGTTTAAGCTGTTAGTGGAGCGTGTGTGGTTAACCGGCACACTAACCTGGACTTAACAAGGTAGGCAAATGGTAACTTAATGTTTATCATAGTATCGTTGGAGTGTGTGTGGTTAACCGGCACATCGATTGAGGGGTAAATATTAAGGGGACCAAGTATATTTGCATGGTTACTTCACACCTTGTTTTGTGATCCTCGGCATCCCAGTCACAAAACCTGAAGGGCACACTCGAGATTGAAACATGCCATTGAAAAGTTCAATGAATCTCAAAAGAATCTAGGAGTTTGAAAACCAATTAAAACCTAATAATACATTTCGTTTATCTTGGTGGAAATTGGTGAATCGTCATTCACCTACCTTCAAATATTTTATAGCTTGGATTACGGCATCCCTCTTCCAAGTTATAAAATAGTTTGTTGGGTCCTAGCCTTAATATATCATATTGGGTGTTATATTAAGGACTTAAATCAACTTTACGTGAATTTCTCCCATTGTTGATGTCTGGTTTAGACAACAATGATCTTCGCAAACCAAGCTTTCCTAATGAATATGACTTCCCGAGTTTGGCTCATGGAAGTCATACTTCTCTTCCTCTACCTCCTCCAATTATTCTCCCTGACCCACAAGCTTAAAGACTTGAAAAGTTCAAGATCACTCAATCCCTACTCACAATAAAACATCACATTGGAAGTCCTGTGTGCACTCATGTCTTAGGACTGAAGTCACACAGTGACAGGTTGAGAATGTTGGGTGTCGTTGTCCCAAGGAAGTTGGCTATTGACTGGGTGTTTTAGTCACTTCGTGAGTCATATAGAAAGACTACTATGTGACAGATCACGACATGACCCTAATGGATCTTTCTTATTTTCTTATTGTTGCTGAATCAGAAATGATTTGGTGCAATAGTCAAGCAAATATGGATGGAAGGTCTATTTCTCAAACTTCCATGGACATGGACAATGGTAACATTGGAAGTCCAGAAAAGCTTTCTCTTCCCAATGGAAAGGGCTCGGCCTTGGTCAACCCGGTTGACCGGAAGGTAAAGTGAAAGTCTAAGTCTGGAATAGCCTTTTGTACCATTCCCAAAGAGTCTATATGTTTTCAGTGTGAAGAAAAGGGGCATTGGAAGCGAAGCTGCCCAAGCTACCTGAAAGAAAGAAGAAGCAACAGTTTGACTCTGCTTCAGGTAGGTCCACTATCTAACTCTATTAAGTTACCAGTTGATGATTCTTAATACAAAATGTGACTCGGTTGCATTTTGATATTTAGTAGGATCAAGCAAAGGGAAGGAAACTTAAAGAAAAGAGTATGCTGAATCTGATCGCGAATATGGATTTCTATCGCTTGGTTGAAGATCGGATTCTTGAGCTACTTCTTAGGAGTTATGATAGATTGCTAGGAAACATGTAATAGCATAGTTTTCATTTCAAGTTGCATTATAAGGAAAAGTTTTTCCGTATTTTTATAAATAAATAAAAGTTTTACTTTATTTTATATCTCCTTGCAATGGAATTTATGAAAACTTGATGTTTGTATGTTTCTAGCAACATTGGAAAAATGAATTTGATTCTTTCATTTGTGGTAGTGTCTAAATTTACCAAGTAAGGAAAGATTCTCATCACCCAAGTTTCAATTGGACCGAAACTTGGAATCATGCAAGTTGTATAGTATGATGAATGAGAAGTTTCATTTTTGGAAAAATTTAAGACTAGTTCCTTGTTCACATGTATATGTGAGTCAAGTGAAGGACTAAGGGATCAAGTACACATCCTTGTGCACTGATCAGAGTCCACCACAAAAGATCGATAATACTACTCGTCATGATTTACTAAATTTTAGTAAATATGGTTATACTTACAAGCTTAAGTATAAGTCTGAGACATTGGAAAAGTTCCAATGTATAGCAGAACGAATAAGAAGAATCAAATTAGGCAGAAGGATAAAAGTTTCTCAAATCTGAAAAGATGGGAGAGTACTTTAGTATCATGTTTAATGGTCATCTTAAAGATTATGATACCATATCACAATTCATCCTCTAAGTGCATTCTGATAGCTAAGAAGAGAAGTCATGAATTGTTGAAGTGGTCAAATCAAGAAGATGAGTCATACTTCGTTCCAAAACAAATCTTAGAGACATACTCCAAGATGGTAATTTGAGTGACACATCTTAAAGAAGGTTTATAACACTTGTCAAATGTAAGAGTAAAAGTTTTCTACTCTTGTACATTTGAAATTGGTAAGTTGTGATGTTTTGGATAAAACAAAGACCAACTAAGGCCAATTGTGTGAAGTGTTTGTCTTGATTAAGAATCCACACTACTTCTTGAATATTTGGCAAGAAAGTCTTATTGGTCAAGAAGACAGTGGGAATCTAAAAGATCCTGAAATGGTTTCAAGAACTAATCAAGAATAAAACCTGTATTTCAGCACTAGCACACAACTAGAAGTTTATAACCTATCGTGTTGACATTTCTGTGCCCATTCCATTTAAGTTGGCTATAACATTTGAGTTCTACATGTTCTCAATTGTTTGCATAACTACTTGGAAGCAATGACAGGCCCTTGTGCTGCCAGGTGGCAAGAGGCTAAGATTGCACAAGTTCAATCCATATGAGTTAGGATTTGTCACTAACCTAGTCTTGTGATTATGGTTTTGACAAATTCACGTGGATAAGAACACATACACCATAAAATCTAAGGGTCATAAGGTTTCTCTCCGATTCATGAAAATGATGGTGAGGAAACACTTCCACCAAGTAGATTTTAAGTAAGATAGCAATTGTAATCTTTTCATTCTCAAAGTCGTTAAGTGGAGCGTGCATGGTTATCCGGCACACTAACATGGACTTATGAGAAATGGCAAAAATCTAAACAATTGAGACTATGATTACGACATCCCTTTTCATAGTTCTGAAATTGTTTAGACACACCTGTGAGCTGTCTAAAATAAGGTTTATGATTTTGATAAAGTCTTATCAAAGCAATCTAGTATCAGGAATCTGAACTTTGGTAAGAAAGTCAATAAAGTATTGACTTCTAGAAGTCCAGCTGTTTTCTGGATACGTGTCAAAGCTAGTGGGAGCATGAGTGTTATGCTAATAATCATCATGTTAGTGGGAGCATGATAATTATGATAAGTATTGCAAGTTAGCAATGTTAATTATAGAAAACAAAAGTTTCAATTCGTGAGGTTGCAGGGGTTGAAAAAGTTGTTTTGCTATAATTAAGGGAGAGGATATTATACTTCATGTCAATTCTAAAAGGCTTAGAGTGAGATTTTAAGCTTAGATTGAGATTTTAATCATCTTTAGTCAAGAATATATATATATATATATATATATATATATATATATATATATATGAATTTCATGTTGGATTGGTTCAACTTAAGGAAATTCTATATATTGCGTTCTCAAAATTCGATTATGATTACGGCATCCCTGTTCATAGTCAAATCTTGAGAACATGGCAAATAAAAAATATTGTAGCAAAAGACTGGTCTAGAATCATGTCTTTACGTGAGACATCATGAATCGTGTCCCATTTGCTTTGGGTACAGGAATGATTGCATGTGCTATAATATTCATCCTTTCTAAATTTTCCAAATGCCCGGGGGCATTAAGAGGAAAATATCTAGAATTGGATATGACTAAATTGATTAAGCAATTGTCGAGGACAATCTAAGGCTTTACCAAAGATTGGTTGCTCAAGGACAGTTGGAAGTATAGTGTTAACTTTGGAAGGACCATATTGACCTAATCTGAAAAGAGGCAACTCTTGTTCAGAAGGGGTAGTCAAAATGGGAATATGGAGTTGTCTCCATAGGTGGAAGTTATCTGTGTAAGATTAGAAAAACTTAATACAAGAAGCATGTTCAAAGCTATGTACTTTGAATATGAGACTTAATTTCCATGAAGTTGATCTTCATTGGAATGCCCTGTAATGATTGTTGACAAGTTTTGTGACTTTGTACACATTCATTACAAGAGGGTCAGTGCATATAAGTTTAAAATCTAAACAGATTTCGATAAATGATAGGAATTTGGAATTCTTACATTTTTTCGATAACGATTTGGGAGTGTGAAAAGAGAATCATTGAAATTATGTTCAATCGATCTAGTTCACAAAGTAAGGATCATAGACAAACATAGAGTGCATACTTGGTGTATGGCAAAGCTATTGTTTAAGAAAAACATAGTGTACATGCTTGGAGCATGGGACAACTAGTGTTTTTAATTCAAGTATAAAGTTGATAAAACCGAAACAATGAATAATGAGTAATCAATATGGTGATAAATAAAAGTGTTTATTTATATTCACAGGGTTTGATACCATATTTGATTCATTTATTCTTGTGTTTCACTTTGCATGTTTTGACTTCCAGAATAACTAAGTCGCTCTTCCTGAATGATTAAGTTATTCAAACCATCCACAGTCGGTCATATGTTGGAAGTAGATATGAATCAAGACTGTCATGGGTTGGTTTGTAGAGGTCCAAGTTGGTGGACAAAGTGGTGCTACAACACTCATGAGTGCTCATAAGTTCTGAGTATTGGATTCAACCCGCGCTCATTTGAATCACTTCATGGATTTTATCACGAGTGATCATGAGACGATAATATCTTATATTCTTCAAACCTAGAGATATGAGTTGTTACTATGAGTTGGTTATACATGGATTGCACGAAAACGCATTTGGTAACTCGATGTTATAAAACGTGCCTTTGTGTGTGATTCAACAAGTAGTAGAACAAGCCATATGAGTCGAAGTTTATCCATTCCTTTTACCTTCGGGATAAAAGTGATATCTGTGGGCCCCTCGATGATTTAGCGATGACACATGTGAGTGCTTGGCCAAGCCAGGACTGATTTGATTTATTCAATCAGTCAGTCATCATAAATCGAAAATCGGGAAACAACAAATGGACAGAGAGAATGATTATAATCCATGTCTCAGTCCATATGATATCTAGAATGGAGGAATATATGATCCCTTATCTAATGGACAAGTCATTGACAAGGTCAGAGTTCGACAGCGGCTTTAAGAGCTACGATTGCCAGTTAGGTTTTAAAGTCATACTCAATAATAGTTTTAGACTTATCCAAGTGGGAGACTGTTGGATTAATGTCTAAGTCCATAACTATATTTGGTATGTACTTGACCCGACCCGACATGGTCCATTTGGGTTGCACTTCACCGGCACAATTTATATGGATAGTCTTTTGAGAATAGTATATTTATGATTTATATTAATATATTATAAGTTCTAATATATTAATATGGAATCATATTATTTAATTAGTATTGATCAAGAATTAATTTAGAATTAATTAAGTGATCAAAAAGAACTAATTAAATATGGACTCTTATATATATGGAATGGGCCAAGTTCATTTAGGTTGGGCTAAGCTTTCATGGATGGTCCATGGAGCTTTTAACCCATGGATCCTATGTAAATGAAAGGTCATGGGTATTAGGGTTTACATGGATGTAACCCTAATCCTCCATAATATATAAAGGGGTCCTTGGCTCACAAAATTGGCATAAGTGTGTGAAAATAAGAGTGGGCCGATTTTAGTGTGCATACATATTCTCTCAAGTTCTTCCAAGGTGTTTTGGTGATTTGTGATTCCATTTGAGGCTTCCACACTATTGGGGCTAAGCTCTTAAAGCTTGAAGACATCAAGCTACATCAAAAGGTATGTCATCTAACTAGAACTTTGTAGTATAGGTGCTTCATAATATGCTAGTTAGGATGAAACCTTGGAATAGTTAATATTTGCATGTATAATAGAGAAAACATAGATCCAAGGTTTATAGGGTTGCATGTACACCATAGGAGTGTTAGAATGCTCAAAACCCAACATTACTATGGTAGGCTCGGACATCACAACCTATACCAATAGGTTTAGTGATTTGGCAATCCTTTGCCCAGGGATGGTTGCTCTAGAGAGCAAGAAGATCGAGAGGTACATCTGGGGACTGTCACCCCAGATTCGAGGAAGTGTGCTAGCTTCCAAACCAGTCACTTTTGATAGTGCCAAACAGTTGGCACAAGCTCTCGTTGACCATGGAGTCTGCCAAGGCTTCACAACTGCGGTTCCGGAGCAAACCATAGGAAGCAACAACAACAACAACAGTACCAACAACAACATCAAGAAGAAGTTTTGGAACAAGAGGAAGAGTCAGTTTTCATAAGAACCTTCCAAGAAGCAACAGATAGTGGTGGTCCATGCCGCTACTACCCCCACTGCTGCTCCTGTTACCCCTACACCAGCGAAGCAATATGCTGGGAACCTACCGAAGTGCAACAAATGCAATTTCCATCACAACGGAAATTGTCGGGAGATGCACTGCAACAACTGCAACAGGAAAGGGCACACTGCCCGTTTCTGTAAGGCACCGACACGACCAATCACCCAAGTCCCTGGAGTCGTTGTAGGCCAGGCGTGTTATGGGTGTGGTGAGGCTGGACACTACAAGAGAGACCGCCCTAAGGCAAGGAATGCTGGCGGCATAGGAAGAGTGCTGGAAATAGGTTAGAACGAAGCAATAGCCGATCCCACGGTGGTTACGGGTATGTTTCTCCTCAATAACGCTTATGCATGCATACTCTTTGATTGTGGTGCGGAGAGGATTCTCGTGAGTCATAAATTCAAACACATACTAAAACAGAACCCTCAATCACTCTATAAGATATTTACAGTAGAAATGGAAAACGGTAGAACAGAAAGCACAAACGATATGTACATAGGCTGCACACTAACTCTAAACGAACATTCATTCCAAATCGATCTAATGCCGATCACTATAAAGAGCTTTGATGTCATCATCGGTATGGATTGGTTAAGCCTGCACCATGCCGATATACTTTGTCAAGAAAGGGCCGTTCGCCTAAATCTGCCAAACGGCGAAACTCTTGTCATTTATGGTGACAAACCCGGTACCAATTTACAAATCATCTCTTGCGTCAAAGCCCAGAAATACCTGCGTAAGGAGTACCATGCCTTCTTAGCCCACGTGGTAGATAAGGAAAAAGAAGCGAAAGACCTCAAAGAAATTCCAGAAGTCTGCGATTTTCCCGATGTCTTCCCTGAAGATCTTCCAGGAGTCCCACCAGAGCGACAAGTCGAGTTCAGGATCGATTTAATCCCCGGAGCTACCCCAGTAGCTAAGTCGCCGTATCGTCTAGCGCCAGCTGAGATGCAGGAATTATCCAGCCAATTAAACGAACTACTCAACAAAGGATTCATCAGACCGAGCTTCTCACCTTGGGGAGCACCAGTCCTGTTCGTAAAGAAGAAGGATGGATCTTTCCGCATGTGCATCGATTACCGGGAACTCAACAAGCTCACTATCAAGAACCGATATCCCCTACCACGCATTGACGACTTGTTCAACCAACTCCAAGGAGCGAGTTATTTCTCGAAGATTGATTTGAGATCCGGGTATCATCAGCTGCGAGTCTTGGAAGGAGATGTTCCCAAAACAGCCTTTCGAACTCGTTATGGTCAATACGAGTTTGTAGTGATGCCCTTTGGATTAACAAATGCACCGGCGGTGTTCATGGACTTAATGAACCGAGTGTGTCGTTCATTCCTGGACAAATTTGTGATCGTGTTCATAGACGATATACTCATCTATTCGAAGAGTAAAGAGGAACATGGTCAACACCTCCGACAAATCTTGGAAACGCTAAGAAAGGAGAAGTTATACGCAAAATTCTCAAAGTGCGAATTTTGGATTCGGAAAGTAGATTTCCTAGGTCACGTGGTTAGCAAAGACGGGATACACGTGGACCCTTACAAGATCAAGGCAATCGAGAACTGGTCAGCTCCCAGAACCCCAACGGAAATCCGACAATTCTTGGGCCTTGCTGGCTATTACCGAAGATTTATACAAAACTTCTCGAAGATTGCTAAACCACTTACCACCTTGACCCAGAAGGGGGTAACTTTCAATTGGGAGGAAAAACAAGACGCTGCATTCCAAACTTTGAAGCAAGCACTATGCAGCGCACCTATATTTTCGTTGCCAGAAGGAACATAAGACTTCGTGGTCTACTGTGATGCATCTAATCAAGGTCTTGGATGTGTGCTAATGCAACGAGGAAAGGTCATCGCTTACGCCTAGAGACAACTCAAGACGCACGAGGTCAACTACACCACACATGATCTTGAGTTAGGAGCAGTTGTGTTTGCTCTGAAGATCTGGAGACACTATCTGTACGGTACAAAAAGCACTATCTTTACAGACCACAAAAGCCTACAACATATATTCGACCAGAAGGAGCTCAACATGAGACAACGACGGTGGGTCGAGCTACTCAGTGATTACGAATGTGAAATTCGTTATCATCCCGACAAGGCCAACGTAGTAGCTGACGCCCTAAGTCGTAAAGAATACTCTGGTCGTAGAGTCAAATCATTGACTATGACTATCCATTCACACTTGTCCACACAAATTAAGGAGGCTCAACTCGACGCTTTGAAACCTAAAAATGTGGCGGGTGAATCCCTGAGAGGGATGGATAAGAACTTGGAAGTCAAGGGTGACGGAGCCTTATATCTCATGGATCGGATCTGGACACCGAAACACGGTGGCTTTAGAGACTTGGTCATGACCGAGGCGCACAACACTCGATATTCCGTCCACCCAGGTTCAGATAAGATGTATCTAGATCTTAAAAAGTTATACTGGTGGCCTAACATGAAAGCAGAGATTGCTACCTTCGTGAGTAAATGCCTTACGTGCGCCAAGGTTAAGGTCGAATACCAGAAACCATTAGGTTTACTTCAGCAACCAGAGATACCTGAATGGAAGTGGGAGTGGATCACGATGGACTTCATAACCAAGTTGCCCAAGACAACGGGTGGTCACGATACCATATGGGTGATCGTCGACAGGTTAACAAAGTCTGCACACTTCCTACCAATAAAGGAAACCGACAAGATGGAGAAGCTAACTCGAACATACATCTGAGAGATTGTACGACTGCATGGTGTACCAATATCCATTATCTCCGACAGAGATAGTAGGTTCACCTCGCGATTCTGGCAGTCGCTGCAAAAATCTCTAGGGACGAGACTAGACATGAGTACCGCTTACCATCCACAAACTGACGGTCAAAGTGAGAGGACCATACAAACCTTGGAAGATATGCTAAGAGCTTGTGTAATCGATTTTGGTAAAGCATGGGATACACATTTACCACTAGTGGAATTCTCATACAACAATAACTATCACTCCAGCATTAAAGTTGCTCCATTCGAAGCCCTCTATGGCCGCAAATGCAGATCACCACTGTGTTGGGCTGAAGTGGGTGACACGCAACTAGCGAAGGGACAAGTACCCGACAACGCTCTCACAGGCCTGGAAATTATAAGAGAAACAACTGAGAAGATTGTTCAAATTCGGGAACGACTAAAGGCTTCAAGAGACATACAAAAGAGTTATGCGGACAAAAGACGGAAGCCCTTAGAATTTCAGGTTGGGGACCGAGTGCTATTGAAGGTCTCGCCCTGGAAAGGGTTGATACGTTTCAGAAAACGTGGGAAACTAAACCCAAGGTATATCGGACCATTCGAGATCCTTGCAAGGATCGGCCCGGTAGCATACAAACTTCGACTACCACAGGAACTCAATAACGTACATCCTACCTTTCATGTGTCAAACTTGAAGAAATGTTTGTCCGATGAGACCCTCGTCGTCCCTCTAGACGAAATCGAAATCAACGAGAGTCTCCACTTTATAGAGGAACCAATTGAGGTCATGGATAGGGAAATTAAAAGAACAAAACAAAGTCGCATACCCATTGTGAAGGTCCGCTGGAATGCAAAGCGGGGACCTGAATATACTTGGGAACGCGAAGATCAAATGAAACAAAAGTACCCGCATCTTTTTCCCTAATCCACAAATAATTACCTTACATTTAATTTCGGGACGAAATTCCCTCGAACGGGGGGATGATGTGACAACCCGATATTTCAAATCAATGTAATGACCTAAAAAGTCAAGAATTGTAATCTCTTTTGATATAATGAAATTATCGTCAAAAATAAAATGTTCAAAAGTCTCTACTGGATTTCATAAATGATAGATATCGTGTCAAGGGTTTCAGAAATATAAAGAACACTAAAATCCGAGTTATAACGAATAAGTTATGACCAACCTAACATTCACAGCAAAACCGTCAATACTGTTAAACGTAAAACGCGAAGTTTCAATACAATAATTTTTAGCCTTAGGTATCTAAATGAAAGTTATAGATTTCATTAAACTGTAAACGTACGTGAAAAGAACGTCCAAATCTGACTTCGTATGAAGAAGTTATGATTTTTCCAAGTTCCGGATATAGCAGTAGACAGCTAAAAACTCGAAATAGAGATCGAGAGACTTTTGGCCGAAACAACCTAAATGAGAATCGAATATCTCAACAATAGTAGTGCAACGGTAAAAAGTCTGATGAAAACGGACGTCGGATGAAGAAGTTATGGATTTATGACGGAGTTTTCGTGTCCCGGCCTGTTAAAAATAATTAATTAAAAATAAAGTCAAAATTAGCCAACGAAATCTAAACGAGAGTTGTAGAGCATATTCTCACCTACGCGTGCATATATAGAACGTCGAAAACGGAGCTCGTACGCAGAAGTTACGGATTTTACAAGTTCGAGACACAAAATCCAAGGGTGTCAGGCTGGCCACGACGTGGCACAGATGGTCACGACGTGGGACCATGACTGATGGGTTTTCAGGCTTGGCAGCAGACGTCTTGTCCATGGAAGGGGATAGGATCGACTCCATGACGTGGGCAACCCTTTTGCCACGACGTGGGACCCAAAAATTGGGCTATAAATAGAGCTCAAAGGGTTCCGGGTTTCATTGCTCAATTCTCTTCTTTCTTGTGCCGAAGCTCTGCGTTTAAACCCTCGAATCCATCCCAAAGCCCCGGTATTCACATCCAAGTTTCCGAAGGAAGGTTTTACACTCCCGAGATTCCCGAGAATCCCGAGAAATCAACTTTATCAAGTCGAAGTTCTGCTCAGTTTTTGTCTCACCTTCTTCAATCTATCAAGTGAGTTCATACCCCTACAACTAAGTTTTCAAATGCTTTATAAATGCTTTTATACACTTTTAAGGGGGGGGGGGGGGGAATACAAGTAAACACACGATTATCCTCGTGTGAAAAACATCAATCTTTTGCTATGCTTTTTGTTATGAAATCAATCATATGTGATTTATAACTATCGTACGAAAACGTTCTCATACAACATATCACGATAAAACTTGTCTTTTTGGAATGAAACATGTTGTTATGTAAATATCAAACACTTTATTTATATTTTGAGTATAAATGTTCAATAATGTTATTACAAATGTTATACTTTACGTACAAAGTCGACACTACACTAGGGTTTATCATACAAACGAATCACACTTTTGGAAAAACTATAATAGGTATAGTTTACTAGATATTCATGAGATTTTACATACTATAAATACTATATCAAGGAAATACTTTCATATACAAGAACAAATGGACTTTTCATACGTAAATCTATTTGATACTAAGTTTTGTGAGACATTCAACTTCATGTACTTTCAAGTATGCAGTTAAAGTCCTGTATTATATACCATAATCTCTTGTAGGGAGAGCGTGATTCTTGTGTATAGATCTATACGAGATTGACAATCCCGCACCTAAACTGTTAGCTACAGTTAGACCGGCAGGTCTAGGGTGACAAACGTCATAACATTCCAACGCCTGAAGAACGTTTTTACAGGCAGTCTGGGTCAATAGCATGGTTATTAAACTCACAAAACACGTTGATTTACGGGGTTATCAAATGTCTTAGTGATTTTATACATATATAAATCTACTATTCTAGGCATGAAAAACACTACTGCATTACAGTTTTGGAACTTTTAAACTACCACACACTTATGGAAAAATATTGGATTTCTAGAAGCAAACATTCAAAACAGTCGGGTCTTGGTAGAAGACTACTTTTATACAAGTAGGAAATATGGGATTTTCTAGGAGTTTTCAAACATCTATAAACAATTTCATTCAAATTTATACAAACATTGACATTAAATACTTATGAACTCACCAACTTAAATGCTGATCTACTCTTTCAAATCTACTTGTATTTCTCAGGGATTCAGTAATACAAGTAAACTTCAGCTTTTGGAAAAGTGACGCTAAGGCGTCAGTTTTAAAACTCATTTTGCCATCATATTATAATTTGTTTTTGCAACAAGTATCATTCAACAATATAACTTTTAAATTATATATATGATGGTTGTTTTACTTTCTTTACTATGTATTCAACTGTTACGATACTACATGAAGTCATCCGCCCTCGAACGATTCCGCCGTTCTGGTTTGGGGGTGTGACAAAATCCAAGCTCTTGCATAAATCTTTTTAGCCATAATAACTCTTTGCATGCTTCTGTTGCTGCCATATACTCAGCCTCAGTTGTGGACAAGGCAACACACTTTTTCAGTCTTGACTGCCATGACACAGCTCCCCCTACAAAATTCATGAAATATCCAGAAGTGGATTTCATGTTGTCCTTATTTCCTGCCATATCAAAATCTGTATAACCAACAAGCATAGGTGCTCCATTTCCAAATGTTATACCCAATTTGGAAGTACCACGTAGATATTTGAAAATCCACTTAACTGCTTCCCAATGCTTCTTTCCCGGATTTGACAGAAACCGACTAACAACACCAACTGCATGGGAAATATCTGGCCTTGTACACACCATTGCATACATCAAACTTCCAACGGCTGATGCATATGGAACTCCATCCATCTCTTCAATCTCCTTCTTAGTAGAAGGGCAATCTCTATCAGTCAGCTTAAAGTTGGTAGTTAGAGGTGAACTAACCACTTTAGCTTTACCCATGTTGAATCTGCAAAGCACCTTCTCAATGTATTGCTCTTGTGACATATGCAACTTCTTTGCAGCTCTATCTCTAGTAATCCAAATGCCAAGAATTTGTTTTGCTGGCCCCAAGTCTTTCATAGCAAAAGACTTGCTCAATTGTTTCTTCAGCTGAATAATTCTCTCTGCATTCTTGCCAACAATTAACATATCATCAACATAAAGCAATAAAACTATGAAATCATCATCATCAAAACTCTGGAAGAAAACACAGTGATCTGAAGTAGTCTTGCGGTAGCCTTGCTCACCCATGACTGACTCAAATTTCTTGTACCACTGTCTTGGTGCTTGCTTCAACCCATAAAGACTTTTCTGAAGCCTACACACATAGTCTTCTTTGCCTTTAACCTGAAAACCTTCAGGTTGCTCCATATAAATTTCCTTGTCCAAGTCACCGTGAAGGAAAGCTATCTTGACATCCATTTTCTCAACCTCAAGATCAAGGCTAGCAGCCAAACCAAGAATCACCCGAATGGAACCCATCTTCACGACCGGAGAGAAAATCTCATCAAAATCAATACCCTTTCTTTCACTGAACCCTTTGACCACCAATCTAGCCTTGTACCTAGGTCGTGAGGTATGTTCTTCAGTCTTCACTTTGTATACCCACCTGTTCTTCAAAGCTCTCTTGCCTTTAGGCAACTTCACCAACTCAAAGGTATCGTTTTCATGCAAGGAATTCATCTCATATTGCATAGATTCAACCCACTCTCTTTTATGATCATCTTCCATAGCTTCTGCATAACAATCAGGTTCTCCCCCATCAGTGACTAAAAAATACTCATCAGCAGAATAACGGGTGGAAGGATGACGATCTCTCGTAGACCGCCTAAGTGGGACAAATGGTGGTATATCAGGTACCGGTAACTCTGGATGAAGATCCTCATCCAACTCTGACTGCTCTGGAACATCATTCTCATCAGTACCATGTTGTTCATCATTCTGAACATCATCATTAATTGTCTCAAAATGTTGAGGGGGAATTGGATCCAAATCAGCACGATCATCAGTATATTGAGGAACTATCTTTGTCTTCTCAATATCTTTTAAACTCTGATCTTCAACAAATACAACATCACGACTCCTTACGAGTTTCTTCAGAACTGGACCATATAACCTGTAACCGAATTCATCTTTGCCATAACCAAGGAATATACACGGCTTGGTCTTCACTTCAAGCTTTGATCTTTCATATTTGTGAATATGCACAAAAGCCTTGCATCCAAAGACCCGTAAATGACGATACGAAACATCTTTTCGACTCCAAACCCTGTCAGGAACATCAAAAGACAAAGGAACACAAGGAGTAAAATTAATAACATGTACCGCCGTATTCAAAGCTTCTCCCCTAAAAAGAACCAGGCAATCCTGCATGTGAAATCAAACATCTAACTCTTTCACCCAATGTTCTATTCATCTGTTTTGCTAAACCGTTCAACTGTGGTGTCTTTGGAGGAGTCTTTTGGTGCCGAATACCATGCTCTCTACAATAAGCATCAAAAGGGCCAATGTATTCACCGCCATTATCTGTCCGAACACACTTCAATTTCTTCCCAGTTTGTCTCTCTACCAAGGCATGAAACTGCTTAAACACATCCAATACTTGATCTTTAGTCTTCAAAGTATAAACCCATACCTTCCTTGAATAGTCATCAATGAATGTGACAAAATACAAGCAGCCCCCAAGTGTCCTAGTCTTCATGGGACCACATACATCGGAATGTACCAGATCAAGTATATTCTCCTTTCGAGAAGGAGGATGGCTCTTAAAGGAAACTCTATTTTGCTTACCTGCTAGACAATGAGAACATCTCTTCAAATTCACATCATGCACACCGGTCAACACATTTTTCTTCAACAATAAAGACATCCTCTTTTCACTCATGTGACCAAGTCTCTTATGCCACAAATCGGTCATGTCACAATGTATCGATGCATGGATCGATTCTTTGGAGATCTTCGGATGTATCATGTATAACTTTGAGCTTCTTTCACCTCTTGCCACGATCAAAGAACCACGAGTGAGATTCCAAATGCCACCACCAAAGGTACTATGGTAACCGTCATCATCAAGTAAGCCAGCAGAGATCACACTAAGTCTAATATCTGGAACATTTTTTACATTGTGTCAAACCAACTCCATCCCAGTCTCAAACTTCAAACATATATCTCCGACACCAACAATCTTTGATAACCCATTATTACCCATCTTAACATTCCCAAAATCACCAGGAGTGTAAGATGTGTAAAAATCACTTTGTGATGTCACATGACAAGTAGCACCACTGTCAACAACCCAACTCGAATCATCATGTGCAAGATTGACCATATCATAATCACAACAGATAAAGAACTCTTCGGTAGCAGTGTTAACTTCAGCAGTATCATTACCACCATCATCTTTCTTGTGGTTGTTCTTTTGATTGTTGTAATTTGCCTTCTTGTTCTCCCTTTTCAACTGTCTGCAGAATCGTATTGTGTGCCCTTTTCTACCACAATGATTGCACTCATAGTCAACAAACTTTCCTTTAGATTTACTGCGATGCTTCCCTTTGTTATTCGGACCTCTACTTTGACTTCTCCCCCTGCTTTCTGTGACCAAGACATCTGAATGTGAAGAGGAACCTTGTGACTTTCTTCTCATCTCTTCATTTAAAACACCGCCTTTAGCTAGTTCCATGGTGATAATACCATCTGGTGCAGAGTTGGACAAGGATGTCCTAAAAATTTCCCAAGAATCCGATAAAGTGCCAAGGAGCCATAAACCTTGTAACTCATCTTCAAACTTGATACCCATTCCTGCAAGCTGATTAATAATTCCCTGGAAAGAATTCAAATGATCACTAATAGGATTTCCATCATGGTACTTCAAGCCAATCAACTGCTTAATCAAGATCAATTTATTGTTCCCGGTCTTCCAAGCATAAAACTGCTCAAGCTTGTTCCACAAAGTACGAGCATGAGTCTCCGCGCTAATATGGTTCAAAAAATTATCATCAACCCATTGCCGAATATACCCACAAACCTTTCTATGCAAAATATTCCACTCTGCATCTGTTTTATCTTTAGGTTTTTCAGTATTAAACACATGCATATAATAATCCTTCACATAAAGAAGGTCTTCCATCTTGCCTCTCCATACTTGATAATTAGAACCGTTCAAATTCAAAATCCTATTTGTATTAGCTTCCATTGTTCAAACAAGTAACCTAATAACAAGAACCAGTCTCTGATACCAAATGCAAGTTATATGATCAATATAATCAACCCAAAACAATAAGTAATCAACCAATAAAGACACCGGAATTTTAGCGTGGAAACCTCTCAAGAAAGGAGAGTAAAACCACGGGACTACTAGAGCCGCTTCAAATCCACTATCACCAATATTAGAGCAATACAAAGTCTTCTCTAGATGTACTAGAGGCGTACAATCATCATCATATACTTGGAACTAAATCACATCAAGCATATGGAATCAAATAAGCAAAGACAAAGAAGAATATCACCAAAAACATTCATGATTTCCAGCAGCAAACAGAAGCGGCAATTCCCAAGTCTCTGGAGCTGATCTCGACCATTTAACCGTTGGATCTGAAGGTATCGATGTTAGGAAGCTGCTGTCCAAAAATCAAAGAAAACGGACAGTTGGATCTCCGGGAAATTACCAAACACTGAAGGTGTGTCTTCAAAAACGGGAATTGAGAAGAAACCCTCTTTTGCTTCTTACTCTCTCTAACTCTCTTGGTGGCTGAAAATTTTTGTGTGTTGTTGAAATTAGGGCATGTAACACATATATATACATGGGCTAAATAAGTGGGCTTTCCTCATGGGCTAAAAAACCCAAGAGAAAACCTAACAAATCTCCCCCTTTTTGGCCTATGAGGAAGAGTTCGCCATCCCGGCGGTCGAGCAACATATCTTCAACTTCTCCCTTGCTAAAGATTTAGTCAACATATCGGAACCATTATCATCAGTATGAACTTTCTCAAGTTCAAACAAGTTGTCTTCAAGAGCATCTCTAATCGAATGATACCTCACATCGATATGTTTTGTTCTTTTGTGAAACATAGAATTCTTAGCAAGGTGAATGGCACTTTGATTATCACAAAGAACCACGTAGTGTTTTTGTATAAATCCAAGCTCTTGCAAAAATCTTTTTAGCCACAATAACTCTTTGCATGCTTCTGTTGCTGCCATATACTCAGCCTCAGTTGTGGACAAGGCAACACACTTTTGCAGTCTTGACTGCCATGACACAGCTCCCCCTGCAAAAGTCATCAAATATCCAGAAGTGGATTTCATGTTGTCCTTATTTCCTGCCATATCAAAATCTGTATAACCAACAAGCATAGGTGCTCCATTTCCAAATGTTATACCCAATTTGGAAGTACCACGTAGATATCTGAAAATCCACTTAACTGCTTCCCAATGCTTCTTTCCCGGATTTGACAGAAACCGACTAACAACACCAACTGCATGGGAAATATCTGGCCTTGTACACACCATTGCGTACATCAAACTTCCAACGGCTGATGCATATGGAACTCCATCCATCTCTTCAATCTCCTCCTTAGTAGAAGGGCAATCTCTATCAGTCAGCTTAAAGTTGGTAGTTAGAGGTGAGCTAACCACTTTAGCTTTACCCATGTTGAATCTGCAAAGCACCTTCTCAATGTATTTCTCTTGTGACATATGCAACTTCTTTGAAGCTCTATCTCTAGTAATCCGAATGCCAAGAATTTGTTTTGCTGGCCCCAAGTCTTTCATAGCAAAAGACTTGCTCAATTGTTTCTTCAGCTGAATAATTCTCTCTGCATTCTTGCCAACAATTAACATATCATCAACATAAAGCAATAAAACTATGAAATCATCATCATCAAAACTCTGGAAGAAAACACAGTGATCTGAAGTAGTCTTGCGGTAGCCTTGCTCACCCATGACTGACTCAAATTTCTTGTACCACTGTCTTGGTGCTTGCTTCAACCCATAAAGACTTTTCTGAAGCCTACACACATAGTCTTCTTTGCCTTTAACCTGAAAACCTTCAGGTTGCTCCATATAAATTTCCTTGTCCAAGTCACCGTGAAGGAAAGCTATCTTGACATCCATTTTCTCAACCTCAAGATCAAGGCTAGCAGCCAAACCAAGAATCACCCGAATGGAACCCATCTTCACGACCGGAGAGAAAATCTCATCAAAATCAATACCCTTTCTTTCACTGAACCCTTTGACCACCAATCTAGCCTTGTACCTAGGTCGTGAGGTATGTTCTTCAGTCTTCACTTTGTATACCCACCTGTTCTTCAAAGCTCTCTTGCCTTTAGGCAACTTCACCAACTCAAAGGTATCGTTTTCATGCAAGGAATTCATCTCATATTGCATAGATTCAACCCACTCTCTTTTATGATCATCTTCCATAGCTTCTGCATAACAATCAGGTTCTCCCCCATCAGTGACTAAAAAATACTCATCAGCAGAATAACGGGTGGAAGGATGACGATCTCTCGTAGACCGCCTAAGTGGGACAAATGGTGGTATATCAGGTACCGGTAACTCTGGATGAAGATCCTCATCCAACTCTGACTGCTCTGGAACATCATTCTCATCAGTACCATGTTGTTCATCATTCTGAACATCATCATTAATTGTCTCAAAATGTTGAGGGGGAACCGGATCCAAATGAACACGATCATCAGTATACTGAGGAACTATCTTTGTCTTCTCAGTATCTTTTAAACTCTGATCTTCGACAAATACAACATCACGACTCCTTACGAGTTTCTTCAGAACTGGATCATATAACTTGTAACTTAATTCATCTTGGCCATAACCAAGGAATATACACGGCTTGGTATTCACTTCAAGCTTTGATCTTTCATCTTTGGGAATATGCACAAAAGCCTTGCATCCAAAGACCCGTAAATGACGATACGAAACATCTTTTCAACTCCAAACCCTGTCAAGAACATCAAAAGACAAAGGAATACAAGGAGTAAGATTAATAACATGTACAGCCGTATTCAAAGCTTCTCCCCAAAAAGAATCAGGCAATCCTGCATGTGAAATCAAAAATCTAACTCTTTCACCCAATGTTCTATTCATCCGTTCTGCTAAACCGTTCAACTGTGGTGTCTTTGGAGGATTTTTTTGGTGCCGAATACCATGCTCTCTACAATAAGCATCAAAAAGGCCAATGTATTCACCGCCATTATCTGTCCGAACACACTTCAATTTCTTCCCAGTTTGTCTCTCTACCAAGGCATGAAACTGCTTAAACACATCTAATACTTGATCTTTAGTCTTCAAAGTATAAACCCATACCTTCCTTGATTAGTCATCAATGAATGTGACAAAATACAAGCAGCCCCCAAGTGTCCTAGTCTTCATGGGACCACATACATCGGAATGTACCAGATCAAGTATATTCTCCTTTCGAGAAGGAGGATGGCTCTTAAAGGAAACTCTATTTTGCTTACCTGCTAGACAATGAGAACATCTCTTCAAATTCACATCATGCACACCGGTCAACACATTTTTCTTCAACAATAAAGACATCCCCTTTTCACTCATGTGACCAAGTCTCTTATGCCACAAATCGTTCATGTCACAATGTATCGATGCATGGATCGATTCTTTGGAGATCTTCAGATGTGTCATGTATAACTTTGAGCTTCTTTCACCTCTTGCCACGATCAAAGAACCACGAGTGAGATTCCAAATGCCACCACCAAAGGTACAAGAGAAAACCCAAGAGAAAACCCAACAGCTTAGTGAGTTCAACAATAGATACAATATAACGTTATGCCATATATATATATATATATATATATATATATATATATATATATATATATATATATATATATATATATATATATATATATACACTTCAATATGGCATAAGCAAAGGGAACAACGAACAACAAAGGCATATGTGAATTATGCGACAAACTTTCCATATCAATCAATGAGACATAACAATAACAATTTCAAAACTTGATATACATCAATAACGCTTCGGCCCAAATGTCACAGAAAACATACAATTTCTGATTAAACATTTTGGTAGATTTCAGACTTTTAGCCCTATCTAACCTTCTGTCAATGCCATAGAATAGAAGTCATTCTCTTACGAGACATGCTCTACATGGCTAGAGGCTACATACCAGTACCACCGTGAATCTAAGTCCTTTCACTGATCACATGGTCAAATGTACAACTTTGCTACCATAATAGCGGAAATAATAACACGAGATGATAACACGGAAAAGCACATAGCACATATAACACATAACATACAATTGTTCCTATATATTGAACTCACCGTGAAATTAACCGGGGGTTAAAATATCAATTTGGGCAGCACTTCGACTCTGAATATGACTTTCTGTGACGAAACCGGGGGTTTTAGTTGAAAACCGGCCTTACACGGGCAGAGTTTCGACTCGAAAATATAATTTTCTCGGGAACTTCAGAGCGTCGGGACTTGCTTCAGGTGTCGGGAATGATACCAGGGCTTCGGGGGTGTTAGGGTAAATTGGGAGAGAGTGGGAGGTATAAAAGTGTGAAAAAAATGAGATTTCCTAAACAAAAATACGGCAGCCTTGGTTTCTATTTATAGGGCAGCGAAGCTGCTGACTACGCTGGGTGTAAGTCCTCGGTACGCTGGGCGTACAACGAGGCGGTCTTCTACGCGGGGCGTATCTGCGAGGTGTCGTCTGATCGGAACCCGGGCTCGGACGTGGCAATCCAACTTGATACGTGGCATCTGTGCGAAGAGAGGGGAGACGTGGCAGATACGAGGCCCTGCAATGTGCAAAGTACGCTGGGCGTACGAAGCGAAGTACGGTGGGCGTACCCTTCGGATAATCCTTAGATTTTTGATTTATTTTTTATTTAAAAACTTCAAAAATTCATATTTTTTATTTAATGGGCCGGGACAGGAAAAGTCCGTTAAAAATTCATAACTTCTTCATATAACGTCCGTTTTCGTCTGTCTTTTTACCGTTGTACTACTATTGACGAGACCTTCTATTTTCGTTTAGGTTGCGTCGGCTAAAAATTACTCGATATTTATTTCGAGTTTTTAGCTGTCTACTACTATTCCGAAACTCAGAAAAATCATAACTTCCTCATACGAAGTCAGATTTGGACGTTCTTTTTATGAAAATTCTCGGTTTAACGAATACTACGACTTTCATTTAGATCACTAAATCTAAAAAGTAGTTTATCGAAAACTCACTTTTTACGTCATACGGCGTCGTGCCGGTTCTGTCGCGAAACTTCAAATAGTCATAACTTCTTCGTTATAACTTAGATTTCGATGAGGTTTTCGCCTAAATGTTTCTAACGAGATTCTTTACAACTTTCAATAATAAAATTATACTTATTTCAAATTCTATATTTTCGTTAAATTTCAATATTTGACATTAGATTGGAATCTCATAAGACTTGCAATATTTTCCGAGTGATTCTAAACATAGTTTTACTTCATTTCTAATAAAAACTATCTGTTAGAACACAACGCTCAAATTCATATAATATTTCATTATATTTTTCACTTTTAAAAATACATAACACGATAACTGAACGTGTATGTTACAAATACATCATCCTTTTGAGGATTTCGTCCCCGAAATCATAACGATTTAAACAAATGGTGATATTTCATTCTTATCTCATTCTTATTTTCCTAAGCATAATTTGGGCCTCGATGGTGTTTCCACTTGACGAGCACTAACTCCAAGACATATGCACAAATCATATCTTCTACTGTTTGGATTGTTCTCTCCGTCAGACCATCTGTCTGGGGATGATAAGCTGTGCCGAGAGCAATTCAAGATCCTAATTCACGTTGCATACTCGACTAAAAGTGAGAAGTGAAGCGAGTATCACGATTGGAAATAATCTTCTGTGGTACACATCATTTACAGTTTTCTTCTCCTCTTTTGAGATATCAACTGTATAGGCTAGATAAGTAGAATACGCCTTCGATATAAGTTTACGAGTTTTTAGGAAGAAAATTATTTTGACGATTTTGAGTCTTTGTTCATCGTAGTCATAAATAGGATTCTCCCCTTCAATAGGAATACGTACTATCTTTTCATAGCACAAGAGTTGTGCACGGTTCTTTGACAACCAATCCATGCCGAGAATAATATCAAAGTTGGGTAAGAAGATAGGAATCAGGTTAGCAAGAAAACTATAACCTTCAGTTTCTATGACAAAATCTCTATGGACTTTACCAGCAAGTAATGATACACTTCCTATGGTATCTACGTGAAATGGTTGCGCAATTGCATTGCAAGCAATTTGAAAAGAATGTGCAAATTCATGAGACACAAAAGAAGCCGAGGCACCAGAATCAAATAAGATGTGAGTAGGTCTAGAGTTGACAAGAAATGTACCCGTCACAACATTCGGGTCCTCGCGTGCCTCCTATGTGGTACTCTGGAATGCACGACCCTTAGCTTTTGGCACCTCCTCCTTTGGAGTATTCTTTGGTTGTTGAACGGAACCTTGACTCCCCGCCATTTGACTAGTATGAGTAGGGCAAAAACGCTTCGTGTGGCCAGTAATACCACATGCATAGCAAATAACATCCTTCCTTGGGCAAGCTGGCTTTATGTGACCCGCTTCTCCACATCCATAGCAGACCACAGATTCCTTTTCTATTCTGCATTGGCCCGGATGATTCTTTCCACAAATGCGACATGATGGCGATTGAATAGAAAAAGATTGTGATCTATCACGACCATGAACGGCGCTCTGAGATTGCTCTCTTGTATTAGAATTAGATCGAACAGGTCGAGCTGGTGGAATAGAGGAAACAGGAACAGTTTGAATGATACGTGGATGCTTTGGAACAAAAAAAGTGGCACCATGTATCTCTAAGTCATGCTCATGCTTTCGAGCATACTCAACAGCTTTGTCAAAGGACAGAACATCCCGATTAGCTACGAAATCGCGGATTTCATACCGCAGTCCATCCAAGAATAACTGAATTTTATCGTCTTCAGTTGGGATATACTTTGCAGCAAACCGTGCTCTTTGATTGAATTGAGTTTCATACTCATTCACGGTCATTCCTTCTTGGTTAAGCTCAAGAAACTCTTTCTCCAATCTTCTTCTCATGTCTAGAGGACAAAACTTCCCTAGCAGGCGTGTTTTGAACATTTCCCAAGATATATTCTCTTGGTCATACTTGTTGAGAGCTTCATATGTTGCCTCCCACCAAACCAAGGCTTCTCCGATGAGCATTGCAGAAGCATAATTAGCCTTGTCTTCATTATCCACATGAGAAATACGAAATACTTTCTCTTTATTCTGGATCCAGGTAAGAACAACAATGGGATTAAGAACACCTGAAAACTCCGTAGCACCACTACTCTTGAAATATTTGAACGAGGGATGTTTCGCCTCCCCTTTTGAAGATTCTCTGATGGCTTTTTCTTTGCCTTTATCATCATTCTTTTTGTGTTCTTCGAGAGTTTTCCGAATAATACCAGTAAGTTTACCCAAGAGTCGCTCCTCACGAGGGGATACTGGAGTATTTACTTCACCAGGTTTAGGATCTCCACCCACTTCTGGTATATGGCTACCTTGCTGTTCAACCATTCTTCATAAAGTTTGGAGCAACATAGTATTTTAGAATATTAGGATTTATTATTACCTAATACTTTTACTTAAATATTTCCTATGGTTTGTATCCATATACTTATAATGAATCCGTTCATATATTGAACTTACGACGGTTTAAGTCTAAATACCAATCCGTGGTATTTAGTTCACTTAGACTACCGCTCTGATACCATGATTGAAGGACCCGAACTTTCATACTAAAGACAATATTATCACTCCAAAACATGCTACATGCATATTTATAAATAATATTTTACATTGATAGTTTGATTACAAAAGACTGGATACAAACCGACTAAATTTTAGTATATATTACATAACTACCCAGGATATTATAGTTTTATACATACATAAACCCAAGTACAAAAGTAATAGTATAAACTATTCTAAATCTTCCAACAGTATATGACTATACTGGATTCTCATTACCTACAAATGTTAAACACTGAGAAGGGTAAGCGGTGACGCTTAGTGAGTTCAACAATAGATACAATATAACGTTATGCCATATATATATATATATATATATATATATATATATATATATATATATATATATATATATACACTTCAATATGGCATAAGCAAAGGGAACAAGGAACAACAAAGGCGTATGTGAATTATGCGACAAGCTTTCCATATCAATCAATGAGACATAACAATAACAATTTCAATACTTGATATACATCAATAACGCTTTGGCCCAAATGGCACAGAAGACATACAATTTCTGATTAAACATTTTGGTAGATTTCAGGCTTTTAGCCCTATCTAACCTTCTGCCAATGCCATAGAATAGAAGTCATTCTCTTACGAGACATGCTCTACATGGCCAGAGGCTACATACCAGTACCACCGTGAATCTAAGTCCTTTCACTGATCACATGGTCAAAAGTACAACTTTGCTACCATAATAGCGGAAATAATAACACGAGATGATAACACGGAAAAGCACATAGCACATATAACACATAACATACAATTGTTCCTATATTTTGAACTCACCGTGAAATTAACCGGGGGTTAAAATATTAATTTGGGCAGCACTTCGGCTCTGTATATGACTTTCTGTGACGAAACCGGAGATTTTAGTTGAAAACCGGCCTTACACGGGCAGAGCTTCGACTCGAAAATATAATTTTCTCGGGAACTTCAGAGCGTCGGGACTTGCTTCGGGTGTCGGGAATGATACCAGGGCTTCGGGGGTGTTAGGGTAAATTGGGAGAGAGTGGGAGGTGTAAAAGTGTGAAAGAAATGAGATTTTCTAAACAAAAATACGGCAACCTCGGTTTCTATTTATAGGGCAACGAAGCTGCTGACTACGTTGGGCGTACAGCGAGGCGGTCTTCTACGCGGGGCGTACCCCTCGTACGCGAGGCGTATCTGCGAGGTGTCATCTGATCGGAACCCGGGCTCGGACGTGGCAATCCAACTTGATACGTGGCATCTGTGCAAAGAGAGGGGCGACGTGGCAGATACGAGGCCCTGCAATGTGCGAAGTACGCTGGGCGTACGAAGCGAAGTACGCTGGGCGTACCCTTCAGATAATCCTTGGATTTTTAACTTATTTTTTATTTAAAAACTTCTAAAATTCAAATCTTTTGTATACGAGCTCCGTTTTTGACATTATTTATATCCACGCGTAGGTGAAATTATGTTCTACAACTTTCGTTTAGACTCCGTCGGCTAATTTTGACTTCATTTTTAATATTATATTTTTAACGGGCCAGGACAGGAAAAGTCCGTTAAAAATTCATAACTTTTTCATCTAACGTCCGTTTTCATCTGTCTTTTTACCGTTGTACTACTATTGAAGAGACATTCGATTCTCATTTAGGTTGCGTCGGCTAAAAATCACTCGATCTTTATTTCGAGTTTTTAGCTGTCTACTGCTATTCCGAAACTTAGAAAAATAATAACTTCCTCATACGCAGTCAGATTTGGAAGTTCTTTTTATGAAAATTCTCGGTTTAACGAATACTACGACTTTAATTTAGATCATTAAAGCTAAAAAGTATTTTATCAAAAACTCACTTTTTACGTCATACGGCGTCGTGTCGGTTCTGTCGCGAAACTTCAAATAGTCATAACTTCTTCGTTATAACTCAGATTTCGATGAGGTTTTCGCCTAAATGTTTCTAACGAGATTCTTTACAACTTTCAATAATAAAATTATACTTATTTCAAATTCTATATTTTCGTTAAATTTCAATATTTGACATTAGATTGGAATCTAATAAGACTTCCAATATTTTCCGAGTGATTTTAAACATAGTTTCACTTCATTTCTAGTAAAAACTATCTGTTAGAACTCAACGCTCAAATTCATATAATATTTCATTATATTTTTCATTTTTAAAAATACATAACACGATAACTGAACGTGTATGTTACAGTGGTGGTAAAAACAAAGATTCAATCTATGATATCAAATGTGTGCAAGGTGAATGTGAATGGTAATGTGTTAAATATGCGGATTGCAGTTTGGAGCCCTAAAAAGGATGGTGAAGATGATGAATCGAGTAATGATTCAGAGAGTCAAAAATATTGGAATGAAATGGTGGAAGAGGAGTATGGGAATGAAAACTTATAGGTTGATCAGGAAGAGCTTTTCTTTAACTTGGAAGAAGAAGAAAATGAAATTAATGATAATCAAGACAAGAAAGAGGAAGGTGAACTAAATGAAGTTGGAAAGAAACTGTAATGAAAAAAGTTGTAATAATGGTGAGGACTCTATGTTGAATGATGGTTGGTTAGTGGATGATTCTTCGATAAATGTTGAACTGCTAACAAAAGTAAACAAGATGAAGTGGAGTGAGGAAGTTGAGCAGGAGGGTATCATGTTACAAGAAGTGGAGAGATCAGCTAGTAATTGTCATAGAGCTGGTACGAATGGTGACAATAGATCCAGTTCACCTATTTCTAAACCATCGGGTTTTCGGGATGGTTCGAGGTATGTAAATGGATAACTGGAGTGGCAGCCTTCTCAATATTTGTGTAACACCCGGTTCCCAGTACGTATTTAAAATTAATTAATTATATGTTTTTACGCTGGGACTCGGCGAGTTGGAGGCCCAACTCGCCGAGTAGACGAGACTCTTGGTCGCGAGTTTTAAATAACCTACTTGACGAGTCGGAGAGCCCGACTCGGCGAGTAGGACTGTCTGGATGAAACCCTAATATTTAGGGTTTGCACCCTATTTAAACATCTTACCTTGTCCCAACCCAGCCTCCATCGTCCCTCCCAGTCCAGAAAAGCCCTAACTCGAAAACCCTAATCACTTATTGAGTGTTCTTGAGCTTTTTGGTGCCATTTGTGTGTATTTGAAGTTTGAGAAAGAGAAGGAAGCTTGAGAGATCAAGAGGAAGCAAGAAGATCCAGAGGTTTTGGCACATTTCAAGCTCATTTGAGGTATAAAGCTGAAACCATGACCATCTATCTCTTAGATCTCTAGTTATGGTTCATTTCTACCTTTTCTAAGCCTTAGAAGTGCCATTTTCGGGATTTTGTGGTTATAAGGGGGTGTGACTTCAGATCTGGAACCATTGAGGGTTCCTATGGCATAAAGGTGCCAACTCTATTGCCATAAGAGCCCTATGCATCTTGTAGACTCCATTTTAGGGCCATTTGAGCCAAATACCCCATGCATGAACGTCAAGTTTGTAACTTTACGTGTATTATGGACCCTAGGAGGCCAGATCTATGTTTTGGATGTGTTAAACCCGACTGAAATCAACTGTATGGACATGGACTTTGGGGGACTCGACGATTCGTTCTTGGGACTCGACGAGTCGGGGTATGGTTCCCCAACCCTTTTCTGCTTGGATCGAACTGGTTGAGTCTAGAAGAGGATTCAACAAAATAGAGGTGAAACTGGACCTGGAAATCATGAACTCGGTGAGTTCAAGGCAAGCCCTAACTGCATGAAGACGTACTCGACGAGTTCATAAGGAACTCGACGAGTCCAGGGCTAAATGTGTCTCTTTGCATGAAGAAGGACTCGACGAGTTCAAGAATGAACTCGGCGAGTCAGATGAAGAAGGTCCCAAATTTGTATGAAGGGGAACTCGGCGAGCACGTGCAAGGCTCGGCGAGTAGGGTCGAGGTTTTAGCGTTTTGAGGATTTGGGAACTCGGCGAGTTATGGGGTTAACTCGGCGAGTTGAGTCAACCGGATGTTGACTTTGACCCAGAGTTGACTTTGGCCAAGGTGTTGACCTTGACTTTGGATTTAACCTGAGTAACCCTCGTAAGGGTTAAGAGTATGTAATGGTAAATTAAGTAAGGTTGTTATGTGTAGGAGTTGACCCCGACAGCAAGGACAATTCAGACACTTCACGACACTGAGGTGAGTTACCTTCCAGTAGAAATGGGTCTAAGGCACCAAGGCCGGCCCACTAGTAGGAGTTATAGTAGAGATAATTGTCTTCGTGATGATTATCTGATATGTTGTTATCTGTTATGATTATGTGCTAGCATGATATGACATTATGTGATAGTAGTAGTAGGGGGACAGTCCCCAGTTACCGGTCGATAGGGCCAAAGGGGTAGTCTAGTACCCAGCCATGTTAGACAGTATGTTATGTTATATTATGTTATTATGTGGTAGTGGTAGGGGTGAAATAGTCCCCGTAACCGGTTGAGATACACCGGAGGGTAGGTCGGGCACCCAGATATGTCTGATAGTAGGGTAGGTTGAGCACCCCGGTATGCTCAACAGGGAAGGTCGGGCACCCAGATATGCACGACAATATGTGATTTGTATGGTATGTGGTATGATGGGGGAACTCAGTAAGGCTCGTGCTTACAGTTTACAGTTTTGTTTTCAGGTACCTCTTCATCGAAGGGGAAAGAGCCGGCACGGTAGCAGCGCATCGCACACACACCCGATTTCCACACTATGACGTCTTGGGATTGTACTCTGAAATTATTATTATTATTCTATGACATGTTTTTTTTTATGACATTTGACTTATGGGTTATGAGTTTGTTATGATATGGATGTCGTTTTTCGTTAAATGTTTTTATAAATTACTTAATTAAAAACGAAATTTTTGGTCTTGAAAATTGGGATGTTACAATTTGAATGATGGAAACTCTTCAAATGGTGGGGGTGGGAGTGTAAGAACTAGATGGTGGTTCAAAAGAGTAAGTGGTAGAGAAGGAGGTCAAGTGGTCGATAGTTTACATGTTAAGATGAGTAAAGTGTTGGGTTATGACACACGTACTTCTAAAATGGGTACTGCCACGAGAATTACTAGAAACGGTGCAAAAATAATTCAA
This sequence comes from Lactuca virosa, assembly GCF_052849685.1. NCBI lineage: Eukaryota > Viridiplantae > Streptophyta > Magnoliopsida > Asterales > Asteraceae > Lactuca > Lactuca virosa. The sequence continues at coordinate 375,702,627 of NC_136430.1, read as the reverse complement.
TAATGAATATTCTTTCTTTGAATTCATGTGGGTTGGTGAGTAAGAAAAGGAATGTCATTAAAGAGTTTTGTAATAGATACAAGATCAATTTCTTGGGGTTACAGGAGACTCATTTGACAATGGTAGATTTCTTTAAAGTTCGTGGAGTGTGGGGTAATTATCAATTCTAGTTTACGTCTAGTTCTGCTGATGGTTGCTCTGGTGGGTTGTTATCTATTTGGGACCCTGCGTTTTATTTATCAAGAGTTTGGAGTTATGATAATTTGCTAATTTTTCAAGGTGAATGGGTGTTCCTAAAATTGAAGTGTTTTTTAGTTAATGTTTATGCGCCTCAGGAGGATTAAAATAAGTTACTTCTTTGGAGTTTTATTATTTCGTTTATGATGAATAATGTGGGTGCTTATGTAATTTTTGGTGATTTTAACGTGCTTCGAAATTCATCCAAGAGATTGGGATCGATGTTTAATCAGAATTTAGCTTCCAACTCTAATAACTTCATTAACAAAGGGCGTTTATGGGCGGTCCAACTAGGTGGTCATGCTTTTACTCGTATCAGTACATATGGAGACATGTTAAGCAAACTAGATATATTCTTAGTGACATAATAGATTTATAGAAAGGGTGCCTAATGTGAAAGATATTTCTCTTGACAGGATGATTTCGGTTCATCGTGCCATTCTTCTTTTTCAGTTAACCGTTGATTATGGTCCAACGCCTTTTAAGTTCTTTAACACATGGCTTTTGGTTGATGGGTTCGATGACATGATCAAAGAAGCGTAGGGAGATGCTCAAGGTTGTTCTGTTGGGAACAAAAGTATCATTTTTTAAAAATAAGATAAAGTTATTGAAAACAAGGATTTGGAAGTGGGCCCAGTTGAATAAGATTGTTTTAAAAGATAGAAAGAAGAAGCTTCTTGCATCCCTTTTAGAGGTCGTGAAGGCTATTGAGGGTGTTTCATGCGACCCACATATTTTTGCTCAAAGGCGTTCTACTTTGAATTTTATTAAAGAATTAGAAGTGGAGGAAAATAGGAAAATGATTCAAAAAGCAAAAATTTGCATGTGCCACTGAAGTGGATGAAAACTCTAGATTTTTTCATTAGCTTATTAATAAAAAAGAAGGCAATTGGCGATTGGCAGGATAAAAGTAGATGGAAACTGGTTGACGGACCTTAGTGAGGAGGTAAAAAGTCATTTTTTGAACAAATGTTTAAAAACTTTGAAGGTGTGGCTATCAATTCTCATAGTGATAGGCTAAAGCGGATTTTGGAGGTGCAAGTTGAATCATTGGAAGTTTCGGTTTCTGAAAGGGAGGTCAAAGAGGCGATTTAGGTGTGTAGCTCGCAAAAATCTCCAGGTCCGGATAGATTTACGTTTGAGTTCTATATGTAGTATTGGGATATGTTACAGGGTGATATTATGAATTTTATTGTGGAGTTTTTTGACATGGGTAAAATGATGGGTTTAGAGCAAAAGAACAATCCTATATGCTCATGCAAAACCCTAAAGCTTGGATCTAGGTTTCTCTATTGTACATGCAATTCATCCAAGACTTGAATAGCCTAATCTAGCATACTACAAAACTTGAGATCTATATAAATAACCAAGTAAGAATATTACCTCTTGATTGTAATATGAAAATTGAATCTTCACAGCTCACGAGAACCAAGCACCTCAAATGTGACGCCTCTAATGGCTTACAAACACCAAGGACAGAGGATGATGTTTAGGAGAGAGGACGAGAGGCTAGAAATCGACTCCAAGCTTCCAAGGGATCAAGTGGCCGAATTCTGATGCCTTAGGGGTCCTTTTATACTTGAGCTGCTAGGGCTTCAGCCAAAACCCTAATTGGATAGCTTAGGCCTTAAGCAGACCACAAAACCTTCCAGAATAAGGCCCCCTTGGACGAATTCAAGATGGACTCCACCTTATGTTCGTCCAAGCCTTAATCCATAAGGATTCTCAGCCCAAAATCAATTATCTTATAATTGCAGTTTCAGCCCCCTTTATTTAATCAATCTCTTTTAGTCACAATAATTAATTCTTAATTAACTATCTAACTAATATTAATTAAATAAATATGATTTCTCTTTTAATATATTATTCTTATAATATATTAATAAACCACACTATCCTCTTTCTTTATAAATCATCATGTCCAGTTGCTTTGGTGAAGGCAACCCAAAAGGACCATGCTCAATCGGGTCAAGTACATACCAAATATAGTTATGGACTTAGACACTAATCCAACAGTCTCCCACTTGGATAAGTCTAATAACTAAATTTGCAAGTACGAATTCAGGATCCGATTAGCAATCGTAGCTCTCATAAGCTGCTGTCAACTCTGATCTTATCAGTAACCTGTCCTTTAGATAAGGGATCGTACAGTCCTCCGTTCTAGATATCGTGCAGACAATTACATGGAACAAAGTCATACTAATTGTCCAACAGTTTGTTTCTCGATCTCTGATTTGTCTGACATAGAACTTTATTGAACACATCAATTCAGTCTTACCCGAGCCCGACACATAAGTCAAACCAAATCATCGAGGGGCCCAAATATCGCTTTTACCCTCTTAGGATAAAAGGAACAGATAAACTTCGACTTATATGCATTTACCATTAACTCATCAAATCATGCACAACAATGCGTTTTATAACATCAAGTTACTGATGCGTTTACGCATTATCAATGCACAACCAATTCGCAAACAATAAACCATATATCTAGGTTTAAAGACTATATGATATTATCGTCTTGCGATCACTCGTGATAAATTCCATGAAGTGATGCCAGCAAGCGTGGGTTTAATCCAATGCTCAAATCTTATTCATAAGCACTCATGAACCTTGTAGCAAACCTTTGCTATGTATAATACACTTTAGACAGTGTACAAACCAATTCATGACAGTCTTCTTTCATACCTACTCCCAAAGTATAAGCGACTGTGGACTGTTCGAATAATCTTATTATTCAAGAAGTCAAAACATGCAAATTGAAACAATAGGTAAACAATTAACATAAGACAGTAACTTTACTCATAAAAAATACTCCTTTATTTATTCATCAAATGTTAATTACAATTTATCTATTACACGTTTCGAAGCTATCTAATCTAAACTTTTACCGTCCTTTAGCCCAATGCTCATAGTGTGCTGCAAGTGCTTAACCCTACTCAGTCCCTTCGTAAGGGGATCTGCTGGGTTATCCTCTGACGATACCTTCTTCACTACGAGGAGTCCGTCTTCCATCCGATGTCGAATAAAATGATATTTCCTGTCGATATGTCGGGATCTGCCATGATCCCTCGGTTCCTTGGTCAAGGCAACCGCACCTTCGTTATCACAGAAAATTTCCATAGGCTCCTTTACGGTTGGAACAACTCCAAGGTCTCCAATGAAGTTCTTCAACCATATCGCCTCCTTTGACGCTTCGCTCGCTGCTATGTATTCTGATTCGCATGTTGAGTCAGCCACGGTTTCCTGCTTGGAACTTTTCCAAGTTACTGCTCCTCTATTTAGGGTAAAGACCCAGCCTGACTGAGATCGGTAGTTGTCTCGGTCTATCTGAAAACTGGCGTCACTATACCCTCGCACCCTTAAGTCATCACTCCCATCGAGGACTAGAAACCATTCCTTGGTCCTCCGAAGGTACTTAAGAATATTATTGACTGCGGTCCAATGTGCTCTGTCAGGGGTCCCTTGATATCTGCTGACCATGCTCAAAGAGAAGGCCACATCAGGGCAAGTACAAGTCATAGCATACATGATCGAGCCAACTGCAGAAGCGTAAGGTACTCGGCTCATCTCTGTTATCTCGACTTCGGTACTCAAACTTTGAGTCTTACTCAACTTGGCATTACTTTGGATCGGCAACTCCCCTTTCTTGGAATTCTCCATACTAAAACGCTTTAATACTTTGTCCAAGTAAGTATTCTGACTAAGTCCTAATAGTCTCTTACTCCTGTTTCTCACTATCCTTATTCCCAAAATATAGGCAACCTCTCTGAGGTCCTTCATAGCGAAACACTTCCCAAGCCAGGACTTAACTTCCTGCAGGTTCAGGATGTCGTTTCCTATGAGCAGTATGTCATCGACATACAATACGAGGAAGCTAACTATACTCCCACTGGCTTTGACATATACACACGATTCATCCTCGCTTCGCAAGAAGCCAAACTCTTTGACTTTCTCGTCGAAACAAAGATTCCATCTGCGAGATGCTTGTTTCAACCCATAGATGAATTTCTCAAGCTTACACACTTTATTGGGATGCTTCGCATCGACACAACCCTCTGGATGACTGATGTAAACATCCTCAGCCAATTTCCCATTAAGGAAAGCGGTTTTGACGTCCATCTGCCATATTTCATAGTCATGAAATGCAGCAATGCTAGCATTACCCTAATAGACTTTATCTTCGCAACTGGTGAGAAGGTATCATCATAATCAACTCCGGGAGTTTGAGTAAAGCCCTTCGTAACTAATCACGCCTTATAAGTGTGTACTTTCCCATCCATGTCGGTCTTCTTCTTGAAGATCCACTTGCACCTGACCGTCTTACGACCTGGCACATTGTCAACCAAATTCCAAACTTGGTTGTCATACATGGACTGAATCTCGCTGTCGATAGACTCTTTCCATTTCACAGACTCCAGGCCTACCATGGCTTCCTTATAGCTGTTAGGTTCATCCAAATTTACTAGTGTACTATCACTAATAAACGTATCCCCTTCAGTAGTGATATGGAAACCATAAAACCGGGGTGGAACACTAACTCTTTCGGAACGTCTAAGAGGTAAGGATTCGTCAATCGGTTCAACAGGATTTTCCTCCTCAAGTTGAGCGCCAGTGTCAGAGGGTCCTTCATCGTTCAATTCTTGAAGCTCTTCAAGATCGATTTGCCTCCCACTGTCCCCTTGGCTTATGAGCTCTCATTCTCGGAAAACCCCTCTCCTCGCAATGAAGAAAACATTGTCACTCGGTCTATAGAAGAGATAACCAAAGGACTTCTACGAGTATCCGATGAAAATACACCGCTCACTACGAGGTTCGAGCTTGTCGTTAGTCTCTCGTCTTACGAAAGCCTCGCAACCCCAAACCTTGACATGTGCCAACGAGGGAACTTTCCCTGTCCACATCTCGTGAGGTATTTTGGCAACCTTCTTTGTAGGGACTAAGTTAAGGATATGGGCGGCAGTCTCTAAGGCATACCCCAGAATGAGATAGGTAGTGAAGCACGACTCATCATGGAACGAACCATGTCGAGCAAGGTTCGATTACGCCTCTCAGCCACACCATTCAACTGTGGTGTCCTAGGCGGCATCAATTGCGAAACTATTCTGCATTCCTTGAGGTAGTCGTGGAATTCAAGACTAAGGTACTTTCCACCTCGATCGGATCGAAGCATTTTGATTTTCCTACCCAACTGATTCTCCACTTCTTGCTTAAAATCTTTAAACTTTTCAAAGGTTTCCGACTTGTGCTTGATTAAGTAGATATACCCATATCTGCTATAATCATCAGTGAAAGTCACATAGAAGCGGCTCGCATCCCTTGTGGTGGATCTAAAGGGCCCACACATATCGGTGTGTATGAGATCCAATAAACCCTCACCCCTTTCACAAGTACCAGTGAAGGGTGACTTGGTCATCTTTCCAAGTAAACAAGACTCGCACACGTCATCGTCCCTAAGGTCGAATGACTCCAACACTCCATCCTTTTGGAGTTGGGCTATGCGTTTCTTGTTGACATGTCCAAGACGACAATGCCACAAGCATGCTTTGTCCAAACTATTGGAAGAATCGATACACAACACATCATTTCCTAAATTGTCTATAACCATCACAATTTCATATATTCCATTACAAGGCAATGCTTCAAAATAGAAAACACCATTAAGATAAGCATTAATAGAACCCTTTTCATTATCAAATGAATATCTAAATCCATGTTTATATAAACCATGAAAAGAAATGATGTTTCTTGCTATTTCTGGCGAATAGCAACAGTTATTCAAATCTAGTCCTAATCCATTACTAAGCATTAAAGAGTAAACTCCAATCTTAGTGACAGGCGACGATCTTCTGTTCCTCATAATCAAGTTTATCTTCCCATGCTCCACATCCCTATTTCTTCTTAGGCCCTGTAAATCAGAACAAATGTGAAAACCACATCCTGTATCAAGTACCCAAGAAATAGCATGTGATGAATCATTAGATTGAATAGTGTAAATACCTGGGAAGGACGGCTTGATCTTCCCATCCTTGATATCTTGCAAGTACTTCGGGCAGCTTCGTTTCCAATTCCCTATGCCGTGGCAGTGATAGCACCCTGCATCCTTTGGGCTTGAGGTGGGTGCAGCGGGACCAGCCTTGGTTCCACTGGAAGAGGTGTCATCTCGGGACTTTCCCTTATGGTGGCTCTTAGAAGGAGCCTTCCTCTTCTTACCCTTCCCCTGCCTAATAGCCAAGACGGGGGCAGCAGTAGGAGTTGATGCAACAGATTTATCCATGAGGTTGATCTCAGTAGTCCTCAACAACCCTTGAAGCTTGCTCAACGTGACCTCCTCTTTGTTCATGTGGTAGGTCATGCGGAACTGGTTGTAGCACAGAGGTAAGGAGTGAAGAATTATGTCAATTGCCAGATCCTCATTGAAGTCCACATTTAACTTCTGCAGGCGATCAACATATCTTTACATCTTCTGGATATGAGCAGCGACAGACTCTCCGTCTCTCATCTTGGTCGTGATCATCGAAGTGATGATCTCGTACCTCTCCTGCCTCGCGCTTTGATGGTACCTATCCATCAAATCTTGATGCATCTTGTAGGTGTAGAAGTCCTCGTAGGACTTTTGGAGTTCTGCGGTCATGGTAGCGTGATGCAATGGACTTTCGTAGTATCACACTCGTGGGTTTCATAAGCAGCAATCTCCTCGGGAGTAGCAGTTTCGAGGTTTATCTCCTTCAACTCCTTGTCGAGGACATATTCCTTGTCCTCGTAGCGGGTAACCATCCTTATGTTGCGGATCCAATCATTAAAATTGTTTCCGTCGAAGATTACCCTCCCACACAAATTCATGAGTGAGAATGAGCCTGAAGAGTTCGAGCCTTGAGCGTTGTTTGAGTTCGACATCTGAAAAGAAAAAGAGACAAAGTTTGATTAGATAGGAATCCCCAATTAAACACCCAAATGAGAAATTAGGGCTAGGATCCAACAACATTATTTACAACTTAAAAAAGGGATGTCGTAATTTAAATTGCAAATAATTTGAAGGTAAGTGAATGACAATTCACTAATTTCCACCATGAAAAACAAAAACAATTAAGTTTTAAATGTATTGAAACTCCTAGATCTTTTGAGATTCATTGAAATTTTCAATGGCATGTTTAAATCTCGATATGCCCCTCAAGTTTGTGACTGGGATACCGATGATCACACACAGTGTATGAATAATCATGCGAATGTACTTGGTACCCTCGATGTTACAGTCACCTAATCAATGTGCCGGTTAGCCACACAAGCTCTATTGATCTATGACAAACAACGAGTCACCCTTTGCCACCTTTGCTTAGAGCCAAATTAGTGTTCCGGTTAACCACACACGCTCCACTAACGTCTTGGCAAGGGTAGAAAGTGTAATTCCATGGAATAGCATCAAATTCACATTTTTCCTAAAAGTAACTAAGATTGGGAATTTTGTAAAAACATTTAGTTACTTTATTAATAATTATACTTTTAATGAGGAATTAGGTTGCCCTATCCTACCCGTTCTGCTAACGACCCTCCACCAATCAAGGAAGCGGTGGGTGAGAGTGGACACCCATTAAACGACCATTTTATAGGCCATAACCTTATACCCCCCTTATAGATCGGCTTCGTGAATGAGGCCTACTAACGGTAATACTAGCATTTATCTTATACATATATAATAATTATTTTTATAATATTATAATAGTATAGGGGTGAATTTTAAGCTTGTAAAATTCTAGGGTTTTGGAATTTAATTATTTCAAAATTAAACTTTTAATCAAAATTTTAAATTCCAAAACTTGAGGGCAAGTTTTTGAAACATTTCAAAACTATCTAGATCAAAATTCAAATAAACAATTAAACAATTAATTTTGGTGATTATCTAATTTTGACCTAATCCAATTGCATGCATGATAATTGATCAAATAATTCAAATAATTAACATTTATCAAATAAGGTAATAATTATTTAATTAAATGACCTAAATCTTTTATTTTGACAAAGATAATCATCTAGAATCAATAAAATTCGGATTTTATCAATTAGAAACACTTATGACAATTATCCCAAGTCAAAATAAGCAAAATCCCGAAATTCCCTCTGTCTGACTGCCCGACTAGCCGAGTCCCCATATGGACTCGTCGAGTTCATCTGACTCGGCGAGTCCTCTTTGGGACTCGGCGAGTCTGTCAGACAGAAAGCCAAAAAATCGAATTCAAGAAATGAACAATCATACAATGCATCAAATACAATAGAAACCAAACAAGGCTTTGATACCACTGATGGGTTTAGAGCAAAAGAACAATCCTATGTGCTCATGCAAAACCCTAAAGCTTGGATCTAGGTTTCTCTATTGTACATGCAATTCATCTAAGACTTGAATAGCCTAATCTAGCATACTACAAAACTTGAGATCTATATAATTAACCAAGTAAGAATATTACCTCTTGATTGTAATATGAAACTTGAATCTTCAAAGCCCACGAGAACCAAGCACCTCAAATGTGATGCCTCTAATGGCTTACAAACACCAAGCAAGAGGATGATGTTTAGGAGAGAGGATGAGAGGCTAGAAATCAGCTCCAAGCTTCCAAGGGATCAAGTGGCCGAATTCTGATGCCTTAGGGGTCCTTTTATACTTGAGTTGCTAGTGTTTCAGCCAAAACCCTAATTGGATAGCTTAGGCCTTAAGCAGACCACAAAACCTTCCAGAATAAGCCCCCTTGGACGAATTCAAGATGGAATCCACCTTAATTTCGTCCAAGCCTTAATCCATAAGGATTCTCAGCCCAAAATCAATTATCTTATAATTACAGTTCTACTCCCCTTTATTTAATCAATCTCTTTTAGTCACAATAATTAATTATCTAACTAATATTAATTAAACAAATATGATTTCTCTTTTAATATATTATTCTTATAATATATTAATAAACCACAATATCCTCTTTCTTTATAAATCATCTTGTCCGGTTGCTTTAGTGAAGGAAACCCAAAAGGACCAAGCTCAATCGGGTCAAGTACATACCAAATATAGTTATGGACTCAGACACTAATCCAACATAAAATCCCTTATGGTGTAATTCGCACTACTAGAAAACAACCCTTTAATGATGCGCAAACAATGACACACACTGATAGAGGACACATATTTGTGCGTGTCCTAAAAATTAATGCCAGTTTTCCAAAATTTTAAGGATAGAGGACGCGCATTTATGCGTGCCCTAAAATTAGTGTCAGAAAAGAAAAAAAAGAAATGAGGAGGGCGCCTTTCATAAAATGTGCGTCATGTAAATGTGTCGCTTTATAATTTTTTAATGAAACACGCGTTTTAGGCAGGAAATGTAATCGACGAAAATTACCCCCGCCTATTGGATCCCAAAAAATTAAACCCCCTGCCTCTTCGACTTAGCAAGAAAAAGCCCTAGGGCCTTCATCTTCATCTTCAGCAATGGGAATAGGTCGATTCTTCAGGGTGCAACAATAGATTTGTAAACATCAAACATATACGATTCTGGATCTCGGCCATGATTATGGCGCTTTGGAGCCGGCGACGTGAACATCATTCGTGAACATCTGTCATTTCCTTCTTTCAACATTTCCATATTTTAGTCTTCACAAATCGACAAGGGGCCTCTGCAATTAAGTTGTTTCATCTTCATCTCGCTTTGGTGAAGAGAGCGATAGATACAGAAGCGATTGAGAGAAGTAGAAAAAAGGGAAATTTTACGTTCGAAAAAGTCGACTTGCAAACCCTATCGATCGAAAAAGGGGCAAAAAGGATAGAATAGAAAAAACCCTAACAATTCACCAGATGCGCTGTTTTTTCCCAACTTTTTGTCGCTTTTCGATGAAGTCGTTGAAGCCCTATCTACTTCAGGCTTTGAATTCTGCAATCGCATTCGGGCATCCACTATACCGTTTTTATGCAACTACCAGGTTGTCGCAGTGGATACCGCCACAAGTTTGGGAAAAACCCTAGAATTTGTTGTTCCACTCGTCTAGATACTCCATCATACAACGTCTGTTAAACCTCACCAGGTACTTCCTTTTCCATAAGACATACATACTCAGTTATAACTCTAAGCTTTGGTGGTCATATGGATTTTTGGTGCTTAATCGTTTTGATGTCTACAGGTCTCAGATTTTGATTATGTTCTTGTGTTTGTTCATCTAAATACAAAATTTACACTTAACATTCATGGGTTCAAGATTTTGATTTTTAGGTTTTACCATTTAGGTAATCGAGGGATAGCAAATTAACTAGTCTTCTTCGTGATTCATCTGGTGGAAGGACTAAAACATGCATCATTGCTACATTATCTCATGTTGTTTATTCTCTTGAACACATGAATGCCCTCCTTATTCCTCTTTCAGGTTGCATGGTTGACGAGATCAGGGGAGTCTGAATTGGAAGTTCCAATTGCAATTAGACCAACAAGTGAAACTGTGATGTATCCGTATTTCTCAAAATGATCAGGGGACACCATGACTTGCCCTAGAAACTTAACCAATGGTGTAATGTTGTTCGATGGGAGTTTAGTAATCCTACTCCATTTATCAGGTAGCTTCTTTGCTTTCTTATTCATAATTCATCACATGACATGATTTTTTATCTTGATTTTCTATTTCTTGAAATGATAATAAACTGTTGTTATTCTAGGAGCCGTGAGTTTCTTTGGCAAGAAGGACACACTGCCTTTGCATCAAAGGAGGAGGCAGACACTGAGGTACAATTATAAATTTAAGGAATAAAAAATTATCTATGTTGCTCTTTATTGTATTTTTATACTGATATTGATAAAATAGTATTTCCTATTGTGATTAACCATTAATAAACTATTTTTGAAAATAATCTAGTTGTTTATATCCATAAACTGGTGAAAAATTACGTTTTGCTTTAGTATATTATAGTATTATACTATTATTATATACTAAAATTGATAAAATAGGTTAATATATAATCAATTATCGTATCAATATTAGTATACTTGTTGTTGATTGATAAAATAGGTTAGTTTAGTGGATAAATCGATAAAACAGTTTAATGATGTATTTATTTTTAGGTTGTTGAAACTCTTGAACTGTATAGGCGGCTATATGAAGAGTACTTGCCTGTCCCTGTGGTTAAATTGAAAAAAAAAATGCAAGATATAGATGTTTGATGGTGGACTTTATACCACTAGTGTTGAGGTACTTACTAATAATAGTTTTGAAAATATTAAATGACTTTTTTGCCCTGTCAAGTATTATAACTTATTACATTATTTGCATGTTAAACTCTATTGTTTGTGTTAATATTGAACTCTCCCTCTCATATTGAACATATAAAGTAAACTTCAGTTATATACTGCAATTCTGTTTTGAAAGTGAAGAGAAAGTAAGAGGACTTCTGCATAATGTGTCATCTTTATTGAAACCAGGGTTTACTTAATCGGTATTACTCTGGACTCTTCTACTATATGGTAGGCTACCATGTTTTTGGGAGTCATTTTGTCAGAATTTATTTATAGCATCATTTTCTTGCTTTCATTTTGAATAATTGGATTGCATTGCAGGGCAAAGTATCAGAAAAATGTTGAATCATACCACAACCGAAGTGGCGCCATGAAACCCAACCTTGTTCCCAATTGCATTCGATCAGAAAACTATATGATCACTTTTGAAGTTGAAGAAGAAAAGTATAATAAAAACACCCAACATGCTTTATTTTCTTATAAAATGTAATCAAACGTCTGAACTTATCTTTATTATATGGTTTAAATTTTCAGGTTTCCTTTTTTTTGGGAAAAAGTACCAGATGAAAATTGCAAATGACACGTCTGCTGAAACACATTGTCTGGTACATTTCCCAAGCTTGATCAGGTTAAGATTTTGGCATTTCATTTCATCTTTTATGTGGTGATAACTCTTGTTTTTATTAAAACTTTTCCTAATTATTGTTTATGACATTTTTTCAGACTGGAAAGAGAAGCTGGTCTTGAATATGTGGAGATACAAAACTTGCTGGAATTTTATGATGATAGTAGGTGGGATTTGGGAGTGTGATATATATTTTTTTCTTTCAAATTTTTGCTGTTGTGATTTTTACATTATACTTTGTTATATCAGAGCACAGTTTTCAGGGATGCTTCTAGAAGCCGGTCATGGTGTTGTGGACCCCAAAGGGAGGCTCTTACCAAAATTCTATGATGTACTAGGTTTTGTGTCGGTTTCATTGTCCTTTCATCTTATAAATCGGTTTCATTGTCCTTTCATCTTATAAATTGTACAAGGTGCAACATCAATTTTGCAAAAATGTTTGAGATAAAATTTGAAGATGAAAAGGGGAAAAAGGCTATGGTTTGCAGAATTCTTGGGCATACAGTACTCGAACAGTAATTTTCTTACTTTCAATCTCTTTTCTTGTTATACCAACAAAAATTGCTCTGTATTTAGATGAAATTGCTATAGATTTAAAAGAAAGTAGATTGCTATTTCTTTGAGTTTTGTTATCTAAGTGCATTTTTTGTTTTTTACTGATAGGGGTGATGGTGATGGTTCATGGTGATGATAGGAGAATTTCCACGCAAGGTAAGCTTATAGTAAATGAATCCATTAATGGTTAGAGTTTTCAGTCTATTTCTTTAGTAAATTGGAGACAAAAAAATTGGTGTTTTTGGCTTTAAATCTTATTCATCTATGTACATAATTGTAGTATGGTGGCAGGTTTTGGTTCTGGTAGCATGTACTCACTGGTTAGTCATTTTAAGGGTTCTTATCATGTTGCATTTGCAATATATTATGGTGTTTAGCCATGACTCTTGTTCATGAATCAAAGAACCTGTAAACATTGTTATGACTTTTTGTATTTTCTATTTCAAAAAAATACTTTTTACTAGGTAAACTGAATTGATCATGTAAAATTTGTTTTGACAGAGGTGATGACAATTTGAGTAGAATAACTGATAAGAATAAGTACTTCCATAATTCCAGCTCATGGGAGTTCAGAAAGGTTTAGATTGCTTTCACATATATTTAAATTATACGTCCTGTATGGCATGCTCCATGGAATAACTATAGAGTAAGCACACTTATTTCACACATACACACACACACATATATATATATATATATATATATATATATATATATATATATATATATATATATATTGCAGATATAAATTAAATTTTTTAAGACTTACATGCATGTGCCTAATGTGTTTAAGTTGGCTAATGAAATGTCCAGAGACTTCAAATTGCTATATGAAAATGAGGTTCGTTTTAATTTCATACTTTCTTATTTTATTTTATTTTCATTGTGTTAAAAGATTTAGATTGGAAGGTTATTGTTAACGTAGGTAGCGACTATGTTTAGGAGATTTCATGAACTTTGCATAAACATAAAACATATTGAAGTAATAGATATGGAGCTTGAAATTTTTTTATACAAATATATAATGTTAAGTTCATATGAAATTGGAATGGAATGACTCATTCTATTCCCTTGCTTATTTCATTATTCCATTCCATTCCATGTACAGGTGAATGCTATCCAATTGAAGGAAACCGTGGAAGAAAACGCAAGCACCACAGAGAGAGTATTCCAAAATCGTCAATGTCTATGGATATCAAAGGTAGCAAGGAAAGAATTAAGAATGTTGAAGCTGGTGAGTGCATTTTCTGTAAAAAAATCTAAGTATTATATAATACAATTTTATCTAAATGCTTTGAATTATAAGAATAAATAGTACTTAAAAAATTATAATATGTTGCCACAGGCTGCAAGAGATGCTGGAGCCCTTAGAGAAGCTAAGGACAAACTGGAGAAGTGAGTTGAAGAGCTGACATGGAGATTAGACTTTGAAAAACATCTGAGGGTATATTTTTTTTTATGTTTCTTGTATCTAATTAGTTTGTAAATTTTTGTTACAACTTCTATTGATTTGTTTTATCTTTCCATGGAAGGATTATTTGTATGACATTAAATTTTATGCAATGAATTGTATTTTTTGTATATGATATTTTATTTTATATTATGAGCCATTAAATACAAATTTAATTTGAAAATTAGTAAATCTGTAAATAATATTTTTTTAAACATTTAAAATTATGATACACAAAAGTGTGTGTAATCTTCATTTATGACATGACCTTTCTTGACAGGGGCTTTAATGATACGCAATGTGAGTCGTAAATGCGCGTCGTAAGGTTACGACACGCAAATGCGTGTCATCTTCCTTTATCACATGGCCTTCCTTGATACGCAATGCATGTCGTAAACGCACGTCGTAAATGTGTGTTGTAATTGCGTGTCGTAAATAGACGACACGCAAAAACGTGTCGTCTCTCGTTATGACATGGCCTTCCTTGACACGCATTTGCATGTCGTCATTTATTACTCTTATCCCCAAAGTGGAGAGTCCGGTGGTAATTACTGATTTTAGGCCTATAAGCCTCATAGGTGCGCAATAGAAGATTATAGCTAAAATTTTATCATTGAGACTAGCTGCGGTTATTGATTCGATAATTAGTAGTGAGCAATCGACGTTTGTGCAGAGCCGCTAGATTCTTGATGGCCCGTTTATGGTGAATGAGTTCGTTGATTGGTATAAGAAGCGAAAGAAAAAATTAATGGTTTTTAAGATAGATTTTGAAAAAGCATACAATTCAGTTAGTTGGGATTGTTTTGAGCGTATGATGGGGTTTCTAGGTTTTGGAACCAAATGGATAGGGTAGATAAAGGCGTGTTTGGTGTTGGTGAAAGCTTTTGTCTTAGTTAATGGTAGTCCTTCTTTGGAGTTCCAGTTGGAAAGAGGTCTTCGTCAGGGTGACCATCCTTCTCCCTTTTTATTTATTTTGGTTATGGAGGGATTGCATCTTGTCGTGGATGATGCTATATCAGCTGATTTGATTCTGGGAGCTAAGGTGGGAGGGTTAGTATTTCTCATTTACTGTACGAAGATGATGTTCTTTTTATTGGAGATTGGTTGCGCACATATATTACATTTTTTCGTGCAACTTCTGCATTACTTTTACCATGTGTTGGGGTTAAGATTAAACCTGCAAAAATATTGTCTCCGTGGAGTTGGAGGTGACGAGGCTCATGTGAGAGAGTTGGCTTTGGGTTCCTTCTCGTTCTGTTACCTTGGGCTTCCTGTTGGATCTTTGATGTCTAGAGTGTGCTTGGAGCCCCATCTTAGATAAATTAAAAACAAAGTTGTCTAAGTGGAGAATGACTTTTAGTCTATCAGTGGGAGGTTGGTCTTACTTAGATTGTGTTGGGTTTGCTGGGTACGTAATATGTGTCGAAAGAAGAAGTTAGAGTCTTTAATAGTTAAGTTCTTTTGGGGCACTAGGGGGGATATAAAGAATATTCCACGTGTGTCTTGGAATTGTTTTTTAGCGTCCAAGGATAAAGGTGGTATGCAAATAGGCAACTTAGAAGCGCTTAATTGTTCGCTTATTCAGAAATACAGATTGAGGTTTTATCGGGAGAATAATTTTTTATAGGTTAGGTTAGTTTCCAAGATTTATGGAATTACAGATGGTATGCCTTTTTCTATAAGTACCATTCCAGGTAAAACTGTATGGGTTCGTATTGTTGCTTCTATAAATATCCTTCATGATAAAAATATCATTCCTTTATCTTCGTTGTATAAGAATTTAAGAGACAGGCGAAGCACCAAGTTTTGGAACAACATTTGGGTTGGTCTTGTGCCATTGAGGATTCAGTTTCATAGATTGTTCCTTCTGGATTCGTGTCTGAAATGTCTTATTTCTGATAGGTAGGATGAGGGTTGGAAATGGGAGTGACGTCGGCCTATTCGTGGAGGAGCTCTTCAAAGTCAACTTGGTAACCTTGTGCATTTGATTGATAGTATTTGACTCTCTAATAAAGTTGATGTGTGGAGATGTATTAGATAAATGATCCTATTGTAAGTTTAAATAAACATTGTATTTATCTTTGTACAACTGATCTCCTTTAATAAACATTGTATTTATCATTGTAAGTTAAATTTAGATAGTTTTTATGGAGCAACCCCCGGGCTTTGTGGATACTCAATTTCCTAATCATCTGTACAAACTGTCCAAAGCTCTATATGGACTAAAACAAGCCCCACGAGCTTGGTTTCACCGTCTAAGCTCTTTTCTTCTTACACGAGGTTTTACATGCAGCCGTGCTGACACTTTTCTTTTTGTGTTTAAACGAGATTCTATTATCATGTACCAATTAGTGTATGTTGACGACTTGATTCTTACCGGCAACAATGAAGTTGTCATTACTTCCTTTACCGCTCGTTTAAACAGGAAAATTGCCATCAAAGACATTGGTGAACTCAGTTACTTTCTTGAATTAGAAGTAATCTATACCGATGACGACTTATTTCTCAGTCAAGCTAAGTATGCCAAAGATGTTCTTCTTCGGCTCGATATCCTTGACTCGAAACCCATTCATACTCCCCTAGCAGCACATGAGCTATTTACCTTTGACGAAACCTTCCTTTTCTGATCCTGCTCTTTATCGGTCCTTGGTTGGAGCACTCCGGTATTTAACAATCACTAGATCAAATCTTTCCTATGTTGTCGATCAAGCTAGTCAGTTTCTACATGCACCCACCAATTCTCATTTTCAGGCAGTTAAACGTATCCTAGGATATGTCAAAGGCACAATCTCTTTTACCTTTTGCAAGCCTCAATTCAACTCTATTCTTGTTTATTTGGATGTTGATTGAGCTAGATGTATTGAAACAAGACAGTCCACTTATGGTTACTCTATTTTCCTAGGTGGAAAGTTGATCTCCTGGAGTGCCAAGAAGCAGCTAATTGTATCCCACTCCAGCTGTGAATCCGAATATAAAGCTATGACTAATACTATTGCAGAAATCATATAGATTACTCACCTTTTGCAAGAACTCCATGCCGTACCATATGCTCACCAATACTTCTATGTGACAACAAAAGTGCTCTCTTTATGACTCAAAATCCCGTTGCTCATAAACGTGCCAAGCATATCGATTTGGATTACCACTTTGTTTGTGAAATCGTTGCTTCCGACAAACTTTATACCAAGTTCATTCCTACCAAGCTCTAAGTGGCAGACATTTTCACCAAGAGCCTTCCAAGACCTCAATTTGAACATTTTCACTCAATGCTTCGCCTCGGTCCACCACCCGTTCGCTTGAGGGGGGATATTAGATAAACGATCCTATTGTAATTTTAAATAAACATTGTATTTATCTTTGTATAATATCTTCTTTATTAAAGGAGATCAGTTGTAATCCATTCCATATAAATATAGTTGATCCATGCTCAACTTGAGCTGAGATCCTTTGATAAGTTTATAAGATGGAACTTAGAGGGGCTGGAAGAGTTTACGGTTCGTGAGACGAGGAAGTTAATTGATAATGCCATTTTACCATCTAGTAATGTAGTCACCCGTTGGAATCGATTTATACCGGGAAAGGTTAACATTTGTATTTGGAAAATAATGTTCACTACTAGAAAAAAAGGTTTTCCTTGACAGACAATGTCTGTCATAAATGCCTATATATGACAGACAAATGTCTGTCATTGAAAGCCATGTCATAATGGAAAATGACAAACATTAGGTCTGTTATAAAATTTACGACATACTTTTATGACCAACAATTATGACATACATACACGACATGCATTTTCGACATACATTTACGACTGACTTTGTTTGTCATAATTCGTAACATTTTTGTATTTATGACAAACATTTACGACTTTAAATTACAACATGTGTTTTGTACAATATGATTTTTGACATATTTTTACGACATATGTTTCATAGATAGATTAGAGAAGAAGAGAAAGAGAGGTTGCATATTGTGTACCCAAGTTACAAAGCAATCAATTAGGGTATGTGCTTATATGATGTTGAAACTACAAAGAAGAAACTAAGTAAAATCAGAAACTATTGTGATAGAACAGGGAAGACATTCATCTCATAAGCTATTGTTCAGAAATCAGAAACAATAAGCAAACAATTCAATGATATTATTCTGAAACTAGGGTTTATTATGAGGTTTTAGTGTTCAAGTAGAAAGGTTCGAGATGTTTCTTCTCAAGATATAATAGAGTTGAGTGACTGGTGTCTGATGGCAATGGCGAAGAATCATATCGCGAATCGATGGCAGAAGTGACAATGGCGTGACCTGTAGGGCAGTGGCAAGCCGGCGAGTTGTGAAACGAGGACGGAAATGGTAAGGTGGCGAGTTGATTTCTTGAGTGGAGCAGCCCTAATCGATCTTTGTTTGCTTTGATTTCTCATGGTGTTGATGATTTTGAATGATCGTACGAGCTTTGAGGTATCCTAACTCTAATCGTATAATCGATATAAGGTGGAAATAAGAACCCCCGGTTGTTTCTTGGACTTAATACGCAATACGAAGCCTGGTGCAATGGTTAAGGTTAAGGCACAGTTGTTGCAATGGTTAACGCACAGTTGTTTGAGGGTATACTAACTCTAATCGTCTAATGATATATATATATATATATATATATATATATATATATATATATATATATATATATATATATATGTTTTCAATGGACTTAATACGCAATAAGAAGCCTGTTGCAATGGTTAAGGCGTAGTTATCGCTTTCTTGAGGTTCCATGATCGAAACCCGCTTCCCACATTACGTATGTTTTATTTTTGTTGTGCTTTACGCCTACAATATCCCCTAATCTAATAAATAAGTAGATTTTTGCCACGTGGCATTCTCCAAAGCCCCCCAAATTGATTTTTCCTGCTCATATGATGAAACTAAATTTTCCAAACTGCCCTTTCACTCCATTTTCTCAATGTCGCCGTTATCTACAAACCCTAAAAGAGCCACCATTAACTACATTCCTGTGTCGATGCTTCTATGCTGCCATTTCTCACTGTTTTCTCATTTAATCAGCGATTGTGGTGCTGGTTTAGGGTTGCGCCTCTGATTAGGTAATTATTAATCTTCTTATTCTAATTGTTGCGTTTATTTTTTTCTGAGTTCTTCTTCTCCATAAATCTCATAGAAACCATTTCTTACCCGATCCAATCTCAAAAGGTAGTCACTCCTATTCAATTTGAAATGCTTAAACCATATCTTATTTCTAATTCCCCTTACCGCAATCGGATACCAAGAAGCTAATTCAATCTTTTAATCAGTATACTTTTTGAATGGTTGAAAGGTGTCACATTCAAATTGTAGTACATGGGATCTCGAAGACATTTGATAATGATATTACAATGAGTTCTATCAAGTATTATTTTTTATTATTTTATTAAAGTGGAGGTTAATATTTGCATAATGTCAAGTTGTAGCTGCTCTGAATCTTCATAGGTCGTTTTCACTGTAGGTTATGTTGTAATGCAAGGATTCATTCAGTGGAATCTTGATTTTGATGCAAATGGTGAGCATGGTGACAGATACGTATGAATTAATAAACTTGATGTAAACTAAGAATGAGATGACATTGAATCTGGATTTTTTTAACATTATGGGGTTTAAATGATTAAATATGTAGTGTTATTGTTTAGAAACTTAAAAAAGGAAGTTATAATGGAATAAACACATTTCTATATGGTTTATGGATAATATAATTTTTTTTGTGTGACATTCTAATTTAGTTGTGTTTCATTGAATTTCAGCTTGTAGGTTAAACTTTTATAATGATTTCGTGATTTCTTAATATGATATGGTGTAGACGACTTAAAAGTGTGAAAATGTAGTATTATTTCTTCTACTATGCTAATTACGTTCTATAAAGTACGCTATTGTGAACCAGATTGTGATGATTGATGATATGCGGATTGTCGATTATTGATATGTGTAATTTCATTAATTACATCATACATGCTTAAGGATCAAGAGGCACATGCAGCACAAGTATTTGATTAAATGCCACTTTCATATAAGTTTTCGTATATTTTATACCCCTCTGTAAGGCATTTATGGGCATGGCTGAAAGTGTCATCGGTAACAAAGAAAAACTTCATTTCTCTTTCAAAAAATGGTTGTAGCTGAAAGTACATTATGAAGCATGATTTCAGGTTTGCATTAAAAGCTCCCTTTTCTTATTTGCTCATAAGATGAGGCAATGATGCATGAATAGATTTATTCTAAGTTATTTATTAATAATAAATAAGTTGCTTTCTTCCTCCTGTTGTGATCCCTCTTTTCATTGTATCTATTTGCAGGACCCAAGAAGGGTAAAAAGGTTGTTCTAAGCATTGTGATATGTAGCAGCCATTGAGAGAGAAAGAAGAAGAAAGTCTTATGCAATAGGTAAATCATTGCGGCTACTTTATTTGAATCGTGCATGATTTATATCAATTTTAATCTATTTTAATTATGAACAAAGTAATTCTATTAGTTAGGAGGGTGATGCTGAAAATATGATTGAAATGGTAGAAGAATATGTAGGGGAATGGTAGATGACATTGGAGGTACAAATTATTTCTGTAAACACATAACTAACTTGAAAATGTCCAATACTTATTAGTAATGGATTGGGAATACTTCAACTGAACTGAATTTAAGCTACTCAATTATGTAATTTTCACTTGAAACTACAATGTAAGTGGCAAAAATTATGTAATTGATATCTGTTCTGCTTCTTCAACTATAGTTTCTTTGATCTATAATTTTGTATATGTTTATTTATCTTACATTTATGTCAATGTAGATCATTGATGTGCTATTTCCAGGAAGGGCCATTGGCATCGACCAATTCCATGAGAGGTCAATATGAAAATATTCTTAATGTGGAAACATGATGTATACTGATATTTCAAAAAAAAAGTATAAATTAACAAATTTGTAAATCCACTTTTATATTTCCCTTTTTTCCCAGGTTTTATATTAAAACAGGAAGAAACTTTCAAAAGAAAGATGTAGATCATTGATGTGCTATTTCCAGGAAGGGCCATTGGCACCGACCAATTCCATGAGAGGTCAATATGAAAATATTCTTAATGTGGAAACATGATGTATACTGATATTTCAAAAAAAAAGTATAAATTAACAAATTTGTAAATCCACTTTTATATTTCCCTTTTTTCCCAGGTTTTATATTAAAACATGAAGAAACTTTCGAAAGAAAGATGACATGTTAGAGGATAATATGTGGAGCAAATAAGTTGAAAAACTTTAAGAATTTAGGGTGAGATTATTCTAAGATATTGCTGAGTTTGATTTTAGTTTATAAATATTCAAGAAGTAAGAAAATAAAATTTTCCATAATGGCTTAATTTATATATTATATGCTATTATTAACATGAGTTATGAGTAATCATAGAGAACCCTGAAAGGAAAGACATTGTGTCTGACCCAATTGGATAATAATTTTAATTTAATGTTTGTTTTAATTTAATTTGCATTAAACTAAGCAGCAATCGACTGATATAGTTGTGATAGATATGTGTTTTAGGCTTACTTCTTTCAAATTTGAAATTTATACTCCATGCCTTAATAAAGTATTTTTGTGCAATGCTTCGGTTAACATTCTACCTTCGCCAAAGTTAGCTATTATTTACTTTTCAACCAAGACGGATCAATGAAAATCTTTAGATGTCCATTAAATTGAGACTTAAATATATAATATGATAATATAGTGTTGTCCCTAATCAAATGTAACTTATTTGTAGTAATGCTAGAATTTAAATTTAACATTATATATCAGCAATTGATTAAAACTATTTGTATAGTGATTTTTATTCCATAAATTTTATAAATGTGGCATCTTTTACATATGTGTTTGGAATTTAATTAGTTAGTAGATAATATTATCTAATCACAACTCATGTTTATACAAGATATATTCTCAAAAAGTCAAGCATAAATTTACACAAATAGAATCCCCTAATCTAATAAATAAAACCAATTTCGTCACGTGGCAACACACTTGGTTCTTTGTACGGATTCATTATATGAACTTCAACCTGAGGAAATCATTTAAGTTGTTTTTGATTTGTTGACATGTATAAGAACTCACTCTTTGTTTGTGTATAAAAAAAAGATAAAGCCTCCCAATTACAAAATTGTACATTTAGAGTACAATGTTATTAATATTTAAACTATTTCATGTGGGACATATTTAATTCTACTCATAGGTAAGTGAAATGCCCTTTGTTTTGATTCTTTTTGGCTGAATTAGTAGCCTCAATAACCTAATTTTTGCTTAATGTATTGTTAATTGTTTGAAATGTCAAGTTTAAAGAGTTGCGTGTATTTCGCTTCATCGTTGATAGTATGAATATGTCTTTGTGATGTCGGATTCCAATGGATTTGACATGTTTCTGGTTCACTGATCCATCTGCAATTATCAATCAAGAAATTAGTTGAACTTAATTGATAAATTAGATCTTCACATATGATTTAAGAAGCATCTGAAGGTGAATAGATTCTTCTGAAAACCTGTAAATCCTATAATTATCTTATCTACCTATAACATTTTACCATATATGATGAAGTCAAAGTTCAAGAAGCCAACAGAAAAATAAGGCACTAACAGGAAGATGTTCAAATTGAAAGATACAAAAATCAATATCGAGAAGCAACTTGAAGATTGGAGAAACAATCATGTGTGGGATGATCATCAACCCCCCGGTATTGAGGTAAGATTTAATTAATTAATCATTCTATTTTTCTTATTTTTTCTTTCACTGAAATGGTGGTTATTAATGTATGCAGGTAAAGAGATATTGACATAATACTTTATTCAAAGTGACAACTCACCTCTAAGTATTTGGTTTTGGTCCTGAAACAAATGTGAACTCATGGAGCATGAAAAGAAGAAGAGACACAATGAGAGGCCACCTACTAGTGTTGGGGAACAAAATTCTGAAAATGAAAATCATGACATAGTGAATAATCAGAACCTAAATTCTGAAATGCATATGTTCATAACAACCGTCTGCATCAAAGAGTTGTGAATTCAGATAGAGAGTCCATTAGTGGAGCCGAAACTGTTAGTTTCTTATGACCAAATTAGATTTCCATTTTCTTTTTAATAAATATTCTATATCTTATTATTGATATTTTGACATTTTGGTTATACAAACATTCAATTGATGCTGAATCCTCTTCGTTATACAGACATTCAATTGACACTTTGGTTATACAGACATTCAATTGTGGCTCATGTGTTACTGTTAGCAACAAGTTCTTTGCCATGTCTTTCCCGTAAGGAAATTAAGCTGGTTGGGAAAACAATTTGGTTATATATATATATATATATATATATATATATATATATATATATATATATATATATATATATATATATATATATATATATTTATCTTCATGTTTGCTTCGATTTTGGAGAACGATTATTTAGATTGTTATCAATATATTTTCTAATTTTTTCAGTCATTTGCTTGTTATCAGTTTTGTTTCATCTGCTAATTTGGAGATGCATATTAGAATGGAGAATATGTATTAATTTAAGTATCACAATATGATGATTTGACTTGCAGGTTGGATGTTTTACAAAATGTCTGAATGAAACTGATCAGATTTTGATTCTCAGGAAATCTTACTTTTGATTTTTTTTTATTGTTTTCATTAACATATTGATGCTTAGTTGCTGATGGTTAGTGATATCTGAGATAGCATGTACATTAGGTTTTTTAGTCATAATAGGGACAAGAAGAAAGATAAAGAAATATAAAACAAAGACAAGAAGAAACATAAAGAGAAAAGAGTCGAATGGCAAAATGAGAATCATAATTGAGAAACACATATTCAAAACAATGAGCACAAAAAACAAAAAAATGAGACTGATTATCAGTGGTGAATTGATAGCAACTAGGTGAATTGATAGCAACCAGACATCGAGACGTATGTCGCTTAAATCTTGATTTTTTTAAGTTGTTGATTAAGATTTTCAAGTTCTCTTCACTATAAAAAAAAGTAAAAATAAAGAAAATAATTGCTTTTATTATTTTTCAAATTAAATCTTTACAGCTTGTCTTGTGAGTGCGCCACAACTTACATGTATTTAATAAGAATAATGCTCCAAAAGTGATATTATGTTGCATTATACAAACTCATGACTTTTATAAGATAGGTGGATTTACATGTATAATTAAATACTTACAAATTACAAAGTTATTAAAAAAAATACAATATTACAATTCATAAGTTTTTCTAAATTAATGACATATTATTTTATTACATAATCAATCTTTTAATTCTATTTAAAATTAACACCCGTGGGTTCCACAGGTTTTAACCTAGTGTATTATATATTAATGTTGTGCGATATTGATAGAATCTTGCTTTCGACATGTCCAGTTGGTTAAGTCACTTTACTCATATTACTCGGTCTCCTTACCACCCAGGTTCGAATCTTGCTTTCGACATACCCAGGTTCGAATCTTGCTTTCGACATTTATTTTTAATATTCTTTTGTCAGCTTAACCCATATCAATAGAAATTCTTTCTTTAAAGTTGGAAATTGTCCCGCTATTCATAATATGAAAGTTAAGCAAACTCAATCTCTTATATAAAGCAAACCCCACTTTCTCAATTGTTAAAGTTTGGTTTGGAATGGGTTTGGGTTTGGGTTTAAACCCGAAACCGATCCGGTAAAACCGAAAACCCAAGAAACCGAAGCCATTGGTTTTGGGTTGGTGTTTTTCTAGCTATTATCATGCATAATTTTCCTTCTTTTATATATATATATATATATATATATATATATATATATATATATATATATATATATGAGATTTTCTACCATGCATCGTTTTTTAATATATAATAACTATTATTTATATATTAGCAAACAAAAATAATGTTAATCTGCCGGTTAGACACAGGTTATTCTTCATTTTTTTTAGAGTATTCACCAAAATATGATTTTTTTTCTAAACACTCTGTCTGTTTGTTTTTTTCCTCACACGGTCACACCAAAGCGGAGCTTTTTCAAATTGGGTTTCGTGTTTATCCCCCTGCTTTGTCATTAGTTTTTTTGCACTAACCTAGTGGATTTTTAGTTTTAATATTTAACTCACATCTTTTAAACTTGCTTAAATTTTTTTTCATACTATATAGTGCTCATGTACTGGCCACATAGCATCATTGTATTATAGTTTGCTATTACTAACTTTTCCTTATAGTATTAACGGATAAAAATCATTTTAATTTACTCCTTCAAATATGACATAAAATAACGACATACATTTTTGTCTATCGTAAATCATTGATATTTTACGATATATGTAATAAATTTTATGACAGACTTTTATGCCTGTCATAAAAGTGTTGTACGTCGTAATTCATCTGTCAAGAAAAGACTTTTTTCTAGCAGTGGTTAAACAGACTTCCTACGAGATGTAATTTGAGTAGAAAAGGCATTGAGGTCGCGACTTTGATTTGCCTTTTTTTGTTATAATGCGGTCGAAACAAGAGATCATTTATGTGTGTATTGTGAGTTGGTGAAAAGTTTGTGTGGTAAGATAGGTTGCTGGTACGAGATGCGGATTCCAAATTTGATAAGTATTCTGGATTTGTTAGCCTAGGTGGAATCTATTCATATGGAGGCTCGAAAAAAGACTGGTGCTGGAGGCGATCATTAGTGTGGTGTTATGGGTTGTTTGGAGATTCCAGAATGAGTTAGTGTTTGGCGAGAAACCTCTTCGACGTGATTGCATTTTTTATAGTGTTATTGATTTATCTTATTCTTGGTTTGTTAATAGGCATAGTAGATTTAAGGCTAATTGGATCGATTGGATCCAAAATCCTCTCTTAGCTATTTCATTGTAATTTTTTTCTAGCCTCTGACTAGTCTGCGTAATAATATTTAGTTGTTCGAAAAAAACCTAATACACCATGACACGATATCGCATCTTTTAGGAAAGTTACAAAAATATGAAATGAAAATTAAATAAAATACCGACACAAATCATAATCTGATTAAAAACACTGTACGATATGTTGTTATGCGATTTGTGTCACGACATCATAAACAAGTTTGCTCCAAGACTGCGAAGGTAGAATTTTGAGATGATGAGTTGGAACGACAGGTGGCTTAAGGGTTCCAGCTGTTGAGGTAACTTGGCAAACACTATTTGCATGTCATTTTCATTTTTGGAGCTGTCACGTTCATCTACTAATCATTAATCTTTTATTATAAATAAATTAAGTTGAATTCCCATCCAAAATAATGGATTCTATCTGTTGGTTTTTGTATTTTTCCTTATAGTATTTCCAATAATAATGTATTTCTTTTAAAATATAAAAAAAACTTGTTTTATTTATTTATTTATCTTCCTAATTACAAAATAAAATTTTCTTTATTCTAAACAAAATTTTGTATAACTTTAATAAAAATATGTAATTATTCTTTTCATATTTGAAATATCAACAAATTAGGAAACGTTAGCAGGTATTTTGCATAGATTTAGGCAAATGAAATATATATACAAAAAGAAAACGTAACTGGAATATTATTTGAGCATGACCATAAACGTGTATATATATACAAAAACAAATATATATATGTCGGGTGACTTATGCACGT
Organism: Lactuca virosa; assembly: GCF_052849685.1. Taxonomy (NCBI): domain Eukaryota; kingdom Viridiplantae; phylum Streptophyta; class Magnoliopsida; order Asterales; family Asteraceae; genus Lactuca; species Lactuca virosa. The sequence continues at coordinate 375,675,847 of NC_136430.1, read as the reverse complement.
TACGTGTACATAAATATTCCCAATATATATATCAATCATTGTAGTTTTCCTAATAATTATTAAATCATTATAATATTATATATATATATATATTGACAAAACGGGTTTCGACTGATTATGCCATTCTCATGCACACTGTTTTATAACTATTTTAATAGTACGTAAAATTTTGAGGTTTTAGTCCAAACCACGATTTTTTTGGATTGGTGATCATTTTGAGCTAGTTTCTTTGCGTTTTTGGTCTCTCAATAAACTGAAAAGACTATTATGCCCTTCTGATATATTTTTTTTTATGGTTTTTCTATTTAATTTAAATGACAAATAAAATAATTACCTAATTTGGGGCCCACCTCTCTCTCTCTCTCTCTCTCTCTCTCTCTCTCTCTCTCTCTCTCTCTCTCTCGTAAGAAAGCACCATAGATCTGTACAAACATGTTAATGTCCCTGTGACCTCCTAATACCCCCAACCCTAAATTTAAGAACCCCAAGAAAAGTAGAAAGAACGATCAATCATTCGATCTTCAAGCTTCCTGCTCCAGGAACCGAAGTTCCACTCGTTGCAGATCTGAGAATCAAGTTCTCCTCAATGGCGGTGGTGATATTTGTGCTTCTAACTTCGTACTTTCGTTCCAATTACCAGGTCACATTAGGGTGGCAAAGTTCGTAAACATGGTAGATCTAAAGACGAAATTCGTCTCTCTACCTCCTCTCATCAACGACCGTCTTCAGTCGCGAGCTTATATTTATGATCTCCTCCTCAGACGAGCTCCTCTTCGATCCCACCTTCATCACCACTGTTGGAAGCCCTAGCTGTGTCGTCTGTCTGAACCAAAGCGCCACCATCAGATGAGAACATTCACAGAGAAACCCTAGCCGCCATGAACATCCCAAATATGTGTTTTCAGATTTTCCAGGTCTGATGGGGTTTCCTTACACATGAACATCCAAGATCTTCAAATCAATTAACATAATAGATATGGGAATGTCGATCTCATGGAGAACAACACCATATGTGTGTTTTTATGAGTTTGGAGAATAAGACCTTCATCATATGGGTTTCAAAATTCTAATCAATTCAACAAGCCTATTCTTGTTTTAATCGTGTAAATCGAGGTGAGATTTGAAGTCAGGTGGTAGATTCTTTTTAATTTCAGTTATCATGCTTAGATTTGAGTTAGAATTTGAGTTGCACGTTAGATTTTAAGTTTAAGCTCTTGGTTTTGATTTGAGGTTAGAATTAGATTTCAACAATGGTGGTGGATGTCGTGATTGGTTGTTGTTGGCGGAGGTGAACTGTGGTGTTTGTTGGAGGTGAAAAATGGTCCTGTTCAAAAGCGAACGGTTGTCGGAGATGGTTGAAAAGAGGTTGTCGGAGGAGGTGAACGATGGAGGGGAAGGGGATTATGGGTAATGGTGGAACCATATATGGAGGTGGCAGATAGTGGTAGTGGCAGAATAAGGTGGTGGCGGACAGTGGTGGAAGCAGACGGTAGTCAAAGGGTGGTGGTGGTGGCGGACGGTGGTCAAAGGGTGGTGGTTGTGGAAGATATTCTTAAGTTCATGAATATGTTGTTGAGTGTTCTTGAGATTATGAAGATGTGTTCTTAAGATTATGAAGGTGTTCTTGGGTGTTGGGGGGGAGAGAGAGAGAGAGAGAGAGAGAGAGAGGTCCTCTATTATTTTTTAATTGTTAAAATAAATAAATAAATATATTTTACGAAAAATGAAAGAAAAATGAAAAATAAATACCCCAAGGGTATTATAGTCATTTCAATTTTCGGAGGGACTATTTTCACATACAAACCACTCCAAAAGGACCACCAATCCAAAAAAGTCGTGGTTTGGACTAAAACCCCAAAAATTTGCATACCACAGGGAGCATTTTTGCAATTTTGTCTAAACTAGTAGGTGTGCCTGGGTGAACCCACACCATCTTTTTCCTTATTAGGTAATTATGGTAATTTCTCTCATCACAGTTAAAGGCCTCTTATCTCGAAGATGGAATAATTTATGATGGAATATCATTTGTAAAAAAACAAAACTTTTCAATTTTTTATCTAGTAACATCAAAATTAGTTATATAGTAGTTGGTGGAAACTAAAAACACACCTTCAAATTAACACTTGTTAATATAAATAGAAGGCGATCTGCGCTTCGCGGCGGTATGTTTTCTTTTTTCCTCGGTGTTTTTTTGGTTCTTTTTCTTGTTTGTTGTTTCTATTTTGTGTGTGCATAATGTTTTGAGGAAATTCGAGTCGTATAGTAGAATATCGAATGTGGGGGACCAAAAGCGTCAACTCCACAAAAAATATGGCAAAAACTTGAGGTGTCTGGTAAATGTCAGAGACAAAAAGTGGCAAACTGTTAAAACCTTTATGGCTAGCAGTAGATAATATCGAACATGGGGGACCAAAAGAGTCAACTCCACAAACTAATGTGGTAAAAAGATAAGGAGGGATGAAAAATGGCAAAGTGCTGAAATTTTTGTGGCAAAACTTTGAAAAAGTTGAGGAGGGACCAAAAGTGGCAAAGTGTTCAAAATTTTGTGGCAAAAGTTTGAAGAATAAAAACCATACTATTCATAATTGTTTTATGAATTAATATAGTATATTAACCTGATAGAATACCATCTATAAATTAAAAAGCAAAACTTTATTTTTATCTAGTAGCATTAAAATTAGTTGTATAGTAGTTGGTGAAATTAAAAACATACCTTCAAATTAACACTTGTTAATATAAATAGAAGGTGATCCGCGCTTTGCGGCGGTCTAATTATTTTTTCTTCATGTTTACATATTTCGGTGTTTCTTTGGGTCTTTTTCTCGTTTGTTGTTTCTATTTTCTGTGTGTATAATGTTTTGATGAAATTAGGGCCGTATAGTAGCATATCGAAGGTGGGAGACCAAAAACGCAAACTCCACAAACAAATGTGGCAAAAACTTAAGGTGTCACATTTGGTAAATGCCAAGGAAAAGTGGCAAATGGTTGAAATATTTGTGGCTAGTAGTAGAGAATATCGAAGGTGAGGGACCAAAGAGCCAACTCCACAAACTAATATGGTAAAAAGTTAAAGAGGAACGAAAAAGTGGCAAAGTGTGAAACTTTTATGACAAAACTTTGAAAAAGTTGAGAAGGAACCAAAAGCCGTAAAATGTTTAAAATTTTATGGTAAGAGTTTGAAGAATAGAAATTATACTATTCATAACAGTGTTATGAATTAATATAGTGCAGTAATACTACAAAAATGTTAGACATTAAAAATAGAGTAATCAAAGTAAGAGGGTGTTTGTCTAAAAGTAAGAGGGTGTTTGTCTAAACTTAAAAAAAATATTTTTTTTAAATTTATTACATGTTCCATATCGGTATACGTTTAAATAAGTGTTTGGATAAACAACTTTTTAAAATCAGCTTATAAAGGTGTGAAACTAGAGATAAACCATATTTTAATAAGATACTAACTACTAACTTATCAAAACTCCTTATAACTTATAAATGTCCTACATCTCTAGGGAGTCTTTTTTTGGACATTTTGTCAAACGATAAAAAATGTTTATCAAATTATAGCGTTTTGCATTAAATAAGTCAATCCAAACATTTTTTTTTAAAAAAAACTCCATTTTGAACCGCTATAAACTAATAAACTAATAAATTAAAAAACACTTATTGTTTCAGATAAGCACTCCCACATTGGGTTTTATTCAAAAATTAGTTTCAAAAACAAGATTTTAGCAACAAAATGTTGCCTGATTGGAGATAGACATTAAGGGACTCGCTGAAAATCAAGTGAAGAGCTCGAATAATGATAAATCCAAGGGAGTTAAAAGAAAGCACGAGACATGCAACTTTCAAACAAAGAAAGAAAATTCCAAGAAGGCGGATATAAAAAGGGTGCAAGCTTATAAAAGGAGGTGGAAGGAGCAAAAAGAGAAAAGGGAGATCCCGCTTCCACCCACAACAACTTAGAGCGCGAAGGAGTCCGACTCACGACTCCATTAAAAAGAAGCGCTTCTCGGGAGGCAATCCGAGCCCGGTTTGCATTTTGTAGCATGTTTTAGTCACTTTTAGTAAATCACACTTAATCCATCATATTAATTACTTTATCTATAAATATGTATTTTATGTTTTTTTATGTTAATTACATTACTAAAATGTCTTGTTTGTTTTATAGAAATTCAATTTCAATGATTTTTTATGTTTATTTCTCTTTACTCAAATGTATGTTGCATTATACAAACTCATGACTTTTATCAAAAAGTTGGACTTACATACTTATTAAATACTTACAAATCACAAAGTTAATAAAAAAATACAATATCACAATTCATGATTTTTTCTAAACTAATGATATATTATGTTATTATACCATCAAAATTTTAATTCTATTTAAAATTATCAACCGTGGTTTTTACTGGTTTTTAATCTAGTTAAGCATTAAACTAGTATCAATCAGTAATTATTTTTGAAAAATACTATCCTTCGGAATAAAACTTTATGTGCTCTAACTCTTATATTTACAGAGCAACTCCTCTAACTTTTATGTATACAAAATATATTGGGTATTTGGCAAGAGGAAAACACGTGAAAGTAATGAGATAAGGGTGAGTGAGTATTACGATTATTAGAAATATACTTCTCTTACAGATGAAATGGAATTTGTTGAAATATTAGTTAATCAAGGTAAAAAGTTTTCCACTTATGCATAAGTAACGTGCACACATTCTATATAAGAAATGACTTTTTTGAGTAAAAATGTTCAAATATGAAATTTGATTTTGGATACAAGTATGGTAATGGGATTTAACTTTTACACAAAAAGTGATACTTGTAGTAAAATCTGACTAGACAATAAAATTTAAAGTGATTTTAATAATGAATTCATATAAAACTACATTATTTTTGGAAATGGTTGGAATTTTTACATCCTGGGGGTGTTTGATTTTGTACAACATTACAAGTCCACAGATTTTGTTTTTGAACGGCATGAAGAAATTTTATAACTAAGTAGAACAACAGACATAAATAATTTTATAAACAAGTAGCAAGATGTTAGAAAAACATTAAAAATAAAAAATAACTAAAGTTGGATTTTGAGGTCATCTAATTGGATTAGCTTTGGAAAAATGACTTATGATGGTTATGAGTTTTTCATTTTATTTATATTTAGATAATTTTTTTTATATACGATTCTCTATCAAACTTGTTAAATATACAAACCGAATAGTTCATTACTCTTCCAAATCATTTTCCTTTTCTTTTTAGGTGTTGTTTATAGTGGGTTAAAATCAATTCAAAATCAACCATTATACTATTGGGTGTGGGCAACGGGGTTATGATGCCAAATATTGTCACCTCACATTTTAATATGTTATAACATAAAGTGGGGGTGGTGTTCCCATGTTATAACATGGTGTTAAGAGGAGAGAGAAAGAGAGAAAGAGAGAAAAAGAGAAAGAAATGATTTGATTGAGTATTGCCTCTCATGCTCGTTACCATATTTCATAACGTCACATCTCATAACTAGAGGGTGATGTTCCAGTCGTGGTAACAGTGTTAAGGAGCCTCCTGTAACATCCCGATTTTCAAGAATAAAATTTGAAGGATTTTATGCATTTTGCCTTAGAACTCGACGAGTTGGGAGGCTCCAACTCGTCGTGTAGAGACCGAGATGGCCGCATGAACTTTGGAACCTACTCGACGAGTTAGAGGAGTCAACTCGACGAGTTGAAGCTGGATGTGAAAACCCTAATTTTTAGGGTTTGCACCCTATTTAAAGGACCTTAAGTCCTCTCTCCAGCCTCCCTTACCACATTATCGCCCAGAAACAAACCCTAATCGAGCTAACCTTCCATTTTGAGTGTGTGTAAGGCTAAAGAGTGTGTTTGGTGCATTTCTTGAAGAAACTCTAAGAGTTAAGAGCTTGGAACGAGAAGGAGTCTATAGATCCGGCATCTACTCAGTTGTAGCAACCATTTGAAGGTAAAAAGCCTCTATCTTGATCACTTGTTTGTTAGATCTCTCCATTAGAGAGTTTATGGTCATTCCTAGCTTCTTCTTGAGTCATTCTTGGTTTTGAGCAAGCTTTGAAGCTAAGACTTCGGATGTGGACAATACTAGGCTCCTTAGGCCTAAAGACTCAAGCTTTATCAAGCTTTGGCCAACTTCCATGCCTTAAATCCCTTGTTAAGCCTTGTTTTAGCAAGTTAGCCCCTTAATGTCATGCATGGACGTAATGCTTGCAGCTTTACGTAGTATCTCAGCCCTAGTAGACTAGATGTACAGTTTGGAGCCTTGGTTTCGCTTAAAAGCGTCTGAATGAGAAAACGGCTGAAGGAAATTGACGGGTTGCTTAGCTAACTCGACGAGTTGGATAGGGTTTTCCCGCTTCTGGATTCTGAGTGAACTCGACGAGTTGGTAAGATAACTCGACAAGTGGTTAGGGTTTTCCCCGATCTTCTGGACAATGTATTAACTTGACGAGTTGTTTGGCAACTCGGCGAGTTGACTCGAGTTTTCACGGTTTTTTGAGTTGTGAAGGAACTCGACGAGTTCCTAGATGCACTCGACAAGTTGGGTCAACATGGACCTTTGACCTTGACTGTTGGCTTTGACTTTGACCAAGGCTTGACCAAGTTGACTTCTGAGGGTATTATGGTAATTGGGTCTTGATAGAATTGGTCCTATGGTGGTTGTAGGTGTTGGAGTTTGGAGCGGTGTTTTGGGAGATTGACATTATCATCCAGTGCTACTTGTGAGGCGAGTTTTTCCTCACTATACTCAACGGTCTAAGGCACCAAGGCCTGTCCTTTGGATTGTTATCCTATTTTAAAACTGTTATGATCTGTTAGATCGGTATCCTGGTAGATAGGATGTTTCTATGTGGTTATGATCTGTTAGATCGGTATCCTGGTAGATAGGATGTTGCTATGCTTAGTGATCAGTAGATCGGTTTGACTGTCAGTAGACTGTTATGTGATTATCTTATATACGTGCATATGATTGATTGATGGCTGAGGCTTCACTGCTTTGTGCATAAGCCAACAGGCCGGGGCATTCCAACCCGATGGTTGAGGGCCCAGAGTATTCCATCCCGAGGATGATTGGACTCACAGTATGTTGGCATTCCAACCCGATGGTTGAGGACCCAGAGTATTCCATCCCGAGGATGATTGGACTCGCAGTATGTTGTCATTCCAACCCGATGGTTGAGGGCCCATAGTATTCCATTCCGAGGATGATTGGACTTGCAGTATGTTAGCATTCCAACCCGATGGTTGAGGACCCGGGGTATTCCAACCTGATGGTTGATTGTACCCATAATATGTTGGCATTCCAACCCGATGGTTGAGGAGCCGGGGTATTACATCCCGATGGATGATTGGACCCATAGTATATTGGCATTCCAACCCGATGGTTGAGGGCCTGGGGTATTCCATCCCGATGGATGATTGGACCCGTAGTATGTCGTTTGTGATATATGTTATTTTGTGTGTGTTGGTATTTTGGGGGAACTCACTAAGCTTCGTGCTTACGGTTTCAGTTTATCGTTTTAGGTGCTCCAGATGTTTTGGCAAGGCGAACGCGATAGTAGTGCGAACACCACCATACTTGGTAAACTTGTAGATGAACTCACTGAATCGATCGTAATAAGATTCGATAGATTCACTCTCATTTCGCTTGAGGTCCCCTAACTCCGATAATCATTAAGTCATCGAGCTTTTCTTGATTCGCTTATTCCCTTAGAATTTTTCCTTAAGCGTGTTCCAGATTTCTTGTACAGTAGTGCACCCTCGAATGTTGTTGTACACGACTGGTTTCAAAGCTCCATGTAACTAACGAAGACATCTATTATCATTAACATTCTACTTGTTTTCCTGAACCATCACATCTTATGCAGCACCAGCATTTCCTACAGCTTGAAGATGATCGACACGATAAGGACCAACACTAATCGATCTCCAGAGAACTTCATCAATCCCGTTGAGATAATCTTCCATACAATCTGCCTATTGATCGTAATATTCTAGAAGCAGCATTGGAATCTTTGTTGCAGATCTAAGCAGATTAGCATAGTTCATCACAATGTTGACATTCAAATTCGCCATTTGATCAAGTAAAAAGAGGATAAAATTGAAGAAAAAGAAATCAGATACAAAACGTTTGATAAAACGATCGCAGAATCGTTGAATCACAGTGATCGAACGAAGAATTACGTTTTCACTTGCGGGATGATTGAATTGGAACAAATGATTCAATAAGATGAAAACGTGAACGATATTCTTCAAATGATATGTCGATTCCTGCTCTGATACCAATTGTAAAGAATTTTAATCAATCTTAAATGTAAATCAGGGAACTAATTGAACATAAGATGTAAATAAGATCTTTGATTCAGCTCAATATCCGGATTGGTACAAAACAGAAGTAGAGAGAGAGAAAGAGAGAGAGAGAGAGAGAGAGAGAGAGAGAGAGAGAGTACAAGATCACAATTGCGAAAAAGCTACCTCTGACTTCTGCACATACTCTATTTATAGAGTACTCAATGGATGCAAAATATATACTAGGACTTCAACATTACAAGAGAACCCACTATAGTGCCTAGTAAAATACATACAATATCGAAGTCTTGATGACCTTCTACATTTACAAAACATTCACTACCAAGACATTCGCTACCAATACCACTACCTAAGTTTTTGATATTATCACAATCAGTAAGACTCTACAGAGATCCAATCCATAACTTCTATTGGTGTTGGGCTACCATAAAGACTTGGGTGTTTGGAAGCCATGAAGTCCTTGTACTTGCATCTGTCTCCTTTAATCCCTTCGTCAAGGTTGTTCCTCCTAATCCTTCGTGGTTCAGCTTGGTCCACAATCTTACTGTAGATTTCTTCTTCGAACTGTTACTCATTTGACAATGGTTCATCAACCATGGCTTGAACTTCGGCTATCGTGATCGGTTCAGTTGTTGGCATGACTTCTAGGGCACATTCAGTTATACGAGGCTCAGGCTGTCAATTTCCGTTATCATTTCCCAGTCCCCTATAAGTTCTCACCATGTCGTTTTGTACACCAAAATAGTTGTTCAGTGTACCGAGACGCGAGTTTATTATGATCGGGAAAGGCTTTATTTAGACACATAATCCTCCTTATTACTTCGAAAAGTTACATGCCACATCTAATACATTTAGAATCTTGAACACATAAAATTTTCTAGATCTAGGTCGGCAACAGACCATAGATCCTTTCAATTAATAGCAATCTAAGTAGGCAACCTAAAGCATGCGTAAATCATTTAGCACATTACAACAAATTAGGCATTTATCCTAAAGTAAGCTACTGCTTGTGTCAATTCAGGTATACTACCTATAATAGACATACATCTCACAATCATCGCTTAACATTCTAAGTTTAAGTCTAGAAATCCTCATAATTCCTAGTTCGCTTAAACTAATGCTTAGATACCGACTGTGACATCCCCAATTTCATGGCCCAAAAAAAAATACTTTTTCTTTGTGCTTATTTAATTTAGAGTATTCTTTTATTGCAGAATTTGTTCCCAAAACATTATTTTAGTGTGAGATATTATCAATATCAAAGCAATTTTCGAAGAAATGGTTTTCATTACTATATGAAAACATAGGATGTCATCACTAATATAAAACATAAGCATAACTTGTTCTTTATAGGACTTACAACAATTTATTGTACTAATGGCCTACAAGCTCCTTAAATCTCTCTGTAGATTTAAAATCATCATACTTGTGCTTTCGTACCTCTGCCCGTGAAACAGAGAAACTGAGTGGGTCAGGCTTGGGACTGTAACATCCCAAAAATACAACCCAAAATTTTTGTTTGAAAACATTACTAAACCATAATATCAAATATCAGAAGATAAAAACCATGAATCGTGTATCTCAAAATGTCATAATAAATTTATCAAATCGAAACTAGTGTCAAGATCATATCAAAATATCAGAGTCTAACTCCCAGGCTAAAACTGTGGTGTGTGCCATGCCATCATCCCGAGCCCTTCCCTTTGCTAGCTGAAGTACCTGAAACCAAAACTGAAACTGTAAGCACGAAGCTTAGTGAGCTCCCCCAAACTACCACATACCATACAATAACATATAAAGCACATACTGGGCCTCGCCCACTGCATCGGACCGAAGTCCGGAACTGACTAGGGCCTTGCCCACTGCATCAGACCGAAGTCCGGAACTACTAGGGCCTTGCCCACTGCATCGAACCGAAGTCCGGAACTAACTAGGGCCTTGCCCACTGCATCGGACCGAAGTCCGGAACTGTATCAGACCGAAGTCCAGAACTGCATCGAACCGAAGTCCGGAACTGACTGAACATAGCATAACATAATCATAGCATATAATATTAACACATATACTGCATACTGCATCGGACCATAGTCTGGAACACATAACACATACCATGCCTGTATCATAAAGACACCAAGCATACTGAACTACTGCATCGGACTGTAGTCCGGAACTACTGCTAACTAAACGGGCCGGCATTGTGGCCGTAGACCCGTTCCTACTGGAAGGAAAACTCACCTCGTAAGGCTGGCTGCTGAAATGCTGCTCGGGAACTGTCTGATTGCTGCTCCGGTAACTCCCCGACTACAATTCCCAAAAGACACTTAATCAGACACTGATAACTAATCTTCGCGTAAAATGACTATTTTACCCCCTGGCCAAAGTCAACAATCCGTTGACCTGACTCGCCGAGTTGGGCCGCCAACTCGTCGAGTCCTTATCTTTCCTTCTACTCCCTTTCCCGACTCTACTCGTCGAGTTTAACCAAAACTCGACGAGTTCTCCTTCTTTACTGATATCCTGCCAACCTTCATCCGACTCGCCGAGTTGTATGATTAACTCGTCGAGTTCACCTTCAACATAAGAACACGTCCAGTCTATGACTCTCCGAGTTGTATGAACAACTCGTCGAGTCTGTTCTTACGGGTAAGGAGATTGCCTTGGACTCGCTGAGTCAGTGCGTAGACTCGTCGAGTCCCTCTACACTCAGATCCATGTCTTAACTCACTGAGTCTTTACTCCACTCACTAAACAGACTCGCTACTACTGAACAGGGGATCTAAGACTCGCGTCCTGACTCGCCGAGTCAGAAGAACGACTTGTCGAGTCCTTTGCATGCAGTTTCTATTCAGTCGATTCTAATCAGTTTTAGTGCATCCAATTCATAGATCTGGGTTTCTGGGACTATCTGAACACGTAAAGTTGCTAACTTTATGTGTATCTATGATGTAATGAAGCAATAACACTCAAACTTGGCTATTATGAGGGGTTACTTGTCTAGAATAAAGCCATGGATGCTCCTCGTGCTGCTCCTGAGTCTTGGAATAGACTAGCAATACTAGATTGTCTAGAATAGTCCATGTCGTCATCTATACTCTGCTAAATGACTACATCACTAGTACAATAGTACTATAAATGTCATGGACTCTCATTATCATTTTCATATTTCATCACCCTTCATTACCCAATATATTATAAATATGAAAATACATATACGATAAAATCAAGTAAAATATTATTTCCTTTAGAACATATACAAATAATGAGCACATATGACATTTAATCATCTAAATACTTCATATTTATGTGTTAGATGAAAGTAACTATGCATTCACTTGCTAAAGTGGATGACTTGTGATTTGGGCAGCGTTTCGCCTAACACCTTAGCTTTTCCTTTGATATGACCTAGGTATACACATCACTAAGTCTTAGTCTTATATTCCTTGCCACTAGTGGGAGTCTAGATTCCTCAATAACCCCAATGTTTACATCTAGATCTATCAAGTAAGGAATAATTAGGTAAGATCATATCGAAGGTAGGGTCCGTTTGGTTTACAAAGTATACAGTTTGGAAATTCCTATTTAAACACCTCACTAAATATAGCCTAGACATCACTCGCGTAAGTAGATCAATCAATATTATGACATGAAATCAATGATAAATCTTATTTATAGATTCGTAATAACGATATGAATATAAATATAACTTACACTTGAAATAAAATAAGTGCAGCTTAACTTATAGAGTTTCCTGATAAAAGTCCAGAAAGTTCGTAGATAAAACTCCAACCTAAATGCTTATATTTGGTTGGACTCTCCAACGATTCAGAGCCCTACTAAATAATTCTAAAGAATTTAGGGAAAAGTCAGATTTTAAGAGGGGAGTTTGCTCAGAGAGAATGATATATGTGTGTGAGAGCAAATGAGCAGCAAATGCTACCATGTTGATACATGAAAGTGAACCTCTAGCAATCCGAAGTCAAGGCAAAACCAAACTTAAGTGCATTCCTCACACATTGGCTTCAAATTTTTGCCAACTTCTTCCCTTTCTCTCTATGGGGACAAATTTCTTAACCCTTCCTAGGGTTTGTAGAAATTTAACACTCTCCTAGTTTTCTTTTGGTTTCCTCTTTGGAGTTTTGGGTGTGATTCCATTAGAGGAATTATCCATTGGGTCCTTTCATCCAAGCAAAATGGTTGGATCTAGAAGGTTCAAGAAGATCAAGATTGAGCCACATAAGAGGTTAGTAATTATGTCTTTCTTTAGTAGATTTACAGTTTCGAAAATATGTTGCTATAACTACTAAAATCTAGATCCTAGGGTGCATGTACACATAAAGATTGTTTTTGTTATTCTGCTGCATATATCTTGTGTGTATTGATGTATTAAAAACCTAACAAAAATCACCAACAAAAAGGATACTATATTCTTTTTATATAGAGCAAGGACGAGTGCTATAACTTTATGAAACTATATGGACGTACTTTATCATTTTTATCAAAGATTGGACCAAACATATGATTATAACCAAATCATATGGGCAATTTCTATAATTTACTCTAGGTTTTTTATATATAATTTTCTATATCAAAAATATCAAATTTTATAGATTAACAAATATGCTCGTACAGAAGTTAAAAGACGTGACATGCAATTTTTTTTATGTTAATGATCTCGATTGATATTCACACCCCCTAATATATAAGTTATCTAAAAAGGAAAAGAAATTAGTGCAAGGTGCACTTCATTAAAGAAAGTTGCTTTTTATTTGTTAATATTAATGGAAAATTCAAATATCTCAAAAAGGTAAGAAGAAATAAAAAAAGGTAAGTTGTTAATCTTGTACAGCATGCAGATTGCTTTTAGATTGCTAGTTGTTTTTGACAAGGCCGCCAAAAAGACTACCAATAAATAAAAGTTCTAATTATAGTATTTATATTTTAATATAGATTAATTAATATATATTTGTTAAGATAAAACATTAAACTACTTAATAGCGAATTAATCAAGGATACTCGTGATTTGGCAAAAAAAACTAATCTTAAAACAATCTCAGTGTACAATTAACATATAGTTTGGTGTAACCGTTAAGTTCTATAGGTAAAACAATGAGTTTGGAACCATAACTTATTTATTTTATTTATGTATTTTTGGGTTAATATAAAAAAAACGTGTATATATATATATATATATATATATATATATATATATATATATATATATATATATATATATATATATATATATATATATATAGATGAAACCATAACTTTTTTTTATGAAAAAATCTTGTTTATTTTGATTTGGGTTTTAATTGCATCTTCAGTCATATTCTATTTTTTAGTCTAAAATAAAGTCCAGAGTGGTTCATTCTCCGTCCCATTCTAAATTGTATTTACATTCTAAAAATAGAGAATAAAATAGAATGTGTGGAAAGATTGTATAATTTACGTTCCAAATTTAGAATGTAACTATTTATTTATCTATTTATAAAGTGTAATATGGAGTTGAATTAAAACATTTAGTATATTTTATACTCTATAGATTGAGTGTAGTGGCAAAAATAGAGTGAGTTTGGTGATGCTTTAGTAGTTTTTTTTAGAGTAAATTACACGAATGGTCCCTATGGTTTAGGGTAATTTGCGCGCTTGGTCCCTAACTTATTTTTTTAACTTGGAAGGTCCCTCCTGTTTGTTTTTGTTATGCGCTTGGTCCCTACTATTTATTTTTGTTACGCGCTTGGTCTCTATCTTACCTAAAAATACTATTATTTAAATATGGAAAAATGATGGGGTATATAAGGTAATATGAGGGGGTGAGGTTGAGAGTTTGTTTATTTAAATAAATTAAAAAAATCAATGGCAAAATAGTCTTTTTAGGTAAGACATAGACCGAACGCGTAACAAAAACAAATAGTAGGGACCTTCCGAGTTAAAAAAAATAAGTTAGGGACCAAATGTGCAAATTACCTTAAACCATAAGGACCATTTGTGTAATTTACTCTTTTTTTTATTAAAAATGATTTCTAATTAATTTATTAATTCATAATAAGTTAACAAATTATTTTTTTCTCCATTTCCTTATGGCTAATTGTGTCATGAGGCTAACCCAAACGGACCATGTTATTATTTAGAAATATTATCAATAATTAATGATCTTGGACACTATTCTCAACATTCTCCCACTTGGAGACATGGATAAGGGTCAATCTCATAGTTCAAAATTATGTTTCTCAATAAAGAATTTTGACAACTACATTTGACAACTAAATTGAACACATCAATTTCATTCAGTATCCGGCCAGACACATTAGATGTCGACACCAAATCATCAAGAGGCCAATGATACCACTTCTCCTGTTAAGGTAGAAGGAACAAATAAACTTCCACTACATAATTTTTGTCTACTACTCATATCATACATGGACATACCCTTTATGACTACCAATTAAGGATGGCGTTGGAGCAGACCAATGCACATCATATTTCATAAATAAAAACCCCATATGCATCTCGGTTTGAAGAAGAAAATATATTATCATCTTGGAATTACTCATGACTTGATCTATGAAGGAACTTTCCAAGCACAAGTTGTTCCAATATTTAAATCTCCATTTCCAGTACTCATGAGTGTTGGCGCAATCTCTATGCTACGTCCAATATCTATGGACAATCCACAAACCTCATGACAATCTTAATTCATATACTCACTCCCAAGAGTATGACCGACTATGGAGTTTTGAATATAGTTGTTTTAATAAGTTGGAAGTGGGTTCAAAACATGCAAAATGAGGACACAATGATAAGCTAATGAAGTGATTAATCTCCATCATATATTAAGATCACTACTTAATAATCACCAAATCAGATTAAGACTTACACTGCTTAAGTTCACAAATTTAAAACAAACTATTCCAAGTATTCTCAAGCTAAATCATTTGCAAATCTAATGCCTCATGACTAAGTCTTATTAATTATACTTGGTCAATGATATTGATATAGCGAATGGATCGATAAGATTTTCTTTCGATATGATTCCATTGACTATGGTGTCTTCACATTCAAACAACTATCAAATGTGATGATATTTACTGACTATACGCCATGTTAGCTTGCATGACTTTGAGATCCAAACATGAGGTAATTACACCTTTACAATCACAAGAAACTTGAAAATGACCATCAATGATTGAATTTTCAACATTGATGCCGCTAATGAATCTCTTTTAGTCACATAGATTTCTTTTTGCAGTCTAACTAGCTGAAATATACTTTAACATTATAGTGTATTACTTGGTACTCTTCCAAGCTAATACTTCACCATTCAGTAAAAGTATGAATCCCAACTGTGAACAAAGTTCTCTTTATGAGTGTGGAACTTTGCATCAATGTAACCTTTACATTGATCTCCTCCACACTAACATGAACTCTCCTTTGTCCTCATTGGACACTAAGGAATGTACTTGATTTTGATTCGTCGATTCTTTCCAAGTCGATCTAATCCAACGTGTCATGCTCGATGCATACGAGTCATCAGATCTAGTACAAGTCATGGCATACATGATCGATCCAATAAGCAAAAGCATGTGAAACACAAATCCTTTTGTTCTAGCTTAATAGTTAAACTAGGACATTAGCATTTCTTAATTTCATGCCATACTTTATATTCATGAACTCTCTTGTAGTTCTGTATCTCGAGTTTCCTCGAGATTCCATGTTTTGGCTTAATCTAGAGAATTGGTAAGATCTATCTCAATAAATCCTTACATTCAGTATGTGTGTACTTTCTCCCATGTGATTCAAGGCTAAACAATTACAAACAAGGTTAGAACATTGTTTCTTATCAATTGTGTATTATCCAGATACATTACAAGGGTGAAAACAGTGCTCCCACTAACATGACACATATAAGGGTAATCTTCGTTTCTCAAAATTCAAAACACCTTGAATATTCTCATTGAAACAAGGATTTCAACTACTCCCACTAGCTTTGACATACTTATGGCTCATCTTTGTTTTTTGCAATTCCAGCTCTTGAATTCTTTCATCTAACAAAGATCCAATTGTGAGATACTTGTTTCAATTCATAAATGAACTTCATAAAATTACACATCCTTCACAACCTATTTTGGTTTGAATATGTGTTTTTTCACATCCATGTTTTTTATCTTCTTGAAGATCCACTAACACTTGCGTTTTAAGATCAAGTGTTTGATTTACCAAGTTTCAAACTTATACATACTGATTCTCGTTGTCCATATCATCCTTCCGTCTTGCAGCTTTTTAGGGCCTGTCATAGCTTCTGATAGCTGACATACTCTGCTTGTAATCTACTAATAACCCATAACCCTCAGTAATATAGATTTTGTATAACTAGTTCCATGGCGTCCTCTATCAAGTCTATTAGGAAGGATTAGAGGAATGTTAGTTTCCTTACAAGCTCTTTCAAATTCAAATTGAAAGCTAGGATGATGAGAATAAAACTATATGATCGATAGATTCAAGAACAGGATTAAGAATCAAACATAAAGAATGAAGATCAAAGTCGTGCTGAATGATTATAATCTATGCCTTAGAAGAGCTCGATTAAGAACTGCTACTGTAAAGGCACGGTAGGGTTACAAGCAATCGATCCTAATCACGGTGCATGCATGCGCTATAAATAGTCTAACCCTAGCACATTAAAAACCGGGTGGACAAGCCCAACCCGTTACAAAAGATGGACTATGACAATACAATATAAAATTGATACACCATAAAATATCCCAACAATCTCCCCCTTTGCGTCAATAAGGAAGGTAGATCTTCATTGTTGTTGGCGCTTTTGATCTGTAAAAAGTTTTGGCATTTTGTCCAGCAAGGTCTTGCGAACCTGGATGTACCAGTTAAGCATATCAGAGAAACATTTCTTGTCCCCGTTACTATTCGCTTTGTTCTGACCCATGAACTCCATAATGTACTGCAGACAAGAGGTGGAGTATAGATGTTTGTTGGATAGGTAGAAGCAAACTTTGTGAAAATTAGCATAAGCCCTTTCTTTTATTTGGAAAGCCTTACACCAACCATCCTTTCGTATTCTACCCAGCTTCATCTTATCAAAATCTTCTGGAGCTTCCTTGGGTAATATTGTGGGCTTCTTTCGTAGAACTGCCGCAATCTCTACATCCATCTTTCCTACTTCCTGGATGTACGAGATTAACACCCTTTGGAGATGCGCCACGATAGGTTCATATTTTTGTTCATCCTTCAGAAGGAGGTGAAGCAGAGATATCCAATCATACGGGTTTAGGCACGGCAAATTAGCCAATGTGAATTCAAAGACTAAACTTGTAGCTCCTTGTGCCACTTTGAAACGAGCATTTGGAAAGCTTTCAGTTTCAATAGGGCCCGAAACCTTCACAACTGTTATCTTCTTCGAGCTCCAAGTTTCGTATTAAGGCTTTTAGTGCTTCAGATAGAGTGAAAAGAGCATTTGATCAACACCATTGTCTATAATAGGGACATTTGCAACTCTGTCAAAACAACGAAACTGAAAAGCCTTCGGAGTAATTGGTAGATCAAGCTGCGAATTCAGACTGTTCTCCAATTCGAATGACACAACTGGTTATAGCAAATTAATGTTAGGATTATAAATGGCTTCATTCAGGATTCGTTCAATTAACCAGAGAGAAAAAAGAAGCTTTTGAGCTTCTAAAGCGAGTTGGGCTTCACGAGCAGCTTTCTCTCGTTCTTCAGCTCCCCTAGCGATTCACAAATTATTATCAATTTCAGCATCACGATTCTTGCGCTTAAGTTTCACATTTTCATCTTCTTCTTCGTTATCATCATAATTCACAAGTTTTTCTTTTCCTCTTGAACTCCAAGCCACATTATCCTTTAGTTCGTTTGACTTTGGCTTTTCTTCATGTTTGGCACCACCACTAGTTATTTTCACAACACTAGAAGTTTTCGTAGGTTCTCCCCTTGTTTTGGAATAGAAGATTCCGAAACACCCTGAATTCTGTCTAACATGGAGAAGATAGGCTTCAATTTCTCTGTCATATGTTGTCAAACAGAGACTGTGAGGAGTGAATTACGACTCTCGATCAGCCTGTGCAAATCGGCATTCACATCAGCAATGCAACTTCGAAAAACAACATTCTCAGATTTCAGATTAGCAATCTGGGAATTGACATGCGTTAACTTTACTGATAGATCTTTCACCCTATCAGATTTAACAGCGACCTCATCCATTATGTTGTTCTCATGAGCTAAATAAACCTGAAGTTTTTCAATCTTGGAGGAAATGGAAGCTTGGAACTCAGAATTCTCAGTTTGAATCTCAGAGCGAACCTTCGTAAGAGCATCCTTTTCAGTTTTAAGAGAAGAAACGAGACTGTTGATGGCTGTGTTCGCAGAGGTGGTGTTGCGTTCAGATGAAGATCGAAAGTCCTCCATAAAGCTTTTGATATCAGAAAATAGTTTATCGAATTTTTCGGTCGTTTCCTTGCAAGTCTTTTCAGAATTAGCGACTGCTTTGTTTGCGAGAGAGAGATTGGCAGCATGCTCATTAGAAAGTGTTTTAAGGAGGGCTTTGACAGAGGCCTAGGATTATTCATTTCTTGAAGAGTCTTTGGTGGACTCAAGTAAAGAATCCAACTTGGTATTTAGAGTTTTGAACTGCCCTGTTGTCATTTGAGCATCATCTTCGTCACTCTTTTGTTGAACACGAAAAGGGTTGTAGGAAAAATCTTCAAAAACATCCCGATCATCACCAAAACTTGTATTCAGATCATCTTGGCGTAAAGGTGAGACGGGAGTAGTATAAACACCAGAAGAGAAACCAAAAGTCCTTGCCCCCGTATCAGGTACGGTGACAGTGAATGGGATGTACTCGTGGTCGTTGTTGTTGTTGCAGTTGAGTCTGTGAACAGTGGAGCAGTGTGAGTAGTGGAAATATGTGGTTGCAAGACTCCAACAGATACATGTGGACACGGAGCGATTGTGATAGGAGTTGTAGTAGAAGGAGGAGGAAAAGGTGGAGCAAAATCCTGGAAAAAATCATATGTTAATGGAACAGAAGTTGGCATAGAGAATGATACCTCAAGATTAGTTTGAGTAGGAGTAGGCTGCGAAACCATAAGATGCAAAGTCTCAGCTGTGGCAATGATTTCGTGTTGGACTTGCTCATGTGTGCGAATGTCAGAGATGGTGTTTGATTGCGAATCCTCCTCATCGCTTAGTGTAGGAGTCCTTGGATTGCGAGCGGTTCGCTTAATTTTCTTCTTCTTTGGAGTCTGAGCAGGTTCAGAGTGTCCAGCCTTCGGTTTTCGTTTGCCCCCTTTTTATGCTTGTCTGTTTCTTCTAAAGCCTTTTTCATCTCTGCGGTTAGAAGACAAGGATTGGATGCTGGTAGTCTGCGCTAATCAGCGATAATTTCACTGCTTGCTGGAACATTGCAAAGCATGGTATTTGGAATAGATGCAATGAAGGTGAATCTTGAACTGTCAGACACTATAACATTTGAAGTGTGAAACATAGGAATTGCTGCAATCGCTGAACCTTCAATCACCGGATTGTTGTGACGATTGATTGCCCGCTGAACGATAATGGCCCAAAAACGAGCACATGAAATCTCGTTGTGCCTTGTAACAAAGAGAGTGCTCTGAACAAGTTGAGCCCAAAGAACTGACCCATAATCTAAATTTACCCCAGAATAGACACCGCACATGATTGTAAGAAAGAGCTTACTTGCACAATCAGATTCAGTCACTCTCTCTGAGAAGCTCTTGAAAAGCAGGGTAAACAGAACATTCCACATTGGAGGAAGGTTAGGCTTCTTGAACTTAGATAAAACTGCAAGATGATCTTTGTAACCCATTTGGTAGAACATCTCCAGAATTGCTGAAGAGGAGATAGATTCAGGATCGACCAAATTCCTAGAATCATAAAGCCCTATAAACCGACTAAAACGGGCCTTGGTGATGATGGTTTTGATAGAACCAAACTCAAAAGTAATAATCGGTCCACTTTCCTCATAACGAGCAGTAGAGTAAGCTTTGGATAGAAGAGCCAAAGGAACATTCTCTGTCTTCGATAGTGCAATAACCAGAGGAGAGTATCGCAAGCATTCAATCATTGATTGGAGAAAAGTGTCATACTTGGATGGATCAAGGTTCAAGATGAGATTCTGGTTAGCCTTAATGCCCAGTAATGTTGATTGAGCCATTTGTTCCTCAACTGAAGAAGAAGCAACCATTGATGCAGTGGAGAAGATAATGAACAGTGCTTGAGAGAGAAAAGGGTTTTCTTACGTAGGAAGGATAATTTCTATGAAAACAGTGAATAAAAGTGAAGCTTCAAATTTCCTTGTATACGGTACGATTAGAGAGAGAAATCTGGCGTTTGGCGCTCCATAATACTGATAAAGTAGCCTTGAAAGACGTGAAGGGATGGCATGTGACAGACGTGTGTCAGGCTGCGTGATGTCAGCGGCAGTTTGAAATTTCCACGTGCCAAAAGAGCAATCTTATCCCTTATGTTTTGCCGTTTCAGTTGTGCACTTTCGCAATTGATCACCAGTTTCTGTATTCCGAATCTGAAAGTAACTGTTAGGACTATGAACCAGACTTTTTGAAAATCACAAGGATCTTCGTGCAAGAGTGTGCCAAAGATAAAGAAATAAATCAATATTATTATATGGGATTTTAGTGATGTCTTAATTGACATAAAGAAGATTGATCCCGGGCAACGATCTCTTCCTTCTGAGTCAAGAGAGACTCTGAAGTGCCTGTGTGGTGTCCCGTTGAATTACGATCATCTGGTTGTAAAGAAACAGTGAAAGACATCTTTTCAATAAGGCTTATGGGTGGCTTCATCTTCAACCAAACTCCGAAACTCAGCATAAGTACGAACGATCGGAAGAAGTACTTGTCTGACCAGTGTAGCCATAGGAACAAGTATGCTTTGGAATTAATTTGAGTGACTGGATAAAGATAGAAATCTCAAAATGTAAAAATTGGATCTTATGGGAAGAAACGTCTTAGGTCTAGAACATTTCATTAAGATCTCGGAAAAATAAAAAGAGATTTCATGGTACAAACCACGCATGTGGATTCATATCAATTCCTTGGTGAAAAGCTAGAATATTTAAATTGTTCACCGTCAATTCTAAGATATGTGTTGGATTGTGGGTTTCACTCAATTCGTGGTGATAACGAATTTAAGATCATAAACACAGAGATTATGTAACCATAAACCTTAGTGGCAGTTTCTAAGAGTCTCAAGGGTTACGAGTGTGAATATGAATGTGATGGAGAAATACTAGAGATGGTTCCGAAGAAAAATGTACCTCTGCTACACAAAAGTGACCAAGCAGTCAACTCTTAACTCAATGTGAGAAGAGTAAGGTAGCTCAATGACTTATGTGAATATTAGCCTGATTGGGAAGAAATGATTGGTATTATCGATTCATTAAGGCTTCGAACATAGAGTCTCAGAGGCTTCGGACTACATGCAACAGCATGCTCCTAGGGACACTTAACTAGTGTAAAGATTAGGAATTCAATACCTGCCCCATCATTCGTAATTTGAAAGAATCATGATATGTCCTGTCAATCCTGCTCAATTATCTATTATTTTTGATGTTTTAATAAAAATAGAAAATATTTTTGGAATTTTGATTTTTCTAAAAAAGAAATAAAAACAAAAACAAATAAAATATTATGGATTTTTGAAATTTCTGAAAAAGAAATAAAAACAGAAACAAATAAAATATTTTTGGATTTTTGAAATTTCTGAAAAAGAAATAAAAACAGAAAAATTAAATAAGAACAAACAAACAAAATATACAAAAGTATACAAGAAGTTCTGAACCTCCGAATGAACAATGGACTACGAGCCACTACGAGCGTTCGCAGATGAACAGTAGACTACGAATCACTACGGGCTTTCGCACCTATTCGCAGTGTGAGCAATACTTTCCTAGTGCGAAGGTGGTTTTGGAACTGATTCAGCTTCTATCATTCCTAAGCCTTGAAGAATGTGATTAAAGGATAGTTTGGGGTAAGACTTTTGTAAAGATGTCGGCTAGCTGATCGGCGGATCTAACAAAGTGGATTTCGACATTTCCATCTTCCACGTGATCTTTTATGAAGTGGTACCCGAGTGCGATGTGTTTGGTCTTGGAGTGCTGCACTGGGTTGTGACAGATGCGAATGACGCTTTCGGAATCGCAGTATATGGGGATTCGTGTCATATTAATCCCATAGTCACGAAGCTGACTTTGTATCCAAATTACTTGTGAGGTACAAGAGGCTGCTGCAATGTACTCAGCTTCAGCGATAGAGAGGGAGACGCAAGTTTGCTTTTTCGATTGCCAACTTACGAGTTCGCCATCAAGAAATTGACATCCTCCCATTGTACTTTTTCGATCTAGACGCATCCTCCAAGATCAGCGTCAGAGAACGCTTGCACAAAGAATCCTGAGCTTGAAGGGTACCAAATACCGAGAGAGGTAGTTCGTTTAAGATATCTAATGATGTTCTTCGCAGCGGTCGTGTGGGGTTCGCGAGGATTTGCTTGAAACCTAACACAATAGCAAATGGAAAACATGATGTCTGGACGAATAGCAGTTAGATACATCATTGAACCTATCATTTGCCTATAGAGTTTCATATCAGCAGCTGGTTTGTCCAATGATGGTGTTAGTTTCGTTCCGAATGCCATTGGAACTTTCACCTTCGAATCTCCCACCATTCTAAACTTCGCAAGTAAGGTCTTCGTATAAGCCTCCTGATTGATAAAGATTCCCTCCTGACTCTGTCTTTTATTCAAACCAAGGAAGAAGTTAATCGGACCCATTGAGCTCATCTCAAACTTAATCTCCATCAATTTTCGGAACTCAACAGTTAATCTAGGATTAGTAGATCCGAAAATGATATCATCAACGTAGATTTGGACGATCATCAGATGGTCACCATCTTTCTTGCGAAAGAAGGTTCGGTAGACCGAACCTTGTTTAAATTTGGATTGTTTTAAGAATTTAGTAAGAGTTGCATACCATGCTCGTGGGGCTTACTTTAGACCATACACAACTTTGTCCATAATGTAGCAGTGGTTTGGATATTTTTCGTTAACGAACCCCGGTGGTTGTTCCACATACACTGTTTCTTCGAGTTCCCCATTCAGAAAGACACACTTGACGTCCATTTGGTAGACTTCAAAGTTCTTATGAGCTGCATATGCCATAAAGATGCGAACTGATTCCAACCTTGCAACTAGTGCGAACGTTTCCTCGTAGTCAATGCCTTCCTCTTGGCAGTAACCCTTAACTACTAACCGAGCCTTGTTTCGTATCACATTCCCCTCTTTATCAAGCGTATTACGAAACACCGACTTTAAGCCTACAACAGATACATCCTTCGGAGTTGGAATGAGTCTCCAAACCTTGTTTCGTTCAAACTCATTGAGCTCATCCTGCATTGCTTACACCCAATGAAAATGATCAAGATCAATCTTAACGTTTTTGGGCTCAATTTTGGAGATAAACGAATTGAACATGCAAAATTCCACTTTGGAGAATAATGTTGTCTTCTTTGCTTTTTGTTCAGCTCTCGTAAGAACTCCAGTAGATGCTACTCTGATTACTTGAGTTTTAGGATGATATTTGGTCCATTTGGTCAGTGGAGGGTAGTTCGGATCATAATATGGATCTAGTTCAACATTCACGTCTTCAAATTCTGACTGGACATCCGAATCATCATTTGTGTTCGCATTCCCCCCCCCCTCGAATGATGATTTGGCTCTTCGTCCGTAATAGGATTCTCCCCATGGATTGGACATTCGTGGTTTACTGGAGGAGGTGAATGCTCCCCCTGAACAGGTGTGCTCGAGGTGGGTGTAGATGCAAAACCCTCCCCCTGAGGTGGAACATTCGTAGCTTGTGGTTGAGATGGAATATCAGTGTCTTTCGGACTTAGGGGATCCTTTTCAAGATCCTTCGCATCATCATCAATGATCTTTTTGAGCCCATCTTCCTTGTTATCAGCGGCTTTGGATTCTGAAGTGATTGCTTTCTCTAGCTAATCAAACAAATTTAGGAATTCATCATACATGTTTGAAAGAGGAATGGTCATGGGATTCTTCGCTGAAAATATCTCCTCTGATTGACGATCCGATGTCTGGAACTTCGTAAGATAAGAGTCATCAAATGTGACATAGTAGGTTTCTTCTATCTTTTTGGACTTTTTGTTGAGAACCCTATATGCCTTCGAAGTCAGAGAATACCCTAAGAAAATTCCTTCGCCAGCCTTCACATCAAATTTGTTCCTTTGTTCTTTAGAATTAAAAATGAAGCACCTGGAACCAAAGACATGAAAGAACTTATCATTAGGTTTTCTTTTATTAAGAACTTCATAAGTAGTGATGGAAAATCTTATGTTGAAGAAGGATCGATTTTGAGTGTAACAGGCTGTTCCAATAGCTTCTGCCCAGAAATAAAGTGGCAGCTTCGCAAACGATAACATGGTCCTCGCAGCTTCACACAGAGTGCGGTTTCGCCTTTCGACAACCCTCTTTTTCCGAGGAGTGTAAGGAGTTGAGAAGTTGTGGGCAACTCCCTTTTCAGTCAAAAATTCTTCAAACGCATGGTTTGTAAACTCCGAACCATTATCGCTGCGAACATTTCAGACAAGCTTTCGTATTTGAAGTTTGATCTGCTTTATAAAGTCCTTGAGTTTCGGAGTGGCTTCAGATTTATTTTTAAGAAAATATACCCACGTAAATCTGGGAAAATCATCAACAATTACTAAAATGTAATTGTTACCTCTAATGCTCTCGATGGCTGATGGACCACAGAGATCTATATGAAATAGCTCAAGTGGTTCGATCACTTTCGTGTTTATGATTGTTGAATGACTCTTCCTGCTCTGCTTCCCAAGTTCGCAGGCTGCACAAAGATGTTCTTTGTCAAACTTTAGAAGTCGCAAGCCTCGCACATGATCACCAAGCTCGAGTTTGTTGATATCCTTGAAGTTTAGGTGTGATAGCCTTCGGTGTCAAAGCCAACAATCACCAGAAGATGCTTTCGTAAGAAGGCATATGGCTGACTTTCCTTTGATAGGATTCAAGTTCAACGGATACATCTCGTATGTGCGTTTTGACTTTAGCAGCACTGTTTTGGATTTCTTCTCGATGATCTCAGATCCCTCATCATCAAATGATAATTTTAAGCCTGTACCTACAACCAATTGTGAAACACTGATTAGGTTGTGTTGCAAACCTTCTACATAGGCTACCTTTTGAATGGAAAAGTCCCCATTCGTGATCATTCCATAACCCTTGATTTCTCCAAGTGAGTTATTCCCAAACTTGACTCGTCCTCCATCTTTCAACGATCTATATTCCCTTAACTCTTCTTTCCTTCCTGTCATGTGACGCGAGCAGCCGCTATCAATATACCCTTCGGAGTCAAACTGCTCGTCACAAATTACCTACAAAACCAGAGAGATTTAGGAACCCAAATTTGTTTGGGTCCAAGTGAGGTTTTCATAGAAACAGGGAAAGTAATTGCTTCATCAACCAAGTAAGATCATTTAACCAAAGTTGAATTTTCTTCTTTTGTTATTTTAAAAACAATAATCCTTTTATCTTTACGATCGCTTTTAAAAGAAGTTTTTATTTGCTTATCTTTGATTTTTTGTTTGACAGCATTTTCCAGTTGTAAGTTAGTTTCGGACCTTTTGGAAGGAATTTTAGAGATTGAAACTACCTTTCCTTTTCCCTTAACATCTTTCGACATGTTGGCAGATTTGGTATCATAGGTTTTAGGAGAAACATTAGATTTTGAATTTTCCATAGGTTTCACATGTTTATTAAATGATGGATTTTGAAAAACTTTTGTTTTTCAAACCTGTGGAGAAGAAGACTGAGATTTTGAAAAACTTTTAGGATTCGGTTTTGAAGACACATTCTCATTCAGTTTTACTGATCTTTCTTGGTAGACAAAGTTGGGATTTTTGGATTTCCAGAAATTCTTTCTTTCTCTTAGGTTTTTATTACATCTAGCATTTTGTTGGCTTTTCTGACCAGCAAATTGCTCAACAGACTTATGAAGATTGGCCCTTGGTTTCGATTT
The DNA here is from genome assembly GCF_052849685.1 of Lactuca virosa. Lineage (NCBI taxonomy): Eukaryota > Viridiplantae > Streptophyta > Magnoliopsida > Asterales > Asteraceae > Lactuca > Lactuca virosa. Next base: position 375,649,399 of record NC_136430.1, on the reverse strand, counting down.
TCTAGCATGTGTTTCAGCCTGTTCGGATGATGTATCAGTTGGAACATTTTTGTTTCCACTCGGACATCCCTTTTCGTAGCTGGAATTGACCTTGTTCAGTAGTTCTACCACGTATCTTCCGTTTGTTTTCCAAGAGGTCATCTCAGAAAGACCCTAGGTTTCATCTACATTGTCAATGGGAGCAGACCAAAAGTACTCGTCGCATCCATCAACATTATCTTCTTCTACGAGGGACGTTAGTTCTATGGTCTGGTTTTTGTTCAGTCCAGTTGTTGCGAACACTTGGTTTGGAACAGTTTGAACCCTGGGAAATATTGTTCCTTTTTCTTTTAAAGTTTTTGAACCATTTTAAGAAATACGAACATATTCTATTGAATTTTCAGAAATCAGAGTTTTCGTAGGTTCTGGTTCACTTTTAACAAATTCTGAACAATCAACCTCATCCTCCACAGAAATCTCACTCATTTCACTATCATCATCAAATTCAGATACATCTTCAACGTTAAGTGTATTTTCTAAACTCAATTTAGTGCATAGAGAGTCAAACTTCTATACAATATCAGATTTAATATGTTCTTTATATTTTTCAATCAAAATTTGCTTCAACATTTCTTTATGTTCTTTAAGGATTGGATTCAAACCTCTTTTTCACTCACTAGTCAAAACTATTTGGATTGGATTCATACTTTGAGGATCACCTTGAGGTACAAGGGAAAATAGTATGTCCTAGAAAAAGATCTCCCTATAGTGTATGATAACTACACTAAAAAAGAAGTGGCTACTTACAATAAGCATTATGATGAATCAACAAAAGTTGCCTGCCTAATATTGGTGACCATGTCTTTTGAGCTCCAAAAGAGCTTCGAAAACATTGGGGTGTACAATAGTAATGAGCATCTCAAGGAAATGTTCCAAGAGCATGCTTGACAAGAAATATTCGAGATCATGAAATCCTTGATGGCTTGTAAACATCAAGATGGGACATTTGTATGTGCGCACGTTCAGAAATTGAATTCGTACATAGACATATTGGCGAACTTGGGTGTCGAGTTTATAAAGGAGTTGGCCATTGACATGGTCCTTAACTCACTTTCTGCTTCGTATCACCAGTTCATTATGAACTATAAAATGAACAATCTCGACAAGACCATAATGGAGCTCCATGACATGTTGAAGACTGCAGAAGCTAGCATGCTCAAGACTAAAAGCTCCACCATAATGGTGGTGCTAACAAGAAGAAGAAGTTTTTTCATCCCAAAGGAAAGGGAAAGGCCAAGGTTGGATCTTCCAACAAATGTCTTAAGAGAAAGGACGATTATGAGATAGCTGCTAACATGGTTTCCAAGGAAGCCATTTGTTTTTACTGCCAAAAAAGGGTCAATGAAGATGTTGTTGTCCGAAGTACCCGAAGTATATAAAGAAGAACAAGGCCAAGAGTATTGGCACCTTGGGTATTTTTATGATTGGACTTTATAGTATGCCAAATTCATGTTCTTGGGTTCTTGATACAGGATGTTGTACTCACATTTGCTCGGATATGCAGGGACTAAGGGAAAGTGGAAGGTTGAAGCATTTGGAGTTGAACTTGATCCTGGGGAACAGACACATTGCACTTGATACAAGGATTAAGGAATACTAGCTCATTCTTAATAATGGTGTTTCTTTCAGTTTATTGAACTGTTGATATACATATGATATAGCTCAAAACATTATTTCATTTTACACATTGTACAAGGATGGATTTCGCTTTTCTTTTGATAATAATAATGGTTATAGTTTAGTTCATAAAGATGGTTCTTTTATTTTCAAAGCTAGTCCTTGTAATGGTTTATATGAAAGTGTTATTCGTGTTGGAAACTCTAATAATCTAATGTTAAATGTTGGTTATTCTAATGGTGTATTGAATATATCACGCTTGTGGCATTATTGTCTTGTCCATATAAAAAAGAAGTGCATCGCCAAGCTCCAAAAGGATGGGATCTTGGAACCGTTTGACCTAGAGTCGAATGATGTATGTGAGTCTTCCTTACTTGGAAAGATGAAAAAGACACCTTTCATAGGAAACTATGAAAGAGGTAATGATATATTGGACCTAATACATACCGATGTATGTGGACCGTTCAGATCCCCACAAGGCATAGTGAACAATACTTTGTGACTTTTATTGATGAATTAATTAGATATGGGTATATCTACTTAATAAAGCATAGTTCATAAACCTTTGAAGTGTTCAAATAATTCCAAAAGGAATTCTAAAACCAACCAGGAAAAAAGATCAAGATGCTCTTATCCGACAGGGATGGAGAATATTTAAGTCTTGAATTTATCGATCATCTGAAGGATTATAGGATTGTCTCACAAATTTCTTCTCCTAGAACACCCCAACTTAATGGTGTTTCCAAGAGAAAAAATTGAATGCTATTGGATATGGTTTGATCTATGATGACTCGAGCTACGCTTTCGATAAGTTTCTGGGGTTACGCCTTAGAAACAAAAACTAATATGTCAAACCTCATACCAAGTAAAAAGGTTACTAAGACACCATCTAAAACGTGGAATGGGAAACCTACCAGTCTTGCATATTTGAAAGTATGGGGTTGCGAAGTTTTTATTCATTGTGAGGCAAACAATAAATTAGAACCTAGAGCAGAAAAGTGTTACTGTGTGGGATATCCTCAATAGTCTTCTAGATACTTGTTCTACAATGCTTATGAGAACAAAGTGTTTGTGTATTGAAGGGGCTTCTTCCTTGATAGGGATCTCATGTCCAAAGAAGCCTATGGGAGCCCAATAGATCTTGAAGAGATTCAAGAGTCTAACAAAGAACCTACAATTAAAACTGGAACTCAACCTGAGGTTGATCAACATGTTGAGAAAACTGACATAATTCCAACTCCTTCCCTTAGAAGATCTAATAGAGTTCGTTTCCTTCTAGAGTTTTATGGTTTCCGTATTGAAATAGAAAGAGACATGCTAATCAGTGATCATACACTAGCTACTGTAGATGAGCCATCTAACTATAAGGAAGCGATGACATGCTCCGAAGGTGATAAATGGAAGGAGAGTATGGAAGTGAAAATCAATCCATGTATGATAACCAAGTTTGAAATTTGGTTTATCTTACGCCTAGCCTTAAAATCGTTGGGTGCAAGAGGATCTTCAAGAAAAAGACCAACATGGATACGAGCGTTCATACATTCAAATCTAGGTTGGTTGCAAAGAGTTACACTAAAAATCAAGGAATTGATTATTAGGAAACCTTCTCAGACGTAGCCAATATTAAGTCTATTATAAAATTACTTACCATAGTTGCTTTCTATGATTATGAAATATGGAAAATGGATATGAAGATTGTTTTTCTTAATGGAAAATTGACAGAGGATGTGCATATGACACAACAAAAAGGATTAATTGATCCAAAATATTCTAATAGAGTGTGCAAAAATAAGAGGTGAATTTATGAACTCAAACAAGAATTACATAGCTGGAATCTTTGCTTTTATGAAAAGGTCAAAGAATTTGGATTTTCTAGAAGCGGTGATGAGTCTTGTGTATATGTCAAAGCCAATGGGAGTAATGTAGTCTTTCTAGTATTGTGTAGATGATATACTCATTATAGGAAATGATATCCCAACATTTCAAGGTGTGAAGACTTGGCTTGGGAAATGTTTCGCTACGAAGGATTCAGGATTTATAAAGATAGATCTAAACATTTAATTAGACTTAGCTAGAGTACATACATAAATAAGGCTTTGAAAAGATTCAAAATGGAAGTATCTAAGAAAGGGTATCTACTTATGAAACATGGTACAAGATTGAGTAAATATGAATCATCCAGTACTGATGATTAATTGGAAAGAATGAGTCGAGTCCCATATGCTTCTTTTATAGGATCGATCATGTATGCCATGAAATTTACTAGACCAGATATATCATATACTTTGAGAATAGTGAGTCGATATCAGGAAAAACATGGCGATAGTCATTGGATAACAATAAATAATTTACTCAAGTATCTCAGAATAACTAAGGATATGCTTTTAGTATATGGAGAAAGATAAGAGTTGCAAGTTATAGGATACAATGATGCAAGTTTCCAGACTGATAGGGACAACTCGTGTTTGTAGTAGGGATGGATGTTTTTTTCTAAATGGAGGAGTGGTAACAAGGAAGATTTCCAAGAAAAAGATTGCAGCAGACTCTATGGGTGAGTCACAGTATACAGTAAATAGTGAAGCAACAATGGGGCTACATGGTTAAAGAACTTCATCGATGATCTTGGAGTTGTACGAAGCATCAAACAACCAATGTAGATCTTTTGTGATAACGAGGGTGCAGTTACGTTGACTAAGGAACCTAAGGACCATGGTAACTCAAGAAAGTTACTCATAAAATTCTACTATGCTCAGAAGACAGTTAAGGATGGAGACATCATTGTGAGTAGAGTATCATCTAAGGATAGTCTTGTTGCTCCTTTCACGAAGTCGTTATCAAGAGACAAACATGATGGTCATTCTAGGACCATTGGCATGAGACTTAATAGTGATGTGTTGTAATAGTTTAATTATTAGTTTAATTAATTAGAAACATATAATAGTATGAATTGTAACCAGTTTGATGTTTATTTAGTGGTGACTTAATATAAAGCTTGTGTTGCTATAAAAGTTGTGTTAATTCAATTATGTGTTTCAATTTTGCATGTTTTGAACCCACTTCCAGAATCATATTTGAACCACTATAGTTGGTCACATTCTGAAAAGTGAGTGAGTGATTTATGACTGTAATGATCATTATTAGATTGGACATAGAGATTGGACATTGCATAGACATCGTGCTAACACTCATGAGTACATAAAATGGAGATTTAAGTGTTGGAACAACCCATACTTATAGATGACTTCATGGATAAATTCACAAGTAATTCTAAGATGATAATATATTTTATTCTTCAAACCAAGATAAATATGGGGTTTTGTTTGCAAAATATGTTGTGCATTGGTCTGCTCCAACGCTATCCGTCACTTGTAGTCATAAAGGGTAGACCCATGTATTATAAGACGAGTAGACAAAACTATGTAGAAAAGTTTATTTGTTCCTTCTCGTAACTGGGAAGTGATATATATGGGCCTCTCGAGGATTTAGTGTTGACATATAAAGTACTTGGCCAAGCCCTGACTAAATTGATGTGTCCAATTTAGAAGTCGGATGTGACTGTTAGAAATCGTTAATCAGGAAACAAAAATTTGAACATTGAGATCGAATCTTATCCATATATCATGTTCATACAGATATCTTGAAAAAGGGAATATTTAATCAATTATCTAAGAAATAAATGTTAATTTAGATCAGAGTTTTGCAGTTGCATGGGATGACTACTCTCTATTGATTGTTAGTGAAGTATTATGACCTTAAAAGTTAATGACTTGTCTAAGTGGGAGATTGTTGGAGATAGTGTCCAAGGTCATTAACTGTTTGGTAATATTTCTAATAATAATATGGTCCTTTTGTGTTGGCCTCATAACACAAGTAGCTATAAGGAAACAGAGAAAAATAAAATTTTAATTTATTAAGCGATTAATAAATTAATTGGAAATTATTTTGGATTTAACTAAATAGTTTTAATTAATTAAAGAGCTTGAATATTAATTAATTCTCAGAGATTAATTGGAATATTCCATAAGCTCCTGGAAGAGTAGTAGCGAATGGTTTTGATATCCCATAGATAGGGGTAAGGCAAGTTTAGAATAAGGTAAGGATTATCTTGAAGAAATTGAATTGCTAAAAGATTTGTTTGATGCCTATAAATAGACTGCTAGGGGGTCAAACCCTAGTTATTGATTCCTTTTCCTAAAACCATCCAAGCTCTCTCTCTCTCTCTCTCTCTCTCTCTCTCTCTCTTTCTTTCTTTCCGTCTCTCTCTCTCCCTCTCCCTCTCTCTCTACTAGAACCAAAAATCATAACCACTCTCCTACGAGTTAGTGATTTTCGAATAAGCCTCTCAAAAGGTTTTTCCTTATTAGATTTTTAGAGTTTTGGGTGTTACTACATTAGAGGGATTCTCTATTGGGTCCTCCATCCATTGCAAGATCTAGAAGTTACAAGGTCTCAATCAAAGCAACAAGTGGTTAGTGTTTCATCCTTTCTTTAGTTCAATTTTCAATTAGGTTGCTATAAATAGTAAAACCTATATCCTAGGGGGCATGTATACATATGTATTTTTGTTTTGTTTCTGCTGCCTTGATTGTGTATAGATGCATAGAAAACCCTACATTATTATTATCATAGCGTAAATCCGAATACCACCAGAAAAGACCATGGACGTAAACATAAAATTGAATCCCATCAATATTAACCAAAACTTTTGATGATAACATCGAGTGAATAGCCGTATTTATACACACCAAACCGAAAACTGACATGTTCCTCTTGATCCACATAAAATATGAAGTCGCCTTATATTGAAACCACTTTTTGAAAACCGAAGATTTCCATAGACATAACGAGAAACCCGTTGAGAGAAAAACTTTGAAGAAACCTTGAACAAACATTAGTACAAGATAACAAGTTAATGTCAATGATCTTGTTAGCTCAACAATAATAAGTTAGAAATGTTAGATTGCGGAAATGTAAAGGAAATATAAAAGACACCAAGTTATATCAAGTAGACACCAAGTTGATTCATAACAAGGATTGCATGCAAACACAAGTTAATAAATGAGATCAACTTAAAGTGAAGAGGGACATGGAGATATGAGTTAAGATATAATGGAGATGAATAATCTTTGTATTTCGATAATAGTTTAGAAAGATCGTGAAAGGTGTGTTGTTACATGTAGTGGGATCCTCTATTTATAGAGTCCCGAAAAGTTACATTTTAAATAAGCAAATAATATCCTACTGAATTCAGTGACCATGCAAGGTTCACTAGACAAAACTAAGCAAACAAGCTAAGTTAGTAAAGTAACTCTGAAAGTCTTCATCATTTATCTCTGCGGTAGTTGTTGCGGTTGCGGTTGATAAGAATTTTCTTCAACTACGGTAGTTCACTCCTACTACGGTATCAACTATAACACTTTTAGGCTGCGGTTCCTTTAGCTAAATAGGGTAACTTTTTGTATCAACAATTTCCCCCAAAGTGACCTCTTAGCTATCTTCTTCATTTTTGCAACTTGAGGAACCGAATAAGAATCCACCAGAATTTTCTAACTTCGAGCAACCACTGAATTCTTATTAAAATTTCGAACTTGACTTCATCCGTAGTATGCTTTGATCTTTGGACTGAAGCTAAATTGATGTCTAGTTGATTCTTGGTGAGTCGATGGATTGCGGTCACCAGATGAAGTATTTGGGACCGTCTTGAGCCCTTTTGTAAACAACTCCCAGCTCTGGATAGTTTGTTGCACCAAGTGACATTTCATGAAACCCGTTAGTGTATGTTGGTACAGGCTCAAGTTCAGGAAAATCAAATTCTTGGCAAGGACTAGATAAATTCTACATCAATCTTCCCAAAGACGCATACCAAAGCTTTGAGAAATTCACAGGCTCTTTCACAGACAATCTTCATCTTAGGATGCTTTTCAGCTTTGTTGGGATTATAGTGTTGCGTCATTGGGATTTTGTTAAAGATTTTCATGTCAACGGTTGGGCCTATCCACCGTGTTTAATAGGGTTAGAGTATTTAAGATGCTTGCATGCATCGTATTTTAGTTAACTCTTATCTTTTACTTTGTAACCCAAATCACGCCTCTACAATAGCAATTCTTCGTAGAGTTCTTTTGAGGCGTGACGCTTAATCATTCAAATTTCTTGGATCGTTATTGTGTTCATTGTTTATTTGTTCTTGAATCTAATCAATCATTAAGGATTTTAATCCTAACAATTGGTATCAGAGCAGGAGACTGTGTAATCTATATGCATCTCTTCTGTTTACAGAGTCTTAGGGTTTCCGTTAATATAGATCTAGTTCAAGTCGTCTTCATTGCCACATTGACGACTTAAATTGATCTTGATTTACCCTACAAACCATCTCAGTTTACACGTCTAATTCTTTACAGATATCAAAGAAAAATCATCATGGAACACGACGATTCCAACATCAACTCCATTAATATCTGAAGCAGTATTGGATCTACAACAAGGATCCCGATTCTCTTTCCTCTTGAATATGAAGTATGGGCGCTTCATTTTGAAGATTATGTTCTCGGTTTAGAAGACAATGGTTATTTGATATGGGAAGCCATCACTCTAGGTCCATTTGTTCATACAGAGACCAAAAGAACCATCAAAACTCAGAAGGAATACAACCAGCTGCTCCTTGATGTGAAGGAGGTTCCTCAAGACGAAAAAGATAAACTGATCAGCAACATCAAAACAATGAGGATCATTAGATTCGCTTTGCAGGCCGATACTTTTCGTCTTATTAGTCCGTGTGACACTGCGAAATCCGTCTGGGATAGGCTTAAAGAACTTTGCTCAACTAACGCAGATCTTGAGCATTCAACTCAAACACTCCTACTTTTGGAGTTTGGTGCGTTCGTGTAGAAGCCAGAAAAAAACGTGAGCCAGACGTTCAATCGCTACAATCATCTTCTTAGCAAGATGATGAAGCATGGTATTGGATGCGAGTTGATCGAGCAAAAGGTTACTTTCATGAATGGGCTTAGATCTGAATGGATGGCAGTAGTTTCTACCGTCAAAGCGCACGAGCAATTCAAAAGTTATACTTTAGCTAAGCTTGCTGGGATTCTCAAGGCACATGAAAGTGAAGTGTCGAAAGAGGCGAAAGTTGTTTATGGAATGGGGTCTCTAGCTCTTGTTGCGAAAGGAAAAACTGTTGCAGAGGAAGATTCTGAGTCAGATCATTTTGAATGTGATCTTACGAATGAGGAGTTCGCTTTAATGGTCTCAAATCACAAAAGGTTCGCAAGGAAGAAATTCCCATTAAACAAGAACTGAAATTGGCAGGGTAGCTACGGCTCAGAAAGGGCGAAAGAGGATAACAAAAACACTTCTCAAAAGGAGGAAGATAAGAAGGAGAAAAAGAGCATGGGAGACTCTGGCTATGAATGTAACTATTGTCATGGCAAAAATCATCTAGCTAAGGATTGCATGTTGTGAAGGCTAAATGAGAAGAGAAAAGGAGAAGATGATGAGTCCTACCACATGCGAAAGCTGGAGGAGATCAAAAAGAAAAAGACTGCTGAGAACTCTATGCCTGCTTTGATTGTGAAGGAAAATGTGGCAGAGAATGAATTTGGAGGAGTTGACGTATGGTCAACCGACTCGGAGGACAACGAGGTTCGCAAGCCCACACATGGCAGGGCATTCGTTGCGAAAGAGGAAAGGTCGCAGTTTGCAGGAAAGTGTTTGATGGTAAAGAGTGAAGGGTCACAGATGCAGGAGAATGCTACCGGGAGTGGAAGAAGGTATGATAGTTGTTTCACCGCAAGACCAGTTCCCGAACAAATCAATGAGTGCGAACAACTGATCAACAAGGTAAACCTAATTCTCAAATCACTCAACATTCCTGCGTCTAGATACGAAACTGAATTAAACGACCTAAAATTCACCTTTTCAAATATTAGGGACAGTTTAAAAAGAACTCGGTTGACAAACTCTAACCTAATTGATCAAATCAGCAGGGTTTCGTTGAAAAGTGATGAGCGAAGAATGTGGATTGAGAAGATCGAGTTGGAGTTGTCTAAGTTTAGGGATCAATTAATTTATTTGCAACGAGACAATTTGATGCTTTTGAAACAATGTAACATTTTCTGTTTAATTGCTAAAAGGCTTTATTTTAACATTACTCAGTTACACCTTGATTGTGGAATTGGTGAGAAAATTCACAAGATGATCTTACCATTTCTTGAATTAAAGGAAGATAAGATAGACGCCGAATGTTACAAATGCGAATCCATAGTTTCGTCAGACGAAACTTCTAATGCTTACAGGGTTGAACTGGAACGAATTGAATCATGCATTAAGTACAAAGGCCACAAAAACATGATAAAGCAGCTTTTGGACGAAAATGATAAAATACAAATGAAATCTGATACAATATAGAAATTAGTTTCATTGAGTACCAAATTGAGTTCAGAAAACAAAATAAATGTTGAAACCACATCTGAATTCGATGAGGACAGTGATATGAGCGAAATTTCTGTAGAGGACGAGGTCGATTGCTCGGAATTTGTCAAAAACGAACCTGAATCTGCGAAAGATTTAATTTCAGAAAATTCGGTTGAATTCACTCGTATTTCCAAAACAAACCAAAAACATTAAAAGTGAAAGCAACCATTTTTCCCAAAGTACAAACTGCTCATAATCAAGTGTTTGATACTCAAGGACTGGACAAATCTTAGACTATTGAACTAACGTCCATCATCAACGAAGACAACAAAGAAGGTTGCAATGATCACTTTTGGTCTGCTCTTATAGATAATGCAGACGAAATGAAGGGTCTGTCTGAAAGAACCTCATGGAGAGTGAAAGGGAGATATGTGGCAGTATCACTGAAAAATCGTTCCAGCTATGAGAAAGGAAGTCCAAGTGGAACAAAGGAAAGGCCAAATGAACCTCAGTCAGTTGAGAAAGGATTTCATACAAGAAAACCGAAACCCAAGGCGAATGTTCACAAATCCACTGAGCAACTTGCAGAGCAAAAACGATAAAGAAATAGGAGATATCAAAGAAATCTCAATGAAAGGAAGCAATTTTGGCAATCCCAAAATTCCAACTGTGTTCACAGAGAAAGATCTTCCAATTAGAATGCGAAAGCTCATTCACACGCAAATCCTGGTCAATGTTCGCACTGTCATTCCTGCAATCCACAGAAACCAACTAGGAACTTTGCTCCAAAACCCTCTTTTTCAAAGAAACCTAATGAAAAAACAAAATCTCATCATTCTCAACCCATGAAGGCTTCGCTCAAAGATGTCAAGGGAAAGGGAAAGTTAGTCTTGGATTCTGATGCTCAAACCAAGAAATCGACTGCTAACCCAAAGAAAGTTGAGAAAGAATTCGTTAAGAATCAAATAAAAAATAAATTAAAGCAATTTGATTCAAAAGAAACGAAAATGAAAATGATAAAGTAAAAGTTTTTACCTTAACTAAGAAAGATAAAACCACCTTAGTTAAACGAACTTATATGGTTGATATTGCAATTACTTTTCCCCGTTCTGTTAAAGGCTCACAAGGACCCAAGCAACTTTGGGTTCCTAAATCTGCTTAATTTTTGTAGGTTATATGTGACGAGCAGTTTGACAACGAATGATACATCGACAGTGGCTACTCGCGTCACATGACAGGGAGGAAGGAGGAGTTACGAGAGTTTCGATCTCTCAAAGATGGTGGAAATGTAAAATATGGAAACAATTAGTTTGGAAAGATCAAAGTCTATGGGATGATAACGAACGGAGATTTTTCAATTCGTAAAGTGGCGTATGTGGAAGGCTTACAACACAACCTAATTAGTGTTTCACAATTGGTTGTAGGGACGGGTTTGAAAGTATCCTTTGATGATGAAGGATATGAAATAATTGAAAAGAAAACGAAAGCAGTTATCTTAAAGTCAGAGCGAAAGGGAGAAATGTATCCTTTGAATCTGAACCCAATACGAGGGAAGCCTGCCATATGCTTGCTTACGAAAGCTCACTCTGATGATAGTTGGCTATGGCATAGAAGACTTTCGCACCTCAACTTCAAAGACATCAACAAGCTTGTGCTTGGTGATCATGTGCGAGGGCTTCCTCTATTGAAGTATGATAATGATCATTTATGTGCAGCTTGTGAAATGGGGAAGCAAAGCATGAAAAGTCATCCTACGATAGTAAACACGAAAGTCATTGAACCATTGGAACTTCTATATATCGACCTTTATGGACCTTCTGCAATAGAAAGTGTTGGTGGTAGTAAGTACATTCTCGTAATAGTTGATGATTTTTCACGTTTCACTTGGGTGTTCTTTCTTAAATAGAAATCAGAAGCTACTCCCAAACTCAAGGACTTTATAAAGAAAAGTGGGCTACAACTGCGAAAGCTGGTTCGCAAAGTTCGCAGCGATAATGGGCTAGAATTCAAAACCAAGCGTTTGAAGAATTTCTTGATGAAAAGGGAGTCTCACATAACTTCTCTGCTCCCTACACTCCACAACAAAACAATGTAGTTGAAAGACGAAACTGCTCTTTGTGTGAAGCTGCACGAACCATGCTCACATTCGCTTGTCTGCCATTGTACTTCTGGGCGGATGCAATTGCGACTACTTGTTATACCCAAAACAGATCTATTCTGAATAAACGATTCTCTGTTACTCCCTATGAAATCTTAAACAATCGCAAACCTAATGTTAAGTTTTTCCATGTATTTGGTTCCAGGTGTTTCATCTTCAATTCCAAATAACAACGAAACAAATTCGATGTGAAAGCTGACGAGGGTATTTTTCTAGGATATTCGCTGACCTCCAAGGCATATAGGGTTCTCAACAAACGTTCAATGAAGATGGAAGAAACCTACTATGTCACGTTCGATGACAAATACTTGAAGAGGATTCAGATGAAAGATCATCACTCGAATGAAATCTTTCCTAAGCCAAGTCCAGCCACTATTCCAGTCTCCAATCTTGATGACGAATTCATGCTACTTTTTGATGAACCAGAAAAGGCTGTCACATCCAAAGCAAAAGCAGCTGACAAAAAAGTGGATGAATTAAAGAAGATAATTGATGAAGCCACGAAAGAAATGCAGAATCAGCCAGGGGGAGAATTCTGACTCCAATGCACGTCCTCAGGGGGAGCAACCAACTCCACAAGAAACGAACATTTCGTCGCAGGGGGAAGGTTAAACTTCGTCTCTTTCATCTGACCCACCTTCTGATACAAATGACTCACCTCCCAAAGTGTCTCTCGAACCTCCATTCACAGGTGATACTTCTATTCCTGATGAAGAGGACCACTCGTCATTCGAGGGGAAGAATAAGGATGTGAATGACAATTCGGATGTTCAATCAGAATACGAAGAAGTAAACGCTGAATTGGATCCCTCTTATGATCTAAACTATCCTCCACTAGCCAAATGGACCAGAGATCACCCGAAAACCCAAGTTATTGGTGAAACTTATGCAGGTGTTCTCACGGGATCTCAGCAAAAAGCGAAACAAACTGCATTATTCTCTCAAGTAGAATATTGTATGTTTAACTCATTTGTTTCCAAGGTATAACCCAATACCTTCAATACTGCTCTTGATCATTCTGATTGTGTGCAAGCGATGCAAGACGAACTAAATGAGTTTGAATGAAACAAAGTTTGGAGGCTAATTCCAACTCCACCAGATGCATCAGTTGTAGGTTTAAAGTGGGTGTTTCGCAACAAAATGGATAAATAAGGGAACGTCATAAGAAACAAGGCGACACTCATGGTTAAGGGATATTTTCAGGAAGAAGGCATCAACTACGAAGAAACCTTCGCACCTGTTGCAAGGTTGGAATCTGTTCGCATCTTCCTGGCATACGTGCTGGGTTTTGTATACTACAACATCCTATGGTGCACATACAACCCTAAATGCCTTGGATCTATGTTTTCTCTAATTATACATGCAATATTGTTTTCAAATCATTAAGCCTACAACTAGCATACAAATGACATAAACAACATAAAATACTAGTTAGGAGTTTACCTCTTTATGTAGCTTGTAGAACTTGTTGTGTTTGACCTTTAAGAACTTAGCACCAATAGTATGAATGCCTCAAATGGAATCACAACACACCTAGAACAAAGGAGACTTTTGAGAGAGTATTCCTTGCACCAAAATCGACTCATGGAACTCCAAGGATCACTAGTGTCCATTTTGGATGCTAAGGGGTTTCTTATATAGTGTGGCAAGATTAGGGTTACACCATGTAAACCCTAATGGGCATGACCTTCCATATTCCTTCGGCTCCATAGGTTTAAACCTCCATGGATCATCCATGGGTTGTCACATGGGTTTAGCCCAACCTAAGGAATCATGGATCATTGGCCCACACCATAAGAATGAATGATTTACCAAATCAACCCCTTGTATTTAATTAGTCTCTTTTGATCACAAAATTAATTCCAAACTAATTCTTGATCAATACTAATTAAATAATATGATTTCATATTAATATATTAGAACTTATAATATATTAATAAATCATAAATAACCTCTTCTCAAAAGTCCATCCTATCAAATTGTCATGGTGATATACAACCCAAATGGACCATGCTACTCTCGGGTCAAGTACATACCAATTATAGTTATGGTCTTAGACACCTAATCCAACAGTCTCCCACTTGGATAAGTCTAATAACTATTATTGCAAGTACGAATCCACAACCCGACTAGAAATCGTAGCTCTTAAAAGCCGCTGTCGAACTCTGACCTAGTCAATGACGCGTCCATTACATAAGGGATCATATATTCCTCCATTATAAATATCATATGGACTGAGAAATGGATTTTAATCATTCTCTCTGTCCATCTGTTGTTTCCCGATTTCCGATTTATGACGACTGACTAATTGAACAAATCAAATCAGTCCAGGCTTGGCCAAGCACTTCGGGTGTCATCACTAAATCATCGAGGGGCCCACAGATATCGTTTTTATCCACATGGGGTAAAAGGAATGGATAAAATTCGACTCAAATGCTTGCTTGTACTTACTCATCAAATCACACACAACAATATGTTTTATAACACCAAGTTACTTGTGCGTTTACATACGTCAATGTGCAACCGACTTGCAACTATAACTCACATGTCTTGGTTTCAAGATTATAAGATATTATCGTCTCACAATCACTCGTGATAAAATCCATGAAGTGATTCAGATGAGCGTGGGTTGAATCCAATACTCGAATCTTATTCCAGGAGTACTCATGACCACTGCAGCTATGTCTAAAACACCTAGACAAACTACAGATCCATTCATGACAGTCTTGCCTCAATACCTACTTCCAAATATGATCGGCTGTGGATAGTTTGAATAGCCTAGTTATTCGGGAAGCCAAAACATGAAAAGTGAAACACAAGAATAATACTAATCCTATATGACCCCAAAACTTTTGAGTGCCATATTGATTACTCGTTATTCATTGTATAATGTTTCGATTTATCAACTTAATACTTGAATTAAAAAAATAGTTATGCCATGCTCCAAGCATGCACACTATATTTGTCTATGGTCCTGACTTTGTGAAATAGATCATTTGTAAAACATTCCAATGATGCTCATTTCACAATTCCAAATCTTTATTGCAAGTGTAAGAATTTCAATTCTTGTCACTGCTAGGAAGTGTTAGATTCGAAACTGTTATGCAATGATTCTTCTGTAATGTCTAGGTACCAAAAGTCACAGAGACTTGATATCCACCTCCCAATATGGAAACATTTCATATTTGCCACACGACAACTCATTATCAATAAAATCTTGTCTATTAATAATAATGTCAATATGGTCCATCCATTATTATACTTCCAACTGTCCTTAAGCGACCAATCTTTGGCGAACCTTAGATTGTCCTTAACAGTTGTTTAACCACTTTAGTCATAACCGGTTCTATTCTTTTTTCCCTCTTAATTCCCTAGGCATTTGGAAAATTAGAACACGAGAATATTATAGCATATGCAATCGATCCTATACCCGAAGCATATGGGATGCGATTCATAATGTCAAACATAAAGACATGATACTTGATCAACCTTTTGCTATAATATTTCTATTTGCCATGTTCTCACAATTCGAATTATGAAGAGGGATGCCGTAATCATAATCAAATTTTGAGAACACAATCAACATTTCCATATAGAATTTCCTTATGTCGAATCTTTTTCAACATAACATTCATATATGTCCTTGACTAAATTTTATTAAAACTCAATCTAAGCTTTTAGGATTGAAATGAAGTATAAATTCCTATCCCTTAATTATAGCAAAATAACTTTTCAAACCCTGCAACTTGCGAATTGAAAACTTTGTTTTCTATAATTAACATTGCTAAATTGCAACACTTACCATAATAATTATGCTCCCACTAGCATAATAATTATTATTAACATAACATTTATGCTCCCACTAGCTTTGACATGTATTCAAAAATTAGATGGACTTATAGAAATCAATACTTATTGACTTTCATTACCAAAGTTCAGATCCCTGATACGAGATGTTTCGATAAGACTTTATCTAGGCTTCACAAATTCATACACCTTTCCTTAGATAGCTCACATGTGTGTCTAAATAATTTTGGAACTTACAGCCATAAGTCTGAAATGTTTAGACCTTTTTCCATTTCTCACAATTTGAACTATGAAAGAGGGATGCCGTAATCATAATCGAATTTGAGAATGCAAATATCACAATTGCTAACTAATAAAATATACTTAGTGAAAGCGTTTCCTCACAATCATTTTCATGAATTGGAGAGAAACCTTATGACACTTAGATTTTATGGTATATGTGTTCCTATCCATGTGAATTTGTCATAATCACAAGACATGGTTAGTGACAAATCCAAACCCATATGGACTGAACTTGTTCTATCTTAATTTCTTGCCACTTCGCAGCACAAGGGCCTACTATTGCTTCCAAGTTGTTATGCAAACAATTGAGAACTCATAGAACTCACATGCATAGTCAACTTTAACTGGGATGGGCACAGAAACAAGAACATGTCAACTACAAACCTCAAGTCGTGTGCTAGTGTTTAACAATAGCTTTACTCTTGATTAGTTCTTGAAACTTTCAAGATCTTTAAGACTCCCACTGACCTCTTGACATATAAGATTCACTTTGTCAAGTAAAATTACTTGACAAACAAATATTCAAGAGTTAGTTGGGTTTCTTATCAAGACAAACACTTCATACAATTGGCCTTAGTTGGTCTTTGTTTTATCCAAAACATCACAACTTACCAATTTCAAATGTACAAGAGTAAGTAACATGCTACTCTACATTTGATGAGTGTTATAAACCTTCTTAATTTAGTGTCACTCAAGGCACAAGCTTGGAGTATGACTCTAAGACTTGTTTTTGGAACGAAGTATGACTCATCTTCTAGATTTAACCATTTCAACGATTCACGATTCCTCTTCTTAGCCATACAGATGCACTAAGATATCCTTAGAGGATCAATTGTCATATGGTTTTCCATAATCATTAAGATGATCATAAAACACGATACTAAAGTACTCTCCCATCTTTTCAGATTGGAGAAACTTTTATCTTTCTCCCTAATTTGATTCTTCTTATTCGTTCTGCTATACATTGAACTTTTCCAATGATTCAGTATACTTAAACTTGTAAGCATAACCATATTTACTAAACTTTAGTAAATCATGATGAATAATATTATCGATCTTTGTGGTGGACCTGACCAATGCACACCCAGTGTACCCGATCGCCTAGTCCTTCACTTGACTCACATATTCATCTGAACAAATAATTAGCCTTAATTTCCCAAAGACAAAGGTTCTCATTCATCACACACTACAAGTTGCATGATTCCAAGTTTCTATCCAACTGAAATTTGGGTGATGAGAATCTTTCCTTGTTTGGAAAATTCTCGACACTACCACAAACGAAAGAATCAAATTCATATTGCTTACATAGAAACATACAAACATCAATTTTCAAAAATGCCATTGCAAGGAAATAAAATAAAACAAAATTTTATTTATTCATAAAATGCGGAAAAACTTTTCCTTTCAATGCAATTACAAATGAAAACTATGTTTCTAAATATTTCTAAGCAATCTATCATAACTCTTAAGCAGCAACTCAAGAATCCGATCATCGAACCATGCGATTGAAATCCATCTTCGCGACCAGATTCAACATATTCTTCCTTTAAGCTTCCTTTCTCTTCTTCGATCCTTCAAAAATTCAAAATGTAATTACATTACGTCATGTATTAAGGATCTTCAAATAGGAACTTAATAGAGTTAGATAGTGGACTTACCTGAAGCAGAGTCATACACTCTGACTTTACCATCCTTGTGGTCCTTCAGATAGATATGGTAGTTTCGCAACCAATGACCCTTCTCTTGGCAATATAAACATATGGATTCTTTGGAATGGTACACGAGACTATCTCAGACTTAGCCTTTCTCTTTAGCATTTGGTCAAATGACTTGACCATGGCCGATACCTTTCCATTGGGAAGAGAAAGCTTTCATGGACTTCCAATGTTACCATTGTCAATATCCATGGAAGTTTGGGGTGTAGATCTTCCAATCAAATTTGATTTACCAGTGCGCTAAATCATTGCTGATTCAGCAGCATCAAGCAAATAGGCAAGTTCAATAAGGGTCATGTCGTGATCTGTCACATAGTAGTCTTTAACAAACTCACTATATGACTCGGGAAGTGATTGAAGAACCCAGTCACCAGCCAACTTCGTCGAGACTTCGACACCCAACTCTCCCAACTTGTCAATATGTAACTTCATCTCCAAGACGTGTGCACATACAGACTTTCCTTACTGCCAACAGGGCTTTGAGTGACCTTGAACTTGTGGGTTAGGGAGTATAATTGGAGGAGGTGGAGGAAGTGAAGTTCCACTACAGCATGAAGAAGGAATTAATCTTTCACCTTGATTTCTTGGTGGAAAATCATCATTATAAAGAAAGCTTTTTTCAAAAGATTCGGGAAGACCATAGTTGTCTGAACTAAGACATTTATGAGGGTGAAATTCAAGTTTAGTTGATTTTAGTCCTTAATATAACACCCAAGATGAAATATTAAGGCTACGACCCAACACAATACTTTACAATTCGGAAGAGGGATGCCGTAATCCGAATGCAAAATATTTGAAAGTAGGTAAATAACGATTTACCAATTTCCACCATGAAAAACGAAATTGAATATTAAGTTTTAAATGGATTGAAATTCCTAGATCCTTTGAGATTCATTGAATTTTCAATGGCATGTTTAAATCTCGATTGTGCCCTTCAAGTTTGTGACTGGGATGCCGAGGATCACAAACAAGGTGTGAATAACCATGCAAATTAGCTTGGTACTGTCACACCCCCGGACCAGAACGACGGAAACGTCTGGAGGCGGGTGACTTCATTGTGCAGTATCATAACAATTGAATATAAATGAAACATAGCAAATCCAAACATCATACATCAATATAACAAACTTACATTGTTTTTACATATTGTTCATGTTCTTGAAATGCACAAAAGAGACAACATTAAATAAAATCCAAACTACATCAAAATAATCTTGAGTCCACATTCCATAAACTTGCTTATTGATTTCCTGAGAATACAAGTCGTTTGAAAAGCGTCAACATAAAATATGTTGGTGAGTTCATAAGCATTTTGTATAAAAATCTGTGATAGTTGGAAAACCAGAAAATCCCATATTTTCTTATCAAATGGTTATAAGTCTTGTTTCCAATCAAGTATAGTTGTATGTGTGTTCTAGTTTATCGTTTTTCGTAATCATATAAAATTGTTTTCCCCAGAAAATCCTATATTTTCTGATGTATAAAAATGGTAGTACTAAAACCCTAGGACTTGTGTGGTAAAAGCTTCGTTTGATGTATCCATAGTTGTTTATAATCGAAAGGTGTAACTTGTGTAAAGTATTAAATATTAACTGTTATATTCTTAGTGAGTCGTAATAACCATACTAATATGACGGAGTGCCCGTTCTGATGTTCTTCAGGTGTCGGTTTTGTTTAAGACATTTGTCACCCTAGACTGGCCGGTCTACTTGTAGCGAACAACGAAGGTGTGGGGTGTCAAACCCGTATAGATCTATAAACAAATTCCCGCTCCCCCTCCAGGAGACTCTGGTTATAACTCTTACAGGACTTAAAGCGTACACTATTATATATATATATATATATATATATATATATATATATATATATAGAGAGAGAGAGAGGAGGGTTCAATTGAGAAAAAAAGGTTGAGAATGGGGGAATCATTCTCAGCCACACATTTATTTTGCAGCAAAACACTTAGGCGTACCGTCGGAAATGGATAACGGATAAACATGTGTTTTCCAACCAAACATGTTTCATTAAACAATGGTAATCATTACCTTAATATACACAAAACATACTTTTTTTGTTATTTTTTTATTTTTAGAAAGTTATTTTTATCGAAAAATTATTCTAAATTGTTGAGAGAAAAACTTAGAGACACACTTGAACAAACGTTAGAACAAGTAGATTGCAGAATAGTTAATCTCGAAGGATCTAAAAGCTCAACAATAATATTAATAAGTTAGAGTTAGATAGTTAGAGAGTTAGTTGCGGAAAAGTAAAGAAATAGAAATGACAACAATTGTTATATCAAGTATACACATAAGTTGATTCATAACAAGGAATGCATTCAAACCAAGTTAATAAGGAAGATCAAACTTAGTGATTAAGTCACGAAAGACTTGCTCAGAAGAGAGGTTATAATCAGTAGTATTCTAGTAAGATTTGAGAGTAAGAAGTGATGCGTAGTAAGATAGAGAGATAGAAAAGATAACTTCAGAGAAGTGTATTCAGAATAGATAGATGGATATGTTAAGATCGTTGAATACAAAGAGAATGAGCTCTATTTATAGAGACTCACGAAGTACAATAGATTACATCTCTAACAGTAGCCATGTAAGGCATACTGGACAATAGATAGTATTGCAATAAAGACAAGTAAAGTAATCTAGTAAAGTGACTGCGGTAGGTAGAGACTCCGGATGCGGTTGCTGATGAAGGAGCTTGACTGCGGGTGCTTGATGGTTGCGGTAGCTGAAGTTCAAGAGGGTCACTTTTATGATTCAACAATTTCCCCCTAAGTGACCTCTTTAACTTTCGTTCAGCTGTCAAGTTTAAGGAACTTGATCAGGATCCACCAAAACTTCCTGATGTTTTCCAACCAGATGATTCTCCTTAAAATCTCGAACTTGACCTCTGCAGTAGTGTGTTTCGATCTTTCAACTGCGGTTCAGCAGATATCAAGTTGCTTTCTGGTGAGACGATGCATGGCAGTCATAGGAATGAAGTATTTGACATTATCGGTCTTCCTTTTGAA
This sequence comes from Lactuca virosa, assembly GCF_052849685.1. Classification (NCBI taxonomy): domain Eukaryota; kingdom Viridiplantae; phylum Streptophyta; class Magnoliopsida; order Asterales; family Asteraceae; genus Lactuca; species Lactuca virosa. The sequence goes on along the minus strand of NC_136430.1, from coordinate 375,628,347 downwards.
AATGACTCCAAGTTCAGGAAAATTGGTTGCACCTATGGATCTTTCTTGATAGCCTTCGGTAGGCATCGGTGCAGGATCAAGTGGTGGCAGATCAAATTTCTGGGCAATGGTGGGATATATGTCTGCATCGATTTTAGCAAAATCACAGACCGTTTCTTTCAAAAAAGTATTAGCCCTTTCAAGCGCAATCTTCATCTTCGGATGCTTTTCCAACTTGTTCTGAAACACCTTAGCTATAAGAAAGACTTCTTCTGGATTCATGCAAGGGAAGTCAGCTTGGGTGCGAACATAGTCGTGTCCTCTTCTAGTGAGGGTGTACTGGATGAAGTCAGCCTTCATGAACTTCCGAACCTTGTAGTTCTTGACTGCGGATGGTCTATCGTTAGACCATATTTTCTCAATGGGAGAGGCATGCTTAGCATAGAAATGACTAAGTCTCTCAAATTCCATTGGCAGTCTTTTGTGGTCAGGAAGGCTGCGGTCAAACTGCTCAAACACTGTGAAGTATTTGGCATTTTGAGAGATTGGGACATCCTAGTAACCATCCGAAGGAGGTTCAACATTGGTGAGGTGAGGTCTGTAGTCTTCATCAAGCAGTCTGCGGTGAGGATTGATCCAAGAATTTATCAATGATTCATCCATGATGGTATCAAAACCGCATTCTCTCCATATGAGCTCTGTCAGTTTAGCTCCCTTCCAATCTTTTTTCCTTTGGGAGGTGGCAGGAGAATCGTTTGAGCTTGGAGAGGACATGTGCTCAACCAGGTTTTTGAAGTGAGGGGGAGTCTCTGGTTTGTCAGGGTTGATCTCCTTTTGCGTTGGAGTGTTATGAGGAGGTGGAGTATGATGAGATGGTTGCGGTGAGGGTTGCGGTGTAGGAATTTTTTCCATGATGATGGGGGGACTCTGATGCTGTGAGGTGGAGTGATGTGAATGATGGACTTCTTCTTCACTTCCCCCTCTTGAGGAATGCAACCCAGGGGCTTCCTCAAGCCATTGACGAAGGCCATCAACTTTGGCAAACACGTTTTGAAATTGAGCTTTGAGGTCATCTGCCAGTTGTTGATTATTGGGGATAGTGGAGTTGAAGAGCAGTTTATGAATTTCTTTTGTGAGCTGAAGAATCTCGGGACCGTGGAAGTTGGAGGACAGGGATCGTTGCAGTCCATTGATTGTGGCTTGAAGAACTGAGATAGTGGACTCATACGCAGTGTGAGTCTCAGCTATCAGTTTTTGAGACTATGTGGCTTGATCCGCAATGGCTGCTTGGAGATCCTTTTTGATTGCGGTCACCTCAGAGATGAGGCGTTCCGCAGCAGCCATGAAGTCCTTGTGATCTGCTTTGCGGTTGTTGTCAAGGGACCGGATTCCCATTTCGACTTTGAGAGAAATTCTCTCAGCAGCCAATCGCTCACGCGTTTCCAAACGCTCTATCCGTTCGATGAGAGACTGCGGTCCTGGGGTGTCTTCTGGTTGCGGTTGAGTTGGCTTGACCGCAGCTAGAATTTGATCAACTTTAGCTTGTAAGCTCAGAAATTCTTTTCTCGTGATCGTATTCTTCTTCTTTTTCTTCTTCTCTTTGGGTTTGGAAGTTGAATGATGAGAGCCACTGGATTCCTCTTCTTCATCGAACATCATCAGGTCATCATCAGAGGGACTGGGCTTATTTACCTCCTGAATATCCTCATCATCAAGACCGAAGGTGGGAGCAGAACTGACTTCTATTGCGGTTCCTTCGTCTTGTGATTCATGGACTGTTGTAGTTGGAATTGGATTTGGAGTTGCTCTGGAGGAGCCTGCACCTTCGCATGTTGCTTGGGCTTTAAGGATTGTTTCAGCCATCTCGGTCATCCAGTCTTGAACCTTTTGAATGGTGGCTACGGTATTGGCATTATTGATTGCATCTGCCCAATACTTAGCCACTGACTGGATATCTTCTTCCTTTTGTTGTTGTTGCTTGAGCTGTTGTTCCTTGCGAGCTTGGAATGCCCTCTTGAAAGCGGCATATTTCTTGATTTCTGACTCAGTTACTGGAGTGTAGCGTAACCATGAGTCGTTTGATTCATCTTCGTCAAATCCTTGAAAGTGCACCGAAGTGTCCTTCGGGTCCACGGATCCCTGCACATTTGTGCTCACCGTGCCTAAACCACCTGCTGCGGATGTAAGCAGAGTAGGATTTCCTGAGCTTCCTTGGTCTCCTTGACCCGTAGTCAAGTTTGGCCTCGGCTCAGTTCTGGCATGGGCGGAAGAAGTGCCCCGCGGTTAGGGAGGTGTTTGAAGTGTTTGGGTTACGTTCAAAAGGATGGAGTGCAACTCCTCAGAAGAAAAGAAATGCAGTCGGGAAGCCCTGGAGACCTTAGGGCGTGCACCAGTGTCATCCTCTTGGGAGTGAACAGGGGGGGGAGTCTCCACGAAGTGATGAAACAAACTCACTTTCTGAGCTGGAGTGGTATTCGATGGTGGTGGTGAATGGGTCTGCGGCCACCCCAAGGACTACCGGAGCCTTTTGAGAGGCTTCAGTATCGGTCCGGTCACGCATTTGGCCAGAGGTATCGGTTTTCCTTTTCTTAAGGATGGCAATTGGTTGCGCATCCTCATCAGAGTCACTATCAGGTGTGGGTGCGGCTGGTTTGGTTTTACGATTCTTGGTGGGTGCGGTTGTTTTGGGAGCAACCTTCTTGGGGGTTCTTTGTTTCTTCTTGGAGGCCAATTGCTTTCTTCTTTGAGAAAGATTGGATAGAGTAGTGGAAGAAGGGACTGCGGTACCTTCAAGGTTAGGGATTGCGGATGGGTTTTGAAGAGGCGGGGTGGGAAGGTATGGGGCAATACCTTCTGTAGCCTCAATATGATCTGAGACATCAGCAGTCTCAAGACCAAGAGTAGACAGAATGTGGGTAAGAAGTCTTCGAATTGGTCCAAAAATAGATTGATCAGAGGAAGGATTGTATCTTTTTAGATCCTTGGGGACAAAGAAATTGATGTCACTGCCCATGTCGATCCCTGCATCCACATGGAGGTCTGAAATGCAGAGGGACCAGAACCTTACAAAAGTGAGTTCAGTTGGGTTCTCCCTTGGGCTCTCCTTGGGAATGTATTGAAGAAAGTCATCCCATAGGATCTGCTCGTAGTTTACGTCATGACCTGTGAAGATACTCCACACCAGCTCCAGAAGTTTGAGTCCCATATTTTCCGTGCCTCCGGTTCTGCCCGACAGACTGCGGATGACGAAGTGGCAAACAAATTGCCAGACTGCAGGCAGTTAGTTTTTCTTGAATTCACCAATTCCTCTAATCTTCTTCTGATATCCCATCTGGTAAAGTGCCGAGGTGACGTCTGTCATAGTTGGGGTGAAAATTTTGATCGAGGGATGAACAAGGAGGTTAATGGCAGAAAGAAACTTTTCATTGGACATAATGACCAAAGAATCGTTAACTAGGTTAAGATGAACTTCTTGTAGGTTTTCGAGTGGGCGATAGGCTGAAAAGGCACATTTGAATAAGGTTGAGATTGGGACAACATCTGTGAAAGCATCGAAGGGGCCAAACAGGGGATGATTCTTCAAAAACTTGATCATTAGCTTGATCGGAGCATTGTAGGATGAATGGTCTTCGAATATAGCTCTGAAGTTGCTTGAAGCAATCGTGGGAGAGTCTGAAGCAGTAGGGTTCACTGATCCAGATGCCTTGGATTGTTTCTTGGAAACACCGGATTTCACCATTGTTGAAGCTTGAGAGAAAGAGTAGAAAACAGAGGGCTTGTGGATTTTGAGAGGGAGGATTTAATGCTCAGAAATCGTAAAGTGTTTTCGGGAAGAAGAAGGGTTTATATAGGGGTGAATTGGAGTAGTAACTATTTTTACCCTAGGTAAAAGAGAGGATAGGGTAAAAGGTCGTTTGGAGGGAATCTTTGAATTGGGGATTAAATCTCAGCCACATAAGACAAAACAGTTTAAAAAAGGTTTTGAGATTTTACCAAAAGGGGATTTGCATTTAAAGAAAAGTCAGACGTACATCATTACGTCAGGTGATCGTGTGGTGAGGGGACAAGAAGTTGTAACATATGGGACGTGTTGGGTAAGAGGAAAAGACAGATTAAGGATGCGTTTATGGAAAAGCGTTCTTTTTGTCATCATACCTAAAATAGGTCTGACACAAGGTTTATTTAAAAAGGAGAATGAGACAGTTTCTCAAGGAATGTTTTTTTTATTAATGTTTTATTTAATGAAGGATCATTAAATAGCACACTATGATACAAGGGTTGATGAAACAGTTGAGAAATTATCAATGTGATTGCGGATGGAAACTTCATTGCAGATGACCAGATGTCATTGCGGATGATCAGATGTCATTGCAGATGGATAGATATATGACTGCAGTAGAAGAAACTGAGGAGAACACTTGTACAAAAAGTTAGTAATAACAAACAATAAGGGCCCATGAGAGATACGTATGATATATGGTTGCGGTACATAGACTGCGGTACCAAAACCATCTGTCATAAGTAATTTCAGTTAGAACCGCAACGGAGACCAAGGATGGCCTGCGGTATCTAACACTTCAAAAAGAATTGCGGGTCTGGATTCATCATTCCTAACATTTGTAGGAAGGTGTTAAGTTTTGTGGAGTCGAGCGCTTTTGTGAACACATCAGCAATCTCTTCATGAGAATGAACAAAGATGAGTTCAATGTTACCTTTCAAGATATGGTCTTTGATGAAATGATACCGTAGTTCGATATGCTTAGTCTTGGAGTGCTGAATTGGATTGTGAGAAATAGCAATAGCACTTTCAGAGTCACAGTAGATCGGTATCCTCAGCATTCTATATATCCGTAGTCCAATAGTTGAGTTTTCATTCAAAGGACTTGAGAACAACAGCTGGCTGCGGCCACATACTCAGCTTCTGCGGTAGACAGAGATACACAACTTTGTTTCCTTGATGACCAGCTGACGAGTCTTCCACCCAGAAATTGACATCCACCTGAAGTGCTTTTTCGATCTAGTTTGCATCCGGCGTGATCCGCATCTGTGAATGCTTGAAGGCTGAAATCATTGCCTGCAGGGTACCATAATCCAAGAGACTTGCTTCCTTTCAAGTACCATAGTATCTGTTTGGCTGCGGTCATATGTGACACTTTTGGGTCAGCCTGATACCTTGCGCATACGCCTGTTGCAAAGATAATGTCTGGCCTGCTTGCGGTGAGGTACATCAAAGAGCCTATGATATCTCTATAAGTCTTGTGATCCACAGATTCGCCTGAGGGATCAGCAGAGATCTTATATCCAAAGGCCATGGGGACCTTAGCCGAAGAATAGTTGTCCATAGAATATTTCTTTAATAGTTCAGTGGTGTATTTCTCTTGATGAATGAATATCTCTTGCGGAACTTGTTTCACTTGAAGTCCTAGAAAGAAGTTAATCTCTCTATTCATGATCATTTTGAACTTGTTGGTCATGAGCTTAGCAAATTCATCCACCATTCCTTGATCAGTCGATCCGAAGATGATATCATCCACATATATTTGTACAAGCATAAGGTGGTCACCATTTGCTTTTCTAAATAGAGTGGGATCAATCACTCCTCTTTTGTACCCGGACGAGACCAGAAATTCAGAGAGAGTCTCATACCATGCTCTTGGAGCTTGCTTCCGACCGTAGACTGCTTTTTCAAGTTTGTAGCAGTGGTCTGGGAATTCAATACTTTCAAAGCCTGGAGGTTGCTGAAGGTAAACCTCTTCTTTTAGTTCCCCATTGAGAAATGCACTCTTAACGTCCATTTGGTGTACCTTGATGTTTTTGTGGGCTGCGTATGCTAAGAAGATACGGATGGATTCAATCCGTGCCACCGGAGCATACGTTTCATCATAGTCAACACCTTCAAGTTGACTGTAGCCCTTTGCAACTAGCCTTGCCTTGTTTCTGACTACCGCACCAGATTCATCCAGCTTGTTTTTGAATACCCATCTAGTGCCAATAATGGTGTGACCATGTGGCTTCGGGATGAGCTTCCACACTTTGTTCCTTTTGAATTCTTCTAGCTCTTCTTGTATTGCGGATATCGAATCAGGTTCTAGTAATGCTTCTTTGATCGTTCGGGGCTCGACTGAGGACATAAACGCTGCGTAGTGACAATGATCAGATAAGTCCTTGGAAGATCGAGTCTGGATACCTGCGGATGGGTTGCCAATGATTTGACCTGGTGGGTGGTCCTTCGTCCATACGTGTAGACAGGGTTGTAGATGATCAGCAGCTGCAGTAGAGGGAATATCTTCAATATCAGAAGATTCGTCGGTTGGAGATGGCAGTTCCCCCTGGATTTGAGAACATCCTGCGGAATCATCTTGGTTTGTTGGAACGAGAATGGAATTTTCTTGAGCAGTTGGGAGAGGTTCCCCCTGGATTGCTGATGGGAGTTCCTCTGGAACCTGAGAAGGTTCCCCCTGGACTGCGGATGGAAGAGTGATAATCCTTGAATCGGTTCTTGTATCAATGTTCTCTATGAGTTCTTCATCCGAATCCGAAGATACGTGTGATGGTAATGATTCTATGCATATAGGAACTTGAGCAGCATCAAGTACTGGAACCTCGACGATTGTTGCTTGAGCCGGAGTAGAGCTTTCCCCCTCAACCGGAGAGGTGGAAGTATTGAGATATGCAACTTCGGATATTGATGGACCAGAAACATCAGCGTGTTGTTGTTGAGCTGCAGGTGACACAAGAACTTCGGATAGTTTCGTCGTTTCAACAGGGTCAAAAAGATCGTCATAATTGACTTCAACTAGATTTAAAGGACCTGAAGAGGCAGGAATATCGCTTTCCATGATTGCGGTGGTTTCAGTGGATGGAGGGGCGTTGCGGATGTGAGAATCATCAAATTTCACATCGAAGCTTTCAATGATTAGCCTTGTGCGTCTGATGAGGACCCTGTAAGCGACTTTGTTTGTGGAATAGCCAAGAAAGATGCCTTCATCAGTCTTCGGTGCAAACTTATTAAGCTGATCGCGGTTGTTGATCACAAAACATCTACACCCAAAGATATGAAAGAAACGAACATTCGGCTTGCGGTTGTTAAGGCCCTCATACGGTGTTTTGTTGAGACGTTTGCACACAATGCTAGGGTTTTGAACAAAGAATACGGTTGCTACAGCTTTAGCCCAGAAGTAGAGAGGAAGGTGTGCGAAGTTGAGCATGGATCTGGCTGCTTCTACTAGAGTGCGGTTCCTTCTCTCTACTACTCCATTTTGTTGGGGGGTATAAGGAGCTGAGAAGTTGTGAGTGATGCCTTTGGAAACCAAGAAAGTATTGAGAAGATGATTGGTAAACTCGGTTCCATTATCACTGCGGATACGTCTTACTGGAAGCTTGATCTGAAGTTCTATTTCCTTGATGAAATTGATGAGAATCTGCGGTGTTTCTGACTTAAGTATAAGGAAGAAGACCCATGTGAAGCGTGTGAAGTCATCTACTATAACCAGTATGTACTTCTTGTGATGGAGACTGGCTACGGTTGATGGACAGCAGAGATCAATGTGTAAGAGCTCTAGAGGTTCAGAGATTGAAGAATCAATCACCATGGGGTGACTTGCTTTGGACTGCTTCCCACATTCACATGCAGGGCAGAGAGTATCGTTGCTGAATTTGAGAATATGGAGACCTCTGACTAGTTCTCCGGTGACCAAATTGTTGATGTACCTGAAGTTGAGATGAGCTAGCTTGCGGTGCCAAAGCCAGCTGACTTCGGATACTGCTTTGGATAGGAAGCACAACTGCGGCCTGCCAATGATCAGAGAGACATCCAAAGGATACATCGTACCTTCGGATCGGGATTTGATCAGACACGTGTTCCTATCAATTGTCATTACATAGCAAAATTGGTCATCAAATTCAACTCGATGGCCTGCCTTTCATAGTTGGCCAACACTGATGAGATTGTGTTTTAGGCTTTCTACATAAGAAACCTTTGAAATAGAGAAGTTCCCCGTAGTGAGAACACCGTAACCTCGGATAACTCCATTCGCATTGTTTCCGAATGTGACATTTCCACCATTGCATATTGGCCTGAAATCCCGAAGGTATTCTAACCTTCCGGTCATGTGCAAGGAGCAGGCACTGTCAATTAACCATTCTTCTTCTTGTTCCTCCTTGCACAAAGCCTGAGAATTACATGGTTAGTTTAGGCATCGAAACTAATTTGGAGCCTGGGGCAATTGGTGAATTTCTGAATGATGCATGGAGCGAGGTTGCAGGGACGGGTCTCTTGTCACCTTTTATTCCTAGACCTGGGTGTTTGTGCAGATTTGGAGTGTTGTGTTTTGAAAAAATACGAGGTTTCTGACTCTGATTAGATTTGACATTGGATGAATCCTTTTGACAACTACACTGACATTGACAAAAAGAGATTTTGTCTTTTGATCTGACACTATGCTTGGTCAGCGGTCTAAAGGATGAATTGGACTTGTTACCGGTACGAGGTTGGTAATCCCTGACATGAGTGATGTTGGGTTTAGAAAAAGTTTGTTTGTGAAAAGGTTTAGCATGTGTAGGTCTTTGAGTTCTTTTTGGTGGAGTTGGTAAAATACCCTTCCACTTTTTGAAAATTTGACGTGACTTTAAAAGTGTTGGAGTGGGTAAGATACCCTTCCATTTTGGGTCATCTGAGGAATAGAAATAGGAATGACTGATGAAACTTGACATTCCTTTTTGTGTGTTTTCTTAATAGGAGAGTTTTTTGAAAAGTATTGTGAGAAAACAAATTTCTCTGGACTCTTGGACTTTGGAAATCTGACATGCTTCTTGTTTTTCGAAAAAGTTTGTCTATTTGTGCCACGAAATCGAATTTCCTCTTTCAAAGCTTTTTTAGCTAAGGATTTTGGTGAACCGCAGTCTTTGTTGTTCAACCGCGGTTTCGTAGAACCCTTTGAAAATTTGTGAAAACGAGGGCTTGAGTCATCTGAACTTGAAGATTCAGGAATTTGAGAGCATTGACCCACTTCAAAGTTTTCTATGCGTAATTCGTGATGAATTGGCTGAAGAGTCACAGTTCCTTTTACTGATGACTGCGGTAGTGATGAATTGACTACCGCAGAGTAAGTTGGGACTGCAGTGGGACTTTTGTGGGACTTTTGGCTATAGTGAGAAACACCACGGTCTGAGGGTAGAGATGGGAAGTCTATCGAGACTTCGGAGCCCTCAATGACAATTTCTTCATCAACTACGGATGAGGTTTGAGAATTTGGGTAAATGGTGCCACAGATAGGAATTTGATCACATGTGTGACCCGAAACCTCAGGCATAATTTCCTCAATGACACAATTATTGCTTAGACTATGCAGTCTACCGAAGTGAGTTTTGATGTCTTCGGGAAAGGTCTTGTCATTGACTGGGAAATGAAATTCTCGGTCTGGAGGGACATACAGTCTGTCTTTGTTGAACCGGGATGAGGAATCCATTGCGGTAGGATATCCATTTGACCAACCCCAATTGTATGTATTGTCCACGGTTCCATTATTTACCAAATTTTCAATAGCTTCACTTTCATTGAACAATTTTTCGATTAAAAGATTTAAGCATACAATTTCACTCTGAGCTAAATCTCTTTGGTTCAAAGCTATTTCTAATTGGGTTTCACTCAACATTCTTGCATCTTTTTCTAACTCTAAGTCCTTCTCTAACATAGCCATTTTGAGTCTTTTGTTATCCAGTTGTCCTCTCACGTGGAACATCTCTTGGGACACAATGTTCTTCTCATATAAGGCTTTGTTATAGTCTGTAAGGACGGCAACACAAGTGTCATTAAGATCATCTATGTAGGGTTGATAGTCATGCATGTTATAGTTTAGAGTTTGGATCATAAGTTTTACCTGTTCGACGATGGTTAGAGTTCCATCCTTTGCCATGTAGCAGTAGTTCTTGTCCAACTTTGTAGACCCATCATCATCCGCAGTTGCCAGCATGCAAATTTTCCCTTTTCCTTTGACGCTGCTGATGACATCATCTTCATCTCCGGATGACCAAACTTGATGGTCTCTTTTGACATGGGCTACGTATGCCCTTGCCTTTTCCTTATCTTCCAACTCTTGAGCCATTCTAAGGTAGAATGCTCTGTCTTTTACTACATCGGCCTTACAATCTCTTGCAAAGTGATTCTCTTTGTTGCATTTATGACAAATTACAACATCAGTCTTGTCTTCTGAGGGAGTACCGGAGTCAGTGGTCTGAGTAGACTGCGGTGCCTCCTTTGGTTGATTATTTTGAGATTGTGGTGGTGGATGAGAACTTTTGGGATATCGAGGATGATTATTCTGGGAAACGAAGTTACGGTTGAATGGAGGTTTGTTGAACTGTTGATTCTTGCGGAAGGAAGGAGGTGGTAAACGGTTGAACTGTTGGCTAACCAGAGCAATAGCCTTCTGAAACTCTTCTTCATCATCATACTCTGAGTCAGCTTCGTATGACTGCGGTGGAGTGTCATACGATGGAGAGTAAGATTGATCATGTGGAGCTTGTGCTATGAGAGCAAGTGGTCCTCCGAAGTCAGCACAGTCTTTGAGTACGGTGGATTCTTGTGCTTGCAATTCTCCATAGAGCTTGTAGAGTGACAAAAAATGAATCTTTCTATCGCCTTGGACTATCATCTTAGCTGTAGTCCAATGTCTTCCCAAACCATTAAGAAACTGAAGATTTGTTTCATGGTTACTGCGGATGGTGCCCGCATTGGATAACTTGGTGACTATCAGGTTGAACCTTTTGAAGGAGTCTTCCAAGCTTTCGCCAGTATGAGCTTTGAAGTTGTTGAACTCATTGAGTGCGGTAGTAAGCTTCTTGTCTTGTGCTTGTTCTGAGCCTTCGTACAGATTCTTGAGAACTTCCCAGATCTCTTTTGCTGATTTGCAATTTATGATAATATCGAAGTTATAAGGAGCAACTCCACAGGAGATTTCATAAAAAGCAACAACATCATTTTCCATTTTATCGAGATCATCCTTGGAGGGACGGTTCATGACTGGTTGACCTCCTCCTAGTCTGGTTGTAGCGCCGTCAGTTTGGACTGGTGTAAGGACTGGGACATGTGGTCCTTCTTCTACGGATCGCCATACATCTCTACCAAGTCTCCTTAAGTATCTTTCCATTCTTTGTGACCAGTGATGATATTCATTTGCTACCAGTATTGGGGCTCGATTAGAACCACCAACACTATTGGAAACATTCAGAGATAACGATTGTGCCATTTGAAGTTTTTTTTTTTAAGAAATGAGCTTCAGTGGTATAGAAGGCCCTTTGAAAATCAGAGTTCCGTTTTCAAAAAGCAACCACTATGGCTCTGATACCAATTGTTGAGAGAAAAACTTAGAGACACACTTGAACAAACGTTAGAACAAGTAGATTGCAGAATAGTTAATCTCGAAGGATCTAAAAGCTCAACAATAATATTAATAAGTTAGAGTTAGATAGTTAGAGAGTTAGTTGCGGAAAAGTAAAGAAATAGAAATGACAATAATTGTTATATCAAGTATACACATAAGTTGATTCATAACAAGGAATGCATTCAAACCAAGTTAATAAGGAAGATCAAACTTAGTGATTAAGTCACGAAAGACTTGCTCAGAAGAGAGGTTATAATCAGTAGTATTCTAGTAAGATTTGAGAGTAAGAAGTGATGCGTAGTAAGATAGAGAGATAGAAAAGATAACTTCAGATAAGTGTATTTAGAATAGATAGATGCGTGTGTTAAGATCGTTGAATACAAAGAGAATGAGCTCTATTTATAGAGACTCACGAAGTACAATAGATTACATCTCTAACAGTAGCCATGTAAGGCATACTGGACAAAAGATAATATTACAATAAAGACAAGTAAAGTAATCTAGTAAAGTGACTGCGGTAGGTAGAGACTCCGGATGCGGTTGCTGATGAAGGAGCTTGACTGCGGGTGCTTGATGGCTGCGGTAGCTGAAGTTCAAGAGGGTCACTTTTATGATTCAACATAAATATATCAAAATTCATAATTTTTTATTCTCTATAAATAGACATCCATATTGATATAGTTTTAAGATAAAATAATTTTTTTTTTTAGAGTTTTAGCTCTCGTTATTCATAATTGAATAAAAATCTATCAGGTTTTTATTACAGTATATTTGTTATTCACTTATGAATAAAACGTATGCTTAACTTTTTTTTTATAGTTTAAGTATTGTTCATATATGAATATGACACGTAATAAAGTTTTCTTACGTAAAAATATATTTTTTACATCATCTTTCGTCATATATTATATTTATATATGAATAAAACGTGTATTAGTTGTCGTCATATTTTATATTCATATATGAATAAAATATTTATCAGATTTTTGTTACAGTTAATTTGTTATTCATATATGAATAAGTAGTATAAATGATACTTCAACTGTAAAAAAAATTAATTATATATTTTTATTCATAAGTGAATAACGAATGTACTGTAGCAAAAATCTGATTTATTTTTATTCACTTATGAATAACGATAGCTGAAAATATAAAAAATAATAATTTTTTTATTTTATCTTAAAAGTATATCAATATGGATGTCTATTTGTAGAGAAAAAAAATCATGAATTTTGGTATATTTAAAATCATTTTTCGATAAAAATAGCTTCTTAAAAATTAATAAAAGGAAAAAAACTATGTTTTTGTATATATTAAGGTAATGATTAGCATAGTTTAAGGAAACATGTTTTGTTGGAAACACATGTGTATTCCTTATCCATTTCCGCTGGTACAACGGAGGCCTTTGCGGCAAAAATAAATGAGTGGCTGAAAATGATTCCCCTATTCTCAACATTTTTTATTTTCTCAATTGAACTTACCTCTATATATATATATATATATATATATATATATATATATATATATATATATATATATATATATATATATATATATATAGGTACTGTGAAGATGCGTCTGAGTAGAATAGTAACAGGTGTTCGTATCAAAAATCGTTGTAATCTGTTATTTATTACATAAATAACAACAGTGTATTTGTTGACTAGATATTTCGTTTTCGTTTGTAGAAAATATTCCTTTTTAAATTAGGTTTGTCAAAATGACCCAATATTCTTGATGTTGGCAAAATGGTCCTTCATTTTATAATTTGTCAAATAAGACTCATATTTGTCAAAAGGTGGCTCAAAGCTATGCGAATTACTGAAAGTGGTCCATTTCCTCCGACTTACTTGTTTAAGCAATTTTTGGCGTAAATACTTATGGTTTTTGTCATAAAAACTTGTAACTTATATTTTGTAACATACTACTTCTTGCTTCTTTGTATAATTTGTGAAATATGATTCAAACACTTGAGACTTGCCCAAGGTTTCGAGTTCTTGGACTTTTCTTAACTTTAGCACATATAATTTAGCATACAAGCATAACAAGCAAATAAATCAAAGTTTAAAACAAGGTATTGACTTGTATTCTCCCCCAAAAACAATAAAAACTCGAAAAAGTAGGGGTATGAAGCTCACCTTGAGTTGGTTTTGTGGGGTTTTTGAAGTGTAGTGAAGAGATCTTGATCCTAAGCACTAGAATGCCCTTGATGAACTCCTTGAAGCCTAGATTATCCTAAAAAGTGGTTAAAATAGGACCTTGTGTGTAAATGAGAGGATTTTAACAAAATAATATGTAGGAATACTAGGAGATTTCGAAATAGCTCACCCAATTTCCAAGAACCACCTTGATGATAAAGATTTTTGGAAGAATCCACTTGTTCTTGAGAGGAGTTTGGTTTAGTTGATAATGGAGTGGGGAAGGGATTTTTGAGGAAGTATGATATCTCCAGGGAGTGAAATGAGGTAAGAGTGAGGATTAGCAAAAAGGAGTTCTTCTTTTAAATAAAGGAAGTGAAGTTGATTTGAAGTGTGCTTGGAGAACTGCTAGCAAATTCATGTTTGCTTGCTGGATAATTTGTAAGGATCCGTGATTGCATGGGGAATGGAGGATTACATCAAATCATAAACTCAAACCCTCTTATCACTTTTATATTTATAATAATACTATTATAAATATTAAATATTATCTTATGTAAATATGTTTTAAATATTCAAATTTGGCATAAAATAGAAGTTTAAGGGGGTCTAAGTTATGAAAAATATGAGTTTGGTGGGATTTCCGACATCAAAATGCCTTAAAATGAAGGAAAGTTCCGAAATGGTCTAAAATCCGGAGTGTAGTCCGAAATCTGCGAGGGTCCGAAGTGCTTAGGGAGTTCCAGAGTCGTTTGGAAATTTCCGGAGTTAAAGGAGCGAATTCCGAAGTCATTTACTAAATTCCGGAATGGGTCAGCAGCTTCCGGAGCGGACTAGAGGCTTCCGAGGTGCGAGGCTGTCCGGGGCGGAGTCTTCCGAGGCGTGCGAGATGGTCCTAAGAGAATGATTCCGGAAGGAAACCTTCCGGAGTGAAGGTGTTCCGAAGTGAGCAAAGTCCAGAGTATGCGGAATTTTTCCAGTTCAACTTAGGAGGTCCGAAATCAACATGTTTCGGACTCAGAAGGCTCCGGCCCAAGAGGGTTCCGGACCAAGGGGGTCCTTTTGGATTTTCTCCTTCGGTTTTGAGCTGTTTTCAACAAAGGAAAGGATTGGGATGGTACGGATGTTTATAAAAAGTTGAGAGAGATATGAAAGAGATTTGTGAGAGATTGAGAGGCATATATGCTTTGCATTATAACAATACACGGTTCATTAGGAATCATTATGTAACCTTTAATGCATTAATGCAAACCTTACAATAGTTGATGCTTACATGAGAACATAATTTCCTAGCTAAAAGTGCTAGTTGTGACATCATCCCCCCGTTAGAGGGAATTTCGTCCCGAATTTCTTCTGAAAGGTAGGATCATGGACGTGAGAATAGGTGAGGGTACTTCTGCTTCTTCTGGTCTTCGCGTTCCCAAGTGAATTCCGGTCCACGCTTAGCGTTCCATCAAACCTTCACAATCGGAATGCGACTCTATTTTGTGCTCTTCACTTCCCTATCCATTATCTCGACTGGTTCTTCGACGAACATGAGATTCTCGTTTATCTCAATCTCTTCTAGAGGAATAACAAGGGTTTCATCCGATAAGCACTTCTTCAAGTGTGATACGTGGAACATAGGGTGTACGTTACTGAGCTCCGAAGGTAGCTGCAACTTATAGGCCACCGTACCAATTCGGGCTAGAATATCGAACGATCCAATGTATCGCGGGTTTAATTTTCCTCGTTTCCCAAAATGGATCATCCCTTTCTAGGGAGAGACCTTTAGTAGCACTCGATCTCCGACTTGGAACTCCAGGGGTTTTCGTCATTTTTCAGCGTAACTCTTTTGCCGGTCACGCGATGCTTGAAGTCGGGCTTTTATCCGAATTATTTTCTCTGTAGTTTCTCAAATGATTTTCGGTCCTGTAGGGATGCTGTTCGGCGATTGCCCTTTGACCAGCTGTGTGTCGCCTACTTCAGCCCAACAGAGGGGCGATCTGCACTTCCGGCCGTACAAGGCTTCAAAGCGAGCGACTCCTATGCTCGTGTGATAGCTGTTGTTATATGAAAATTCAACTAGGGGCAGGTGGGTATCCCAGGCTTTGCCAAAATCTATTACACATGATCGGAGCATGTCTTCTAGAGTCTGAATAGTTCGCTCGCTTTGGCCATCTGTCTGAGGGTGGTAGGCAGTGCTCATATCCAGTCGGGTTCCCAATGCTTTCTGGAGCGACTGCCAAAAACGAGAGGTGAATCTACTATCCCGATCCGAGATAATAGATATGGGGACTCCTTGAAGTCTCACAACCTCTTTCAGGTATATTCGCGTTTGCCTTTCCATTTTGTATGTCTCCTTTATTGGCAGGAAATGGGCGGATTTATTTAATCGGTCAACGATCACCCAGATAGTATCCAGACCGTCTGCCGTCTTGGGTAATTTGGTTATAAAATCCATTGTTATCCTCTCCCATTTCCACTCGGGTATTTCGGGTTGCTGAAGTAGACCCGAGGGCTTCTGATACTCCACCTTAACTTTGGCACAAGTGAGACACTTGCCAACGTAAGTGGCAATCTCCGCTTTCATATTCGGCCACCAATAATGTTGTTTGATATCCATGTACATCGTGTCGGAACCCGGATGGATAGAGTACCTTGTTTTGTGAGCCTCATTCATTATCACGTCCCGAAATCCACCGAACCTCGGTATCCAGATTCGGTCCATAAGATAATAGGCTCCGTCTTCTTTGACCGTCAGATTCTTTTCCATTCCGCGCAATGCCTCATTGGTGACGTTTTCTGGCTTCAAGGCTTCCTATTGAGCCTCCTTGATTTGTGAGGATAGATGGGAGTGGACGGTCATTGTTAACGTCTTTACTCGGCGACCCGAGTATTCCTTTCGACTTAAGGCATCGGCTACCACATTCGCTTTGCCTGGATGGTACTTGATTTTGCACTCATAGTCGTTTAGCAGTCCGACCCATCTCCGCTGCCTCATGTTCAATTCCTTTTGATTCAGAATGTGCTGGAGGCTCTTGTGGTCTGTGAAAATGGTGCGCCGTGTACCATATAGGTAGTGCCTCCAAATCTTTAACCCGAAGACCACAGCTCCCAGCTCGAGATCGTGGGTGGTGTAGTTTACTTCATGGGTCTTTAGTTGCCTTGATGCGCAAGCTATCACCTTTCCACGCTGCATAAGCACACAACCTAACCCTTGATTAGAAGCATCGCAATATATACTACGAAGTCCCCTGTTCCTTCTGGCAAGGACAACACTGGAGCACTGCAGAGGGCTTGTTTCAGGGTTTGGAAGGCAGTTTCTTGTTCGTCATTCCAATGGAAAGGTACACCCTTTTGGGTGAGAGTGGGGAGAGGCTTGGCGATTTTGGAAAAATTTTGGATGAATCTTCGGTATTAACCAGCAAGGCCTACCAATTGTCAGATTTCTGTTGGGGTTCTTGGGGTTGCCCAGCCCTCGATAGCTTTGATCTTGGTAGGGTCCACATGTATTCCCTCTTCACAGACTACATGACCCAAAAATTCCACTCTACGAATCCATAACTCGCATTTTGAGAACTTTGCGTAAAGCTTTTCTGCTCTCAGTGTTCCCAAAATCTGTCATAAGTGCCGGCTGTGCTCCTCCTAACTCTTAGAGTAAACGAGTATATCATCGATGAAACAATTACGAAGTTGTCGAGAAACGGCCGACAGACTCTGTTCATCAGATCCATAAAGGCTGCGGGTGCATTTGTGAGACCAAAAGGCATGACTACGAATTCAAAATGCCCATAACGGGTTCGAAAAGCAGTCTTTGGGATATCCTCCTCTCGGACTCTTATTTGATGGTATCCGGACCTTAGATCTATCTTGGAAAAGTATCTGGCTCCTTGGAGCTGGTCGAATAGATCATCGATTCGAGGGATTGGGTATCAATTCTTGACAGTGAGCTTGTTTAACTCTCGATAATCGATCAATATTCTGAAAGATCCGTCTTTCTTATTGACAAACAGGACCAGAGCTCCCCAAGGTGAAAAGCTCGGCCTGATGAATCCTTTGTCGAGAAGTTCTCTTAGTTGACTAGATAACACTTGCATCTCGGCAGGAGCTAACCTGTAGGGTGATTTGGCGATTGGAGTGGCTCCAGGTACAAGATCGATTCGGAACTCGACCTGGCGCTCGGGAGGGACTCCTGGAAAATCCTCGGGAAATACGTCGGGAAAGTCACATACTTCTGGAATATCGTTAATGTTTTTCTCCTCCTTCGTTTTATCCACGACATGAGCAAGAAAGGCGTGATCCTTTTTGTGCAAGCACTTTTATGCTTGGATGCAAGAAATGAGTCGGAGGTTTGAGTCGGGTTTATCGCCATAAACTATTAGGGTTTCGTCGTTGGGTAGATGAAGGCGAACGGCCTTCTCGTGACACATAATTTCAGCATGGTGGGGGCTTAACCAATCCATGCCAACAATCACATCAAAGCTCCTAATATTAACAGGAATCAAACTGATTGGGAATGAGTGATTATTTAATGTTAGTATGCATCCTACGTAGATATCGTTGGTTGATTCTGTTTTACCATTGGCCATTTCGACCGTAAAAGTTTCGTTCAATTTGTGGAGATTTTGATTGATTAGGTGTTTGAATTTGTGACTTACAAAGCTTCGCTCAGCACCACTATCAAATAAAATGCACGCATAAGAGTTGTTGAGGGGAAACGTACCAGTCACCACTGTTGGATCTTGCACCGCCTCTCCTTGCCCCATGGTTAGGACCCTTCCTGCGTTCTGATTGTTGTTCTTGGGGTAGTTGCGTTTAAAATGGCCAGTTTCCCCGCATCCGTAACATGCACGGCGGGCTCCGACGTTGTTGTCATTGGGCTGCTTGTTTTGTTGTGGGGGCATCTTGCAATAACGGACAGTGTGTCCTTTTCGATTGCAGTTGGTGTATTGGAAGTCTTTGCATGCCCCGTAGTGGTGATAGTTACACTTTTCACATTTGGGATTGGAACCCGCGTATGACTTTGTTGGCGCTGTTGTGGTTGAGGCTGGGGCGGTTGGAGTTGGTGCGGCTGGAGCGGTAGCAGAATCGACTGCTACTTTCTGTGATTTCATGGATGGCCCTAAATTCTGTCGTCCTTTACGCTTGTTCTCCCAGTTCTTCTTGTTCCCTCCTTCTTGTTTGCTCTCTCCCTCGGTTGCTTTGGTACTTTTCTTGTCACTGTGATCATAAAGCTTCTTGGCCAGGCGCTTTGCACTGTCATAGGTCTCGAGTTTTGAGGCAATCACGTTAGCTTGAATGGGAGGTGTCAACCCCCAGATGAATCGCTCGACCTTCTTTCCCTCGGACGTAATCATGCCAGGACACAAAAGGGCTAGTTCATTAAACCTCAAGATGTACGCGTCAATGTCCGAGCTCCGCATCGTAAGGTTCCACAGTTCTTGCTCGAGTTTTTGTACCTCCCCTCGGGGACAGTACTCGGCGATGAATATTTCCTTGAGTTCTTCCCAGGACATGATGTTTGCAACGGGGAGTGTCATGGCCTCAATGTGACCGTTCCACCATGACAATGCCTGGTCGACGAAGGTGCAGTCCGCGAATTTGACTTTACTCCCTTCCGGACATTCGCATATCTCGAACACCGACTCCACCTTCTCGATCCATCGTTTCAAAGCTATGACTCCTCCAGTCCGGTTGAAAGTGCGGGGTCTTGCATTGGAAAAGTCCTTATAGGTACAGGCCTTTACAGGCCCTTGATTCATCCCTTGATGGGAGCTTCCCGTCCCTTGGCCCTTTCCACCACCATTATTTCCGTTTTGAATGCGGGCTAGCGCTGCTGTTATTGCAGCTGAAACTACCGCTTGAAAGGCCGCAGAGTTCATCTCGGGAGGGGGCGGCGGTGGTGGTGCTGGGTTGTTGTTCTTACGGATCGGTCTCCTCGGCATCTTTCTGTCATGGATCAGATGGACAATGAGTACCCAATACGTTTTGCTTCATGATTTCTTGATTATAGAGTAGTATCGGAGACTCGGTTGCATACAAGCAAGTGTGTGCATAAAATCAACATGTAATAATAGTAATAGAGCACATAACAGGTAACACATCATGATAAAATATATATCCGTCTTTTCAATGATAATAATTTCTTGAGTACATGAAAATTTGCCTTCATAAGGCATACAATACATGAAGTGAAATAAAATCTAACAGAGTAACGACTCCATGAGTAGTGAAATCACTTAATCATGTAGTCGATAATACATAGAGAAGTGCATAAAGGAAAAATCGAGGTGGTGGCGAGTAAACGGGTACTAGCCGCGACGAGTAGGGTCTGGTGGTGCTGACGACGAGGTAGATGCGCACTGAAGTCTAGCCAGGTGGTTCTCGGCGTCCCGAAGCCGGGCCTCTAATGCTGCCTGGCGCGCTTGGTAGTCCCTGACTACCTCCTGTGTCATCCTCTCCGCGCGCTCAACCGCAACTCTCATGGCCACCATTTGGCCAGCGGTTTCCTGTGTCTGCTCGCCAATGTCGCGTATCTTCCTTACCATCACAGGTAGGGCTCAGTCTACAGGTCCACCGTGACTCAAGTCGAAGTAGTCCCAGTTTATCCCAAATAGAGGTCGTACTCCTTGTTCACGGCTCCACCTCCAAATCTCGTGCGCCCATGGGGGTGTAGGACCATTGGGGCCGATCCTGTATGGGGGCACCCTTGACATATAGGGTGGATTGATAACTTTGGACTCAGCGTCCGAGTCATCAGCGTCGCTGTCATCCTCCTCCTCGTCCGAGTCGGCCACTGGTTCTGCCGGTCCTCCCATAGGCTCCTCCTCCTCGGGCTCCTCTTATGGTTCCTCTTCGGGTTCTTCCTCTGGCTCCTGCTCAGGTTCTTCCTCGAGCTCTAACCATCTGCCATTCCCCTGTTTGGGGAAATAGGGATCTCCAGGATGATGAAATCCAGCCATAGTGTCTGCACGAGGGGTGAGAAACGTGTAAGGAGAGTGTGCGTAAATACGTTCCAAAATACTCCTATAGTATTTTAATTGTTTAGGTTTGGTTCGTAAAACTTTTGGATAACGAGTTGGGAAGTTTTAGACTTGTTGAAACACCACTACCACTCCCAAAAACATGTTGGTCATATCTCAAATAAATATAGTTGATCAGGCTATATTTATCCCAAATATGATTACATAACTGTCCAGGTTTGACCGTAGTGTTCAACCTTTAAGTTCTTTTGTTTTGTTCCAGTTATGATACGGTCCTAGCAAGTATGTATACTTCTAGTCAGAGTGTTTTAGTCCTATTTTATTTATAGTTGTATATCTTGTATGGCTAGATATACTAGTTCACTATAAATAATGCTCTGATACCAATCTGTCATACCCCCGGACCAGAACGGAGGAAACGTTCGGAGCCGGGTGACTTCATTGTGCAGTATCATAACAATTGAATATAAATGAAACATAGCAAATCCAAACATCATACATCAATATAACAAACTTACATTGTTTTTACATATTGTTCATGTTCTTGAAATACACAAAAGAGACAACATTGAATAAATTCCAAACTACATCAAAATAATCTTGAGTCCGCATTCCATAAACCTGCTTATTGATTTCCTGAGAATACAAGTCGTTTGAAAAGTGTCAACATAAAATATGTTGGTAAGTTCATAAGCATTTTGTATAAAAATCTGTGATAGTTGGAAAACCAGAAAATCCCATATTTTCTTATCAAATGGTTATAAGTCTTGTTTCCAATCAAGTATAGTTGTATGTGTGTTCTAGTTTATCGTTTTTCGTAATCATATAAAATTGTTTTCCCCAGAAAATCCTATATTTTCTTATGTATAAAAATGGTAGTACTAAAAACCTAGGACTTGTGTGGTAAAAGATTCGTTTGATGTATCCAGACAATAGTTGTTTATAATCGAAAGGTGTAACTTGTGTAAAGTATTAAATATTAACTGTTATATTCTTAGTGAGTCGTAATAACCATATTAATATGACGGAGTGCCCGTTCTGACGTTCTTCAGGTGTCGATTTTGTTTAAGACATTTGTCACCCTAGACTGGCCGGTCTAGCTGTAGCGCAGCGAAGGTGCGGGGTATCAACCCCGTATAGATCTATACACAAATTCCCGCACCCCCTCGAGGAGACTCTGGTTATAACTCTTACAAGACTTAAAGCGTACACTATTATATATATATATATATATATATATATATATATATATATATATATATATATAGGTACTGTGAAGATGCGTCTGACTAGAATACTAACAAGTGTTTGTATCAAAAATCGTTGTAATCTGTTATTTATTACATAAATAACAACGGTGTACTCGTTGACTAGATATTTCGTTTTCGTTTGTAGAAAATATTCATTTTTAAATCAGGTTTGTCAAAATGACCCAATATTCTTGATGTTGGCAAAATGGTCCTTCATTTTATAATTCGTTAAATAAGACTCATATTTGTCAAAAGGTGGCTCAAAGCTATGTGAATTATTGAAAGTGGTCCATTTCCTCCAAATTACTTGTTTAAGCAATTTTTGGCGTAAATACTTATGGTTTTTGTCATAAAAACTTGTAACTTATATTTTGTAACATATTACTTCTTGCTTCTTTGTATAATTTGTGAAATATGATTCAAACACTTGAGACTTGCCCAAGGTTTCGAGTTCTTGGAGTTTTCATAACTTTAGCACACATAATTTAGCATACAAGCATAACAAGCAAATAAATCAAGGTTTAAAACAAGGTTTTGACTTGTATTCTCAACCAAAAAAAAATAAAAACTCGAAAAAGTAGGGGTATGAAGCTCACCTTGAGTTGGTTTTGTGGGGTTTTTGAAGTGTAGTGAAGAGATCTTGATCCTAAGCACTAGAATGCCCTTGATGAACTCCTTGAAGCCTAGATTATCCCAAGGAGGTTAAAATAGGACCTTGTGTGTAAATAAGAGGATTTTAACAAAATAATATGTAGGAATACTAGGAGATTTTGAAATAGCTCACCCAATTTCCAAGAACCACCTTGATGATAAAGATTTTTTGAAGAATCCACTTGTTCTTGAGAGGAGTTTGGTTTAGTTGTTAAATGGAGTGAGGAAGGGATTTTTGAGGAAGTATGAAATCTCCAGGGAGTGAAATGAGGTAAGAGTGAGGATTAGCAAAAATGAGTTCTTCTTTTAAATAAAGGAAGTGAAGTTGATTTGAAGTGTGCTTGGAGAACTGCTAGCTAATTCATGTTTTCTTACCGGATAATTTGTGAGGATCCGTGATTGCATGGGGAATGGAGGATTACATCAAATCATAAACTCAAACCCTCTTATCACTTTAAGATTTATAATAATACTATTATAAATATTAAATAGTATCTTATGTAAATATGTTTTAAATATTCAAATTTGGCATAAAATAGAGGTTTAAGGGGGTCTAAGTTATGAAAATACGAGTTTGGTGGGATTTCCGACGTCAAAATGCCTTAAAATGAAGAAATGTTCCGAAATGGTCTAAAATACGGAGTGTAGTCCGAAATCTGCGAGGGTCCGAAGTGCTTAGGGAGTTCCGGAGTCGTTTGGAAATTTCTGGAGTCAAAGGAGCGAATTTCAAAGTCACTTACTAAATTCTGGAATGGGTCAGCAGCTTCCGGAGCGGACTAGAGGCTTCCGAGGTGCGAGGCTGTCCGGGGTGGAGTCTTCCGAGGTGTGCGAGATGGTCCTAAGAGAATGATTCTGGAGCGAAACCTTCCGGAGTGAAGGTGTTCCGAAGTGAGCAAAGTCCAGAGTATGCGAAATCTTGCGGTTCAACTTAGGAGGTCTGAAATCAACATGTTCCGGACTCAGAAGGCTCCGGGCCAAGAGGGTTCCGGACCAAAGGGGTCCTTTTGGGTTTTTTCCTTCGGTTTTGAGCTGTTTTCAACAAAGGAAAGGATTGGGATGGTAAGTATGTTTATAAAAAGTTAAGAGAGATATGAGAGAGATTTGAGAGAGATTTGGGATACATAGAGATATTTGGGAGAGATTAAGAGGCATATATGCTTTGCATTATAATAATACACGGTTCATTAGGAATCATAATGTAAAATTTAACGCGTTAATGCAAACCTTACAATAGTTGATGCTTACATGAGAACATAATTTCCTAGCTAAAAGTGCTAGTTGTGACAGGTACACCCAATGTTACCACCACCTAATCAATGTGCCGGTTAACCACACACGCTCCATTGATCTATGATTAACATCAAGCTACGCTTTGCCACACACTCTCAGTCTCAGATTAGTGTGTTGGTTAACCACACACGCTCCACTTACAACTTAACAAGGTGCAAAGTGCAATTTCATGGTTTAGCACCAAATTCACATTTTTCCTAAGTAACTAAGATTGAGAATTTATAAGTGTTTAGTTAATTGGTAATTTTCATTATACTTTTAATGAGAATTTAAATGTCCTGTCAGACCCGTTCAGCTAACGACCCTCCACCAGTCAAGGAAGCGGTGGGTGAGAGTGGACACCCATCAAACTGCCATTTTATAGGCAGTAACCTTATACCCCCCCCTTATAGACCAGCTTCGTGAATGAGGCCTACTAACGGTAAGACTGACTTGAATCTTATGAATATATATATATATATATATATATATATATATATATATATATATTAAACCTATAATATTATAATAGTATAAGGGTTGAATTTTAAACTTTTTAAAATTCTAGGGTTTGGAACTAAAGTATTCAAAAGTGAAAGTTTACAAATTCCAAAACTTGAGGGCGGGTTTTGAAACTTGTCAAAAAATTTCAAATCCATAACTATGAGTTTAATATAGGTTTTAAGAAAAGACTCTTGACATTCCATAACTTGAGGACAGGTTATGGAGTTCATAAAAACATTTATGTAAAAGACTCTTCAAGTTCCATAACTTGAGGACAAGTTATGGAAGACTTAAAACCATTTTATGATGACATTTAAAAATGAGACCTTTCACTTTCCATAACTTGAGAACAAGTTATGGATTTCATCAAAAACAATTAGATCAAAAATTCCAACTAACAAAATCAAACAATTTGCCTGTGATCTAATTAAACTCATAAGTTAAGATAATTTAAATCAAACAAGTTTAAAGAAATTAGCCTAATCATATACACTAATACAAATCATGAAACTTTGACAATTATCTTTTATTTGGATGAGAATCATCATTAGCATAACAACAAAATCAAATTTTATGAACTAAAACATTTTGTGGTAATGATTCTAATCCAAAACAGGCCAAAAAACTCGAAAAACTGCCCACTGGAGCACCAACTCGGCGAGTACATGAACTGGACTCGTCGAGTTGGACTTTTTCTGAGTGGACTCGGCGAGTTCACTGTCCAGAATGCAGAAAATTTGATTTTTTTGCTTTGAAAATCAATAAAACATCAAGTATAGTGGAAAACAACCCTAGGCTCTGATACCACTGTTGGGTTTTGTATACTAAAACATCCTTTGGTGCACATAAAACCCTAAATGCTTTGGATCTATGTTTTCTCTAATTATACATGCAATACTGTTTCCAAAGCATTAAGCCTACAACTAGCATACAAATGACATAAACAACGTAAAATACTAGTTAGGAGTTTACCTCTTTATGTAGCTTGTAGAACTTGTTGTGTTTGGCCTTTAAGAGCTTAGCACCAATAGTATGAATGCCTCAAATGGAATCACAACACACCTAGAACAAAGGAGACTTTTGAGAGAGTATTTCTTGCACCAAAATCGGCTCATGGAAGTCCAAGGATCACTAGTGTCCATTTTGGATGCTAAGGGGTTTCTTATATAGTGTTGCAAGATTAGGGTTACACCATGTAAACCCTAATGGGCATGACCTTCCATATTCCTTAAGCTCCATGGGTTTAAACCTCCATGGATCATCCATGGGTTGTCACATGGGTTTAGGCCAACCTAAGGAATCATGGATCATTGGCCCACACCATAAGAATGAATGATTTACCAAATCAACCCCTTATATTTAATTAGTCTCTTTTGATCACAAAATTAATTCCAAACTAATTCTTGATCAATACTAATTAAATAATATGATTCCATGAGAAGTTGATCTTTTTGGGGACTTTTGTGGTGAAGATCTTGGAGTTGGTGTTTTGTTGTACTCTTCGGTAGGAGGAGGTTGAACTTGTGGAGGAGTTTGATGTTGATGAACCAAAGGGGTCTTTGATCGTGAAGGATGTTGTTCTTGATGGATTGAAGGATTTTGTTCTTGATGAACTCTAGGAGGGCTTTCACTTCCCCCTTTTGAGGAAGCAACCTCCTGTTGCTCCTCAAACCATTGCTTCAGCCCATCGATTCATTGAAAGGTTTCATTAAACTGCATCTTCATATGTTCACAAAGCTGTTGATTGTTGGGGATCTCCTTATTAAAGAGTAGTTGATAAATCTCCTTTGTAAGACAGAGAATATCATCAACACTCAAGCTTGCAGTGAGTGATCGCCGTAACTCGTTAATTATGTTTTGTAGAACCGCAAGGCCTGATTCATATGCGGTGTGGGTGTAACACTAGCCAAAATAGGTCAATAACAATCACATGTGATTATACCAATCACGTAATTTGATCTTGTTAAACTAGTAATGTGATAAACTTACTATGTAGTTCCTGATAAATTCTAATACAAATATGAACTTTCATACATATTTTATGATACAAATCAAAGTATACGTCCATACGATTCCAAAAGTATAGAGAACGTCGAAATATGGCTTCGTGTGAAGAAGTTATGATAAACTCTAACACTATAAAATCTCTTATAATTAGCTATTGGAATCTAATAGAGAGTTTTAGTACTCGGAATTACCTACGCGTGGATATAAAGAACGTCAAAAACGGAGTTCGTATGCAAACGTTACGACCTTCAGAACTTACAGCTGTCTTAGAGCATGACACGTGTCAGAAACCCTAATCTGACTGGACTCACGATGTGAGCATAAAAACTCACGACGTGAGGAGTCAAACCGACACATTTTGAAGCTAGCAGTCTATGGAACGATAACCCAAAAGCTCACGACGTGAGCAAGGTTTTCTCACGACGTGAGGACGATGCAGGACACTATTCGAGGCTAGAAAACACGCGTTAAAGCTACGGATGACTCTTGCCATAGCTCACGACGTGAATCTATCATTCTCACGTTGTGATGGCCAAAAATCAGTCTATAAATAGAGGCTTCGACCTCAGCCATTCCTCATACCTAATCTCTTCTCTCTCTCTCGTTTGCTGAAGCCGTTTTGCTTCCCGAGCCCGGTGATCGCGAACCGCTGACTGTTTTCAGTTACATTCTCTTGAAGCACGATATTAAGGTGAGTTTCACGGCCCCAATTTCTAATATTTTCGGGGGAAAACGCATGCTAAATATTGTATATACGTTACTATTATGTCTATATGATAGTATATTAGTATCAACGTAGATAGTTATATTAACCGGGATATAGTTGTTCTAAATATAATATTTTGAATATGTACAACTATTATCAACTTGTTAGCATGTTCTTGTACTAATTTAGATCTTGAGTTATACTTAGGATTCTATATATATGTTGTGTGCATTATAGTTCCGAAGTTATATTTGGGAGTTCTATATGTTAAAAAGTATGTTGCTATTATTGGTTTTATGTTCAGATAAAACCTGATATGTTGTATGCTATTATTATTGGTTTTATGTCAAGATAAAACCTGTTTTTACTTCAAGTTATAGCTGTTATACTTTCTAAATGTTATGAAATTAGGAGTAATGTTTAAAAGCATAGTCTAGTAACTTAGGGTTTTAGACACGAAAATGCTTTTGTTATTACAACTATAGAACGTCGTCAAAGTTTACATGAGCTATTGTATTCGTCAACTAAGATTAGAAATCTTAGTGGAAATCCTCTGACATGTAATCGTTAATCCCGTGTGAGCGAGGAAGTTGTATATGGATCTATACGGGTTGACAACCCCACCCGTGGTTGCTAGCTCCAACCCAACGGTATTCGGGTGAAGAACTTGCCTAATTTACTACCTTCCGACGTCGATGAAGCGTGCAGAAACTACCGCAAGGTGTGATCCTTGTACTACCGCAAGGAGTGATCCTTGTACTACCGCAAGGTGTGATCCTTGTAACTAACACAATGTGTGATCCTTGTAACTACCACAAGGTGTGATCCTTGTAATAATAATAAGAGGTGTAAAACTAAGTCATACAGTCGCAGCTACAGACTCATGGTAGCACAACTTTAGAAGCATTATACTTTGTTGATATACAAGTATGAATGTTAAGTATAAGTTTCTCAAAGACTTATACTCTAAGTATAAGAATCTAGTAGGTATATTACTTGTATATTTAGTAGACCACTACACCTATCCTACTTACTCGTATAGAATTGAAATAGATTTATACGTAGCGGTTTTACTCGTATAGAATTGAAATAGATTTATACGTAGCGGTTTAGTCGTATAGAATTGAAATAAGATTTATACGTAGCAACTTAGTTTGTATGGAATTACAGACATTTATATTTATAATATATGAGACTTATAGGTATATACTTATTTGGTAAGTAAACCATTATACCTAGGATATATATACTAAACGTTGGAGAGTCAAAATGATACTTTCAAAACTATACTTTTGAATGTGGAAAATGTATTATTTTTATATGGAGTCAAAACGTGTGGACTCACCAACTTTATGTTGACGTATTTTAAAATGCATGTGTTTTCAGGAAGTTGATAACTATGATACGAGAAATGACGTTACACCGCCCCGTGTTTCCGCCGACGGCCGGGGTGTGACAGATTGGTATCAGAGCTATTAACTATAATGAATTAGTACTTTCTTAGGAAAGCACGACTATAGTTTAGGGCTTACTCTGTTAGGTTTAGGTATATCCCTTAGCCTACAAATATAAAGTATTATTAATTATACTACTAAAGGACTACTTACAGGAGCGGTGACAGGATAGACATGTCGCTTGGGTTGCTGGATTTTAGAACGGCTATATGCTAAAATGATCCTGCCCTCTGACTGTCCTGACTGGCCGGTGCCTTAACAGCTAGCCCTAAAGTAACGAACAATAATTAATAGAGCATGAATATAACAAATATAGAGTCATATATGAAGACTCAGACCCACGATGATAATACACCTAAATACCCGGAATGTTTTTGATCTCAAGGATTTAGATAAGATATTCCAACTAAAGTTCATATGTGCATAGATCTTATCACAACTAGGTGTAGGTGTACAACTATATTTTATTATGATCAGATCATATGAACTATTTAAATTGGGAGTAATATTTGATAGACTAAACACTTGGTGATCCAAAATGTATAGGAACTAAACAAAATGCCTAGAAGAAGTAGCGCTCGTCTAAACCTTAACCAACGACCATAACCACAACAACAACAACCGCAACCACCACCACCAGAAACAAACCCTCCAATAAGTTCAGCAGAACTTGAAGAAATCATAGCTCAGAGAATCGCTGCAGTTCTAGCTAATGTCACAAGAGGAGGAGTTAGAAATGAAGGCAATGTAGGGACCGCCAGAATGTGTACCTACAAGGATTTTATGAATTGCAAACCTAAGAGCTTCCATGGAACGGAAGGGGTTGTTAACTTGACCCGGATTGATTGAAAAGGCAGAATCAGTATTTCAAATAAGCTTCTGTCCGGACGAATGTAAGGTACGATTTGCTG
The DNA here is from genome assembly GCF_052849685.1 of Lactuca virosa. Lineage (NCBI taxonomy): Eukaryota > Viridiplantae > Streptophyta > Magnoliopsida > Asterales > Asteraceae > Lactuca > Lactuca virosa. The sequence continues at coordinate 375,599,132 of NC_136430.1, read as the reverse complement.
CGTGTACTTTCGTTGATGCAGCGTTAACATGGTGGAACAATCATGTTAATACAATGGGAATTGATGGTGCAAACTCCATGAAATGGGAAGAGCTGAAGAGGATGCCGGTAGAGGAGTATTGTCCAAGAGAGGAAATACAAAAGCTGGAACAAGAGTTGTGGAACCTAACAATGAAGGGTTCCGAGATAAATGCATATACCGCTAGATTCAACGATGTGACATCCCCAATTTCACGGCCAGAAAAGACCGATTTGTTTATGTTTTGTTTTTAAAATCAGAGTAATCTTTTAAAGAAAACAGTTGCGGAATTTGTTCCCAAAACAAAAATATGATAAGAATTTATCAAAGCACTCCTTTAAAGAAATGTATTTTCATTATATAACAAAATCTCGGGATGTCATGTTCAATACAGATCAAAAGCATAAACAGAACAAAATAGACCTTACAACAGTTATTCATAACTACTGGCCTATAATCCAAAATCTCTCATTATGTCAACCAACTTATGCTCTCGTGTCATAACCTGTAATACAAAGAAAAATGAGAGGGTCAGGCTTGGGAGCCTGGTGAGCATATAGGGTTTTCAACCCACAATAATATAATTATTATATTTAATTATCAAACCATCAATCCAATTACCCACCCCCATTATCTTCTTTTATTTCTTAAAGATTTACCCTAAGAACCGATTACCCTTCTCCCATTCATTCCTAAGGATTGCCCTAAGGAATTGGCACAAAGTCTAGTGTTGCCATGGTTCTTAGATTACCTCTGGTGAACTCAATTACCTAAGGAACACAGAGTACAAAAGCTCTTAGTTCAAACCATGTGATAATAATGTATATCTCGATCCTGCAAAACCACTAATATTATTAACACATATAAATCATATTTCTAAAACAATCTATCTCATCCCGTCGATCCCCACATACTGAACCTATACAATGATCTTACGAGATCTAGCCTAAGGAATCGATATGAACAACAACTGACGAAGCTGCTTTGGAAATTCCCTGACAGCAAACGAGGATCAATAAAGACATCAAATGAGGGGAATGGAATAAGTTTCACCACGAACCTTCGTTCGTAAAAGAAAGAACCACAAGACAGTTAAGTCAGGGGTAGTTATCTAGATAACAATGCCTAGGCGTGGTCCGACTATCATGAGGTATTATACCCCCAGACTCTCCCTATCCAGCATCGAACTTTTCCTAGCAGTGGCCTGAATACATGAGGTATTTCACCCCCAGACGCACCCTATCCAGCAATATAACACCAGACATACCTAGCAGTGGTCTATTACCGACACACATTATTAGGCAGTCTACGAAGTTCCCTTAATTACTTCGTGAAAGAAAACGCTGACATGTAAAGCTCGGTCGATCACTTCATAAAAGAAACGCTGACTCCAAAGCTCTCTCAAGATAAAAGTATGGGGAAATACTACTAGAGTACTCCCGTACGCTCCCGTAACCGACACACAAAATTGTCAAAAAGACTTTGTACATGATAGTACTTCTGGCACATTATAGTACTTTGGTATGCGAAAGACTCGTAACCGAGAACATAATAGTACCCTGGCACAAGCAGCACCCCAGACACAGAGCTTTGAAAAGGACTTCGTACATAAAATGTACTTCTGTACGTAGGACGTACTCCACCGATCATCAATCTCACCCCACACGTACTCTTAATAAGAGACTACCCAAAGTCCAATCTTAATTGAACTAAACATCCCATTTAAGTCTTAACCCATCACTAGGCAAACCTACAATACTTATAATCAATTTCTGATACTATCTCCGTTTAGGCAATGCCAACTAGTGTATACTTAACACAAGGTTTTAAGTAATAATATCATATATACACATCTTAACACATATTGAACCATATCTGATTCGCACGTTGTATATCATCAAATATATCTAACACGTATTTCAGACAATAACAATTACTTCACATACATATGTATATTTCATACTTTAATCAATACTCGTATTAAAATCACGTTCCTAAAAAGGGACTATACACATGATACCTTATCGAATGAACACGTAGTTCAAAAATACATAATCCGTACTCCCGGATCTTAAATTTGCCTCATTACCTAATCCATATTCCCGGATCTAAAACTAACCTCTTGATCTGATCCATACTCTCGGATCTAAAACTAACCTCTTGATCTGATCCATACATCCAGATCTAAAACTAACCTCTTGATCTGATCCATACATCCAGATCTAAAACAAGTTTATCTCTTTATCCTTTTATCTCATGGTCTAACCCATCTTTTATCACCTACCAACAACCTCATCTACCTATGTTCTACCCAACATATTTGTAGATACGAAATACATATACAGTTTAACTCATTAAAACTTATATAATTCATCCATTCCACAATCATCTCAAATAAACAACAATATATTATACACATAGCACGTATTTCATAGCAAATACTTAAAATTTATGTGTTAGAAGAAAGTGACTACACACTCACTTGATCAGAAGATGATCGGGCAGCACTAAGGCTTGTAGAAGTAGTATTCTTCGGTGAAACTGTGATCTCTTCACACACCGGACTTCTCGCGGGCAGAGCTTCGGCTCAGAAACTCTTTTCTTCTCGGGATCTTCGGGCTTCGGGACTTGCTTCGGGTCTCAGGATGATACCGGGGCTTTGGGGGTACTTCAAGAAGGCTAGAGAGAGTGTAGGAAGTGAGAGATTGAAGGAATTAGCAACCATGGCCGGCTACCCTTCGGTTTCTATTTATAGGGCCATTTTTCTGGAATCACGTCGTGAATCTCAAATATTCACGTCGTGAGTTCAATAGTCATCAGGTGCGTCATCGCCACTTGCGTTTGTCAGGCTCCAGAAGTCATAAATACTGAGTTCACGTCGTGAACTCTGACACAGTATCGGGGTTCGCGCCCCGAACTTCAGAAATTAATATCTTTCTCATACGAGCTCCGTTTTGACTTTCTTTATATCCACGCGTAGGTGAGATTATGCTCTACAACTCTCATTTTGACTCCGTTGGCTAATTTTGAATTTATTTTTAATATATTATTATTATATTATTTTTAGTAGGCCGGGACAGGAAAACTCCGTTAGAAAATCATAACTCCTTCGTCTGACGACCGTTTTCGTCTGTCTTTTCACCGTTGGACTACTATCGACGAGATCTTCAATTCTCATTTAGATTGTTTCGGCTAAATATCGCTCGATCTCATATTCGAACTTCGAGTTGTACACTGCTAAGCCGAAACTTCGAAAAATCATAACTTCCTCATACGAAGTCAGATTTAGGCGTTCTATTCATGCACGCTCTCGGTTTAACGTATTCTACGACTTTCGTTTAGATCGCTAAATCCAAATATCGCTCTATCGTAAATTCACGATTTACGTCACGTTGTGTCGTACCGGTTCTGTCGCGAAACTTCGACAGATCATAACTTCTTCGTTATAACTCGGATTTCGATGTTCTTTATATGTACGGAATCCTTGTAAAGTATACTAAAACTTAGTTAAGATTAATCCTTATAAATAATCTTCCATAAAAAAGTAATTTTTGATGCTTATCGTCTCTAAATTGACTAGCCCGGATCTACGGGCGTTACAAACGACATTGCGGTAATGTGTCCATCTCTTGTTACCCCCGAATATAAGAATATTGAGCGATATATCTGGGGTCTAGCATCAAAAATCAAAGGAATGGTGATCGCATCGAAGCCTTCAACATATGACAGTACCAAGCGAATAGCTCATCAACTAACCAGCACAAAAATCCAAGTGGGATTTATAGCTGAGTCTCCCGAATCTGGAACGAACAAGCGCAACTTTAATGGGAAGAATCCCAGACAATCATCTGAGGAGAGACAAGATGTGGCAACTAATTATGCAGCCACAACAACAATACCCATATAACCAAGGAAGTATGTTGGAACATTCCCATGGTGCTGTCAGTGCAACCGTCATCACCTAGGTAACTGTTCATGGTGCAGTCAGTGTAACCATCAACACGCAGGTGACTGTTATATTTGCATGAAGTGCAAAAAGAGGGGACACACTGCGAGTTACTCCAGGAGCACAACACCTGTAACAGAAAATCAAGGAACAAACACTGGAACAGGCTATGATGGAGGAAGAACGTGTTTTGAATGTGGTGAAATTGGACATATCAAGAAGGAATGTCCAAAGTTAAGGAGTCAAGGAAGTTAGGCCGTGGTAGGACATTGGTAATAGGAAGCAGGGAACCTATCCAGGACCCTTCGGTGGTATCTGGTACAAAATAAATTTCGGGACGAAATTACTTTAACGGGGGGAGAATGTAACACTAGTCAAAATAGATCAATAACAATCACATGTGATTATACCAATCATGTAATGTGATCTTGTTAAACTAGTAATGTGATAAACTTACTATGTAGTTCCTGATAAATTCTAATACAAATATGAACTTTCATACATATTTTATGATACAAATCAAAGTATACGTCCATACGATTCCAAAAATATGGTGAACGTCGAAATATGGCTTCGCGTGAAGAAGTTATGATAAACTCTAACACTATGAAATCTCTATAACAAGAGGAATTTAAAATAGTCTTATAATTAGCTATTGGAATCTAATATAGAGTTGTAGTACTCGAAATTACCTACGCGTGGATATAAAGAACGTCAAAAACGGAGTTCGTATGCAAAAGTTACGACCTTCCGAAGTTACAGCTGTCTTTGAGCATGACATGTGTCAGAAACCCTAATCCGACTGGACTCACGACGTGATCATAAAAACTCACGACGTGAGGAGTCAAACCACCACATTTTTAAGCTAGAAGTCTACGGAACGATAACCCAAAAGCTCACGACGTGAGCAAGGTTTTCTCACGACGTGAGGATGCTGCAGGACACTATTCGAGGCTAGAAAACACGCGTTAAAGCTACGGGATGACTCTTGCCATAGCTCACGACGTGAATATATCATTCTCACGTTGTGGGGGCCAAAAATCAGCCTATAAATAGAGGCTTCGACCTCAGCCATTCCTCACACCTAATCTCTTCTCTCTCTCTCTCTCTCTCTCTCTCTCTCTCTCTCTCTCTCTCGTTTGCTGAAGCCGTTTCGCTTCCCGAGCCCGGTGATCGCGAACCGCTAACTGTTTTCAGTTACATTCTATCGAAGCACGATATTAAGGTGAGTTTCTCAACCCCACTTTCTAATATTTTCGGGGGAAAATGCATGCTAAATATTATATATACGTTACTCTTGTACTAATTTAGTGTTGAGAGAAAAACTTAAGAAACACACTTGAACAAACGTTAGAACAAGTTAATATTGCGGAAATTAAATTTACTCTCAAATGATCATAAAGCTCAACAATAATATAAGTTAGAGTTAAATAGTTAGATGATTAGTTGCGGAAATATAAGGAAATATAAAAGACAACAAGTATTATATCAAGTATACACTTAAGTTGATTCTTAACAAGGAATGCAGTCAAACCAAGTTAGTAAGTGAGATCAAACTTAGTGATTAAGTCTTAGAGAGACTTGCTCCGAAGAGATACTTAAAACAGTTACGATTCTACTAAGAGATAAGTGAAGAGAGTAAGGTTAGTGATAAGGTTTCAAGATGCGTAAGAGAGAGATGTGTTTTTCATTGAGAAAGGAAGAAATCTATTTATAGAGTCTCGAAGATTACATACAGTCTAATCTGTTTAAGAGTTACGACGCACGACACTTTGGATAAAAGAAAGTACTTAAGAAAAACAGATAAAAGACTAAATTAAGAACTGATGACAATAACCGCGGTTGCTGATCTAGACTGCGGATGTTGAAGACGGCTTCAGATTTGCTTTAAGTTTAAGAGGGTCATTTAAATGTTTCAACAATTTCCCCCTAAGTGACCTCTTCAACTTTTCTTTCAAGTGTTGAGCTTGAGGAACTTGATAAGAATCCACTAGAACTTCCTGACTTCCTTAAGCCATGCAATCCTCCTTGATATTTCAAACTTCACTTCAGCAGTCGTATGTTTGGATTTCTTGACTGCAGTCTGAATAATCTCCAATTGCTTCCGGGTCATACGATTCATGGCAGTCATCGGGATGAAGTATTTAGTTTCATCATTCTTGCGTTTGAAGATGACTCCAAGGTCTGGGAAGTTGGTTGCTCCGAGGGATCTTTCTTGAAAGCCTTCAGCAGGACAGGAGCTGGTTCAAGAGGAGGAAGATTGAATTTCTGAGCAAGTGCAGGGTGGATATCAACATCGATCTTTGCGAAGTCACACACAGTCTCTTTGAGAAAGATACAAGCCCTTTCATAAGCGATCATCATTTTTGGGTGCTTTTCAGACTTATTTTGAAATACCTTTGCAATCAGGAAGATTTCTTCCGGGTTCATGCAAAGGAAGTCAGCTTGGGTTCGGACATAGTCTGAGCTTCTTCTAGTAAGAGTGTACTGGATGAATTCCGCCTTCATGAATTTTCGAGGCTTGAAGTTTTTTACTGCGGAGGGTCTGTCATTCGATCAGATTTTCTCTATAGAAGACCCATGTTTGGCATGAAAGTTGTTGAGTCTCTCAAACTCAAAGGGTAACCTCTTATCATCAGGGATACTGCGGTCAAAGGGTTCAAACACAGTGAAGTATTTTGCGTTGGGGGAGATAGGAATGTCCCAATAACCGTCAGAAGGGGGTTCTGCGTATGTCAGGTTGGGCTTGTAATCGTTATCCAGTAATCTTCTGTGCGGATTGACCAATGAGTTGATGAGGGATTCATCCATTGTAATGTCAACTCCATTCTCCCTCCAGATCATCTCAGCAAATTTAGCTGATCTCCAGTCAGCTTTCTTCTGTTTGGTTGCGGGAGAGTCGTTAGAATGATCTGATGACATGTGGGAAGCCAAGTTTTTGAAATGAGGAGGAGTCTCGGGTCGCTCAGGAGAATGATGGGGTTCTTGAATTGGTGTCTGTTGCGGTGGAGATTGGTGACTTGGACTTTTATGAGGAGATGGAACTGGTGTTTTCTTCTGTGGAGATGGTTGCAGTGAATGTTGAGGAGTTGGTTCTTTAGATCTGATGGGAGAGTGCGGATGAGAATGCTGATGAGAAATTCTATCCGAGTTGTGGTCTTCACTTCCCCCTCTTGAGGAAGGAGCAATCGGAACTTCCTCAAGCCATTGCCTTAGGCCATCAATATTGCCACAGACTTCCTTAAATTGGGCTTTTAAGGCATCAGCGAGTTGTTGGTTGTTTGGGATTGCGGAATTGAAGAGCAATCGGTGAATCTCATTGGTGAGTTGCAGGATTTCGGAATCATGAAAGTTGGAGGATAGAGACCTGCGGAGATTCTTGATTGTTGACTGTAGAACAGAGATTGCGGATTCATACGCATTGTGCATTTCTTCAGCAACTTTTTGAGACTGGGCATACTGATCCTTGATGATGGTCTGAAGATCCGATTTGATGGAGGAAACTACAGAAATAAGTTTTTCAGCAGTGGAGATGAAGTGTTGATGATCAGCTTTGTGGTTGTTGTCTAGAGCTCGGATCCCCATTTCCACTTTAAGGGAGATGCGTTCAGCGGCAAGACGTTCTCTGGCTTCCAGTCTTTCAATGCGGTCGATGAAAGACTGCGGGCCAGGCAGGTCCTCAGATTGCGGTTGAGAGGATCTGACTGCAGCAAGAATCTGATCTACTTTATTTTGTAGAGATAGAAATTCTTTGCGAGAGACTGCTTGCTTCTTTTTCTTCTTTTTCTCCTTGGGCTTGGATGTTGAGTGTTGTGATCCGCTAGACTCTTCTTCATCGAAAAACATCATCGCATCGTATGATTGTTCTGGTTGATTGACTTCATTTAGATCGAAGTCATCGAAGCCAAAGGTAGGTGCTGAACTGACTTCGATTGCAGATCCGTCCTCTTGAGACTTATTAGCAGCAGTGGTTGGAGGGGGCTTGGATGAACTTGCACCAACTGGATTGGCCTGAGCTTTGCGGATAGTCTCAGCCATTTCTTCTATCCAGTCCTGGACCTTGAGGATTGTAGCAACAGTACTGGCATTGCTGATGGCGTTGGCCCAGTATTTGGCTACTGTTTGAATTTCCAGCTGCTTCTGTTGAAGTTTCTTAGTTTGTTGATCCTTTCGAGCTTAAAATGCCCTTCGAAAAGCGGCATACTTCTGAATATCTGATTCGGACACTGGGTTGTAATGTTTCCAAGAATCATTTGATTCTTCACCGTCAAATCCTTGATATCGCACCGAGGTGTCCCTCGGGTTCACAGATCCTTGCACATTTGTGTTCACTGTGCCTAAACCACCTGAAAAAGATGTAATCAGAGTAGGATTTCCGGAGTGTCCTTGGTCTCCTTGAACCGTGGTCAAGTGTGCCCTCGACTCCGTTCTGGAATGAGCTGAAGAATCGCCCTGCGGTTTGGTAGGTGTATTGAGTGTTTGGATTACAGAGTCTAAAATGGAGCGCAACTCCGATTCTTGAAAGAAGTGAAGTCTGGAAGCCCTGGAGACCTTAGGGCGAGAAGTACCAATTAGATCCTCTTGGGATCTAGGTGGGGGTGAGTCTCCATGTTGAGGTGAAACGTTCACACTTACTGTGTTCGAGTGGCTGAATAGGGTAGTAGCAAATGGGTCTGCGGGCAACCCAAGGACTACCGGAGCCTTTTGAGAGAGTTTGGTATCGGTCCGGTCACGCATTTGGCTAGAGGATTTGGTTTTCCTTTTCTTAAGGATAGCAATAGGAGCAGAGTCTTTGGGATCATCCGAAGATTGATTGGATTGGGAGTCATTCTCTGATGATACAACTTCTTGGAATTTTCGTTTCTTTGAGGGTTCTGCTTCCTTGGGAGCTTTGGCTTTCTTGGTTGCTTTATGTTTCCTGCGAGTTTCACCCGTGGTGTGTGTTCTTCCTTTGCTGCGGGGGCCTTTCTTAGGAGAAACTAATTGTTTGAGCCTTGAGGCATTGGATATAGTAGTAGAAGATGGAACATTGGACTGCTCTGGTTGATTGGGTGCGGTTGAGGCTAAGATGTTTTGACTGGGGAGAGGCGGGGTAGAAAGGTATGGGGAAATACCTTCCGTAGCCTCGATGTGATCCGTGACAAGTTGGGTCTGAAGTCCAACCGTAGTCAGGATGTGAATGAGCAAGCGTCTGATAGGTCCAAAAATAGACTGATCTTTAGAAGGAGTGTACCTTTTGAGATCGCGGGTGACGAAGAAGTTGATATCATTGCCCATGCTGATCTTGGCATCTGAGTGAAGATCTGAAATGCAGAGAGCCCAAAACCATGCAAAAGTAAGCTCCGTAGGGTTTTCTCTTGGACTTTCTTTAGGGATATACTGAAGGAAATCATCCCAAAGAATTTGACCGTAGTTAACGTCATGGCCAGTGAAGATGCTCCATACGAGCTCAAGTAGTTTGAGGCCCATGTTTTTACTGTGCCTCCGGTTCGTCCAGACAAACTGCGGATCACAAAGTGACATACAAATTTCCATACCGCAGGCAGTTGATTCTCCTTGAACTCTCCTATGCCCTTGATCTGCTTCTGGTATCCAATTTGGTACAAGGTGGAGGCGATGTCTGTAACACTGGGTGAGAAGAACTTTGTGGAGGGATGCACCAGTAAGTTGATTGCATCAAGAAACTTGTCTTTGGTCAAGATGACCAAGGAGTCATCCACTAAGTTCAGATGAACTTCTTGAAGATTGTTGAGGGGACGATGTGCAGAAAATGCGCATTTGAACAATGTGGAGGTTGGAACCACATCAGTGAATGCATCGAATGGTCCAAATAGAGGATGATTGGAGATGAACTTGATCATAAGGCGAATTGAGTCATTGTAGGAGGGATGATCATCGAAGACTGCCCTAAAATTGCTAGATGCAATGGCAGGCGATTGGTTCCGAGTAGCAGAATCAGAACCAGTGGGTTGAGCAGAGGCAGATGCCTTGGACTGTTTCTTTGAGATTCCTGATTTCACCATTTTGAGAAAAAAAGGTTGAAGAACTTGCAGAAAAAGCTTGAGTTGCAAGGGGGAAGAAGATGAAGTTGTTCGTCTTGAGGGATCAGAGAGCGTAAAGCTTTCTTGGAGAAGGAAAAAGGTTTTTATAGTAGCGGATTCCAAAAGGTTATTGGTTTTACCCTAAAGATAAGTGGTTAAGGGTAAAAGCCTTTGTTTTGTTTTTAAAAAAAAATTAAGAAAAACATTATCAGCCACAGGATAATTAACCAAACGTTTTTTTGTTATTTTCAAAAAGGAGCATTTAATGAAATTTTAGGCCCAATACCCCATGTTCAAGGAACATGTGGTGAGGGGCGATAGTTCGTTGAATAAAGGTGGAATTCGTAACGGATGTGACATTTTGGGGGTAAGAGGAAAAGACAGTTTAAGGAAAAGATTTTCTAAAAGCATTTATTTTATTGGAAACTGTTTTATTTTGGCATCACACCTAAAATAGGTCTGACAAAAGGTTTATTTGAAAAGAGAAACTGAAACGATCGTGTGCGACAAAACGAATATTTTTGAGAATGTTTTTTTTATTATAATGAAGGATCATTAAATAGCACACAATGTTCCAATAATTTATGAGGTAGTTGAAAGTTCGATCAAGAGATTGCGGTTAGAAGCTTCATTGCAGATTGAGACCTTATTGGGGATGAATGGTTCATTGCGGATGAGTGGTTAGACAACTGCAGTAGGAGAAACTGAGAAGAACACTTGAGCACAATAAGAAATAACAATCAATAAGGACCCTTGAATTATAAGTATGATATATGGTTACGGTATATGAGGTATATTACGGTACAAAGGATGTACTGCAGTATACAATATATACCATAACTATGTAAAATAGATATATTTAGTTAGGACCGCAGTGGTGACCAAGAGTGGTCTGCGATACCTATCAATTCAAGAAGAATTGCGGATCCGGATTCATCATTCCTTACATTTGTAAGAAACTGTTGAGTTTTGTAGAGTCAAGTGCCTTTGTGAATACATCAGCAATCTCTTCATGAGTATGGACAAAAATTAGTTCAATGGTACCTTTCAGGATGTGATCTTTGATGAAGTGATACCGTAGCTTAATATGCTTTGTTTTGGAGTGATGAATAGGATTATGAGAAATCGCTATGACACTTTCTGAGTCATAGTAAATCGGTATCCGCAACATCCTGTATCCGTAGTCCATAAGCTGCGTTTTCAATCACAAGACTTGTGAGCAACAGCTGGCTGCTGCCACATATTCAGCTTTTGCGGTAGATAGAGAGACACAGCTTTGTTTCCTTGAAGACCAGCTGACGAGTCTTCCTCCTAGAAATTGACATCCACCGGAAGTGCTTTTTCTGTCCAATCTACATCCAGCATGATCTGCATCAGTGAATGCTTGTAGGCTGAAGTCGTTTCCTGCGGGATACCAGAGACCGAGAGATTTGCTGCCTTTTAAGTATCTAAGAATCTGCTTGGCTGCGGTCATATGAGATACTTTCGGACCGGCTTGGTATCTGGCGCATACTCCGGTTGCAAAGACAATGTCTCGTCGACTTGCGGTGAGGTACATCAACTAGCTAATTATTCCTCTATAAGTTTTGTGATCCACTGATTCTCCGGAAGGATCAGCAGAAATCTTAAATCCAAAGGCCATGGGGACCTTGGCTGAGTAACAGTTGTCCATTGAGTATTTCTTCAGTAGTTTAGTGGTGTATTTCTCCTGATGGATGAATATCCCTTGAGGGACTTGTTTCACTTGAAGTCCTAGAAAGAAATCAATCTCTATATTCATGCTCATTTGGAACTTGTTAGTCATGAGATTTGCAAATTCATCCACCATCCCTTGATCAGTTGATCTGAAGATGATATCATCCACATATATTTGTACAAGCATAAGGTGATTACCATTTGCCTTTCTAAATAAGGTAGGATCAATCACTCATCTTTTGTATCCAGACGAGACAAGAAATTCAGAGAGAGTCTCGTACCACGCTCTTGGGGCTTGCTTTAGACCGTAGACAGCTTTTTCAAGTTTGTAACAGTGATCTGGGAATTCGAGACATTCGAAGCCTGGATGTTGCTGAAGATAAACCTCCTCTTTTAATTCACCGTTGAGAAAAGCGCTCTTCACATCCATTTGATGTACCTTGATATTCTTGTGAGCTGCGTATGCTATGAAAATGCGGATGGCTTCCATTCTGGCTACTGGGGCGTATGTTTCATCATAATCAACACCTTCAAGTTGACTGTACCCCTTTGCGACTAGTCTCGCTTTGTTTCGAACTACCGCACCAGATTCATCCAATTTGTTTTTGTACACCCATCTGGTACCAACAATAGTGTGACCTTTGGGCTTCGGAACGAGTTGCCACACTTTGTTTCTTTTAAACTCTTCCAGTTCCTCTTGCATTGCTGCTATCCAATCAGGCTCCATTAATGCTTCTTTGACAGTTCGAGGCTCGACTGAAGACATAAATGTTGCATAGTGACAGTGATCAGATAAGTCTTGTGAAGATCGATTTTAGATGCCTGCCGATGGGTTTCCGATGATTTGACCTGGTGGGTGGTCCTTCGTCCATACGTGTAGACGGGGTTGAAGGTGGTCAGCGGCTGCGATGGAAGGAATATCTACAATATCTGAAGATTCTGCGGTTGGGGACGGCAGTTCCCCCTGGACATGTGAGCAGCCCGCTGAATTGCCTTGAATTGGACAGGTGGGATTGGAGTTTTCTTGGGAAAATGATGGAGGTTCCCCCTGGGTTGCGGACGGGAGTTCCCCTTAAACCTGAGAAGGTTCCCCCTGGATTGTTTGAAGTGTGATAATCCTTGGGTCATTTCTTGTGTCAATGTTATCTATATCTTCATCATCTGAGTCAGAAGAAACATTCGATGGTAAGGATTCTCTACGGATAGGAACAGGAGCTACATCATCAAGTACTGGAACCTCGATGGTTGTCACCTGATCCGGAGTGGAGCTTTCCCCCTCAACCGGCGAGGTGGAAGTACTGAGTGATACTTCATCGGATAGAGATGGACCAGATACGTCAGCATGCTGTTGTTGAGCTACCGGGGACACAAGGACTTCGGATAACTTGGCTGTTTCTACAGGGTCAAAGAGATCGTCATAGTTTACTTCGACTATGTTTAGTGGACCCGAAGAGGCAGGAATATCACTTTCTAGAATTGCTTTGGTTTCTGTTGATGGGGCGGTGTTGCGGACGTAATAGTCATCGGATTTGACATCGAAACTTTCGACTATTAGTCTTGTGCGTCTAATGAGAACCCTATAAGCTACCTTGTTTGTTGAGTAGCCAAGAAAAATGCCTTCATCAGACTTTGGTGCGAACTTGTTAAGATGATCTCTGTTGTTGATCACAAAACATCTACACCCAAATATGTGGAAGAATCAGACATTTGGTTTGCGATTGTTAAGGCCCTCATACGAAGTTTTACTGAGACGCTTGCAAACAATGCTTCGATTTTGAACAAAGCAAGCTGTGGCCACTGCTTTGGCCCAGAAGTAGAGAGGAAGGTGTGCGAAGTTTAGCATAGATCTGGCTGCTTCCACCAAAGTCCGGCTCCTTCGCTCTACCACTCCATTCTGCTGCGGTGTGTAGGGAGCTGAGAAGTTGTGAGTGATACCTTTTGAAACCAAGAAACTGTTTAAGAGATGATTGGTAAACTCGGTTCCATTATCACTTCTGATGCGACATATTGATAACTTGATCTGAAGTTCAATTTCTTGATAAAATTGATCATTATCTGCGGAGTTTCGGATTTGAGTCTTAGGAAGAAGACCCAGGTGAAACGAGTTAAGTCATCAACTATAACCAGTATGTATTTTTTGTGATGGAGACTGGCTACGGTTGATGGACCGCAGAGATCAATATGAAGAAGTTCCAGAGGTTCAGAAAATGAGGAATCAACTTGTATGGGATGGCTTGCCTTTGATTGCTTGCCACATTCACATGCAGGACAGAGTGTATCATTGCTGAATTTGAGAATTGGGAGACCTCGGACGAGTTCTCCAGTTACCAGATTGTTGATATATCTGAAATTAAGATGGGCGAGCTTGCGGTGCCATAGCCAGCTGACTTCAGAAACTACTTTGGATAGAAATCATAGCTGCGGTTTCCCAATGATTAGAGAGACGTCTAGAGGATACATGGTTCCTTCGGACTTGGATTTGATCAAACAAGTGCTTCTATCGCTGGTCATGACATAGGAGTACTCATTGTCGAATTCAACCCTGTGACCTGCTTTACATAGTTGGCCTACACTGATGAGATTGTGTTTAAGACTTTCTACATAAGCAACCTTTTGGATAGAGAAGTTTCCCGTAGTAAGAACACCATAACCTCAGATTATCCCATTCGCATTGTTGCCGAATGTGACATTTCCACCCTTGCAAATTGGCCTGAAATCCCGAAGGTACTCCAACCTTCCTGTCATGTGCAAGGAGCAGGCACTGTCGATTAACCATTCTTCTTCTTGTTCCTCCTTGCACAAAGCTTGAGAATTACACGGTTAGTTTAGGCATCCAAACTAGTTTGGAGCCTGGGATAAAAGATGAATTTCTAATTGATGCATGAACCGAGGTTGCAGGGATAGGCTTTATGTCAACTTTTAGGCCAAGTCCTGAGTGTTTGTGAGTTTTTGGAGTGTTGTGAGATTTTGAAAAGGTACGAGGTTTTTGAAAAGAACCGGATTTGACATGAGGTGAACCTTTTTGACAACTACACTAACATACAGAAATTTTGTCATTTACCTTGACACTTTGTTTGGTCAGTGGTCTAAATGACGAGGTAGGCTTGTGACCAGTCCGAGAGTGGTGAGGTCTGACAGTGGTGGTGTTGGTACTTGAAAAGGTACGTTTTGCAGAAGTAAGAGCACAGAAGGATTTTTTTGAGAGTTATTTCTGAAAACTTTGATGTGATAATAAAAGTGTTGGAGTTGGTAAAATCCCCTTCCATTTTGGGCCATCTAAGGAATAGATTCGAAAACCATTGCTTCGAAAAGACTATACTCTTTTTTGGTTTGTGTCAGATGTTTTTGAAATGGCTGTTGAAACTGTACATTCCTTTTTGTATGTTTTCTTGATTGGAGAGTTTTTTGAAAAATAATGTGAGAAAACAAAGTTTTCTGGACTCTTAGATTTAGGTAATCTGACATGTTTTTTGGTTTTTGAAAAGATTTCCCGATTTTTGCCTCGGGATTGAATTTCCTCTTTGAAAACCTTTTTAGCCTCAGTTTTTGGAGAACCGCAATCATTGGTGTTCAGCTGCGGTTTCCTGAAGACCTTTGAAAATTTTTGAAAACAAGGGCTAGATTCATCTGAGCTAGACGATTCAGGACTTTGAGAGCATTGACCCACTTCAAAGTTTTCTATGGGTATTTCATGATGAATTGGCTGAAGAGTCACTGAGCTTTTGACTGAGGACTGCAGTAAAGATGATTTGACTACTGCCGAATAGGACTGAGTTGGGACTTCTGTGGGACTTCTGTGAGACTTTTGTGGTTCATAACTGCAGTGAGATACACTGCGGTCTGTTGGCAGAGATGAAAAGTCCTCTAAGACTTCAGGACTTTCTAGGACAATTTCTTCATCAACAACCGATGAAGATTGAGAGTTAGGAATTTGATCACTTGAGTGACCCGAAAATTCAGGCAAAATTTCCTCAATGATACATTTGTTACTTAGATTATGAAGTCTACCGAAGTGAGTTCTGATGTCTTCGGGAAAAGTTTTGTCATTGACTGGGAAATGGAACTCTCGATCAGGAGGGACATAAAGTCGATCTTTGTTAAACCGGGGTGAGGAATCCTTTGCGGTAGGATCTCCATTTGACCAACCCCAATTATAGGTATTATCTACGGTTCCATTGTTTACCAATATTTCAATAGCTTCACTTTCATTGAACTGTTTTTCTATTAATAGATTTAAACGTACAATTTCACTTTGAGCTAAATCTCTTTGGTTCAAAGCTATTTATAATTGTGTTTCACTTAACGTTATTGCATCTTTCTCTAACTCTAATTCCTTCTCTAACATAGCTAGTTTGAGTCTTTTGTTGTCCAGTCGTCCTCTTACGTGAAACATTTCTTGGGACACTATATTCTTCTCATCTAAAGCTTTGTTATAGTTTGTAAAGACGGCAACACATGTGTCATTAAGATTGTCGATGAATGGTTGACAATCATGCATGCTATAGTTTAGAGTTTGAATCATGAGTTTTGCCTGTTCGACGTTGGTTAGAGTTCCATCCTTTGCCATGTAGCAGCAGTTCTTTTCCACCTTTGTAGACCCATCGTCATCCGCAGTTGCCAGCATGCAAATCTTGCCTTTTCCTTTAATGTTGTTGGTGTCTTCGTCTTCATCTCCGGATGACCAAACTTGATGGTCTCTTTTTACATGGGCTACGTATGCCCTAGCCCTTTCCTTTTCCTCCAATTCTTGAGCCATTCTAAGGTAGAATGCTCTATCTTTCACTATGTTAGCCTTGCAGTCTTTTGCAAAATGATTCTCCTTGTTGCACTTGTGACAAATTATAACATCACTTTTATCTTCAGAAGAGGTACCAGAGTCAGTTGGATTGATGGGTTTCGGTGCCTCTTTGGGTTGAGTAGTCTGAGGTTGCGGTGGTGGGTGAGAACTTTTGGGATATCGAGAGTGATTATTCTGATGATTGAAGTTGTGGTTGAATGGAGGTTTGTTGAACTGCTGATTCTTATGAAAAGAAGGTGGTGGTAGCCGGTTGAACTGTTGGCTAACAAGAGCTATAGCATTATGAAATTCTTCTTCGCCATCATACTCTGAGTCAGCTTCGTATGACTGCGGAGGGTTGTCATACGAGGGAGAGTAGGATTGAGTATGTGGAGCTTGTGCTATAAGAGCAAGTGGTCATCCGAAGTCAGCACAATCTTTGAGTACAGTTGATTCTTGTGCTTGTAGTTCCCTGTAGAGCTTATAGAGAGATAAAGAATGAATCTTTCTATCTCCTTGGACTATCATCTTAGCAGTAGTCCAGTGTCTTCCCAAACCATTGAGAAACTGAAGATTTGTTTCATGGTTACTGCGGACCGTGCCAACATTAGATAACTTAGTGACAATCAGGTTGAATCTTTTGAAGGAGTCTTCCAAACTTTCGTCAGTATGAGCTTTGAAATTGTTGAACTCATTGAGTGCGGTTGTGAGCTTCTTATCTTGAGATTGTTCTGTGCCCTCATATAGGTTTTTGAGAACATCCTAGATCTCTTTTGCTGAGTTGCAGTTTATGATAATGTCGAAGTTGTCAGGAGAAACTCCACACGAGATTTCATAAAAAGCAATAGCATCATTTTCCATTTTATCGAGATCATCTTTGGTGGGACGATTCAGGGCTAGTTGTCCTCCTCCTATTCTGTCTGTGGCCCCGTTGGTTTGAACTGGTGTAAGAACAGGGACAGGTGGCCCTTCTTCTACAGATCGCCATACATCTCTACCAAGTCTCCTTAAGTATCTTTTCATTCTCTGAGACCAGTGATGATATTCATTTGCCACCAATATTGGAGCTCTATTAGAACCACCAACACTATTGCAAACATCGAGAGATAATGCTTGCGCCATATTTCCTTTTTTTTGAAAGATTTTGATTTTTTTTATGAAATGAGCTCTAGTGGTATAGAAGGCCTTTTGAAAAATTAGAGTTTTGTTTCAGAAAGCAACCACTTTGGCTCTGATACCAATTGTTGAGAGAAAAACTTGAGAAACACACTTGAACAAACGTTAGAACAAGTTAATATTGCGGAAATTAAAGTTAATCTCAAAGGATCATAAAGCTCAACACTAATATAAGTTAGAGTTAAATAGTTAGATGATTAGTTGCGGAAATATAAAAGACAGCAAGTATTATATCAAGTATACACTTAAGTTGATTCTTAACAAGGAATGCAGTCAAACCAAGTTATTAAGTGAGATCAAACTTAGTGATTAAGTCTTAGAGAGACTTGCTCCGAAGAGATACTTAAAACAGTTACGATTCTACTAAGAGATAAGTGAAGAGAGTAAGGTGAGTGATAAGGTTTCAAGATGCGTAAGAGAGAGATGTGTTTTTCATTGAGAAAGGGAGAACTCTATTTATAGAGTCTCGAAGATTACATACAGTCTAATCTGTTTAAGAGTTACCACGCAGGGCACTTTGGATAAAAGAAAGTACTTAAGAAAAACAGATAAAAGACTAAACTAAGAACTGATGACAATAACTGCGGTTGCTGATCTAGACTGCGGAAAGAGATTGACTGCGGATGTTGAAGACGGCTTTGGATTTGCTTTAAGTTTAAGAGGGTCACTTAAATGTTTCAACATGTAGATCTTGAGTTATACTTAGGATTCTATATATATGTTGTGTGTGATATAGTTCTGAAGTTATATTCGGGAGTTCTATATGTTAAAAAGTATGTTGCTATTATTGGTTTTATGTCAAGGTAAAACCTGATATGTTATATGCTATTATTGTTGGTTTTATGTCAAGATAAAACCTATTTTTACTTCAAGTTATAGCTGTTATACTACCTAAATGTTATGAAATTAGGAGTAATGTTTAAAAGCATAGTCTAGTAACTTAGGGTTTTAGACACGAAAATGCTTTTTTTATTAGAACTATAGAACGCCGTCAAAGTTTACATGAGCTATTGTATTAATCAACTAAGATTGGAAATCTTAGTGGAAATCCTCTGACCTGTAACCGTTAATCCCATGTGAGCGAGGAAGTTGTATATGGATCTATACGGGTTGACAACCCCACCCGTGGTTGCTAGCTCCAACCCAACGGTATTCGGGTGACGAACTTGCCTAATTTACTACCTTCAGACGTCGATGAAGCGTGCGGAAACTACCGCAAGGTGTGATCCTTGTACTACCACAAGGTGTGATCCTTGTACTACTGCAAGGTGTGATCCTTGTAACTACCACAATGTGTGATCCTTGTAACTACCACAAGGTGTGATCCTTGTAATAATAATAAGAGGTATAAAACTAAGTCATACAGTCGCAGCTACCGACTCATGGTAGCACAACTTTAGAAGCATTATACTTTTTCGATATACAAGTATGAATGTTAAGTATAAGTTTCTCAAAGACTTATACTCTAAGTATAAGAATCTAGTAGGTATATTACTTGTATATTAAGTAGACCACTATACCTATCCTACTTACTCGTATAGAATTGAAATAGATTTATACGTAGCGGTTTTACTCCTATAGAATTGAAATAGATTTATACGTAGTGGTTTTACTCGTATAGAATTGAAATAAGATTTATACGTAGCAACTTAGTTTGTATGGAATTACATATATTTATATTTATAATATATGAGACTTATAGGTATATACTTATTTGGTAAGTAAACCATTATACCTAGGATATATATACTAAACGTTGGAGGGTCAAAATGATACTTTCAAAACTATACTTTTGAACTTGGAAAATGTATTATTTTTATATGGAGTCAAAACCTGTGGACTCACCACCTTTATGTTGTCGTATTTTAAAATGCATGTGTTTTCAGGAAGTTGATAACTATGATACGAGAAATAACGTTACACCGCCCGGTGTTTCCGCCGACGGGCGGGGTGTGACAGTGGGTCTCTTCAAAAAGTTGCTTAGAATGACTTGCTTGTTTTTCAAGAGCTTGATTAAAATCATTCTTCAGTGCAGTTATCTCCTGGATGAGCTTTTCAACATTTGAGATGAACTCCTTGTGATCTGCGGTTCTTCTATTATCAAGTTCTCTTATACCCATTTCAACCATGATAATCATTCGCTCTGAGGACATTCTCTCCCTTATTTCCAATCGTTCAAATCATTCATCGATTGACTGCGGGGTTGCAAATTCAGTGTTCTGCAGTTGATTGGTAGAGACTGCAGCTAAGATTTGGTCGATTTTTGTTTGCAGACTAAGGAATTCTTTTCTGGACAATGCAATATTTTTCTTCTTCTTTTGCTTTGGTTTGGAGGTGGAGTGTTAAGATCCACTTGATTCTTCATCATCTAGCACCATTATGAAGCCATCTGAGGGAATGGATTGCTGAACATCCTCAAAATTGTCTTCATCAAGCACAAACAAAGGAGCTGAGCTTATTTCAATGGTAGTTTCATCGTCGTTGGAATCGTGATATTTTGCATTTGGAGGGGCCTTTGAGGTGCCAACAGTATGTTCCAGTTGATGAGCGTTTTGAACAGTTACCTCCATGGTAGACATCCATTGTTGAATGGAAAGGATGTCATGAACCGTTTTAGCATTGCTGATGAAGTCACACCAATATTTTTCTATGGTTTGAATTTCTTCATCCTTCTGCTGTTGTTGTTGCACTTGGTGCGCCTTGCGTGCTTGCACAACCCTTTTAAATGCATCAAACTTTCTTAGTCCAGACTCGGTACTTGGACGGTATCAAGTCCAGGAATCATCATATGTGTAGCCGTCAAATCCTTGTCTCCCCGAGGTGTCCCTCAGGTTCGTGGTTCCATGCACATTGGTGCTCCCCACGCCTAGACCACTTGATCGTAATGTCGAGGGAATAGGATTTCCTGAGCTTCCTTGTTCTCTCTGACCTAAAGTCAAGTGTGGCCTCGGCTCAGTTCCGACAAGGGCTAAGAAAGAAATGTCCTGCGGTGCAACTGGTGTATCAAGTGTTTGTGAGACACGAAGTAAAATGGAGTTCAACTCCTCAGCATCAAAACCATGCAACCTTGATGCCCTGGAGACCTTAGGGCGACTCGATACAATTGGATCCACTTAGGTTCCATTTGTAGGCATGTCTCCATTGTGTGATGAAACAGATACACTCTCAATATCTAAGTGGTGAGATGGGTTTTTAGAGGGTGAGTCTGCGGTGGCTCGAATGACTACCAGAGTCTGTTGAGAGACTTCGGTATGTGTCGTAGTTCGCATATGGCTCTGACTAGGGGTTAACTTGAGTTTTTGTCTTCTAAAAACATCTCCTGATACCGAAGGATCAGGGTGACTGTCAACAATGACATTCACCAGAGGGTCAAAAGCCTTGGAAGGAGATTGATGAACCGCTACAGAAGAGTCTGCGGTCTTGGCTTTTCGTTTCTCAGATGGAACAACTCCCATTTTCACAACGTTCCTAGGAGTCTTATTTGAGACAACAAGAGATTTGACTCTTTTGGGTTTTGGTTGAGTATCTCGGTTTGGGGTAGGCTGAGGGTACTGTGTTGCGGTTAGCTTACTGGGTCTAGGCGGGGAAACGTTATATAGACACCAAAAATGTGCATCAAAATAAAAGATGAGTTTTGAACGAGCTCCATCTTCTCAAAACCTGGCTCCGGTACCTGTCTACTGGTGACCTGAGAATACAAGTTATTTTGAAAGAGTTTATCAGCTTTAAAGCTGGTGAGATCATAAGTATATTAGTGTCTGTATTTGTATGAAAGTGTTTGTAATTCTATAATTGTATAAGTTTGTAATAGTTTGTATTTGTTTGAACTCCCCTAGAAAACCCTATGTTTCCTACTAAAAGTAGCCTTCTACCAAGGCATCTAGTATCTGTGTGTGTGTCTCTTGTAAGAGTGTGTATTTTCCCAAATCCGACTATCATTAACCAAAAATATAGTTTTTACATATCTGTTTATTGTGTGAAGATCACAAAGTAAATGTAATGGGAAAATGAAATAGTACTGTAGTGTTGTATTAAGTAACTACTGATGTACTAACTACCTTAAACCAATTGTTATTTAAAGTACCATGTGATCGGCCTGTATCCTGCTACCGACTCATAGAAAAACGACGATGTAAGACGTCGTAAGAAATGACGTTTGACACCCGTAGACTTGCAAGTCCCACTGTAACGAGCAGCAAGGTGTAGGATAGTCAATCCAGTATAGATCTATACACAAACTCATACGCTCCCCACTTAAGGAGATTCTGGATACAAAACGGTCATGACAGGTAGTGCCATGCCCCGTTACGTGGCTCACATAAATGTAATAATGTTCTAGTATATGTATGTGCTAGCTGTATTGTGTGTTCTCTCCCTGTCTAGCATGTATTGTTTGTTTCTCATCATAGTATTCTATTGTTTGTTTCTCATCATAGTATCTATTGTTTGTTTCTCATCATAGTATCTATTGTTTGTTTCTCATCATAGTATCTATTGTTTGTTTGTTATTTACTCATGTATGAACTGACTCATTGTATGTTTCACTGTTCTAGTAATAGTATTAGTATCTCCCTAAACTATACCTATTATAGTTTACTAGTATTGTTGTTTGAATGTATGAACATGTTTGTGTACCTTTGCTACCCAAAGGTATTGAACTGAATGAAGTAACCTTTTATATCTATACACATATACATGATATATAACTAGGATTCAAACGACCTTCGGACAAATAACCTGAATACCCTAAGTCCACAACCAAACAAGGAACAGGAAGTAAGGTGAGCTATCAGTCCTAAGTCCTTTCAAACCTACTTATATAACTATATCTACATAGATACACAGAATATAAGTTAAAAGAGTTTAATAAAAGTATTTGATATGAAAAAGAGTTTATAAAATAGTTTGAAGTAAAACAGTTTGGTAACACAGTTTGAAAAGTAAGAAATCCACTTGTTTGGTAGTTATTAATCACATGTGATTGATATAATAACTATAATTGTTCAACCTGTAGTGAGTGGTTTGGATGAACGGATTGATATAGGATGCTAAGTGTCAAGTGAAGACTTGAACACACACAAGGATCCTAGTTAACATATAATATCACATATATGTATCCAATTAGTCATTTAAACAACCAATTAACCAAGTTAAGACATCCTAAGACATGTAAAACACTTGATTTAAGTGCTAAGGATTGCATCTAAGGGTTGTAGGACATTGCTATTGAGTTTGGGGTCCAAGGGTAAACTCTTTTGGAGTTTACGGTTTTGTGACCAACTCTCATTGAGTTTACGGTCGTCAACCCATGAGTTTATGGCCGTAAACTCATGGTACTTTGACCATTTTGTGTTTTGAAGCTTTAAAGATCATAAGAAGCATTCATACTTCATGTTTAAGCCTTAGGAAAAGATTAGGGCACCATTTCACTCCTGTGTGGAGTTTACGGTCCTTGGACCACTTCTCCTTGGGTTTACGGCCGTAAACCCTAAGGGTTTATGGTCTTTTTGATGTTTAAGGTAAGAGTACTTACTATGTAGAAGCTTGAAAAGGTGCTAAAAGTCCATGAACACTAGTGTGTGTTCTTGGTGTTCTTGGTGAAACTTGAAGATCTACACATTTGGAATGATTTCACGGATGGAATCATGTAAGATCACTAGATTAAGTAAGATATCAACTTATTAGGGTAAGAAACACTTACAAAGTTGAAGATCAAGAAGGAAAATCGGATGATACTTGAGAGGATTTGAGTTTTGGATCTTGAAATGTGAAAAAGTGGTAAAAATGGCTAAGTGCCATATTTATACCCTTGGGGTTTACGGCCGTAAACATCTTGTTTAAGCCGTAAACTCCAAACTCTTGGAGTTTTGGAACTTTATTGGTGCACAATAAACCCTAGAACATCCTCTCTCCTGTTATCTCTTGAAGCACTAGGCTTTAGAATACTCAATCTAACTCTACACAGCTCAAAAGTTAGCAAAAACTGTTCTGACTTCTATTGAAGTGAATGATTGTACAGAATAGAAATTTCGGGTTGTCACACAATACAATTACAGATTTTGCAAAATGAATAACTTGAATGACCTAACCCTAATTCAAATGGCCAATAAGAATCAAAATTAGAATCAAACATTCAATTGAAGCAAAATCAATTTCACTAGATAGAAATTAAAAGCAAACATCAAGTCATATGATTGAAAT
Organism: Lactuca virosa; assembly: GCF_052849685.1. Taxonomy (NCBI): domain Eukaryota; kingdom Viridiplantae; phylum Streptophyta; class Magnoliopsida; order Asterales; family Asteraceae; genus Lactuca; species Lactuca virosa. The sequence continues at coordinate 375,575,278 of NC_136430.1, read as the reverse complement.
CACAACCAAGAAGTCGAAACATGAAGTTGGAGAAACTAGGGTTCTAGCCACACATGGCTAGAACAAGATCACAAGTTGCAAAGATGGAAATAATGTGCAATTACAACTTACAAATAAGAGAAATAATGTTTCCAAATGATAAATGATCAAATCCTTGCAAAAACCTTCGAAATCCCCTCACCAATAATGCTTTGATATGATGTGTATCTCTAAAAATGACCCTAATCCCGAGATATGAAAAATAGGAAAAACTGCCAAAAGACAGTTTTTGGGTCGAACACGGCCCGTGTCAAAATAGAGCAAATCAACACGGGCCGTGTTGAATGGAAAATGGTCTTCAATCCTCAATTCCAACTCTAAAGTTCGATGCTCAAAACTACTCAGCAAGGCCAACACGGCCCATGTCAAATTAGGCTAAACTGACACGGGTCGTGTTCAGTGAAGTCAACAGCTCCCATTTTGGTCAACACGGCCCGTGCCCATTCTGCAGTGTAAATCCAACACGGGTCGTGTACTCCTCTAACTCCGAATCCAAACTTGATTTTTCCAACTTTTTCGTTCTTCCCCGATCATCCCGAAATCTTCACCATGCTTCCCGGCAACTCCCAAATCGCGTCCCAACCTCCGGTTTACCTGGAAAAAAGACATGAAAGTGTGCAAATAAGGTTGTCCTAGAGACTAACATGAATATGATGAAATGCAAGACAAATGAAGAACAATTATGCTAAATAGATGCATAAAAGGGACTAAAAGATGTGCAAAAAGGTGCACAAAATGCACCTAACAAATCTCCCCAAGCTTAGACCTTTCTTGTCCTCAAGAAAGAACAAGAATTAGACGAAACAGGACGATTTCTAGATGGCAAAAAGAAACATAGAGCAAAAAGGGACAGAAAGATCCTAAAGGCTAGGAATGAATGCACGCAATGAAAACCATGAAAAAGAAAAATATGTACAAAAGCACTAAAGAAACAAAATGAACCAAAGAGAAATTTAAGAACACAACTAATTTATCTATATAAGTACGATCAGACTTTACATCAACGTGGCTCCAATCATTAATACCTAGGCAACCATCCTGCTTCCCTCCACATATCATAGACTCCCAAAGTGAGGAAGATCCGAAACGGTGTAACCCAATAATCCAACTATAGTTTTATTTAAACTTCATACCTTAATTAGCTTTATGGGCAAAAATAACACAGTCCGGATCTCATGTCCTTAAGACTAGATGGCCAAGAATCAGAATCGACGCATCCTTAAGAACCCGTCACGGCGAATCAACTTTCGCTGAAACAGCGAGCCCACCCGAAGGGGCCCAGATCCTATACTTTCACTTTTTTGACAGCCACAAGTATCATATCACACAGTTCTTCATTCGCCATATTTGAATTTGAGGCGGCTTTTGATTTTGATTGAAATTGGATTTGTATCTTCATTTTGAGCTTTGAATTCTTCAATCAACTTTTGAATTTCTGAAAGTTTCTTCGATTAAGTGCTTGAAATTTTTTATTTGGGTACTGGATATGACAGTTGTACCCATTCTTCCTTCTTGACTGTGTGGATCTGATACTTAAGCTCTCTGTTATCGCGAGGGTAACGCGTGTCAACAAATAAGTCCGCGTTCTGTGGGTCCAGAGTTGCCGATAAAGATTCTTTTTAAACATTCAGAAGCAAATTATCCTAAAGCTGTTATTACCGCCCACAAAACATTTCAGTATGAATTTTGTTTTTATTTTCTAAGGTTGGGGTGTCGAATTACGGTGTTTGGGCCCCCTGGTTATGATAGCTGATTCTACACTTCCAGTAACTATCCGGTCGCCTCGATAGTTTTTTTAATTGAGTTCTCGTTTTCCCACTTCATGGAGCTATTGTACGTAAAGAGTGTCATCATCTCGTATAATTTTTTTTGAAAATGCATGCATAATCTTAAAGATAAGCATCGTCCCCGATGCTTGTAAAGGGCGGAACAACCTATTGCGGAGGAGGAGGAGGAGGATAGTAGCTGGGATTTCGGGTCCAAGCCCAAAAGTCCTCCTCATGCTTACGCTGACGCTCTTGATCCTGAGCGTATTGAGTGGTGAAGGCGGAAAAACTTTGGGTTAGGTTCATGACATCTTGATGGTAAGTGTCGATGCGGGTATGGATCGATTGGAATTGATCCACATATTGCTGGTGATATGATGGGTGCCCAGCATGATGGGATGAGCTGGCACCAACCATGGAAGGAGAATTTTGTGGTGCCGCCCCGCCACTCTCATCAGCCTCGTCACTCTCTGCACCTTCCTCGTCTTCCTCCTCGGAGAAGGAGCCAGGGAAAAGATATGGCGTGATTTGCCAGTCGGTGAAGTTAGTAGGCCGCCTGAGGGCAAGGATGTTTCGATTTTTGGGAGTGATGAGGAGCCTTGGGTCGTGGTTTTGGCCCACGGTCCAATTATGGTTCCCGTCCTCCGTCCGAGACATTCTCATGCTCTCGAGTACTGCCGTGGTGAGGTAGGGGTCACTGGGCAGAGGTTGGTGAATTCCGGGATACGGGGCCCGGACTGGAGTACTTTTAGCAAACAAACTGACAATTCCGCCATAATAAATTTTTCCGGACCGTGATGTGCTGAGGCGGGTGAGCTTGTTGCAAAGGAATGAGCCATACTGAGGAACGAGGTTATCGTCCGGATGGGCCATCGCATAGAGTATTTTGAGCTCAAGAGCGCTAATGGTGCTTCTTTCTTCTCTAGGGACAACAAGTGAAGCAATAATCCTATGAGCCACTTTCATCACAGGGTGGATGAGAGATGAGGCTTTAGCAGAACTTGAGACATAGGGATGTTGACGCGTAAGGTCAGTCTACCAGGTAAGGTCACTGAATCCTGGGAGTGCGTCATTGGGGCCAAAGGTGTTTTCTGTGGGGGCCCCAACTATGGCGTTGATTTGATCAAAGGACAGGGCATGATCGTGGTTCATAAGCCGGAAATGTAGGACACTGTGGTCCAAATAGAGTGAAGACAAAAACTCGGTTGTCGGGACTTTATAACTGAGCTCGTGGGCCTGCAACAACCCTTGCCATCCATTGTTCCGGAACAAGGTGTGGACTTGATTATAGATGTGCAACTCACAGAGAGATGGCACATGCGCAAATTTTTGAATGGTGTGAGTGCGCTGGAGAAAGGCCTCAAGTTTAGCAACTTGAATTGGGCCGAAACAAACCACACCACCATGTACCGGGTTGGGTGGAGGTGATGGGGACCGAGGCGGTGGTCATGGAGACCTACAACGGCGAGCCGACGACTTAGTGTCTCTAGGTCATTTAGAAGGCTCGCCTTCCATATGCAAAATTTGGGGCAAAGTCAGAAAGTCAAGTGGTCAACGAATCAAAAAGTCAACTGTTGACGGGTCCAGTCAACACGAATTTGACCACCAAAATTTCACAGGAAACTCAGTTCTTAGTGATTTCCAAGTGATTTTCAAGTCCAATATGACCACAAATGCATGCAATTTGACCTTACAAACACAAAATCCACAAGTGAAGAGTTGGAAAGATTTTACCGAATCGTTAGTGGAAATGCGTTGTTGTTGGTGAGAAAGACCTTGTTCAACCTCCCCAAGCTTGCCTATATGAAGATTTAAGCACAAAAACACCAAAATTCATAGAAATTTTCAGACCTTGGGTTTGTCAAAACCCCCAAATCCACCATGAAAGTGAAATAAAATGGTGTATTAGATGTAGGAGATGAAGTGTAGAAGATGAAGATCAAACCTCTTTGAAGATTCAAGCCAAAATCGTGGAGAAATCAAGGGATTTGAAGAAAAATCGGACCTTGAGGTTTCTTGGGAGAGAGGGGCTGTTTTGGAAAGGGTTTGTGGGTGAATGAGGCAATAACTCGATTTTATGCATTAAAAACCATCAGGTCTGCTGCGCGAACACGACCCGTGTTCCCACAGGTCAAATTCACACGACCCGTGTTGGGGTTAAAATTCATGGGACATGCTGAACACGACCCGTGTTCAGTATAAGGCAAAAATGAACACGGGCCGTGTACCCCTCTGTTTGCCAAAATTTTCTTTTCGATTGAACACGACCCGTGTTCGATTTAAGGAAAAAATGAACACGGGCCGTGTACGGCTCTGTTTGCCACTTCCCACTTTTTGAACCCAAAAATCCCCTCTCATTCAAATGAAATGTTTTTGCATCCCGAGGTCTATTTGGTGATTTAAAAACATATTTAAATGCATTTGGAACATTAAAAACCAAAATCTTCAAAGAAATGGAAATGTTTTTAAAGAAAAAGACAAAAATACCCCCGGGTTGCCTCCCTGTTAGCTGCCCTTGTTTTAAGTCGTTGGCTCGACTTGGCCCCTTAATATGCTTCATTCTAAGTAGGTGGGCCTTTCCAACATATCAACCTTCTCGCCATCTCCTTCAATGGGACATTCACCCTTTCTTTGGCGTTCTTTTTTCGCACAAACCAAAAAGGACTTAAACCCTTAATATCGGAGACTGGCCACTTGATCCTTATTTGGTATTTATTAAGCAGGGTTATCAACTCCTTCTCTTCCTTCTTCGATAGTTTATTTGAGTTGATGACCGGTTGAGTGCTCTCCTTCTCGACATGTATTATCTTTAAAGGGTCCGATGGAGTTTTTGCTCACGAATCTTGTGCTTGTTCCACCGGTGGAAGGAATTCGGCTTTGGTAGTGCGTGGCTTGGGTTTCATATCGTCAATCCTCATATGCGTCGTGTCATCAATAAACTCCAAAATCTCCAGCACCTCATTATTCATATCGAACTCCTTTGCAAGCTCTTTGGCTTTCTCCCTGTCTAGTTTTCGTGACAAAACTAACTCTAGAAATTCATTTTTAGACAAGTTTAAACCCTTTTTAGTTGAGGACTGGATAAAATTCACAAGATTGACAGATTGAACATCGGAAGGAACCTGTTTTGCTTCATGAACATTGAAGTTGATAACTTCACCATCAAATTCCATACTTAAAGTTCCGTTGTAGACATCAATTTTTGTTTTAGAAGTTCTAAGAAAAGGTCTACCCAAAAGTATGGAACTTGAACTTGGAGAGTCATCATCTCCCATATCTAAGACATAAAAATCAGCCGGGCAAATAAATTCATCAACTTGCACTAACACGTCCTCCAATACACCTTTTGGATGTACCAAAGATCGGTCGACAAGTTGGATGATCACACCGGTTTTGCTCAATGTTCCTACACCAATTGATTTAAAAATAGAATATGGTAAGACATTTATGGATGCACCTAGATCGAGCATGGATCGAGGTACATAAAGATTCCCCAATTTGCATGGCACGGTAAAGACACCGGGATCATTGCACTTCGGGGGCATCCTCTTTTGCAGAACCGCGAATACATTTTCCCCAACTTTTACGATTTGATTTCCTTTCAATTTCTTTTTAGATACACAAAGATCCTTAAGGAACCTTGCATATCTAGGTGCCTGCTTGATGGCCTCGAGGAGTCGGATGTTAATGTGAACTTTCTGAAACATTTGCATAATCTCATTCTCCTCCCATTCTTTCTTCGTGCTCTTTAATCGTTCGGGAAATGGAGCAGGTGTGGCTTTAGACTCAATCACGAAGGGCTTCTTTTCGGTTGTTTTATCTTCCTTCTTCTCTTCTTTGGTTGCCTCTTCGACCACTATTTCTTCTTCTTCTTGATCAACCGACACTTTTGGACCATCGTAGCTCTTTCCGCCTCTCAAAGTGATGGCACACACGTTGTGCCTTGGGTTCGTTTCAGTTTAGGCGGGCAAGTTTCCTTGAGATTCTAGTTTGCTTACAGAGATAGCAAGCTGTGAAACTTGTTGCCTTAAGTTCTTTATACTTGCTTTTGTCTCTTGTTGGAAAGTTTGGGTGCTAGTGGCCAAACTCTTCACTATGTCCTCTAAGGACATACTTGATGAACCCTCTACCCAAGTAGTAACCATCCCCGGTGGGAGGTCATAAAGCCAATCTTTTGCTGCATCTTGCACCGCAAAGGGGAATGCCCTAAGCTTGATTTGATCCTCCGTGACATTGTGTGGTTTCATGCCCACACACACAACATGGAACTCAGTGAGGAACTTATGAGGATCTTCATTTTCCAGGCCTCAAAAGGTTGGAAGTAAGTGGATGAGCCCAGATTTCAGTTCTAGGTTGGTGGCTGCCGGATATGTGATGCAAAGAGGTTGTTGAGTAACCTCTTGCCTCGACCATTGATGGAGAGTTTGTTCGGGTGGTGGGTTTGGAGGTGGATTCCCTCCATGGTTATCTCCTATCGTGTGAGTAGTGGTTAAAGTTTATGTGGGTGTAGTGTTTGGGATATTATAAGTAGGTGGAGTGGTATTTTTGGGTGAGGATGGTTGAGATGAGAGTGATAGGCTTTCTGTTTCGGATGCGGACACACTTGAGAGAGGTATGTCCTCCCTAATGTTGATTACTGGAGGGTTAGAAGATGAAGAAGTCCTGGAGCCCGGTTGCTTCTTAAGAAGCTTGGCTTGCTTCCTTAACTTCTTTGTAGTTTTCTCTATCGCCGAATCAATTGGCAATGGCGTACCTGTACGAAAAGATCTTGTCATAAACAACTAGTAACACCGTGTCCCCGAAAACGGTGCCGATTTGTTTGGGGTGTCAAACCCAACAAATAAAGGGGTACGATATACTCCAAAAGAATCCCACTATATTGCACTAAAAGGTAGTACAAGGAAAGTAGGGTCGATCCACAGAGACACGAGATAATCAGTCTATACCTCTTTATACAAGTTACTATGGTCACCAACACTAAAAAGTTGGGTTTAGAATGCAATGATTAAAACAAACAATGAAAAACACAAGTAATCAGCTAATTGGTTGAATAAAATTCAGAATTTGTAAGGACTCCAACTCTATGTATGACAACTTGGCAATGCGATTCCAAGATAACATGATATTTGCTCAATTCTATCTAAGTTGGTACTTGGAAGTGTTAACAAGCTCTAACACTTCCCATTCACCACATTAATTAACCAAAACAAGCTCTTTGATTATCTCTAACCTTACTAACTAAATCTAAACAAGCTCTTAGAATTAGATTAAAAGATTGTATTAAGCTTTATGTGAATGTTCCCAACAACACCCAATACTCCTCACAAGCTCGGGAGTGTAAAAGTGTGTGAAATGATTTACACTAAATTCATTCAATAGGAATCAATTTAATGCTTGTTACTTAGTCCAATTCACAAAACAATTACGGATTTTGCAAAATGAATAACTTGAATGACCTAACCCTAATTCAAATGGCCAATAAGAATCACAATTAGAATCAAACATTTAATTGAGGCAAAATCAATTTCACTAGATAGAAATTAAAAGAAAACATCAAGTCATATGATTGAAATCACGACCAAGAAGTCAAAACATGAAGTTGGAGAAACTAGGGTTCTAGCCACACATGGCTAGAACAAGATCACAAGTTTCAAAGATGGAAATAATGTGCAATTACAACTTACAAATAAGAGAAATAATGTTTCCAAATGATAGATGATCAAATCCTTGCAAAAACCTTCAAAATCCCCTCACCAATAATGCTCTGATATGATGTGTGTCTCTAAAAATGACCCTAATCCCGAGATATGAAAAATAGGAAAAACTGCCAAAAGGCAGTTTTGGGTCGAACACGGCCCGTGTCAAAATAGAGCAAATCAACACGGGTCGTGTTGAATGGAAAATGGACTTCAATCCTCAATTCCAACTCCAAAGTTCGATGCTCAAAACTGCTCAACAAGGCCAACATGACCCGTATCAAATTAGGCTAAACTGACACAGGTCGTGTTTAGTGAAGTCTACAGCTCCGATTTTGGTCACACGGCCCGTGCCCATTCTGCAGTGTAAATCCAACACGGGTCGTGTACTCCTCTGACTCCGAATCCAAACTTGATTTTTCCAACTTTTTCGTTCTTCGCCCGATCATCCCGAAATCTTCACCAATGCTTCCCGGCACCTCCCAAAGCGCGTCCCAACCTCCGGTTTACTTGAAAAAGACATGAAAGTGTGCAAATAAGGTTGTTCTAGAGACTAACATGAATATCATGAAATGTGTAACACCGTAATTTCAAAACAATTTTTCACTTTTTAAAATATCATTTCATTCATAAGTATTCTCGAATCCCAATGTATCACATATCAAATCCATAAAAAAAACACATCCCAAGATCATAATGTATAAAACTCCAATAGTGTGTACTGATCATGCCGGCGCCTTCCCGCGATCCTCACTGGTACCTGAAACACATAACACAAAACACTGTAAGCATAAATGCTTAGTGAGTTCCCCAAAATACCACATATAACACATATTAGCCACTCGAGGCTATAACTCTGTGGGCCCACTGGCCCTAACTCTGTGGACCCTCTGGTCCTAACTCTGTGGACCTTCCGGTCCTAACTCTGTAAACTCTAGAATACACACAGCATAAATCACATAGAAATAATGCAGTGCAACACATCACATACATAGCATACAAGATACTCTGTCACATAACTCTACTTACCACTCAAGGTAAAGTATAGTGAGAAGACTCACCTCGAGTAACTCGGTAAACCTCGAACTCTGAAATACTGCACTAGCCTTCACCTAATCACATAAATAAATTCTCTAACTAATACAACTTCTAAAGGCTAGGCCAACTCCTCTCTATAAGTTCTCTAAGAAGGGTAAAAGACCATTCTGCCCCTCTAATGGCTCATAAGTCCCATTCGAACCTCACCGCGCGACCCCTACATGGTCATGTCGTGCTTTTTCAGGAAGATGCACTTATTCCATTAAGTGCTTAATATATCTAGACATAAGCTCTAACTGACAAATTTAGACCTTCTTAGTGACTAAACTTTATCCATTTCCATGACTTAGTCAATGACAAACACAAACCCTAACTCCTAAAGGGTCCATAACAACCATGAACTTGTGCATGGTTCAAAGAGAACACATGCTTACACTATTTTCTATCATTCCAAGTCCATAAACCAACACATCATTTATCCTAGAGCTCTCGAGTTGCTCAAACTCCAGGTGCATCCCTTTAAAAAAACAAAAGGGGACCCTCATCATGAAATAAGAACACATTAGTGATAAAGGTGGAAGATTTATACCATTCCAAGGTCTAGAAGACGCTGTAAATGTAAGATCTTGGCTGGAAGAAGCTCCATAAGAACAAAATCAACTCCTTCTTCTGAATAGAACACTTAAAAAGCTCAAGATGTTTAAGATCACACACACAAGACTTAGAGTTTTGTTCTGAGAGGATGGAGGCTGGAGAATGATACAAACCCTAGGAGTAACTGCCTTTATATATGGCCCAAAGCCTGAGATTAGGGTTTGGGCTGACTGCAGTCTAACATCGTGGCCTATATAAGGTCGAGTCACTATTTAATGGCGTGACTCGTGTCGCGATCATTAAGTAGCCACGTTGCGACACTCCCAAAAACCCTAATTAAAACTTAAATTTAAGGAAGATCAAACGAGAAATAACATACTGAAAACCAGGCGTTACAACACCCACAACCATTCTCACTCCTTAGCAAAATCTTTCTCATTTTTTGTTGCTCTACACTCGTCTACACGATTAAGTTTAGCGAATCATGTTCCACTTTTTTTTCCAATTCGCCATTCCCACTCCTTCAATCCTTCCATGACCAATTGCATCCTCCGTTTGACTAAAAATAATCTCATTGCCACTCACTAACAACAACTTATTTCCACTGATCGATGAGATGATAAGAACACTTCTGAAAAAAGATTAATCTGACCCAAGATGACCACCCCCTTGGTCGGGGAAGCTACAAAACTCGACAAGTCAATGATAACCCTAACTCAAGTCGAAGTTGTCAGAGAAAAAGATACATTTTATAATGTTATTCTTAATATCGACATTATGTTCGAATCAAATAAAAAATAATAAAGAACATTCAATGAAAGCTTTAAGATTTCACATTAGAAAAAAAATAGTTTGGCCTCAAGGAATAAAAATGTATAAATTTCCTAATGTAGTTCATTAAGAATTTAATTTCTTATAAAAAGAACTTGAAACATTTAGTTTCTTTTTAACATACAAATATTTATACATTTAAACAATGTACTTCTGTTAACTACTTTCTTCAAAATATTCAACTTAAAATGAACTAGGGATGTTATTCGGGTCGAAACCGGGCCGAACCAGCCTGAACCTGAATAAACCGAAAACCGAATAAGACTATTTGAAGGAACCAAAAACCGGACCAATTAAAACAATATAGATTCGATTCGGTTCGATATTGATCGGTATGGTTCAGTTATTACCTGAATAAACCGAATAACATTTACAATATAATTAAGGACCGAATAGTATCGAAAGGAACCGAATAACACAAATAAACAGGATAAAAATTACAAAAATCAAAGCAAGTCAAATTATTTAAATTTATATGTGGATCGAATGATCCAACCATAGCCCTAAAAATATTGAAATCTTCTACTACGGGGGATAAAACATCTCAAACATATGTAGGATCTATTACAATAAAGTAAATGTCAGCTTAAAAAACAGCTTTAATACCCCCAGTTTAGGAGCCTGTATCTCATTGAATATACAACGGACAAATCAGACAAATAACAGTAGTTTAAAATGTTAACTACAAGTTGGAAAAAAAATCGGACAAATCGGACAAATAACGAAGATGCTATGACATGTAACATCCCGATGATGAGATGCTTCTAATCTTAACCCTATAATTTTATTATGTTGCATTTTAGTACCTAAGTTCAAGAAGGAATGCAAAAATGGCCCTAATGGCATTTTCGTAAAATTGGCCTTGGGGGAGTACGCCATGCGTACGCATGTACGATGGGCGTACATCTTGTACGTTGGGTGTACTTGCCAGATATGGAAACCCTAATCTTTTGTGGTGTGGCTCATGTTTAAACCTCATTATAGCCTCCTTTCCCCTCATTTCATCAGCCCCCATCCTCTTGGAATGTTTTGCAACCATATTTCACCTTGTGAAGTCATCCCAAGTTTAAGAGAGTGTGTGTTTTGTGTCTTGAAGAGGAAGGAAGGAAGTGGAGCTCATATTGGAGGAGTAAATCACTTTGGATTTTGGATTTCTACCTCATTTGCAACCTTTTGAAGGTATAAAGCTTGCAACTTTAACCCTCCATAATATAGATCTAGAAATGGGTGTTTTAATGATACTTTTTAGTCCCAACATGTTAGATCTTGAGCTTGGCATGTTCTTGATTCATTAAGTGGTATTTCAGACCTTAGTGGAGGTCTTAATTCTTAAAAATGGAGTCCCAGTGGTTGGTTTTGTCCCATACATGTTATGGACAGTCTTAAGGCATTAAGATGTTGGGTTTTTACGGATTAAGCACTTATTGAGCATGTATGGTCATAAAGTTGGAAACTTTTTGACTCCTAATGACATTTTGACCTTGGATCTTTATTTGGATGTATTAAGTCGTTATATTAAGCACTCAATAAGAAGAAAACGAAGACTGGAATTACGCCCCGCGTACCTGGGAGTACGCCCAACGTACGCAGTCAACAACTCGATATTGGTCAATGGAAGAGTACGCCCAGCATACCCCTAGAGTACGCCCCGTGTACACTCATTGGGTTGACCTGGTTTAGGTTGGCTCAGTTGAATAATGGAATTTTGTCTACTTTGTCCTTGGACCTTAATTCTTGTTGACCCCGTTGACTTTTGACCATGTTTGACTTTAGGTCAAACTTGAAGGTTGGATTGGTAACTAAGATTTTATGTGGTATTCGATGTTAGTGGATCCGCGTGTAACATCCGGATTCCCAGGTATCTTATTTTAAGTATTTATTTTGAGTTTTAAGGAGGGACTCGGCGAGTAGGCGCTCAGACTCGCCGAGTAGGATCGTGAATTCTTGTGTGGATTAATGAGGGACTCGACGAGTCGATGCGTGGACTCGGCGAGTCCGCGCTGTAAAGTGAAACCCTAAATCTCAGGGCCTGAGCCCTATTTAAAGGCCTTTATGGCCTCCATTTGCGGCTACCAGTCCAGAGAGAGATACCCTAGCGATTATGAGCGAGTTGTGAGAGAGTTTGAGCCTTTTGATCATTTTTGGTGTGATTTTGCAAAGGAGAAAGTGTTTCCAGCAAGGGGAGGTCAAGAGGATTGCATTTCAGTGGGTTTTCGGCTTGGATCTTTAAGTTTGAGGTAGCTATTTGATCCTATCCTTCTGTTTTGCTTAAGGGAATTGAATTTAGGGTTTTCTATACCCTTTTATGGCTTGTTTAGTTGTGTATAGTGTCCCATTGAGTGCTAAACTCTAGATCTGGACCTTTTGAGGTCCAGAGAGCCTGAACCATGCTGCTTTTTGTGGTTCTATGGAGGAAATGGACATAGGTTGCCATGTTAGAAGGGATTTCACCGAAATAAGCCTTGGGAGCATTGTATGTGTAGCAAGATTCGACCTTTACGTGTTTATTGGTCATGGGGAAGTCAGATCTATAGATTAGAGAAGCGGATCTGACCTCAAGAGGTCAGATGAATGTTGTCATGGGAGGAACTCGCCGAGCCCATAAGGGACTCGACGAGTCGAGTCGGGTTGCCCCGCGATTCGCGACCGGTGATGACCCGTTGAGTGTAGGGTTGACTCAGCGAGTCGAGTGAGGACCAGGGGCGAAGAGGACATTCATGGACTCGCCGAGTCACACGAGTGCACTCGGCGAGTCTGGTCAAAGTTTGACCGTTGACTTTTGTTGACTTTTAGGGTTTGGTCAACAATTGGACTTGCGGACCATTGAAGGGTAAAATGGTCTTTTAGCCTTCTTAGAGGATATGGAAGAGACTAGTCTAGCCCGTAAAGCCGTTATTGATTCGAGATAATTGTTTATGTGTTTAGGCGGAGGCTAGATCAGTATACGTGTGCGAGATTATCCGAGATAGTCGAGGTGAGTCTTCTCACTATACTGTACCTAGAGTGGTACCTATGTGTGACCGGAAGGTCTTGTATGCTATGAGATGTATGTATTATATGTTGTTATGTGATATGTATGTGTTATGTATGTTATGTATGACATGGACCGGAAGGTCAGGAGGTTACGGACCGGAAGGTCGATACGGGTAGGACCGGAAGGTCTACCGGGATTCGGGACAGAAGTCCCCTGAGACACTTGGATCGGAAGATCCTACAGAGTTATGACCTGGAAAGGTGTATGTGTTGTATATGGTATTTTGGGGAACTCACTAAGCATTTATGCTTACAGTTGCTGTGTTATGTGTTTCAGGTACTAGCGAGGATCGCGGGAAGGCGCCGGCATGATCCGTACACACTCATAGAGATTATGTTTTAAGATTCTGGGATTTGTTTGTTATGATAACATTGGACACAGTTGTTTGATATTGTTTTGATGAATGAAAATATGATTTAAAAATGAAAAATTGGTTTTGAAAATTTACGTTGTTACACCGCGGGAGCAAGCAGTGTAGTAGGGAACGGATCGCGGTAATCTCGGGTTTCTTCATTGCAGGTGAGTTTTGCCACATTGTACCGTGGGTCGAAGGCACCAATGCCGACCCATTAGTTTTCGGTTATCTGTTAGTAGGGGGATGCCATAGGGACTGTGTATAGTCACGTAGGATAGACTGGGGACTCTTGATCTAGGCTTCCTTGTCTGTTCCTTGTTTGGTTGTGGTTTTAGGGTAGGATCATTTGTCCGGGTGGCTATCTCACCTTTGGTTATATACATTCAGTCATTTCTTAGATTGTTGTTACTTAGTATGTCGCGGTGTTGTAGTGATCTGTTAGATATGTATTCTAATATCGAGTATTATGTTTTGCTGTAGTGATTTGTTAGATCTGTATTCTGGTGCCGAGTATGATGTTATGTTGTAGTGATCTATTAGATCTATATTCTAGTATCGAGTATGTTGTTATGCTGTAGTGATCTGTTAGATCTGTATTCTGGTGTCGAGTATGATGTTATGTGTAGTGATCTGTAGATCTGTATTCTGGTATCGAGTATGTTGTTATGTTGTAATGATCTATTAGATCTATATTCTGGTGTCGAGTATGTTGTTATGTTGTAGTGATCTGTTTGATCTGTATTCTGGTATCGAGTATGCTGTTATGATGTAGTGATCTGTTAGATTTGTATTCTGATACCGAGTGTGCTGTTATGCCATAGTGATTTGTTAGATCGATATCCTGGTATATAGGGGGTTGATGTGCTATAGTGCACTGTTGGATCGGTATGTTATTTGTACTTACTGGTTAACATCTGGTGGAGTGCCCTAGGGACGGTCTGTGGTTATGTAGGATAGCCTGAGAAATCTTGGTCTAAGCTCTCTTGCATGTTCCTTGTTTGGTTGTGGCTCTAGAGTAGGATCATATGTTCGGGTAGTTATCTCACCTTTGGTTACTTATGGTTACACATTTCGTGGAGGTTAGCTGGTAGTAGGACTCTATGTTGTGAGAGGACTAGTAGGCGGGAGTGATCTGCATGATTGTTGTTTGCATGTTTTATGTATCTGCTTGATCCTTGTTTTTTTACATGTTGACATGTGGTGGTGGTGGGTTGGGGCGGTCCTGCTTTGCGTTGTAGGCCAGCATACATTGTGCGGGTCGACTGTAAGTTGAAGGCACGAAGGCTCGGGAGGAGTGGTTGGGTTGAGGCAGCAGCCAACAAACCCTGGTAGGCTCGGAAGGAGTGGTTGGGTTGAGGCGGTAGGCCAAAAAACCCTGGTATTTCGGTCTGGTTAGACCGAAGACCGAAGAGCGGCAGCTCTGCATGCTTGTATGTTATCGTATGGGGTATTTTGGGGGAAACTCACTAAGATTTATGTTTATCCAGTTGTGTTTATGGTTTCAGGTATCATCGGTGATTGCGGGAAGGCGAAGGCGGGATTGTACACACTCATCAGCAACATTCAAGATTTCGCATTTTGTATACTCTGATTTTTAATAGATGTAATTTGGAATAAAGGGTTTTCTTAAACAATGGATTAATAAATTGAGAAGTTTTACCTTAATAAAAATGAAAAATTTTGGTCGTGAAAACGGGACGTTACATGAGAGTTCATGGTTTCCCTAAAATTATGCAAACATGTTAAAACAGAAAATTCAGCTTTAATACCTCATGTTTAGGGGTATGCATCTCATTGTATATATAACAAAAAAAAATGCATGTAAACTATGTAAACAGTAGTTAAAATTGTGAACTACAAGCTGGAAAAAAATCGGGCAAATCGGACAAATAACGAAGACGCTATGACAATTCGAAGTTGCCCTAAAAATTATGACTTTTCAATTTCGATTCGGTCCTTTAGGCCCGATTAAGACGTTATTCGGGTAACCCAGTCCAAATAACCCGAGAACCGAATAAGCCTATGATACATACCCAAGAACCGACCCGAATAGCTTATTCGGTTCTAATTCGGTTTGGTTCGGTTCGGGTTTTCGGTCCAAACGCTCATCCCTAAAACGAATCAAGTAATTTGAATAACTTGTCCTAAACTAGTTTTAGCCCTTACTGTATAGATTTTGTGTGACTAAAATCGTTGTGATTTGTTTATAAAAATCCTTTCCCTAGCTTACTTTGGTAAAGTTTTTTTGGTACTTTTATAAAGATTGAAAAACTCATACACCACGTATCTGAATAATCACTTAAATTAACCAACAAAAGAAATAAAGTGTTGGTTAAGCTTTCGTTGGATAACATTTTTTTGTTACCTTTTCTTTAACAAAGTTAAGGAGAGCCATGACTTTTTTTACAATATACTAAAATGCATTTGGAAAAGCAGATTTATAATTAATGAGTATTGTTAAAAAAAAAATGCTTTGTAAATTGGTTTTGATTATAAAGATGTAAGTATTTACCAAATGTCAAATATGATAGAATACAGGAGAAACAAAAATAAGGCATAAGAAAACATATAAATGCAGAAATTATGCAATTACTACTTATATTTTTTTTCTTTTTCAATTTTCACGAAATCTAGTAGTCGAAAACTAAATTTGATGCAATATACAATGTTATATGAGAAAAACATTTACAATGACTTCCAAAGTCTTCTCACATAAAAAATAGTGTTGAATAAAAATAAGGGTAAATTTCACTGTAGCCCAACTATGTTACAACTTTTGGTTTAAATGGTCCATTTTTTTTAGCTTTTAAGGGGTACAAAATGTTATTTTACCAGCTAAATAGGTCCCTTTACCCATTTTCGGCCAAACCAAATCCGAAAAACAGACAACTTTCGTTTTCATGATAATCACGAGATGGCTACCCCACCACCACAATCATTTGATTCCATATCGATAAACTCTTGTGATAGGATCAACTTTGGCGACTTTCACACTATCTTTTGCGATTGTACGGAACAGATTGTCGAGCAAAAGATTGAAGTCGATCGACTGAAGGAGGAAATGAGTCGTGATATGGTCATTACGAGGGTCAATTCGCTCGCTATGCAGCGTCATTTAGAGTGTACGGAGAAAAAGGTGCAATCTTTGACTGTGTGGGTGGTGGGAATGGCGGTGTTGATGTTTGGTTTCATGGTGGACAAAGTTCACTATCTAATGAGCAAGTGATCTTTAGGTGTTAATGTGTTTCTTTTGATTACGTATGGTTGTGTCTGTGTTCTTTATGTAGTTATGTGTTTGTGTTAGGGTTAATGTGTTATGTTGTTGTTTAGTGGTGTCTTGTTTATGTTGTGAAAGCACATACAATTTTGTATAAACTAAGTGAATGTATCCTTGTTTAACGAAATGAAATCGTAGACCTGATTAAAATCAGGCTATGTTTTATGTTATTTTATGGAATGTGTTTGTTTTAGATTAAGACACTAACCCTCATTCAGTACCGTTGGGGGTAATTTGGTCCTTTCACCTTTAAGTCTCGAATATATATATATATATATATATATATACACATACATATACAGATGAGACTACTATCTACCCATTTTTACCCTCTTTTGCTCTTTGTTGTTCTTATTTCTTCACAAGTAACATTACGAACATCAAAGGATCGATGAAGTCGGTGGAATGCTCATGTGGATTTGATGCCATATTCTGAATCTCAACTACCCAATCCAATCCTAGACGACCCTTTTATGATTGCCCCAAAACGGTAACATTAGATTGCATTTTCCTTCAACTTCAACTTTATCCCTAGACTTGAAAATGGTTATTTTCCTCTTCGTATCTTACTCGCAATTGTTTTATGTCAGAGTCCCCGTGATGGGTATATATGTTGGGCAGACGAAGTGGACTCTATAAACACAAGTGGCGAGACAAGGTTGATTGCAAGTTTGGTTAGGTCAAATAAGAAGCTTCAGTCTGATGTTAAGAAGCTTAAAGTTTTGTTACTTCTTAGCTGGGCAGTTTTCTTTGTGATAATAGTTTACAAGTTGTAAGGGATTGGCATTGGTATTTTCTTGTGATGTTTAATAAGTGAATTATGTGTCTGTAATCATATTTGACGTTAATGAAAATGCCATTTCTTTTGATGTTTAGTCAGTACATTCTTTGGACCCACAAAAACATACAATAATAGAGAACATGCACTTATTGGCACTACTAATGGGAACAAGCATCAAATTAAAACAAAACACGTCCATTACATTACATATAGTCATAGAACATGCAAACAACAACACACTTATTATTGTAACAACCAACTCTAGTACATAACATGCATCAAACATTCAAACTTAAATCCGACATCATTAAACCATTACGACATAGTGATACAATATGACACTTTTTCCCTATTCAACAACCAAATGTTTATCACCTGTATTGCCTTCTCCATTTTTCCTTCAGCCCTTTTAGCTAGTTTTTTCTTGATAATTCTTTCAGAGAGCTTCCTTTTTCGTGTATCCTCTTTTCCTTTATGTTCAGGTCTTGCATCTTCATTTGGTGTTGTTCCACTTATTCCTTCCTCTCCATTACCATCTTTACTAGTTGGTGTCTTTCTCTTCTTCACCTTGAGCTTTTTGGGCTTCTCAACTTGAGGACATTGAACCTTGTTATGTCCAACTTTCTTACACACACTGCATATAATTCTATTCCCAGCCTTTGACACAGTGTGTCTTGTAGTCTTTTCACTTAGGTCCTTTCTTCTATTAACTTTTGGTCTACCTGGCATTTTCCTCCTCAAAGGTGGCAGTGGTGGGATGAATTCAGTAGAAGGCCACATATTTCTACCATTCATCCCATGCATTGGATCTTTGTAAGTGTTCCTGTAAAATGCTCCATAGTACATGGGATCCACATAACTTCCAACATCTCTTTTCAAGTAGGATATGGTTGCAACTGAATGCACACACCCATACCCATTTAACTTCCACACTCTACAAGAACATGTCTTCTTGTCTAAATCTACCATAAAGGTCTCTGCCAAGTTCCTTGTCTCAAACTGGTTTAAACCAGTTGGTAACACGTGCCAATATCTAATGATAGAATAAAGTAGTTAGTCTATGCTAATAGTTTTGATCATATTTAATAAAATGATAAATTATATACCTTTGAGATTTTTTCAACTGATTGAGTAAGATTGTGATTGTTGGACATGGTTTAAATTCAGGCCATGTACTACCTTTCATGCTCAAATTAATCTGCCTTTCCATAACATACAATCTAATTTCTTATAGTATTGTGATGATTGGGTTTTTCCTTGCATCTTTTATGACATTGTTAAAGCTCTCAGATAATCCATTTTCTACTGCATCACACATCTTTCCCTCGTGAAAGAAGGCTCTACACTATGAATGTGGGTTCTTCTCCATAAGATAATCAAAGGCTACAAGATTAAGAACTTGAATTTCCTTCATTGTTGCATTTAATAAAGGCTCAGTAGATGCCTTGCATGCCTTCCAGAACATCTTCTCATAGTGTACTCCAGTGAATCTTTTCCTGAAATTGGAAAGAATATGCCTTGCACATTGTCTGTGTGCAGCAGTAGGCAATATCTCTTTCACAGCTTCCAATAGCCCCTACACAATAATTTTCATTTGTAAAATAAATACAACTTCAATGTAGTTATTATTACATTAAAGAGTAAATGACATACCTTATATTGATCTAACATCAAAGTAAACCAAAACCATTTGCCATTTCTAAGTCATCCTTTAAATTCTCCAAAAACCATTTCCAATTCTCTTTGTTTTCCACACAAACAACCGTGCATGTTATTGGGAAAAATATGATTATTAGCATCCCTTCCAACTGCACATATTAACTCTCCAATACATAACCCTTTTCAGAAACATCCATCCAGGTTTATTACTCTTCTACAACTGCCTCTCCAACCTTGCTTTAGTCTCTCAAAACATATTTAAAACTTACTAAAATATGTCTTCCCATCTGGCATACTATTCAAATCCACTTTCACAATAGATCCAGGGTTTGATCTTCTTATCTCTTCACCATATGTAACAAACCGTTATTTCAAACCTATGTAATAATGTAGGTCAATTTGTAATTCTTTTTAAAATAATAAAGAGAAATTTTAGCATACTGTATATATTTACATAATTGACCCTCAAAAATAAATTATTAAAGAATCTCGATTGGGATGAACCAAGTGATAGAGATTGTAACAAGGTTTCCAAAAACATAAAGAACACTAAAATCCGAGTTATAACGAAGAAGTTATGACCAATCGAAGATCCGCGACAAAACCGGCAAAACAATGTTCAGTGTAAAAACTGAATTTTCAATAAAGGCTTTTTAGCCTTAACAATCTAAATGAAAGTTGTAGTTTATGTTAAACTGAGAACTTTCATAAAAAGAACGCCAAAATCTGACTTCGTATGAGGAAGTTATTATTTTTCTAAGTTTCAGTATAGCAGTGTACAGCTAAAAACTCGAAATAAAGATCGAGTGATTTTTAGCCAACACAACCTAAACGAGAATTAAAGGTCTCGTCATTAGTAGTACAACGGTAAAAAGACAGACAAAAACGGATATCAGATGAAGAAGTTATGAATTTTTAACGGATTTTCCTGTCCCGGTCTGTTAAAAATAATAATATTAAAAATAAAGTCAAAATTAGCCGACGAAGTCTAAACGAAATTCGTAGAGTATAATTTTACCTACGCGTTCCAATAAAGAATGTCAAAAACGGAGTTCGTATGCAAAAGTTATGAATTTTAGAAGTTTTTGGCTCAAAAACAGAGAAAAATCGCATGGTCATCCTCCTGCCACGTCACCCTCGCATGCGAGCATCCACGTGTCACCTTCTGATAGGACCAAAGTTCGCCGTGTCACCATCTGATTGGACCGCAGCCGAGGTCCAGTGAGCAGCCGACACCTTCGCATGAGGCACCCCCCGGACACCCCCTCGGACACATGCTCTCTTCCCATTGGAACGAAGTTCGGCCCACTCAGAAGCCGCCACGTCCGAAGTCTCGCCCCGTGTACCCCTCGCATGACCGACGCGTGTGCTGCTGACTCCTTTCTTCGCCACCTGTCCGAACACGTGGCAGCTTCACACAGCCTCGCATAGCCTCGGATCCGAGGCTTCGGCCTATATAAGGCATGCAAGGGCTTCCGAAAAACTTACACTTTTCACCCCAAATTTCACACATTTTCATATTTTTCACTTCCACAAACTTATATACAACCCCTAAAGCCCCGATATCAAGTCTCAAACCCTAAGCAAGCCTCGAAGCCCGGAGATTCCCGAGAAGTTAACCTCTCTCCAATCGAAACTCTGCCCAATTTGAGCCGGTTTCTCGTCAAACAAACTCCTTTCCGGGAAACGAAACGCTGTCCAAATCACCACTTATCATGTGAGTTCATACCCCCGTATTTTCATAAATTCTATTGTTTTAAGGAGGGGAATACAAGCATAACACAAGAACTTTGTGTTATAAAATCATGATTTCAAATCATGATAAAACGACATTAAATCATCAAAAATACTCAAAACATTAAACTCTTTTATAAACTTATATTTTTCCCCAAAATTCATATTTGTATATATATATATATATATATATATATATATATATATATATATATATATATATATATATATATATATAAGATTTAAAAGGCTTAGGACTGATAACTCATTCTGGATCATTTTCCTTGTTTGGATGTGGGCTTATAGTACCGGTTATTTGTCCGAGTGTCGTTTAAATTTTACCTATATATTAAATTGTATATGTATATAAATATAAAACTTATTTCATCAATTCAAATACCTTTGTAACATGTTGAGCAAGGGATTACATGCAAACATAGTAAAATACCGATTCAGAAAGTACATATAAATTATAATAGGTATAATTTACGATACATAGAACAATAATTCATGATTCAAGTATACTAGAATACACTGTTTTACAAGAAACAACGGTTTTGATTCAGAACAAATCAAGGGTTTACACTTTTCAAATACATGTTCGGAATACTAATTCAAGAACATACTGTCAATCATTTATTTCAGAATGATTGGGTTTTCATAACTAATATACATGTAATGTTTATATGCTTTTTATGAGACATTCAATTCAGGTTGTTTAATTCATTTTAGACAACCAAGGTAAATTCCTGACATTATAACCAGAATCTCCAGCCCGGGGATCGAAACAAGTTGTGTGTAGATCTATATCGGGATTGACAACCCCGCACTCAGGCTGCTAGCTACATTCAGGCATACACGCCAATGAGTGGCAAGTGTTATCAACAGTTTAAACGCCCACAAAGCGTTTGTTTCAGGCCATCCGTCATATTATGGTTATAATAACTCATTAAAAAGATATTAACAATACGTTAATGTATAAACAACTAAACGAAAGTACACCTTCAAAGTACCAGTTTACAGAATACAAACTACAATGGTTCAATACAGTTTACAATAACAGCTGGTGGAGCCAGACACACTCTCAGTTACAAGTTTTCATAAAGGAATACAAATACAAAACATTGATACAAAGAGAATGGTTTTATGGGAATAAAACTACTTTTCATATACAACAGAAAATATAGGATTTTCTGGAATAGTTTACATATACAAGATACAGAGATACTCTTTCAAACATAAACACTTATGCACTCACTCAACTTTATGTTGATACTCTCTTTTCAAATTACTTGTATTCTCAGGGAAATAATGCACAGGTACTCCCCGAGCTTTTTGAGAAGATGGAGCTATGTTGAGTCATATCTTCTTTTGTATAACTATTTTGGTTCAATATACAATGATTGAACACATGTAAATACTTATACTTTTTAAATACAATGGTTGTTTGTACTTTGATTACTATGATGCATGTGTTGTGATACTACAATTGAAGTTCTCCACCCCCGGATGTTTCCGCCATCTGGTTTGGGGGTGTGACAGATTGGTATCAGAGCATTGTTTATAGTGAACTCAATATATCTATCCATAAAAGATATACAAACTATAAATACATTGGGGCTAGGAGCTCTGACTACAAGTATACTTTTTAAGGATTTAAGTATTTTTACAAGAAGTATACTAACACTCATACCTACAAGTACAGTATCACAGTCATAAGAACTTAAAAGTATTTGGATGTTGAACACTATAGTCAAACCTGGGCAGTTATGTAATCATATCTGGAATTAATATAGCCTGATCAACTATATTGATTTGAGATATGACCAACATGTGTTTGGGAGTGATAGTAGTGTTGCGACATGTCTAAAACTTACCCTACATGTTCAGAAGAACTATAGAACAGAACACAAAGATT
This sequence comes from Lactuca virosa, assembly GCF_052849685.1. NCBI lineage: Eukaryota > Viridiplantae > Streptophyta > Magnoliopsida > Asterales > Asteraceae > Lactuca > Lactuca virosa. Next base: position 375,552,556 of record NC_136430.1, on the reverse strand, counting down.
AAAATACTACGGAGAATATTTTACTAACCTTACTTCAAATATAGAACCTATGGCTGAACACAATTTACCTGGAAATCCTTACAATCCATAAGATGTAGACTCAGACGAAGAACCCTTGGAGGACAGCGAATCAAGTGGTACGGATACAGAGCCACAAGTCTGCAACCCTGGGGAGCATCCCCTGAGGCAAGAGGAAGCAGAACCCATACCCGAGTGGGGCCAATACATAAACCATTGGAGTCGACAAGACGACCAATGCCCTCCCTACGGAATGGAACGAGGTTTCTATAACGTCTCGAGAGGATGAACAGCCGATAGAGCTCTTCCAGTTATAGTAAACCGAATTGCCAGACAATTCGATCAATCAAGGATGTCGATCAATCGAATCCTAGAAGTGAATACGGTTGCGCATGCGAACACTGCAGATATCCTTCGTCTTGACGAAATGCAGGATGACACCCAGCACCATACTGAAGCCCTTCAAAGGCAACTTAATGCTGCTGAATCAGAGATAAGAGAATTAACGGAGCATCAAGCTGCCCAAGAAAGGCGCTGGAAAACACAAGACGAAGCAGAACCCAACAACCGTCATAGCAACCGCCGCAAGTATTGTTCGCACTACTTCTACTTTCTACTTTCTATATCGAATGTATATATTACTTTTCACGATATGTACAAAACCGAGTATCAATAAAACAATAAGCACTTTACTTCAACAAGAGTTAGTACAATTCTCATAAACATCCTATTCCAAAGTTTTGGATCACATAAATGTTCCAGTGTTATTTTTCATGCTTTCAATACGACCGCGGAAATGTTATTTTCGATAGGTCAGTTTGATGTTGACACTTCCTCAGTATTGTGGTATATTATAGACCTGCTTTAAGGTCAAGTGTTCCAGATTACATACACTTAATATACCAATACAGTCGACATGTACATTCATACTCTTTGAAAAATAACCATTCAATTTCATATTATCCTGTTGCAAGTTGTACTTGCAGTGGATTTTTATTTCCAATTCTTTACGAAATTCATGTTGAATTAAGTGTTTAGTTCAGAGATATCAGATTCATATTTATTCTTGATATCTCACTATCTTTTTATCTATTGACTTTTATAGAAAAAGATGCCTCCTCGTAGGAATCCAAGACATATCAATATCAATGAAGCACCGACGCCACCCCCACCACCACCTCCTCAATTCGACCCCACTATGTTCCAAGCGGCGATCACGGCAGCTGTAGCTGCTGCCATGTCTCATATCCATACTCCTGGTGCTAGTGGGTCGGGAGTTGGTGCACATCCTTCTAACCATGGCGAAAGTCATGGGCATTCGCGAGAGTGCACTTATAAGGATTTTTCTAATGCCAAACCCAGGACCTTTAACGGGACTGGGGGAGTTATGGCACTAAGGCAGTGGATAGAGAAGACCGAAGCAATTTTCGAAATTTGCTCCTGTCCGGAGGGTGGCAAAGTTAAATTTGTTGCCTGTACTTTTTTAGATAGGGCCCTAAAGTGGTGGAATGGCCACATTAAGTCACTTACTCTGGTAGTGGCTAAATCTATCAGCTGGGAGAGCCTAAAAGCCATCTTAATGCGGGAATACTGTCCGCGAGGGGAAATACAGAAACTGGAGCAAGAACTATGGGGTCTTACAATGTTTGGTTCTGACATATCAACCTATACCAGTAGGTTCTGTGATCTGGTAATTCTTTGTCCGGATATGGTTCCTATGGAGAGCAAAAAGATTGGGAGATATATTTGGGGTATGTCGCCCCAAATTCAGTCAAGTGTTTTAGCTTCGAAGCCTATTACTTTTGATAGTGCCAAAGAGTAGGCACAATCTCTTATCGACCGCGGAAATCGTCAAAATTCTTTGGTTTCTACTCCAGAACAACCTAAGGAGAACAACAACAACAGCAAGAAGAAGGGTTGGAACAAGAGGAAGGGCAAATCTCCTCTAGAACCTGCAAAGAAGCAACAAGTAGTGGCAGTCCATGCTACTACTGTACCTGCTACCATACCTACCACTGTACCCGCTGCTGTCCCTAATAACCTTGCACCAACTAAGCTGTATGCTGGTAACCTCCTCAAATGCAACAAGTGCAATTTTCACCACAACGAAAAATGCCAAGAAATGCAGTGCCGTAACTGCAACAGGAAAGGGCATATTGCCCGATTCTGTAGAATACCACCCCAACCACTTAACCAAGTACCTGCCGCTGGAGTAGGCCGAGCGTGCTACCAATACGGTGATGTGGGGCATTTCAAGAAAGATTGTCCAAAAGCTGGAAATGCCGGTGGAGTTGTGTTACACCCCCAAACCAAGGATGGCGGAAACGTCCGGGGGTGGAGGACTTCATGTATAGTATCACAACAACGAGTATAATAGTTCTCAAAGTAAATACAACCATCATGGATATAATCGAAAAAGTTACACCATAGTATGTGTTTACATGTTTCAAATCGGTTACATTATGATGACAAAATGTTTGACGATTTAACGTCCCATCCTCAAAAGCGGTTGATTTCCTGTTTCACTGAATTCCTGAGAATACAAGTAGTTTGAAAAAGTGTCAACAATTAAGTTGGTGAGTTTATAAGAGTTTTATTTGAGAACGAAGTCGTTTTCCTTGTAAAAAGCGATAGAGTATGATTTCAGAAAATTCCATATTTTCTTTATTAAACGCAAAATGAACTCTCCTATGTTATGCAATAATGTACCCTAGAAGGACCTATAGATTCCTCCTATAATCACCCAGTGGATATAAGTTATATAAAATTTAAGTAAAATAAATTGTCGAATATAATGGGTCTGCCCTAGGTCCACAACCAAACAAGGAACAGGAAGTAAGGCGGGCCCACCAATTCTAGGTCGATTTCGACTAAATTCTTATATAACTCTAACATGCACACTTAGCAAATTATAGCTGAAGTCTAACAATCCTAGATGAAACGTAGTTTTAATATCATGAAAGCCATTTAGTAATAAATCTGCTACTTTGTCATGTATACTTCAAGAAAATCCCTTATTTTCCTTATAAAAGTTATGTAGCCTTAAATCCCAAGACCGAGAATATGAGTGTGTGTTTTGTACTTATGATGTTTATAATCGTAATACGTTTCCAAATAAAATCCAATATTTTCCTTATAAAAAGTTATGTAGCCTTAAATCCCAAGACCGAGAATATGAGTGTGTGCTTTGTACAGTTAATGTTTAAGTAGTTTTAAATAGATAAAACCCCTTTTCAAAGTAGAATTTTCCCTGTAAACTTGAAAGATTGTTAACTCCCTATGTGAGTTGTTATAACCATACTATAACTCGAGGACCTCGTACTCGACGTTCTTCAGGTGTCGGAATGATATGACACTTGTCACCTCAGACCTGCCGGTCTGGCTGTTGCAAGCAGCTCAGGTGCGGGTTTGTCAGACCCAATATAGATCTATACGCAACTATCACGCTCTTCCTACAAGAGATTCTGAGTATAACTATAGGACTTTTCTATGGTACTTAAGAGTACCCCGAAGGAGAATGTCTCACAATTTACATTAACTAGTTTACATATAGTTTTAGTATAAAACCTCTTCCGTGGTGGAAGTGAAATCACCTTTTATGAAATAATTAGTGATATGAAATCCATAAACTATCACTATTATAGTTTATCATGTAGTATATGAAAAACCCATTTGTTTTGAGAGTAAAACCTTTTCCATGTAGTATGCTTTTATCGGAAATTTCATAAACCATACTTATTATAGTTTATTATACGTGTTCGTAATGAATGGAAAAGTCCTTAACATGAATGACTAATTTCTGTTTATGATGGTAAACTAACAAGAATGCATCCAAACATTTAGAAACTTATTGTTATGCACTTTGCTCAACATACTACAAAAATATGGTAAGCTATGTAACTAGCTTTTACTCTTTCTGCACTGTTTTGAAAACATCATAGAAAAATCATACGAAGTCGAAAACTAAATCGGTAAACTCTGAGAGTTTAGAAAATGTGTCTAGTTTATTCATAATTTTTATTATGATTTTTAGAAGTCTCTAACTTATGTGAAAGTGTTCATATTCACAGACTGGTCCGAATTCGTTTCTGAAATGATAGGCAGTTTTGTAAAAATCACCATAAATCGTAGAAAAATCTTATGGAGATGTGCAAGTAGTCATTTTAAATTTATAAACCTAAAATACATGAATATTAAAGAGTTTTGAAAAATATTAATTTTAAGTTGGGTAAAACAGTTCGTGAACAGGTCACAACTTTTCTACGGTAAGCTGTCAAGTTAAGTTTCAAATATGTTTTGGTGTTTTAACTTGTATTCCCCCCCCCCCCCCCCAGAAAACTAAAGAAAACTAGAAAATGTAGGGGTATGAACTCACCTTGAGTGATTTATTGAAGAGTGGAAGGTTGAAGTCAAGGAGTATCAAGTCAAAAGCACTTGATGAACACGTGAAGGCTTGGATGATCCTAAGAACGATTTTTGGTGTTAAGATATGAGTCGATGATCCAAGAGTGTTATGAAATTATGGAATAACACTTGAGTTTAGATGGAATACTTACCAAAAAGTGCAGTAGCAACTCAAGAAGCACAAAGTGGTGGGAAGTAGAGAGAAATTGAGGCTCTCTTGAAGTGGTATGAGAAGTGTGTAAGTGAAGGACTTGATCAAAGTGAACAAAGAAATCCTCCAAGGATTTCTTTATATAGAAGTTGCTGGAGCAAGTTGTGAGTTTGAAGTGATGTGTGCCTTGGTTTGTGTGATGTGGATAAGGTTGGACAAATGAGGAGATGACACATAGGAGGCAAGTGGGCACACTTGACCCACTTGTGGGGTAGAATACTCTTCTTATTATAAAATAATGATTTTTAATTAAAAATCCTTGAAAAATAATTAAAATATGAGTTCTGGGGGTTAAAAATGATAAAAATATGAATTTGGTGAAAAAATCCCGTCAAAAACATCAAAAACGGGCTTAGGAAGCGAAAGTAGTCGAAAACCGGGCAATATGGACCGAACCTGCGAGGTTCGGCTCTAAGAGAGTGAGAACCGAGAGAAGGGAAAGAAGGAACCGAGAGGAGGAGAAGGGACCGAAGGGAGGGTTCGCTTCTGGTGCAAGAGGTTCGGTCCGAGGTGAGCAGTTCGGTTCTTCAGCATGGCTTCGGTCCAGGAGCTTCTTAGGGTTTCGCTTCTTAGGGTTTCGCCTCTAAGAGGTTCGGCTCTAAGAGAGTTCGGCCCTATATGGCTATTTTTCAAATAAACTTCCCGTTTCAAGCGGTTTTTGGCCAAGTTAAGGGTCGGGATGACTAAAAGAAGTTGAGAGATATCTTGAGAGAGATTTAGGAGAGATTTCACATACTTGGAGAGATTTCACATACTTGGAGAGATTTGGGAGAGATTTCACATACTTGGAGAGATTTGGGAGAGATTTCACATACTTGGAGAGATTTGGGAGAGATTTCACAGACTTGGAGAGATTTGGGAGAGATTTCACATACTTGGAGAGATTTGCGAGAGATTTCACATACTTGGAGAGATTTGGGAGAGGTGTAACCTTAGTGATTATTATCGTATAATCTCGTAATGCAAGGTTCGTGAACCCCGTTATGCTTCGTTTATGATTGTTTTAAGTCCCCGCAAGGGTCCTTAGTCGTGTTTTGATGCGTTTAACTCCCTTTTTAGGGTTTTTACATTGTTAACACATAGATTCTTCAAGACACTTGAATTCTTGACATATAAATACACATTTTTATACATAGAATAATTTTTAGCGTACAAGTACTAATTAAGTTTGACCGGTTTGACTTGTTGACCTTGACTTGTTGATTTTGACTTGAATTTGACGGTTGTCACAAGTTGGTAGGATTCTAGCACTAGGTCACGAAGAAGCGGTGGCAGACCCTGCAGTGGTCACGGGTATGTTTCTTCTCAACAATACTTATGCATGCATTCTATTTGACTGTGGTGCTGAGAGGAGCTTCGTGAGCCATAATTTTAAACATCTATTAAATTAAAACTCCCAACCACTAAATGAAACGTTTACAGTAGAAATGGCTAACGGGAAATCTGAATCCACCAACGATATATACATAGGATGTATCCTTACCTTGAATGACTTGTCTTTCCCAATAGACCTTATGCCGGTCTCTATTAAAAGTTTTGACATCATAATAGGTATGGATTGGTTGTGCCCCAACCATGCCGACATCCTATGTTATGAAAGAGCTATTCGTTTGAACTTGCCAACTAATGAAACTCTTATTATCTATGGCGACAAACCCGGAACGAACCTTTGGATCATTTCTTGCATCAAGGCACAGAAGTACCTTTGCAAAGAGTACTGTGCTTTCTTAGCTCACGTCGTAGACAAAAAGCAGGAAGTGAAAGATATCGCGAGCATTCCAGAGGTTTGCAACTTTCCCGATATCTTTCCCGATGATCTTCCAGGAGTACCTCCCGAACGACAAGTCGAATTCCGAATCGACTTAATCCCTGGAGCTACCCCTGTAGCCAAATCCCCCTATCATCTTGCACCTTCTGAAATGCAATAATTATCCAGCCAGCTTAACGAACTCCTTAGCAAAGGTTTCATAAGACCAAGCTTCTCACCATGGGGAGCACCGGTTTTGTTCGTAAAGAAGAAGGATGGATCATTCCGCATGTGCATAGACTACCGCGAGCTGAATAAACTTACCATCAACAATCGATATCCTCTACCTCTCATTGACGATTTGTTCGACCAACTTCAAGGTGCGAACTACTTCTCGAAAATAGACTTAAGATCCGGGTATCACCAGTTACGGATTTTGGAGGAAGACATTCCCAAGACCGCGTTTAGAAATCATTATGGTCATTACGAGTTTAAAGTGATGCCATTCGGATTGACGAATGCGCCTGCTGTGTTCATGGATCTAATGAACAGAGTGTGTCATCCATTCCTGGACAAATTCGTCATAGTCTTCATCGACGACATCCCTATCTACTCAAGAAGCAAAGAGGAACATGGCGAACATCTTCGTCATGTATTACAAACCCTTAGGACAGAAAAACTCTATGCGATGTTTTCAAAGTGCGAGTTTTGGATTAGGAAGGTTGAATTCCTAGGTCACGTGGTCAGTTCAGAAGGAATACACGTAGACCCTTCGAAAATCAAAGCAATTGAAAACTGGCCAGCACCCAAAACACCTACAGAAATCCGACAATTCTTAGGTCTTGCTGGCTACTATCGCAGATTCATCCAAAATTTCTCCCGAATCGCTAAACCGCTTACCACCCTGACGCAAAAGGGTGTAACTTTTAGTTGGGAAGAAAAGCAAGAAACAGCATTCCAAACGCTCAAACAAGCCTTGTACAGTGCACCGATCTTGTCTCTACCCGAAGGGACAGAAGACTTTGTAGTGTACTGTGATGCTTCAAATCAAGGGCTTGGGTGTCTACTTATGCAAAGAGGAAAGGTTATCTCCTACGCCTCAAGACAACTTAAGACGCATGAAGTCAACTATACAACACACGACCTTGAACTAGGAGCGGTGGTGTTTTCTCTGAAGATCTGGAGACATTACTTATATGGCACGAACTTCACAATATTCACGGACCATAAAAGTCTCCAGCACATCTTCGATCAGAAAGACGTGAACATGAGACAACGACGATGGGTGGAGCTACTTAACGACTACGAATGTGAAATTCTTTATCACCCTGGTAAAGAAAACGTAGTAGCTGACGCCCTTAGCAGAAAAGAATACTCGGGACGCCGAGTAAATTCGTTGACCATGACAATCCATTCACATCTGTCCACACAGATCAAAGAAGCTCAACTTGAAGCCTTGAAACCCGAAAACATGGCAGGTGAAACTTTGAGAGGAATGGATAAGAACTTCGAAGTCAGGGATGATGGAGTCTATTATTTCATGAACCGGATCTGGACACCAAAGTTCGGTGGTTACAGAGACGTGGTTATGAATGAAGCACACAAAACCCGATACTCCATTCATCCAGGTTCAGACAAGATGTATCTGGACCTTAAGAAACTATATTGGTGGCCTAACATGAAGGCCGAAATCGCTACCTTTGTGGGCAAGTGCCTTACTTGTGCCAAAGTCAAGGTAGAGTACCAGAAACCTTCAGGTTTATTACAACAACCTAAAATACCTAAATGGAAGTGGGAACGGATTACAATGGATTTCATAACCAAATTAACCAAGACTTCGGGTGGTTATGATACTATTTGGGTAACAGTCGACAGATTAACCAAATCCGCACACTTCTTGCCAATAAAAGAAACCGACATGATGGAGAAACTAACAAGAACTTACCTCAGGGATATTGTTAGACTGCATGGTGTACCAATATCTATTATTTCGGACCGAGATAGTAGATTCACCTCTCGTTTCTGGCAGTCTTTACAAAACTCTTTGGGAACTAAGCTGGACATGAGTACAGCCTACCATCCACAAACCGACGGACAAAGTGAGAGGACGATTCAAACATTAGAAGACATGTAGCGAGCTTGCATGATAGACTTTGGAAAAGCATGGGATATTCATTTACCCCTTGTTGAATTCTCTTATAACAACAGTTATCACACTAGCATAAAGGCTGCTCCATTTGAAGCCCTCTATGGCCACAAGTGCAGATCCCCTCTGTGCTGGGCTGAAGTGGGTGACACGCAGCTAGCTAGAGGTCAAACTCCTGACAGTGCTCTCACTGGTCCGGAAATTATTCGAGAAACTACCGAGAAGATCGTACAAATTCAGGAGCGACTTAAAGCTTCCAGAGATAGACAGAAAAGCTACGCTGACAAAAAGAGAAAACCCTTGGAATTCCAGGTTGGTGATCGCGTCTTGTTAAAGGTCTCACCCTGGAAGGGCATGATACGCTTTGGAAACGTGACAAATTAAATCCAAGGTGCATAGGACCCTTCAAAATTCTTGCTAGAATTGGTCCTGTAGCTTACGAACTTCGACTACCCTAAGAACTAAATAACATTCATCCTACCTTCCACGTTTCGAACTTGAAAAAGTGTCTATCCGACGAGACTCTTGTGATTCCACTCGAGGAAATCGAGTTAAACGAGAGCCTCAACTTTGTGGAAGAACCCGTAGAGATTCTGGACAGGGAACTTAAGAAAACCAAACAAAGTCGTATCCTGATAGTGAAGGTTCGCTGGAATGCAAAACGGGGACCTGAATTCACTTGGGAACGGGAGGATCAAATGCAACAGAAATATCCACATCTTTTTCCCTAGTCTATCTGAAATGCTAATTTTGGGACGAAATTCTCTCTAACGGGGGGATAATGTAACAGACCGTTATTTCAAACCTATGTAATAATGTAGGTCAATTTGTAATTCTTTTTAAAATAATAAAGAGAAATTTTAGCATACTGTGTATATTTACATAATTGACCCTCAAAAATAAATTATTAAACAATCTCTATTGGGATGAACCAAGTGATAGATATTGTAACAAGGTTTCCAAAAACATAAAGAACACAAAAATCCGAGTTATAACGAAGAAGTTATGACCAATCGAAGATCCGCGACAAAAACCGGCAAAACACTGTTCAGTGTAAAAACTGAATTTTCAATAAAAGGCTTTTTAGCCTTAACAATCTAAATGAAAGTTGTAGTTTATGTTAAACCGAGAACTTTCATAAAAAGAACGCCAAAATCTGACTTCGTATGACGAAGTTATGATTTTTCTAAGTTTCAGTATAGCAGTGTACAGCTAAAAACTCGAAATAAAGATCGAGTGATTTTTATCCAACACAACCTAAATGAGAATTGAAGGCCTCGTCATTATTAGTACAATGGCAAAAAGACAGACAAAAACGGACATCTGATGAAGAAGTTATGAATTTTTAACGGATTTTCCTGTCCCGGGCTGTTAAAAATAATAATATTAAAAATAAAGTCAAAATTAGCCGACGAAGTCTAAACGAAAGTCGTAGAGTATAATTTTACCTACGCGTGCATATAAAGAATGTCAAAAACGGAGTTCGTATGTAAAGGTTATGAATTTTAGAAGTTTTTGGCTCAAAAACCGAGAAAAATCGCATGGTCATCCTCCTGCCACGTCAAGCTCGCATGCGAGCCTCCACGTGTCACCTTCTGATAGGACCGAAGTTTGCCATGTCACCATCTTATTAGACCACAACCGAGGTCCAGTGAGCAGCCGACACCTTCGCATGAGACACCCCCTGGACACCCCCTCGGACACATGCTCTCTTCCCATTGGACCGAAGTTCGGCCCACTCAGAAGCCGCCACGTCCAAAGTCTCGCCCCGTGTACCCCTCGCATGTCCGACGCGTGTGCTGCTGACTCCTTCCTTCGCCACCTGTCCGAACACGTGGCAGCTTCGCACAGCCTCACATAGCCTCGGATCCGAGGCTTCGGCCTATATAAGGCATGCGAGGGCTTCCGAAAAACTTACACTTTTCACCCCAAATTTCACACATTTTCATATTTTTCACTTCTACAAACTTATATACAACCCCTAAAGCCCCGGTATCAAGTCTCAAACCCTAAGAAAGCCTCGAAGCCCCGAGATTCCCGAGAAGTTAACCTCTCTCCAGTCGAAACTCTGCCCAGTTTGAGCCGGTTTCTCGTCAAACAAACTCCTTTCCGGGAAACGAAACGCTGTCCAAATCACCACTTATCATGTGAGTTCATACCCCCGTATTTTCATAAATTCTACTGTTTTAGGGGGGGGGGGATACAAGCATAACACAAGAACTGTGTGTTATAAAATCATGATTTCAAATCATAATAAAACGACATTAAATCATCAAAAATACTCAAAACATTAAACTCTTTTATAAACTTATATTTTTCCCCAAAGTTCATATTTGTATATATATATATATATATATATATATATATATATATATATATATATATATGTATATAAATAAGATTTAAAAGGCTTAGGACTGATAACTCATTTTGGGTCCTTTTCCTTGTTTGGATGTGGGCTTATAGTACCGGTTATTTGTCCGAGTGTTGTTTAAATTTTACCTATATATTAAATTGTATATGTATATAAATATAAAAGTTATTTCATCAATTCAAATACCTTTGTTACATGTTGAGCAAGGGATTACATGCAAACATAGTAAAATACCGATTCAGAAAGTACATATAATTTATAATAGGTATAATTTATGATACATAGAACAATAATTCATGATTCAAGTATACTAGAATACACTGTTTTACAAGAAACAAGGGTTTTGATTCAGAACAAATCAAGGGTTTACACTTTTCAAATACGTGTTAGGAATACTAATTCAAGAACATAGTGTCAATCATTTATTTCAGAATGATTGGGTTTTCATAACTAATATACATGTAACGTTTATGTGCTTTTTATGAGACATTCAATTCAGGTTGTTTAATTCATTTTAGACAACCAAGGTAAAGTCCTGACATTATAACCAGAATCTCCAGCCCGTGGATCGAAACAAGTTGTGTGTAGATCTATATCGGGATTGACAACCCTGCACTCAGGTTGCTAGATACAGTCATGCATACACGCCAATGAGTGGCAATTGTTATCAACAGTTTAAACGCCCACAAAGCGTTTGTTTCAGGCCATCCGTCATAGTATGGTTATGATAACTCATTAAAAAGATATTAACAATACGTTAATGTATAAACAACTAAACGGAAGTACACCTTCAAAGTACCAGTTTACAGAATACAAACTACAATGGTTCAATACAGTTTTCATTAACAGCTGGTGGAGCCAGGCACACTCTCAGTTACAAGTTTTCATAAAGGAATACAAATACAAAACATTGATACAAATAGAACGGTTTTATAGGAATAAAACTACTTTTCATATACAACAGAAAATATAGGATTTTCTGGAACAGTTTACATATACAAGATACAGAGATACTCTTTCAAACATAAACACTTATGTACTCACTCAACTTTATGTTGATACTCTCTTTTCAAATTACTTGTATTCTCAGGGAAATAATACACAGGTACTCTTCTAGCTTTTTGAGAAGATGGAGCTATGTTGAGTCATATCTTCTTTTGTATAACTATTTTGGTTCAATATACAATGATTGGACACATGTAAATACTTATACTTTTTAAATACAATGGTTGTTTGTACTTTGATTACTATGATGCATGTGTTGTGATACTACAATTGAAGTCCTCCACCCCCGGACGTTTCCGCCGTCTGGTTTGGGGGTGTGACACGATATGACAAAAGCTTTGCATAATGCTCAACCAATGTGCCTTCAATTAGTTGAATAACATGCTTCTTTTCTCTCCTACACTGACCCATACTCACATCAATTCCTAAAGTCTGTTTGACCTCTTCCCTAAGTAGCCTAACACTCATTTTTTGTTTATTTAAGAACTCAGTTGTGAAATGGCTGTCAATCTAAGCATAGCTAACAATTGATCATAATTTGAAATTTCCATAATTATGCTCATCTATGAGATAATTAATCTAGAAAGATTGTTTTTCACTCATCCATGATGCCCACAGTCTAAACTTACACTGCCCAAAACAACACTTAACTAAAAGTCTCCTAGTATCATTTCTTTTTTTAGCACAACTGATACCCATTAGCAACAGTGTAATTACATAACATATGCTTTAACTGTTTTAGACTTTCAAATTGCATACCAAACACAAGTTTTTATTTTTTCCAATGGACATTTGCATTATAAGTAGTTACCTCTTCAATATTTGCCACATTGTCATCCATCTGAGCATATGGCTCCTCATGAGGTGGACTATATTGGGTTGACTGCTCCTTGCGGCATAGCTTGCTAAAAAAAATCATTTATGGTCTTAGTCCTAGGCATGCAATCAACATGTTCAAGATCATCGTCGATATTACCTTTCAGTTCTTCTGGATCATTCTGAAAAGCTCCATAAACAAGTACTTCCTCATCAACTTCAGCAACACCAGAATAGTTGTCTGAGGGACTACAAACTTTAGCTAACTCATCAATAATCCATTGATGTACATTAACACCAAGATGATTGTAACGTCCCATGAATTAAGGCTAAGAATTTCATTTTTAATTATAATAAAAACCATCCTTCAAAAAAAAATCCTTAATCCATAATAAAATCAAGTATGATCAAACATCCAAATACATTAGAGTAAAGTAAAGTGTGGAACATTGTGGTGTGTGCCATGCGATCACCCCGAGCTCTTCCCCTTCGATCCGGAAGTACCTGAAACAAAAACTGAAAATCGTAAGCACAAAGCTTAGTTAGTTCCCCAAAATACCAGATACCAAACATATCATACACATAATGGGTTACGCCCGTCATCGGGCCCCACCCGGCATCAAGCCCTGCTCGGAACACATCTGTCAGTAAATAATGGGCCCCGCCTGGTGTACATATAAACACATAAACACATGCAATAATCACAGAGATAAATAGCATACAAGATAATCATCAGGCCCCGCCCGATATACATATCAACAATCATACATTCAGAGTCATGCGGAAAACTAGCATTCTAATCATAATAAACCATGGGGCAGCATTGGTGTCTTTGACCCGCTGAATACAGTGAGGAAACTCACCTCAAAAATATTTTTATATTTAAATTGATAGATAGTTACTAAAAAGTATTTTTCATAACTCTATATTTAATTATTAACCAATATAAATTTACAATTCTTTATATATTGTATTAAAAAGCAACAACTAATTTGCTAAATATCAATTAACATTCGATCATTTCTTTCTTCTTCGTATATGACTAAAGATATATTAACCTTCATCTACAACTTTTGTGGCTACGTCGGTACATCAAGACAACACATCATCAATGACCGAATATAATATGTTATTTATTAGTGTTTTTTTATTTGTTAAACTTTAGTAAAAAAAATTGTCTTTTAGTTTAATATTTTTGCTACATGCAAAATTTTTTATTTGGTTTAACCGGTAAACCGAACCGTAACCAAATTAACCAAAACCGATTAAACCGAACCTTGTTTGGTTTGGTTATGGTTGGTTTTAAGATTTAATAAAACCGAAAAAATCGAACCGTATAAGCTGAAAACCGAAAAAACCGACCGAATAACACCCCTACTTATACCTGAATGAAGCTGGAAATGATGTGTGAAATCTGGATCTACAAGCCCTCCTTTGATCAATGTTCCTTCTTCCAACTTCTTCTTCTTCTTCAAGTCTTACCAATACACACTAAAACACACACAAGAGGGGTCAAATCTCTTCAAAAGGGGCTAGGGTTTCGAAATGTGACTCAAAGGGCTTTGGAGGCTGAGAAATGAGAGATCCAAGGTTCATAATGTTGTTTAAATAGGGTCCAAACCCTAAATTTTAGGGTTTGTCCCCTGCATGCCTACGCCTAGCATACGAGGATTACACCCCGCGTACTATAAGTTTTCCGGAAATGGAAAATCTGCCCCTTGGGCACCAAATCTAAGAAGAATTAACATACCAAGGGTAAAAAATGAATATACCTCGAGTCGGGTGTTACAACTCTCCCCCGCTTGAATCAGACTTCGTCCTTGAAGTCCGCTACTGAAAATAACTCTGGGTAGTGCTCCCTCATCTCATCCTCAGGCTCCCACGTCTACTCAGACCCCTTCCGGTGCTGCCACTGCACCTTCACCAACTCGATAATCTTGTTCCTCAAGGCTTTGGTCTTCCGATCAAGAATCGCCACCGGTCTCTCGATATAATTCAGGCGATCATCCACATGAAAATCCTCTAGTAGGACCACTACAGAATCATCGACCAACATTTCCGCAACTGAGAGATGTGAAACGTGATATGGATCTGCTAAGCTCCTCGGGAAGATCCAAACGATAAGCAACCCGGGCTAAAACCCTAAAAGTACCGATGTACCTGGGGCCCAACTTGCCCCTCTTCCTGAATCGGATGACACCTTTCCAACACGACACCTTCAACAGAACCATATCTCCAACCTGGAACTATAGGTCTGACCGGCGCTTGTAGGCGTAGCTCTTCTTCCGACTCTGTGTTGCCTGAAGTCTACTCTGAACCTGCTGAATTAGCTCAGTAGTCTTGAGTACCACTTCGATACTCCCTATGACTCGCTGACCGACCTCACCCCAACATATCGGGGTTCTGCATTTCCTCCCATAGAGCATCTCAAAAGGAGGTCGATCGATGCTGGCATGATAGCTTTTGTTATATGAAAACTCTGCCAAAGGGAGATACGTATCCCAACTCCTAGCGAAATCCAATACACATGCCCGAAGCATATCCTCCAAGGTTTGGATAGTCTGCTCACTCTGTTTGTCATTCTAGGGGTGGAAAGTCGTGCTGAAGTGCAGACAAGTACCCAAATCCTCATGAAACCTCTTACAGAAACTAGAAGTAAATCGGACGTCCCTGTTTGAAACCACAGAAACTGGCACCCCATTTCGTGCCATAACCTCCCTGATGTATATGTCGATCAACTTCTCCACAGATATACTCTCCTAAATCGGAATAACATGCATGCTCTTGGTCAATCGATCCATAATGACCCAAATAGAATCCACTCCGCGAGCTGTCCGAGGCAACTTTGTGTTGAAATCCATGGTGATCTCCTCCCATTTCCAAACGGTAATGTCTAACGGTTGCATCTTTCCGTGAGGCCGCTGATGCTCGGCCTTGACTTTACTGCAAGTCAAGCACCTCTCTACATACAAAGTTACATCCCACTTAATACAGGGCCACCAATAATCAGGACAGAGGTCTCTATACGTCTTTGTCGCCCCAGGATGAATGGAGAATCTCGATTTGTGTGCCTTCTCCATCAAAACCAGATGCGCACAACGCCAATAAGGAACCCACACCCTCCTATGGAGAGTCAATAACCACCGACTATCATAATCGAAGGAAGCCACTTGACCCCCTAAGCTCTCACTCTTCCGGTGCTCTTCCTTTATAGCCTCAACCTGAGCCTATCGAATCTGCTCCAAGAGTGGAGTGATCACTATCATCCTTAAACAAATATCTCTGATCAGAGCCGCGACCGCCTTGCAGCTGAGAGCGTCAACCACCATATTGGCCTTATTCAGATGATAAAGGATCTCACAATCATAATCATTCACCAAATCCAACCACCGACGCTGCCTTATGTTCAGATTCAGCTGATCCATCAAATACCTCAGGCTCTTGTGATCCGTGTAAATCGTACATCGGACTCCACAGATGTAATGTCGCTAAATATTGAGGGTGAACACCACCGCCCCAGCTCCAAATCATGTGTAGGTTAATTCGCCTCATGATGCCTCAACTGCCTCGAAGAATAAGCCATCATGCGACCCCTATGCATCAGAACTGCACCCAAACCCGTAATCGACGCATCACAAAAAACTACAAAATCCTCAACATCCTCAGGAAGAGTCAGAATCGGCGCCTCACACAATCTCTATCTCAGGGTCTCAAAAGTTGCCTGCTGCTCAGGCCCTCAGCGGAAAGTGACATTCTTCTTTGTTAATTGTGTCAGAGGAACTGCTATCTTGAAGGAATCATGTATCAATCTCTGATAGTAACCTGCCATACCAAGGAAACTCCAAATCTTAG
This sequence comes from Lactuca virosa, assembly GCF_052849685.1. Taxonomy (NCBI): domain Eukaryota; kingdom Viridiplantae; phylum Streptophyta; class Magnoliopsida; order Asterales; family Asteraceae; genus Lactuca; species Lactuca virosa. Next base: position 375,535,983 of record NC_136430.1, on the reverse strand, counting down.
ATGGAGACTTCAGAACCTCCCATCCCGTCACCGCCTCAACCTTGGTCGGATCGGCCAGAATATCGTTCTGGTTGACAAGGTGCCCCATAAACTGCACCTCGCACAACTTGGTTTCACACTTAGAGAAATTCACATAAAGTCTCTCCCTCCTCGGAGTCTCCAATACCTCCCTCAAGTGCTCCTCGTGCAACCCTTGGGTCTTGAAATAGTCTAAGATGTCATCAATGAATACAATCATAGACCGATCTAGCATCGGTCGACATACACGGTTCTTGAGGTCCATGAACGTGGCAAGAGAATTGGTGAGCCTAAAGGGCATCACCACGAACTCGTAATGACCATAACGAGTCCGGAAGGCCGTCTTCTGCATATCCTCCTCTTTGACCCTCATCTAATGATAACCCGAACATAGATCAATCTTCGAAAACCAAGATGCACCCTGAAGCTAGTCAAACAAATCATCAATCCTCGGGGAGTGGGTAACGATTCTTCATCGTTAGCTTAATTAGCTCCCAGTAGTCAATATACATCCGATGTGACCCATCCTTCTTCTTTACAAACCGGATCGATGCTCCCCAAGGAGAATAAATCGGTCAAATGAACCCCTTGTCTAACAGCTCCTGCAGCTATGTAGACAACTGTTTCATCTCTGGAGGAGCTAACTGATAGGTGCTTTGGCTATCGGAGCCGCACCCAGAACCAAATCAATCTAAAAACCCACCTGCCTCTCCAGACACACTCCAGGAAAGTCCTCCAGGAACACATCAGAGTATTCCCAGACAACCGACACATCATCCACAGTTGCCTTACCCTTCTCCCGGGTATCCATAACATAGGCAACATATACAGAACAACCTCGCTGAAGATAGCGTATGGCCCTAGCTGTTGAGCATAGAATTGGACCACGTTGAGCACTCTCTCCCTAAACTACTAACTCTCCCCCACTTGGGGTCCAAATGCATACCATCTGATGCTCGCAATCAATCACTGCCACATTGGGGCTCAACCAGTCAATCCCAACAATAACCTTGTTCCCACGCAAAAGAATAGGAACCAAATCAATCGGATACTGCTCGTTGAACATCTCTAAAACACAACCCCGATGAACCCTCGATACCCTGAAAAACCGGTCATCTGCAATCTCAACCTCTAATGGACAATCCAAGCCCCTCGGAGCACCATCAAATCTATTGCTGAGCACAAGAGTTATAAAAGATCGGGTAGCCCCCAAATCAAAATATACCAAGGCAGAGATACCATTCACAAGGAACGATCCCGTCACTACATCAGGTGTTGCACAAGCCTCCTTTGTCGTCAGCTGAAAAGCCCTATTCCTCGCAACAGGCACATCCGCCTTGCCCTCGCGGTCATCAGTAATCCGTAGAGTCGTTGGATCGGGTGATACCACTGTTCCTGTTGCTGCAAACTCGGGCAATTGGCCTTCTTATGGCCCCTTTGATTGAAATGGAAGCAAATCAGGTCAGATGTATGGGTGATGGTGGTGGTAGCTATGCAATCCCAGCTAATATGTCCCGTCCTACCGCACTTGAAGCAGCCAAAACCACCCACCCTGCAAACTCCATCGTGCGTCTTTCCGCACTTGCCACAGCGGCTTCGGCCCTGCTGGCCTCTCGAACTCGAATAAAAAACGTTGGGCTTCTTGCTCGATCCCTCTGAACCCTGAGCCTGATCTAGCTTACTCTTCCTCTCCATCTTTAAATCAATCTCTTTATCTCTTTCTAGCTCTCACAATCATATCATCTAGTGTCCTGCAACTGGATCGGCTCACAAACTGTCGGATATTGCTCCTCAACATCTCATGGTATCTCGCCTTCTTCATCTCCTCATCCGCCACATACTGTGAAACCAGCAATCCCTCTCGCGGAACATAGCGGTGATCTCAACCACCATCTCAGTAGTCTGGTGGAGATCCTAAAACTCTTGCGCCAACTATTGGACCTCAATCATAGGTGCGTATTCGGCCCAAAATCTCGTCACAAAATCCTCCCAAGTCATGGACTCAATCGCCTCGCCTCCCAAGGCATGTCCTACCTCCTCCCACCAGTCTCGGGCTCTGTCTTTCAGAAGACAGGAAGCAAGTATGACCTTTACCACATCGGGACAACTGCTAGTGTGGAATGCATTAGAGACATCCACTAACCAACGTCTGCTTGCGATTGGGTCCTTTTTCCTGAAGAACTCCGGGGCCCCGCATGCCCAGAACTCATGGAAAGTCAATGTGTGAGCTCCCATCATCGCTACCATCTCAGAACGGAATGAGACCAAGGGCTCTTCTAAAACCTCCATGATACCCTCCTTGATTGTACCAAATATCACAGGAGTCTACTCAAGTATGCTATGGGTATCTCTGACGAAATGAACTCCATAATCTGATCATCTAACTGCCCGACTCCAGAACCCGAGCCTAAACGTTCATCGGCACAAGAACCACTACCAGGTCTTCCTCAAGTGACCACCATACTGAAAATATACCATTCAAATCATCAGAACATACATATATAAAGATAGAGAGATTCTATATTCTACGAGCTTCTTGGTATCATTGCAACTTTCCTTGACTCGAGTACGGATCCTCTGCTTTTAGTAGTACGAGCCCATACTACCTTCCACATCTATCCATACTTTTCTCAATGATCACTTTGAATCCTCCAAGTCAATCACTTATCCACACATATAATCCTCAACAAGATGAGGCTCCCAGCACTAAATCTCTTCCTAGGTTTTCCTAGGGCAACCACCACACTACTCCCCACCATCAGCCACAAAAGGAACTCCCCCTAATATCCTCTAACTAGCTCACGAATACAATTACATATCACCGACACCAGATAATTCTTTGAATGAAAGGTCTCACACTACAACGGTTGGACTCAAACAAGAGCTATGCAATAGAGTTTAAACCTAACCTTCTAAAATTACTTAGTCTCAACAATATGTAACTTATCATATTCTCTAACTAGTTAGTTGAAGTTAATGGAAACTCCTAAAAGCACAAAGCAAGCAACATTCGAGCATCGAGTAATCAGAACAAGCATAACCTAAACAGACCATCCTATCATTGACTGATCAATACTAGCATGGAAGTCTACAAGCTCATATAGTAGCCATATAAAGGCATCTCTCCTAGCATTCTATCATACAGATCCTGAGCAGATCCCTAGCCCTAACTGGCATGCAATTCATAGATTCACAAATCAAAGCATATCATAAAACATGTGTGGGTATTTTGGGAAAACTTACTTGAGCTCGGGCGATTGCATGCACCACACCCCTTTTCTTTTATTAGAAAACTCTTTTACAAAAAATTTCCTTTTCAAAATTCTACCAAACCCTCAGTTTGAGTTCAGAAAAACCTGAGGGTATGCCTGAATCCCTTAAACCAAGGCTTTGATACTAACTTGTAACTTTCCAAAAATGAAGGCCAAAAATTTCATTTTTAATTTATAATAAAAACCATCCTTCAAAACATATCCATAAACCATAATAAAATCAAGTATGATCAAACATCTAAAACATCATAGTAAATTAAAGTGTGGAACATCATGGTGTGTGCGATGTGATCACCCCGAGCTCGTCCCCTTGGATGCGGAAGTACCTGAAACATAGACTGAAAACCGTAAGCACAAAGCTTAGTGAGTTCTCCAAAATACAACATACCATACATATCAAACACATAATGGGCCCCGTACGACATCGGGCCCCACTCAGAATTGATCTTTTAGTAAATAATGGGCCCCGCCCGGTATACATATAAAAACATAAACACATGAAAGAATCACAGAGATAAATAGCATACAAGATAATCATCAGGCCCCGCCCGATATACATATAAAAAATCATACATGCAGCGTCACGCAGACAACTAGCATCCTAATCATAATAAACCATGGTCCAACATAGGTGCCTGCGACCCACTAAATATAGTGAGGAAACTCACCTTAAACTACTGAATCTTTCAGATAAGTACTCAGACTATTGATCCGGAAAAATCCCCGCGTCATCACCACTAAATAATATCCAATCAATAACTTGGTTATAACCCAAAACTCGAATCCTAGTCCAGTTGTCCAAAACTCAGGGTAAAAGACCATTTTACCGCCTCCCAACTTAGCCCAAAATCCAAGGCCCAATCCAAAAGCACCACAACGCCCACTGAGGCCCAACTTCCTAATTGGGCCCAAAACCCACATGAGCCTAATTCTAATAAGGCCCAATGCCTAGCCATGGCCCAAACATCAGAAGGCTAATGACCCAAAAGGCCCAACACTCTTGTAGCCCATAAATTGTTGGATTTAGTGTCTAAGCCCATAACTATAATTGGGATGTACTTGACCCGATAGTAGCATGGTCCTTTTGGGTTGCCTTCATCAGTGCAATTTGATAGGATGGACTTTTGAGAATAATGTTATTTGTGATTTATTAATATATTATAAGTATAATATATTAATTGAGAAATCATATTATTTAATTATTATTAATTAAGAATTAATTTGAATTGAATTTAGTGATCAAAAGAGACTGATTAAATATACAGGGACTGATTAAGTAAATGAATGATTCTTATAGTGTGGGCCAATGATCCATGGTTAATTAGGATGGGCTAAACCAATATGATAGTCCATGGAGGTTTAACCCATGAAGCCTAACTAATATGAAGGGTCATGGTGCATTAGGGTTTGCATGGATGAAACCCTAACCTTTGTAACACTATAAAAGCAATCCCCTAGAGCCAAAATCGGTTGCCCATTCATTCTAAGAGAGTGATAATCGATTTTGTGCTAACTAGCCTATTCTCTTAAGCCTCCTCTTGCATTTTGGTGCTTGTGACACATTAGAGGCATCACACTTGAGGTGCTAAAGCTTTCTAAGGCCAAGAACTAACTATGTGTGCTTTGGAAAATTGAAATTGCATGTATAATTAGAGAAAACATAGATCCAAATGTTGCATGTGCACCACAGGAGTGTTATAGTGCTTAAAACCAAACAATGGTATCAGAGCATAGGATTGTTTTTTGTTATATGTGATGCTTGTTGATTTTCAAAGCTGAAAAAATCGATTTTCTGGCCTCTGACTGATGAACTCGCTGAGTCCACTGGCTGACTCGACGAGTCCACCCAGTAAAATGGCAACTCAACGAGTCCAGTTCATGCACTCGTCGAGTAGAGGCTTCAGGTTGCAGAATTTCGAGTTCTTGGCCAGAATTGGACTAGGATCATTACCACAAACTGTTTTGTAATCATAAAAAATGTATTTTCTGATTTGGTATTGATGATCCTCATCAAATTAAAGGATAATTGTCAATTTTTAAGATAATAAGATAATTATTTGTATTATTTGATATGAATTGCCTTGTAATATGAGTTAGATTATATCAATGTGAAATTATATGATACTGTTGTTAGTTAAAATTGATCTAAAATTGTTCTTGAAATGAGTTTTGTAACTTGTCCTCAAGTTATATGAAGAGTCTCGTTCATGAAAATTAAAACTCATAAGTTTTCATAAGTTATGGAAACCAAAAGTTTTTAAGAGCTACAAAACTTGCCCTCAAGTTTTGGAATTTGTAAAGTCTCACTAATGAAACATTTAATTCCAAACCTTAGAATTTTAAAAGTTTAAAATTCAACCCTTATACTATTATAATATTATAAGTTTAATAATATATATATATATATATATATATATACATATATATATATATATATATATATATATATATATATATATATATATATATATATATATATATATATATATATATATATAAGGCAAGTCATTCTTACCGTTAGTAGGCCTCATTCACGAAGCCGATCTATAAGGGGGGTATAAGGTTACTGCCTATAAAATGGTGGTTTAATGGGTGTCCACTCTCACCCACCGTTTCCTTGACTGGTGGAGGGTCGTTAGCCGAACGGGTAGGATAGGTCATTAATTTTCGTTAAAAGTATAATGATAATTATAAAGTAACTAAACTTTTATTAAATTCCCAATCTTAGTTACTTTAGGAAAAATGTGAAAATGGTGCTATTCCATGAATTTGCACTTTGCACCTTGTTAAGTCGTTAGTGGAGCGTGTGTGGTTAACCGGCACACTAATCTGGCACTAACAAGGTGGCAAAGGGTAGCTTGATGTTAATCATAGATTAATGGAGCATGTGTGGTTAACGGGCACATTGATTAGGTGATTTGTAACATTAAGAGTACCAAGTACATTTGCATGGTTATTCACACCTTGTTTGTGATCCTCGGCCTCCCAGTCACAAACTTGAAGGGAACAATCGAGATTTAAACATGCCATTGAAAAGTTCAATGAATCTCAAAAGAATCTAGGAATTTCAATCCAATTACAACTTAATAATCAATTTCGTTTTTCATGGTGGAAAGTGGTAAATCGTCATTTACCTACCTTCAAATATTTTGCAATTGGATTACGACATCCCTCTTCCGAATTGTAAAATATTGTGTTGGGTCCTAGTCTTAATATTTCATTTGGGTGTTATATTAAGGATTCTCATCTAATCTAAACTTTTTTCTTTTTCTTTTCAGATGTCTGTCCCAAAAAATGCTTCAGGCTCCAACCCTTCTAGCTCATTCTCCCTCATGGATTTGGTTGGGAGAACTATCTCCAATGGGTCAAACTTTAACGACTTTAACGATTGGATAAGAAACATTCGTATGGACCTTCGCTACGAGGACAAAGAATATTTCCTGGATAAAGAGCTGAAGGAGATTGATGAACAAACTGCTACTCCCGAACAAATCGAGGAATACAGGGTTCATGAGAGGGACGCGACAAAGGTGTTGTGCATTATGATTGCTACCATGACTGCTAAGCTTCAAAAGTCCTATGAGGAATTCTGGTCCTTCGAGATGCACCAAGATTTGATGGAAAGGTACCATCAAAGTGCTCAGCAGGAAAGGTATGAGATCATTGCCTCCATGAACACTACCAAAATGAAGGATGGAGAGTCCATCACGGCCCACTTGCAAAAGATGCAGTGATATGTGGACCGCTTGCTGAAGTTTAATGAGAACTTAGATGAAGAGTTGGCCATTGACATCATCATACATTCGTTGCCTTCTTGTTATGATCAGTTCTGTATGACCTATCATATGAAGAAGGAGGAGGTCACTCTTAGCACGCTTCAAGGCCTTCTGAGAACTGCAGAAAGAAACTTGAAAGGCAAATCTGTAGTACCTACTCCTACTGCTGCTGCCCCTATTCTGGCAATTGGACATGGGAAAGGGAAGAAGAGGAAGGCTCCTTCTAAGAGCTGCAAGGGAAAGTCTCTTGATGGATCCTCTTACAGTGGGACCAAAGCGGGTTCTACTAATCCCTCTACCGATCCAAAGGATACAGAGTGCTTCCATTGTCATGAAAAGGGCACTGGAAACGAAGCTGCCCCAAATACTTGCAGCACATTAAGGATGGGAAGATAAAACCCACCTTCGTAGGTATTTACACTATTCTTTCTAATAACTCATCACATGCTAATTCTTGGGTCCTTGATACAGGTTGTGGATTTCACATTTGTTCTGATTTGCAGGGACTAAAAAGAAGTAGGGATGTGGAGCACGGGAAGATAAACTTAATCATGGGAAATAGGAAAATGTCGCCTGTCACCAAGATTGGAGTTTATTCTTTATTGCTTAGTAGTGGGTTAAATTTAGAATTGAATAATTGTTGTTACTCGTCGGATATGGCAAGAAATATTATTTCCTTTCATAGTTTGTATAAAAAAGGTTTTACCTTTTCTTTTTATAATGAAATTGATAGTATCAATGCTTATTATAATGGTACATCTTATTTTGAAGCATTACCTTGTAATGGTATATATGAAACTGTGATGGTTGTAGATAACCTAGGAAATAATGTGTTGAATATTGATTCGTCCAATGTTGTGGATAAGTCATGCTTGTGGCATTGTCATCTTGGACATGTCAACAAGAAGCGCATAGCCCAACTCCAAAAGGATGGAGTTTTGGAGTCATTCGACTTGAAATCGGATGACACTTGCGAATCTTGTTTGCTTGGAAAGATGACCAAGTCACCCTTCACTGGTACTTGTGAGAGGGGTGAAGGTTTGTTGGATCTCATACACTGATGTGTGTGGACCCTTCAGAACCGCCACAAGGGATGCTAACCGCTTATGTATGACTTTTACTGATGATTACAGCAGATATGGCTATATCTACTTAATCAAGCATGAGTTAGAAACCTTTGAAAAGTTTAAAGAGTTTAAGTAGGAAGTGGAGAATCAATTGGGCAGGAAGATAAAGATGCTCCGATCCGATCAAGGTGGTGAGTATCTTAGTATCGAGTTCCTAGACTATCTTAAGGAATGTGGAATTGTTTCACAGTTGACGCCACCTAGGAAAGCGCAGTTGAATAGTGTGGCTGAGAGGCGCAATCAAACTTTGTTGGACATGGTTCATTCCATGATGAGTCGAGCTTCGTTACCTATCTCATTCTAGGGGTATGCCTTAGAGACTGCCACCCATATCCTTAATCTAGTCCATACTAAGAAGGTTGCCAAAACACCTCATGAGATGTGGACATGGAAGGTTCCCTCGTTAGATAAAGTTTGGGGTTGCGAGGCTTTCGTAAGACGAGAGACTCACGATAAACTTGAACCTCGTAGTGAGCGATGTATTTTCATCGGCTACCTATAGAAATCCTTTGGATATCTCTTCTACAGACCGAGTGACAATGTTGTCTTCATTGCAAGGAGAGGGTTTTTCCGAGAGAGAGAGAACTCATATGCCAAGAGGACAGTGGGAGGCAAATTGACCTTGAATAATTTCAAGAGTTAAGTGATGAAGGAACCTCAAACACTAGCGCTCAACCCGAGGAGGAAACTCCTGTTGAACCAATTGACGAGTCTGTACCTCTGAGGCGTTCCAGTAGAGTTAGTGTTCCACCTGTGTTATATGGGTTTCATATAACATCTGAGGGTGATACATTTATCAGTGATAGTACATTGATAAATCTGGATGAACCTAACAACTATAAGGAAGCCATGGCATGCCCCGAGTCTGCTAAATGGAAAGAGGCAATGGACAGCGAGATTCAGTCCATATATGACAATCAAGTTTGGAACTTGGTTGACAATATATCGGGTCGTAAGACAGTCGGGTGCAAATGAATCTTCAAAAAGAAGACCGACATGGATGGGAAAGTACACATATATATGGCGCGACTGGTTGTAAAGGGCTTTACTCAAACTCAGGGAGTTGACTATGATGAGACCTTCTCACCAGTAGCGAAGATCAAATATATAAGGGTTATGTTAGCCATAGATGCATTTCATGATTATGAAATATGGTAAATGGATGTCAAAACCGCTTTCCTTAATGGAAAGTTGGATGAAGATGTTTACATGTGTTAGCCAGAGGTTTTTGTCAATGCAAAGTACCCTAATAGATTGTGTAAGCTTGATAAATCCTTTTACGGATTGAAACAAGCATCTCGCAAATGGAATCTTTGTTTTGATGAGAAAGTCAAAGAGTTTGGTTTTTCGAGAAGCGAAGATGAGTCCTACGTATATGTCAAAGCTAGTGGGAGTATAGTAAGCTTTCTGGTGTTGTATGTAGATGACATACTTCTCATAGGAAATGACATGCAAACCTTGCAGGAGATTAAGTCCTGGCTTGGGAAGTGTTTCGCTATGAAGGACCTTGGAGAAGCTGCCTATATTCTAGGGATAAGGATATTGAGAAACAGGAGTAAAAGACTAATGGGACATAGTCAAAGTACCTACTTAGACAAGGTGTTGAAGCGTTTCAGCATGGAGAACTCCAAGAAAGGTGACTTACCTATCCAAGGAAATACCAAACTGAGTAAGACTCAGAGTCCGAGTACAGAGGCTGAGATAGCAGAGATGAGTCGAGTACCATATGCTTCTGCAGTTGGCTTGATCATGTATGCTATGACTGGTACTCGCCCTGATGTGGCCTCTGCTTTGAGCATGGTCAACAGATATCAAGGGAATCCTGGTAAAGCTCACTAGACTGCAGTAAAGAACATTCTTAAGTACCTGCGGAGGACTAAGGACTGGGTCCTTACCCTCGGTGGGAGTGATGACTTGAGAGTGACAGGGTATTGTGATGTCGGTTTTCAGACTAACAGAGATAATTTGCGATCTCAGTCGGGCTGGGTGTTTACCCTAAATGGAGGAGCAGTAACATGGAAGAGTTCCAAGCATGAGACTGTAGCTGATTCAATGTGTGAATCAGAGTACATAGAAGCGATCGAAGCATCGAAAAAGGCGATATGGTTGAAGAACTTCATCGGAGACCTTGGAGTTGTACCATCCATAAAGGAGCATGTGGAGATTTTCTTTGATAATGAAGGGGCGGTTGCCTTAACCAAGGAACCGAGAGATCATGGTAGATCCAGACATATTGACAGAAAGTACCACTATATAAGACATCAAGTAGAAGAAGGCCCCCTCATGGTGAAGAGGATATCGTCAGAGGACAACCCAGCAGATCCCCTTACGAAGGGACTGAGTAGGGTTAGACACTTGCAGCATGCAATGGGAATTGGGCTAACGGGCGATATTAGTTTTAGTGATTAGATAGATATTTGGAAACTTGTAATAGCTAAATTGTAATTGAAATTTGATGATTGAATAAAAGGAGTTTTATTTATAAGTAAAGTTACTGTCTTGTGTCAATTATTTACTATTGTTTCACTTTTGCATGTTTTGACTTCTAGAATAATAAAATTATTCAAACTATCCACAGTCGATCATACTTTGGAAGTAGGTTATGAGGTTAGACTATCATGAATTGGATTGTAGAGTGTCTAAGGTGTTAGACATAGAAAAAGTATGTTACAACATTCATGAGTGCTCCTGAAATGAGATTTGAGTATTGGATTAAACCCACGCTCACCTGAATCACTTCATGGAATTTATCACGAGTGATTGTGAGACGATAATATCATATAGTCTTCGAACCAAGATATATGAGTTGTTGACTACAAGTTGGTTGTGCATTGATCAAATGTAAATGCATCAATAACTTGATGTTATAAAACATATTGTTGTGCATGATTTAATGAGTAGTTAGTACAAGCATATAATGTCGAAGTTTATCTGTTCCTTTTATCCTAAGAGGATTAAAAGCGATATCTTGGGCCCCTCAAAGAATTTGTTTTGACTTATGTGTCGGGCCCGGTAAGAACTAAATTGATGTGTTCAGTTATGTTCTATGTCAGACAAAATTGGAAATTGGGAAACAAACTGTAGGACAATAAGTATGACTATGTTTCATGTATTTGTCCGCATGATATCTTGAAGAACATAGGAATATATGATCCCTTATCTAAAGGACGCGTCACTGACTAGCTCAAAGTTCGACAGCGGATTTTGAAAGCTACGATTGCTAATCAGATCTTAAAGTTGCATTGACAATTATAGTTATTAGACTAATCCAAGTGGGAGACTACTGAATTTGGTGTCTAAGCCCATAACTATAACTGGGATGTACTTGACCCGATAGTAGCATGGTCCTTTTGGGTTGCCTTCATCAGCGCAATTTGATAGGATGGACTTTTGAGAATAAGGTTATTTATGATTTATTAATATATTATAAGTACAATATATTAATTGAGAAATCATATTATTTAATTAGTATTGATCAAGAATTAATTTGGAATTATTTTAGTGATCAAAAGAGACTGATTAAATATACGGTGACTGATTAAGTAAATCAATGATTCTTATACTGTGGGCCAATGATCCATGTTTAATTAGGATGGGCTAAACCAATATGATAGTCCATGGATAGTCCATGGAGGTTTAACCCATGGAGCCTAAGTAATATGAAGGGTCATGGTGCATTAGGGTTTGCATGTATGAAACCCTAGCCTTTGTAACACTATAAAAGCAATTCCCTAGAGCCAAAATCGGTTGCCCATTCATTCTAAGAGAGTGATAATTGATTTTTGTGTTAACTAGCCTATTCTCTCAAGCCTCCTCTTGCATTTTCGTATTTGTGACACATTAGAGTCATCACACTGGAGTTGCGAAAGCTTTCTAAGGCCAAGAACTACAACTAAATCAAGAGCTATTCATCTAACTATGAGTTTTATATTGTATATCCTCTATTGTATGCTAGTTAGGATGTGTGCTTTGGAAAATCGAAATTGCATGTATAATTAGAGAAAACATAGATCCAAAGCATCTAGGGTTGCATGTGCACCATAGGAGTGTTATAGTGATTAAAACCCAACATAAACAACCCAAACCGAGAAACTCAACCAAAGTCAACGACAGCTGAGTACGTCTGGCGTGCTCAGGCATACGCCCATCGTTCTACGACGACTCCCAGTACATGTTGCGTATGAGCTGGGTACGTCAACCGTACTACCAAGCGAGCCAAGATCAGGGACCGGGCAACGTATGCGCAATGTACACATACGTACGCCCAACGTACGTGCCTATTAACCACTTTTCCATTAAGTTCTTAATACTAGCAACCAAACGCCCAAACTTCAGATCTAAGTCTTATTAAATGTCTTAAGCCATAAAGTCATGAACTTGTAGCCTTTGCATGGCTCAGAAGGTCCCAAACCTCAGTTTTAGCATTCTATTTCCACCATAATGACCTAAACCCATACATGGTTCATCCACAACCATCAAGATGCAGACTTTATGGACCTAGGACCTCAGAAACAACAAGAGAAGCAACTCCTAACTTCTAGAATGGAAGGAATCTACTAGACCTCATCATATGACCAAAATGGGTCCAAAACTTCATAAGGGCTAGATCTAAGTAAACAAGGAGCAAGTTCCAAGCTTTATACCTCAATGAAGCTGGAAATGATGTGAGAAATCTGGATCTACAATCCCTCCTTTGATCAATGCTCCTTCTTCCAACTTCTTCTTCTTCAAGTCTCACCAACACACACTAAAACACACACAAGAGGGGTCAAATCTCTTCAAAAGGGGCTAGGGTTACGAAATGAGACTCAAAGGCTTTGGATCCTGATAAATGAGAGATCCAAGGTTGATAATGTTATTTAAAGATGGTCCAAACCTTAAATTTTAGTTTTGTCCCTTGCATGCGTTCGCCCAACGTACGAGGAGTATGCCTCGCGTACAACAAGTTTGCCCGAAATGGAAAAAATGCCCCTTGGGACCAAATCTGCAAAGAATTAACATACCAAGGGTCATAAATGAATATACCTTCAGTCGGGTGTTATAATGATCCATGTCTACATCCACAACACAACAACAAGCATACCCTATGTGACATCCCCTAATTTCTCGGCCAGAAAAGACCGATTTATTTTATGCTTTTTAAAATCAAATCAGAGTAATCCTTTTAAAAGATGTTGCGGAATTTGTTCCCAAAACCAAACATGATAAAAATTTATCAAAACCTTTCTTTAAGAAATATATATATTTTTATTTCATATCAAAACCTCGGGATGTCATGTTCCGATACAGATCAAAAGCATAAACAAGACATTATAAGTCTTACAACAGTTATTTACAGCTACTGGCCTATAATCCAAAAATCACTCATCGTCATCATCCGACTATGCTCGGGGTCCATTACCTGTAATATAAAAAGCTGAGTGGGTCAGGCTTGGAAGCCTGGTGAGCATATAGGGTTTTCAACCCACAATAAATAAATTTATTATACTTAAACATCAATCAATCAACCAAATTACCCCAACCCCATTATCTTATTTATTTCTTAAGGATTTACCATAAGATTCAACTATCACTCACTCCTAAGGATTCATCCTAAGGAATAGGCACGAAGTCACATCGTCGCCAGGGATTATACAACAGGCACTAAATCCATAGCTGCCAGGGTTTATACAACAGGCACTAAGTCCATAGCTGCCAGGGTTTATACAACATGTGCTAAGTCCATAGCTCTTATTTATCGACAGTATTGTTCACAGGAATCTCCCTGTCATACATGTCAATGGGTTTTTAGAGTACACTGATGAACATATAGTTCACACACCTACAGGTTGCAAGCCTGCTAGTGTTCCACAGACCGTCTAGAATAGTCCATGGTTGTCATTCATACTCTGCTGAATGACGGGGGCCAACGTGTGGGTAAGGACTTTTCTCATATTTCACCACTCACCCTCAACTCATGATCTCATTTCACCACTCACCCTCAATTCATGATCTATATCACTGATCATCTCATTTATCCAACTCACCTTTCATCACACACCCACTATTTCATCTACCCATGTTTTACCCAACATTTTTGTAGATAAAAATACATATACAGTTTAAATTATTTAAAAACGTGTATAAATCATTCCTTTAACATCCATCTCAAATAAACAAACAATATATATTCACACAGCACGTATTTTATATAAAATACTTCATATCTATGTGTAAGATGAAAGTAACTACACACTCACCTGATTTAATAATAATCGGGCAGCACTTCGTTTCCTAAAACGATCGTTTCTAATAAAACCGGGAGTTTTATTGAGAAACCGGGCTCTACGAGGGTCGAGCTTCGAAACCGAAAAGATAAAATTTTCCGGGTCTTCGGGCACTTCGGGGCGTGTTTCGGGTGCTATAATCGATACCGGGGCTTCGGGGGATGTTAAAATGGTGAAAATATTGAAGAATGGGTGAAAAGGGGCAATTTTCAAAAATTACCCGGGAAGGCTCGCAAGCCTTCTATTTATAGGGGGAGGCTGCTGATCGGACGGCTGAGAGGCTTCCAGGTGGCAGCAGATCCGAAGAGGAAGCACGTGGGTTGCGCATGCGAGGGTCTCGCTGGAGGCTCCTGATTGGACCGAAGTCTGGGTCCGAGGTGGGGGGGGGGGGGGGTTCGTGGCTCCTGCGAAGCTCGGACAGCTGGTGCGACACACATCGGTGCGAGGTAAGGCGGCTTCGGATGCGAGGAGTCACCTGGCACGCGTCGGATTCTCGGCTGCACACGCGTCACTCCTCGGATGCTCCACGGCTTCGGATGACTCAGCAAATTTCGGACACGTGACACGCATGCAGCGAAGGTGACGTGGCCGAAGTCCACCTATGCGAAATTTCTCGGATTTTGCAATTTTTTCTCGGTTTTTGCGCCAAAACTTCTAAAATCCATAACTTTCGCATACGGGCTCCGTTTTTGACGTTCTTTATATGCACGCGTAGGTAAAATTACGCTCTACAACTTTCGTTTACACTTCGTCAGCTAATTTTGAATTTAATTTTTATATTATTAATTTTAACAGACCGGGACAAGAAATCCGTTAAAAATTCATAACTTCTTCATCCGAAGTCCGTTTTCGTCTGTCTTTTTACCGTTGTACTACTATTGACGAGACCTTCGATTCTCGTTTAGTTTGTGTCGGCTAAAAATCACTCGATCTAAAATTCGAGTTTTTAGCTGTCTACTGCTAAGCTGAAACTTAGAAAAATCATAACTTCCTCATACGAAGTCAGATTTTGGCGTTCTTTTTATGAAAATTTTCGGTTTAACGAACACTACGACTTTCGTTTAGATTACTAAGGCTAAAAAGTAGTTTATCAAAAACTCACTTTTTACGACATTCGGCACCGTGCCGGTTTTGTCGTGAAACTTCGACAGGTCATAACTTCTTCGTTATAACTCGGATTTCGGTATTCTTTATATATCCGTAATCCTTGTCACGACCACTACAACTTTCTTAATAAATATCGGCTTTATCTAATATTTATTTTCGACGCTCATTTTTACTCTTAATTAATTAAACCCTAATAATTAAGCATAAAACACATAATATTCACATAATTCCTTTTCATTTCGTCAAAATGAGTTACAAAGGTTAACCTAGACTATTATGTCAACATTAATGCCTAGACTAGAAACACGAGCATTACACCCTACTTTGATGAACTCCTGGTAGTCCATGTCAGTAGCTAATATCCTCAATCCTCGTGTACTACAAGTTTGCCCGAAATGGAAAAAATGCCCCTTAGGACCGAATCTGCAAAGAATTAACATACCAAGGGTCATAAATGAATATACCTTAAGTCGGGTGTTATAATGATCCATGTCTACATCCATAACACAACAACAAGCATACCCTACTTCGATGAACTTCTGGTAGTTCATGTTAGTAGTTAATATCCTCAATCCATTAGGAAACTCAATATCGGGCAATGCAAAAGTAAACATTCACACACATCTCTTTTGTGAATCTCTCAAGAAACAACACAAAGTCGTTCATGTTCATTCCAGCGAAATCGGCATCTTTGAACCGTTGTTCTGCTCCATCTGCGGAACTAATTGCGGGGTATCTTGTAAAAATACCGGTGAAATGAAGTTCGATCTTCATATAAACGGCCATATTTGAGATTTATGGGAGGAACAGTAAGACAAAAGGGGAAGAAAACGGCGACAGAGAATACGTTCAAGATTTTGTAGGGCGAGCTCAATTATTGATAAGGTATGTGTGGCAATGGTGGTGGCTTACATGGCATAAGTTTAATTGATGTGTGGCGAAGTACCTGCTAACTAGGACGAGGTTAACAAGCACACCACTTCACTTTTTACATAAGGGCTTTAATAATAAGTAGAATAACATTTCGTATCCCTTAAAACCTAAAAAAATGACCATTTAAACCAAAAGTTGTAACATAGTTTGGCTACATTTACCCTATAGATAAATAACTAATATGTTGTATTCACTTATAATAAGTTAAAAACATCAACTTCAAAAGTCACACAACAATGTGTTGGATATGTAGATTTTGAGAGTTTATAACTTTTAACTTTTAAAAAAAAATCTCAAAAAAAAAGTGTTATGCTCGGTAGTAGAAGCTTCCATCTTTTAGTTTTAATAAAAGCTTCAAATTCAAAAGCTACTTCAAGTAACAAAAAACAAAAAACTCTTTATAATTGACAAAACTACAAAAATGGTCCCTATGGTATGCATTCTTTTCGGTTTTTGGTCTGAACCCCAACTTTTTTGGATTCGTGTTCATTTTGAGTTGGTTTCGCTGTATATTTGGTTAATCTGAAAATTGAAATGACTATAATACTCTTGGTGTATTTACTTTCTAATTTTCTTTCAGTTTTTAAACTTTAATACTTATTTATTTATTTTAATAACTAAAAAAGAAAGGGCCCAACTCTCTCTCTCTCTCTCTCTCTCTCTCTCTTTATAGAGCTTTCTAGTCTTTCCTGTGCATCTCTCTCTCTCTCTCTCTCTCTCTCTCTCTCTTTATAGAGCTTTCTAGTCTTTCCTGTGCATCTGATTTCCTATTTAACAAACTAACACAAATATCATTTGCTCAATTGATTCAAGTTTACTCACTAATTGAGTTTGGTATATAATTTTTCTAGCCAACTTTTCTTTCAGCTTTGAAATTTCATCGTCTACTGTGTTGGACTATTATGAAATGGAATTTCAGTCCAAACCACCTCCTTTGTAACAAATCTCTCCTAACCGTCTAACCCATGAAGAAATAGAAATAGAAGAAACAAAAGAAGAAAATAATTGTAATTCAAAATAAAAAAGAAACAGAAGAAGCAAATAATTGGCAGAAAATTCATTTAGGAAAAAGTCAGAAAGAGCTTAATTGTAACGCCCGATGGTTCCAAGGTATTATTTAATTATTTAATCATTTATTTAATTGTCTAGTTATGCAAGTTGTGTGGGCTTAGTGGATTTGGGCTCTATTGAGTGGGCTTGCTGAGGTCGTACGTTGGGCACAAGTCTGGTGTACGCGGGGCGTAAGTGGGTCACTAAGAAACACGGAGGCATGCACATACACTTACCGTACGAAGAGGTACCCACAGCATATGTGGTCAGGACCAAAACTCTAATTTTTAGGGTTCAAGCCCTATATAATGTCATTAAGTCCCATGGTTTAGCCTCCTTATCAGCCTCAATTGTCTAGAAACCTTAAAATCGAACCCTTTATCATCTTAGTGTGTTCTTGACCTTATGGAGTGCATTTTTTGGTAGTTTGGTGCTTTAGAAGGAAGAAGAAGAAGCAGAAGTTGGTGAGGGAGTGTTGTTGGAGTTTGAGCTTGAATATTCTGATTGTCTTCATCTTGTGGCACTCATTTGAGGTATAAAGCTCAGAACTGTGAATTGTGATCGCATGCTAGTTTAGGGCTAAGGATCTAGGAGAGATGCCTTTGTATGCCTGTTGTATGAACTTATAGATTTGCATGCTAGTATTTATCAGTCAGTCTTAGGAAGGCCTGATTAGGTTATGCTTGGTTCTGGTTACTTGATGCTCAAATGCTGCTTGCTTTGTGCTTTTAGGAGTTCTAACTGGCTTCAGCTAACTAGTAAATGAATATGCTAAGTTACATATTATGGGAACTAAATACTTTTAGAGAGTTAGGTTTTAACTCTATTACGCAGCTCTTGTTTGAGTCCAACCGTTGTAGTGTGAGACCTCTCATTCGAAGAATTATCTAGTTTTTGTAATATGTAATTGTATTTGTGAGCTAGTTAAAGGAAGTTAGCGGGAGTTCCTTCTGCAGTTGATGGCAGAGAGTGGTGTTGAGTTTGCCCTAGGAAAACCTAGGATCAGATTTACTGTTGGGAGCCTTATTTGGGAGGGGATTGTTGGATATATAGTAACTTGGCTGAGTTAAGGCACTTCTTGAGGAAAGTACAGATAGATGTGGAAGGTAGTATGGGCCCGTACTATTGGAAGCAGAGGATCCGTACTCGATTCAAGGAGGGCTGCAATGAAGCCAGGGAGCTTGTGGAGTTGTGATTTCCCAGATGTGTATATTTGATACGTATTACGATGGTTTATATGGTCTACTTTTAGTATGGTGGTGTTGCGAGGTAGGCCAGTGGGTAGTTCCGGTGTTGGGGACGGTTCAGGCTCAGGTTCTGGAGCCGGGCAGCTTGATGACCAGACGAGGAAGTTTTTCTCGTCTGAGATTACACATAGTATCCTTGAGCAGACTCCTGTGATGTTTGGCTCGGTCAAAGAGGGCATTCTGAAGCTTCTTGATGAGCGGTTGAGCGCCTTTCGCGTTGAGATTGTAGCATTGGTCAAGACACGCTCTCTGACTTCCACGAAGTTTCGGGCATGTGGAGTGCCAGATTATCTTGGGGCGAGAGACCCCATTGCAAGCAGCAGGTGGTTAGCAGATGTTGCTAACGACTTTGTACCAACCGTTGTCCCGAGAGGGACAAGGTCAGACTAGCTTTCTGCATATTGAAGGACAGGGCGCATGATTGGTGGGAGGAGGTAGTGCATGCTATCAGAGATGATGCTGCTATTGATTAGATGATGTGGAGTGATTACTCGACCAGGTTCCGAGCTGAGTTTGCACCAGTGAGTGAGGTGCAGCAGCTGGCGCGAGAGTTCTAGGATCTCCGTCAGACTACTAAGACGATGGCTGATATCACCGCTATGTTCAGGGAGAGGGCACTTCTGGTTCCGCAGTATGTGGCAGACGAGGATATGAAGAAGGCCCGGTACCATGAGATGCTGAGGAGTGATATTCAACAGTTTGGTAGCCAATCCAGTTGCAAGACGCTGGAAGACATGATAGCGAGGGCTAGATAGAGGGAGATTGATTTGAAGATGGAGATGAAGAGGAAGCTAGATTTTGTGTCCAGTTTCGAGGGTTCGGGAAAGAGGCCCATGGTAGTTGATACGAGGGGGAAGAGCCAGTAGGGGTCGTGGCCGCTGTGGCAAGTGCGCCAGGTCGCACGAGGGGACGTGCAGGGTGAGTGGTTTTAGCTGCTTCAAGTGCTGTCGGATAGGTCATATCAGCAGGGATTGTACTTCTACCACCACCATCACCCCAGTATCTGATCTGATTTGCTTTCAGTGCAATCAGAGGGGCCACAAGAAGGCCCATTGTTGGAGTTTGGCTACAGCAGGACCGGTGCCAACACCCTCTCCTACGACTTTGAGGGTTACTGACGGCCGTCAGGGCCGGGCAGATGCACCTACAGTGAAGAGAAGGGCTTTCCAACTGACGGCAGAGGAGGCGCATGCGGCTCCCGATGTGGTGACGGGTATGTATCTTCTCCTTATCTATTTATTTATATTGAATTGTTGCTTATGTTTATGTGTTTTATTTTAGGATCGTTCCTGGTGAACGATATCTCTGCTTTAGTATTATTTGATTTGGGGGCTCCCCGATCATTTGTATCTCTTGTGCTTAGCAACATATTTGTTGGAGCTCCGAGGGAGCTGGATTGTTCTCTAGATGTTGAGATTGTTGATGATAGGTCTATTCGGGTTGCGAGGGTTCATCGAGGTTGTACTCTTCAGTTATTCAGCGAGCAGTATCCGGTGGATCTGGTTCCCATTCCTTTGCATGGGAACAAGGTTATCGTGGGCATGGATTGGTTGAGCCCTAATGGGGCAGTGATCGACTATGAGCAGTAGTTAGTTCGGGTTCGGACCCCAAGTAGGGGAGAGCTGGTGATTCAGGGTGAGAGACTGCAACGTGGACCGATTATGTGTTCTTCAGCGATGGCCAGATGCTATCTTCATCATGGTTGTTCGGGTTTTGTCGCCTATGTCATGGATACCAGGGATAAGGGTAAGGTGGCCGTGGATGATGTGTCGATCGTGCGGGATTATCCAGATGTGTTCCTGAAGGATTTTCCAGGGGTACCTCCGGAGAGACAGGTGGAGTTCAGGATTGATTTAGTTTCAGGTGCGGCTCTGATAGCCAAAGCACCATATCGGTTGGCTCCTCCCGAGATACAGGAGTTGTCTACACAACTGCAGGAGCTGTTAGACACGGTATTTATCAGGCCGAGCAGTTCACCCTGGGGAACCCCGATTCTGTTTGTGAAGAAAAAGGATGGGTCTCATCGGATGTGTATTGACTACTGAGAGTTGAATAAGGTAACAGTGAAGAACCGTTATTCCCTCCCAAGGATTGATGATCTTTTGAACTAGCTTTAGGGTGCATCTTGGTTCTCCAAGATTGATTTGCGATCATGTTATGATCAGATGCGGGTCCGGGATGAGGATGTGCAAAAGACGGCTTTCTGGACTCGATATGGTCATTATGAGTTCGTGGTGATGCCATTTGGGCTCACCAATGCTCCAGCCACGTTCATGGATCTCATGAACCGCGTGTCCAGACCGATGTTGGGTCGGTCTGTGATAGTCTTTATTGATGACATCTTGGTTTATTCCAAGACTCAGGACCAGCACGAGGATCACTTGAGGGAAGTGCTGGAGACATTGAGGAGAGAGAGACTTTTTGCAAAGTTCTCCAAATGTGAGTTCTGGTTGCGCGAGGTGCAGTTTCTGGAGCACCTTGTCGACCAGAAGGGTATTCTGGTTGATCCGGCCAAGATTGAGGTCGTGATGCAGTGGGAGGTTCCGAGGTCTCCATCTTAGATTTAGAGTTTTCTTGGTTTTGCGGGTTACTATCGGAGATTCATCCAGGATTTCTCCAAGATCGCAGTTCCATTGACCCAACTGACCAAGAATTCGGTGACATTTCGCTAGGGGCCTGAGCAGCAGGCAGCTTTTAAGACTCTTAGATTGCGGTTGTTTGAGGCACCGATTTTGACCCTGGCCAATGGTGTTGATGATTTTGTGGTTTATTGTGATGCCTCGATCACAGGTTTGGGTGCAGCTTTGATGCATGTTAGGACATGATTTGTGGTTTATACTTTACTTCACATAGCTTTAGAGTTCTCGGTCTAGGACCGAAAACACCATGAATTCAGTGGTGTTTAGAACGAAATCACCGTGTGATTTCGGTGGGCTTAATGATGCTTGCGGTTGGGTTTTGGGTTGGGCCTTTATAATTAGGTCTAGGTATATATAGTATTATTTCAGCCGTGTTTAATGTTGGTCATTCTAATTAGCTGATTTCGAGTTTAGAGAGAGATAGAGAGAACCGAGAGGCATAGAGATCTTATGCACCCGACTATTAATCAATAATAGTGTGCATTGAAGATTCGTGATTGTGTTCTTAATTCGTTATAATTGTTTGTGTTAATCATTATATTGGGATTCCGCACCAGTTCTAGTGATTTCGATTGATACATTAGATCGGGTTTTACAATTGGTATCAGAGCAAGGATTGGTATCAATCGAATTGGTAAGATATTAAACGTTTCTTGGAATTTTTCTTGGTGCTTTTGAGTTCTTTTTTATGAAAGTTGTTGTTGTTGTTCTTCGTGTTCGTCACTACATTGGAAACTTTGATCGAAATTGGTTTTGATAAATTACCAATTTCGTGTTTCTGGTGCTTTTGGGAGTTTTTCGGTCAGGTCTGGACGTTTTTGGCGGCAAAGCTCAAGTTCTCGGCTAGGTCAAGTGATTTTGGCGGCTACTGGAGTTCTCGGTCAGCAACTAGGTCAAACGTCTAGTTCTTGGTCAAACAGGATTTCAGATCGAGTTTTCGGTCATCGATCTCGGTCAACGTTTTCGGTCAACGGGTTTTCGGTCAACAATCTTGACTTTTTGACTTTTCAGTCAAACCTAGTAGTTTTCGGTTAAATCATATACTTTTCGGTTTTCAATGGACTCATACAAGACCTCTCCTTCAACTATGCAAAGTCATCTTGATTCAGTTATGGGGACAACAACTCGAATTCCCCGGTTGCTAACTGCTGATGGATTTCCTGAGTGGAAATTTAGATTTGAGAAGTACGTTAAGATGAAGGATATCAAAGTGTGGAGAAGCTTCCTGAGAGGTCCAGTCAAGATCACAACCACTTTGGATGATGAAGCTAAAACTGTGGTTGATAAGCCAGTCGAGGATTACACTAATCAGGATTTCGACAAGATTGAAGATGATGAGAAAGCTCTGGCTATTCTTACCATGGCTTTGTCCCCTGACATTGCTCAAGGTTTCCGGGAACATAAATTTGTTAAGGCTCTGTGGGAAACCTTGATTTAGGTGTATGAAGGGAATGAGGATATGCAGCAAAGCAGACAAGATTTGCTTCGTCAAAGATTCAACATGTTTAATCATGCTCTTGGGGAGACACTGGAAGTCCAGTTGTAGTGTTTTATTACTCTCAACACATAAATGAGAACTGCTAGAATTGTGTTGTCTCGCTCTGAGATAAATAAGAAGCTGCTCAATTCACTTCCCAGGGATTGGGATATGAATGTGTATGTGATAAAAAAGACAAAGGACATGAGCAAACTCTCTCTTGACGAAGTGATGGATATCATCAAGGCATGTGACATTGATGACAAGCAGAGAGAAATTAATCATGTCAATTCCTACTCAACTGCAATCTTAGGATCATCCACTAACAATGCATTTTCAGCTGTGTCACCGCATCAAGCTCCTCCATCTTTTGGTCTACCAATGGCATCTCCAAACTCTTTTGCATCCAGTTCCACCACCAAATCCACCTCGCATATTCCAGCCGCTAGCAAAGGAGCTAAAGAAAACATGGCTATGATGGCTGGATTCATGAACTGCTACAATGGCTTTGTTGCCGGTGAATTAGTTCCTCCAGTTATGATTGGAGAACTCGATCAAATTCACCCTGAGGATGTTGAAGAGATAGACATATCATGGTAAATTTCTATGGCGGTGTTCAGGGCAAAGAAGTTCACTCAGCGAACTAGAAAGAATAATTGGGGAGTGAATGTGGATATGAAAGTGGGATTCAACAAGAGCAAGCTGCGGTGTTACAACTATCACGAGGCAGGTCATTTTGCTCGTCAGTGCACCAAGCCAATAGTGGAGAATAATGCTAAGAGGGCTTTAGTTCCAGCTGGAAACAACAGAGAAGCGCCTTTGAATAATCAGAGTGCTATGGTGGCACATTATTTTTCGTGGGAAGATCAGATGCATGCCCTCAATCTTTCTGAAGATGGAAGAACTAATCTTGCCCAGATTGAAGATGACGAGGATGCAGATTTGGCCGAGGAGAAGATGATGGAGTTGCAGTTCGCTTTCATGGTCTCCACCACTCCTACCGCCAAAGAGGTTAATTAAGTTTCATGCTCTAAATTTTGCTTAGATAAAGTTAATAAATATCGTAAGCAAAATGAGTTATTAGTTAGAGAAGTTTTCGATCTTAAAAATGAAATTTATGAAACTAAGAAAGTCAATAAGCGTCTTAAAGAAAAACTAGATGCTCAAAATAAAGATTTAATTAGGATTAGGGAGGAATATAGCACCAAATGTGTTCACCATCGTTATGCTAAAGAGGAAATTGTCAAATTAACTGTTGAACTTGATGCACTAGGAGCTAAATTTAAAGGTGTTGATTTTAATTTTAAGAATTTCGATGTGTCAAGCGAGATAGTTGAGTCAATGATAGAAAAATAATTAAAGTGGAAAGATAAACAGGGTGAGGCTCTGGGGTATCACAGTGTACCTCCTCCTTTCAATGATAACTATACTTCGGCTTCTGAAACCATAGAGCCAGAAAAATATGTTCAATATGGCCAGCCCCCTCTATCAATTTCAGTTAAGACTGAACAATCCGGTAAAACTGAGAGTATTAATGTGAACGATACTAATGTTTCTACTTCATGTGCAGATAAAGTAACCGTGCAAGTTGGGTTCGAGCAGAACAAAAATAATTCTAGTTCTACTGAAAATGATTCAAAAACTCATGATGATAATAATCCCACTGCTGAAAAATTCAAGCCAAAAAAATTTGTTAAACAGTCTAATAAATGTGCATGTGTTTGTGCTTGTGGAAGTTCTTTGAAACAAACTTCATTTGGACAAGGACCAAGTCACATTCTTATTTATTTGAAAAGACAAACTTGTTTTAACTGTGGGGCTCCCGGTCACATTGCTAGAAATTGCCCACATCGTTCATATGTTCCATACTATGAACAAGGTTGGTAGAACGTGCCAAGGGGGAGATCTTCCAAAAGAAATCCTTCGAGGTTACGTTCACGCAATGGTGATTGGAATGCTAAAAAGGCCAAGAATCAGACATCCAAGGACAAAAAGGGCATGTCGGACAAGAACCCTAATTCGAGAGATGGTTTAGCCAAACTGAAATCGGTGAGGTCGAATTCATCTCAAGGGTCATCCTCTAGCTCACACTTGCGATTCAAGTCTAAATCAAAGGGTAGTTCCATTTCAAAATCAAGTGTTAAAGCAGCCATTAGGTTAAACATTAAAATGCTTAAACCTAATTACCAATGGGTTCCCAAAGGTCACATTTCAAAATCGTCCAAAAGTCCTGTAACTTCTTTATGTTCCTTATCTGATAACAGGATATGTCATGGGAACGAGTATCTTGTGTAGATAGTAATGGTAGACCCAGTTTCAAAATGGACTGGGTTCCTAAAATCAATTAATCCCGCACTCTGTGCCAGAGCAGCTATGAAGGAATATCATCAGACTTCGGTATGTTGATAGTGGTTGTTCCAGGCACATGACAGAAGACATCTCTCAACTACACAACATTCAGAACTTTAATTGAGGGTACGTGTCCGTTGCGGGAAGGGAGAAAGAAAAGATCACACAAATGGGGACTGTTTTAAAAGGCGTGATGAATTTTGAATATGTTAACTTTGTTCCGGAATTGAAACACAGCTGAGGCTGAATACGTTGTTGCTTCTGCTTGCTGTTCTCAGGTCATCTGGATGCAACTTCAATTGTTGAATTACGGTTTGAATTTTCTTGATACTCCTGAGTTTTCTTAAAATGATTTGTTTTGAAGACTGACTGAATTTTTTTCTGTACATTTTGTATTTTATTTTAGTTTTATTTAAATTTGTTCATATTTGTTTCTTTCTTTCTCCTCGATGCACAAATTTAGGGGGAAAATTAAAACCAAATAAAAATCATAAAATCCAAAAATACGTTTATTTCTGTTTTTATTTCTTTTTCAGAAAAATCAAAAATCCAAAAATATTGTACTTGAGCGTATTTTAATTTTATTTCTATTTTTCTTAAAACGTGAATTCAAAATAAGAAGAGACTCAAGGAGACTGTGTCAGAATTCTCTATGTAAGAAGAGATCTTGAAAGGAATTGGCAGAATTACACTTCATACTACTTTCACAAGGAATTGAAGGCATGAAACTATACAAACTGTCAGTTAGGCAGTTTCTTTTTAAGAACTGTCGTATTTAAGGAATTGAAAGTTTGAAACTATACAGATTGTCAATTGGTCTTGTCAGTTATCTTTACCTAAGAACTGTCATGGCACCAGGGTGATTCACCTAACCAGGAAATAGATATCGTTGAACATCCCGCCCAAGGTCTTGACATTCTTTGTGTCATGCAAAACTGTGGAGACTCAACTGTATTCTTGGATACGTTCTCCGCAGGTAAGGAATTAACGGTTATTGGCACTAGGATGATGCACCTCATAAGGCACGATTATCGTTGAATGTCCCGACAAAGGGCATTGACCTCGTGTCATGCTAAACTGTGGAAATATGTCCTCGGATATTTTTGTCACATGATGGTTTTGTGAGTTATTCCTAATTAACTTTCACTAGCACTAGAATGGTACACTCAGCTGGGATTCAGAAACCATTGAATATCTCGCCAAGGGCCAAGTTAACTTGATAACTTGAAAAACTGTATTGAGATCTTTGAACGAGTATATGTAGGGGCTAACATCAAAAATAGCCATGAGTAGTTCTCTGATACTCAATAAATCGCAGTGCATTCCTCAATTTTCACACAGATACTGCGAGTAGTCTCCATCTGAGCCAAGGCTGGGTCATTGAACAACTGTGGTGAGAAGGGTCTTTATGACTCTATGATCCACAGGGACTTTTTAGTCATGGTTACTTTTTAAGACGCATCTGTGATCGACAAAGAATATTCATTCGAAGGAAAACAAGAAGTGAAGATTATTTTTCAACACACAACCTTTCAACCTCAGAAGCAAGGTGAATCTGTATTTGAAGTTATGTGTCGAATTGCATTGAATCCTCCACAATCAATTTGCTGCTATCTATGAACTTGCTGAAGTGATCCTGAAGAATCGGTCTCTCTGTAATTTTATCTGAAGTATTTCAAATCTAAAAGTGCTGATTTTCAAGAACATATACAAGAAGCCTCAATACCTAATGTGCGTTCAAAGTTAAATTTTAAAGGAAGTCCAACTATTCATGATGAAGTCATTCATGTAGAAATTCATATGTTCATCTTGAAGTCGTAAAGAAATCGAAGACAAAAGCTGAAAGTCAAGATCAAAGAGAAGATTGAAAAGAAAAGAAAGCTATAAACCAAGGGGGAGATTGTTAGGACATGATTTGTGGCTTATACGTTACTTCACATAGCTTTAGAGTTCTCGGTTTATGAACGAAAACACCAAGAATTCGGTGGTGTTTGGACCAAAATCACCATGTGATTTTGGTGGGCTTAATGATGCTTTCGGTTGGGTTTTGGGTTGGGCCTTTGTAATTAGGTCTAGGTATATATAGTATTATTTCAGCCGTGTTTAAGGTTGGTCATTCTAATTAGCTGATTTCGAGTTTAGAGAGAGATAGAGAGAACCGAGAGACATAGAGATCTTATGTACCCGACTATTAATCAATAATAGTGTGCATTACAGATTCGTGATTGTGTTCCTAATTCGTTATAACTATTTTGCGTTAATCATTAGATTGGGATCCCACACCAATTCTAATGATTTCGATTGATACATTAGATCGTGTTTTAGAATGCAGCGGGGTCGCGTGATTGCTTACGCTTCGAGGCAGCTAAAGCCTCATGAAGCGAACTACCCGACACACGATTTGGAGATGGGGTCGTTGTTTTCGCCCTCAGGATTTGGCGGTATTACCTCTACGGTGTTCGTTGTACTATTTACATAGACCATAAGAGCCTGAGGTATTTGATGGATCAGTCGAATATGAATATGAGGCAGTGTCGTTGGTTGGATGTGGTGAAGGATTATGATTGCAAGATCCCTTATCACCCATGGAAGGCCAATGCGGTGGTCATGCTCTCAGCCGCAAGGCAGTCACGGCTCCGATCAGAGATATATGCTTGAGGATGACATTGATTACTCCATTTTTGGAGTGGATCTGCGAGGTTCAGGTCGAAGCCATGAAGGAAGAGCACCGGAAGAGTGAGTGCAATGTGGGTCAGGTGGCTTCCTTCGATTTTGATAGCCGCGGATTGTTGACCCTACATCGGAGGGTCTGGGTTCCTTATTGGGGAGGTGTGTGGCAGGTGCTGATGGAGGAGGCCCACAAGTCGAGGTTCTCCATCCATCCCGGGGCGACGAAGATTTATAGGGATCTTCGTCCTGATTATTGGTGGCCCTGCATGAAGCGGGACGTAGCATGGTATGTGGAACGGTGCTTGACCTGCAGGAAGGTCAAGGTCGAACATCAGTGATCTCACGACAAGATGCAACCATTGGAGATTCTCGTATGGAAATGGGAAGACATCACCATGGATTTCATCACGAAGCTTCCCAGGACCACGCGCGGAGTGGATTCTATCTGGGTCATCATGGATCGTTTGACCAAGAGCGCACATGTCATTCCAATCCAGGAGAGCATATCTGCAGAGAAGTTGGCTGAGATTTATGTCCGGGAGGTAGTGACACGTCATGGGGTGCCGGGGATGTTATTTTTACTTCCAGATTTTGGAAGCGATTCCATGAAGAGATGGGCACTCGTCTCCCTTTCAGTACGACATTTCATCTGCAAACCGATGGTCAGAGTGAACGGACTATTCAGACTCTTGAGGATATGTTGCGAGCGTGCATGTTGGATTTCGGTGGGAGTTGGGATACATATCTTCCGTTGGCGGAATTTTCGTATAACAACAGTTATCACGCCAACATCGATCGACCTCCTTTTGAGATGATCTACGGGAGGAAGAGCAGGACCCCGATTTGTTGGGGCGAGGTTGGTCAGTGAATCACGGGGAGTACCGAGCTGGTGCTCAAGACCACTGAGTTGATTCGGCAGCTTCGAAGCAGGCTCCAGACAGCTCAGAGTCGGCAGAAGAGTTATGCCGAAAGGCGACGGTCGGACTTGGAGTTCCAGGTGGGAGATATGGTTCTCCTGAAGGTGTCACCTTGGAAAAGTGTCATCCGGTTCAGGAAGCGTGGCAAGCTGGGCCCCAGGTATATTGGCCCCTTCATGGTTTTGGCTCGGGTGGGTCAGATAGCTTATCGTCTTGACCTTCCAGCCGAGCTCAGTCAGATTCATAGCACTTTTCATGTCTCTCAGCTGCGGAAGTGTTTAGTGGATGATTCCGCAGTTGTACCTTTGGAGGATATTCAGGTGGATGACCGGTTGAATTACATTAAAAGACTGGTGGCAGTTCTAGATCGGAACACAAAAACCTTGAGGAACAAGGTTTTGGAGCTGGTAAAGGTGCAGTGGCTGCACCGAAAGGGGTCTAAGTGGACGTAGGAGCCTGAAGAGGAGATGAGGGAGCATTATCCCGAGTTGTTCAAGACAGCGGACTTCGAGGATGAAGTCTGATCCAAGTGGGGGAGAATTGTAACGCCTGATGGTTCCAAGGTATTATTTAATTATTTAATCATTTATTAAATTATCTAATTATGCAAGTTGTGTGGGCTTAGTGGATTTGGGCTCTATTGAGTGAGCTTGCTGAGTTCGTACGTTGGGCATAAACCTGGTGTAGCGGGGCGTAAGTGGGTCACTAAGAAACGTGGAGGCATGCATGTACGCCTAGTGTACGAAGACGTACGTGCAGCGTACGTAGTCAGGACCAAAAATCCTAATTTTTAGGGTTCAAGCCCTATATAATGTCATTCAGTCTCATTGGTTAGCCTCCTTATTAGCCTCTATTGTCCAGAAACCCTAAAATCGTACCCTTTATCATATTAGTGTGTTCTTGACCTTGTGGAGTGCATTTTTGGTAGTTTGGTGCTTTGGAAGGAAGAAGAAGAAGTTGGTGAAGGAGAGTTGTTGGAGTTTGAGCTTGAAGATTCGGATTATCTTCATCTTTTGGCACTCATTTGAGGTATAAAGCTCAGAACTTGCTTTGTTAATGCTTAGATCTTCTTTGTTTGAGTTTTTGGGTCTTTTTGGTCCCATAGATGAGATCTTGTGAGTTATTGTCATTCTGGAGCTTAGAGTTCCTACTCTTGGTGTTCTTTTGGTCCTTGAGTCATAAAGTTGCCATCTTTAAGGCTTTGAATCATTCATGCATGAGTTTGGGTTCATTTTATGGAAGTAATGTTTGATATTTCGAGATTTGGTTCACTGGGGCATGCTAAGCCAGCAAGTTTACGACTTTATGGTTTAAGACACTTCATATGACTCAGATATGTGATTGGAACCCTAGGTCTTAAGGATTTAAGTGCTTATTGGGATTATGGCTTAATGAGTGAGTACATTGGGCGTACAAGCTAGTACGCACTGTGTACAAGCCATGCAGCATGTACGCTTAGCGTATAGTTGAGTACGCCCCGCGTACTCAATGGATTTGGGCTTTGCGTCCTTTGGGCCTCGGATGGGCTACTTTCATGGACTTTGTGTCTTGGGCCTTAGTGGGCCATCTGGAATCGAGCCTTTGGGCTAGGGAAGCATTATTGGGCCTTAGGCTGAGGCCCATGAGAAGGGATTGGGCCCAATTGGAAATTGGGCCATATGTTGGGCCTTGTTGGATTGTTTAACTTTTGGGCCATTGGATTGTGATTTAGGGTTTCATTCTTGGACCAAGTTATGTTAGGGGTAAACTAGTCTTTTTACCCCAAGTAGGGATTTTTGGTTATGATGTAGATCCCAAATGTTAATTAGTTGTTTTTGGCAACTGATAGCTCGGGGAGCTGTAGGACCAGCAGTCAGGGATCAGTCGTTTCTTTCAGCTTTTCGAGGTGAGTTTTCCTCACCAGGTTTAGCGGGTCTAAGCCACCAAGGCCGACCCTTGTTGATTATACTTATTGTCTGTGTGATACTTGTATGTTCTTGTATATGTATGCTTATTAGGCGAGGCCCATATTGCGAGTGTGGGTGGGGCCCGTATCTCTTTAGGTGGGGTCCGTATCTCATTGTGCGGGGCCCGTTATACGAGTGTGAGTGGGGCCCGTTATGTGATATGTTTGGTATGCGGTATCTTGGGAACTCACTAAGCTTTGTGCTTATCGATTTCAATTTGTGTTTCAGGTACTTCCGGTTCCAAGAAGAAGAGCTTGAGTTAACTGCATCGCACACACCATTGGGATTCCGCATTTGATATTTACTCTGATTTTGATAACATTTGATACATTGGTTTTGTTGAGATGTATGGATGATATTTGAAAATACTATTTTAACTATTAGAAAAATGAAATTTTCCGGACCATATTTTTGGATGTTACATTGATGGTGATATCATTTGAAAGAAAACATATCTACATTTTTTTGTGTATATCGGGTTTGAATATTTCATTTCTTCTATCTCACCGTTTTCTTCCCTCACACCAATGAAGACCACATCCAAGAAATAATATAAACTGAAGCCAATCGATGATGTTGGCTTGATTCATGGTTGCCTGTCTCTCACGTATCGTCTCCCCCATTTTTGCCTGAAACTCCACATATATGTATTCGTTCTTGTTGAAATAATGTTCAATTAGGATCGATAGATTCTAAGCAGACAAACAATTAAGAACGTAATTATGAATACAAGAATGACTTTGAATGTGTCGTATGATTAATGCTTCAACACCTCAGAAGAGCTCGATTAAGAACTTCGACTGTAAAGGTGTTTAGGGCTACAAGACAATTACGATAATAATCACAAACGTTAACCTTTTAATGCATACATGCATGCATTATTTATAGTCTAACCCTACTAGCTAATCACGATAATAATCACAAACGTTAACCTTTTAATGTATACATCCATGCATTATTTATAGTCTAACCCTACTAGCTAATCACGGATGGACAGGCCCAATCAGGATACAAAACATAAGCCCATGACGCAACACAATTAGACTCAACAATCTCCCCCTTTGCGTCAATGGAGCCGAAAGCTCACTTTGGTTGAGCTGCAGAAGACTTCTTTACTGTTTTGAACACCTTCGGTATGATGGCCAATAGATGATGACGAAACGTTATGTACCACCGAAGCATGTCTGTGAAGTTCTTCTTGTCTGCTTCTGAGTTCTGCTTGCACCGATGAATAATGTTGATGATGTGCTCCAAGCAGTCTGTTGAAAACAAATGTTTATCAACAAGAGCGAACAAAAATCTGTGTGCTTCGCCTTTTGTAAACATCATAGTAAGATGTATAGAATCGATTTGTCCCATCTTCATTTTATTCACATCTCCTGGTTTCGGTGTTGGCTTGATAGTTGGTTTCTTGTTCATTACTTTCGCTATCTCCTGATCCATAGCAGCACCCTCATTGATGTAAGAAGCCAACATCCTCTTCAAGTGATCCAGTATCGGCTCATATTCCTTCGGATTGGTGAGTAGAATGTTAAACAATAGGATCCAGTCATGAGGATTTAGATTTGGAAGGCCTGCCAGGGAAATAATCGACACCGAGTTTGCTGATCCTCGTGTGATTTTGAAATTAACGTTTATGAATTTCCCAGCAGGTGAAGGTTTGAGCACCTTGACAGTAACTATCTTCTGTGCACTCCATGTCAAGTACTGCGGTTGACCATACTTCAGATAGAAGTCTATAAGCTCTCGACCAACTTTTGGATGAGGGAAAGGAACTTCAGCAGTCGAATCGAAACAATGAAAGGTGAATTCCTTTCGTGTTATTGGCATGTCGAACTGTGAGTCCTTAGAATTGTCACAATCAAATGAAGCAACAAGTTCCAACCAGTACACACTTGGAAACTCTATAGCTTGATTGATAAGTGTCTCTTTTGTCCATAGGGGAAACAAGGCCTTCTTGCAGTTTAAGGCTTCTTCTTCTTCCTTGTTCCTCCTTTCCCTCTCCTCTGCTTCCTTTGCAATCCTCAAAGTTTCATCCAACTCTCTGTCCCTCTTCTTTCTTTTGAGAGCCTCAGCAATAGTCTCTTCAACATCATCATCACTATCATCATCAATCTCCTTCTGCTTAGCTTGAGAACCAGAACCTGAATCTTCATTACCCTTCAGTTCGGTTGTAATTTTGACTTTCGGTTGAGCAGATTCGGTTTCGGTTTTAACCTTCGGTTGATGAGCACCTTCTCCCCCTTGTTTTGGAGCAACGAATCTCTCCGAAACACCCTTCATCTCGTGCAACATGGCAAGGGCAGGAAGAAGTTTTGTAGTTAGATGATTCCTGATGGTCAAGGTAAGAATAGGATCATGAGCACCAAGAATGTTGGTCAGCATATCCTTAACATCACCTGCACAGCTTCGAAAAACAACTCTCTCTGTCTTGAACAAGGAAATTTCTTTTTCAGCTTGAGCGATCTGAACCTTCTGTATTTCAATGGTGGATGCTTGTCGGGCAAGATCTTCCTTCAGAGCACGTTCTGTTGCTAAATCAGCGTGAAGAGAGTCTAGCTGAGAAGACACAGAACTGATAAGTGTAGTGTTGTCTGCTTGGATGGAAGAACGAATGGCTTCAAACTTTGTCTGCTCCTCTTGAAGAGACTTGGAAAATGAATCCACAGAAGCTTGTACCTTGGCTGCACTTGTATCAGCATGCCCTTTGAGTGACTCGAGAAAGATCTGAGTAGTATGAACAATATCAGCAACATCAGCAGTGGCCTTTTTGCAAGAGGAAGTAGACTCATTAACAGCCTTAGTGGATTTGTCAATGGAGTCAGTGTATTGCTCAAGAGTTGTATCCATGAAAGCTTTGAGGACAACATCACTGTAGGATTTGTTGTTATCAAGTAACTTATGAAGTTTCTCATGAATGCCCTGCAAGTGTTGACGTGTGACTGGAGCATCATCATCCGCATCGGTAGGAAGCCTATAGGGACTGTAGTATGTAGAATCAAACTCATCATTAGACCACCGAGAGTGGCACCGGAATCGGTCGAAGGTGAGGGTGAAAGTGGGTTGGAAGTAATTGGTGGTTCTGTTTCAGTAGTCGCCCCCGTATCAGATACGTTGACTCTTACCGTCGGTTCAGGAATGGTAGTGGTAGTTGATTGGGAAATAATAGGAGGTGATAAGGGAGTTGTAGAAATAGAAATAGAAGTAACTGGTGGTGGTGGTGGTAAAGAAGTTGTTGTTTGAGAAGTGGTAGGTGGGGGAACAGGAGCAACCGAAACTGGAACTGTCTGTTTCGGTGATGGAGATGGTGTTGGAGGTCTGTTATGATGAGTTTCGGTTGGAGTAGGGGATCGGGGAGGGGTGTTACCTCTCGGTGATTCCTGATGTATTTGATCTTCTTCATCCTCCTCACCATGTTCTGAATTGGGAGGAGTGGGACTCTTGGACCTCTTCGCCATCTTCTTAATCTTCTTTTGTTTATGAGAATCCCCTTTCACAGACTTTCGCTTCTTGGACTTCGCAAACTTAGATTGATCATCCTCTGTTGTCTCTTTCTGGGTGGTAGCCCGTTTCCCTCGGTTCCCAGGCTTGTCCACAGCATCCAAGGCAGCCTGTTGTTCTGGAGATAAGACTCTCAGTTCCTTGGGAGGAAGTTTACGATATTCAGTTATGAGTTTGCTCTCAGTGGTGACACATCTGTACATTGTCTCTGGGATAGAACCAATGTGAGGAAACTTTCTAGGATCAGAGATAATGATCTTCTTGGTGTGAAACGTCGCAATAGACGCGACTAGGGGATCCTTCATTACCGGAATATCCAAAGAATTAATCGCCCTTCGTGTTATGATAGTCCAGAATCAACCACACGAAATTTCCAAATGTCTCGTAGAAGTGTTGAGACTTTGCACCACTTTGGACCAGATTATCGACCTATAGTCGAGATTGAGACCATTATAAAGACCGTATAGAAGGGTCAGAAAACCCTTGCTGGTGCCATCAGATCCCCCACTCCTCTCTGCCAAACTCTTGATGAGGAGGGTTAGCAATCCATTCCAATGGGGTGGTAAGCAAGACTTCTTAACCTTCGTAACCGTGGTAAGTATGTCAGTATAGCCCATCTCGTAAAGCATCGAGAACAGTTGGGT
Organism: Lactuca virosa; assembly: GCF_052849685.1. NCBI lineage: Eukaryota > Viridiplantae > Streptophyta > Magnoliopsida > Asterales > Asteraceae > Lactuca > Lactuca virosa. Next base: position 375,501,044 of record NC_136430.1, on the reverse strand, counting down.
AGTTGTGATGAAGTCTGGCGAGATTACAGATGAATCTACAGCAAGTTGTAACTGGGAACAAAATTTCACTTTTGAAATAGAAGCCTTATGAGAATGGATTTGGAAGTAGATTCTCTCCTTGTTCTTGTCATATGAGGCAGTAGAGTAAACCTGTGATAGGAGTGACATAGGGACGGCTTCCACCTGTGTGAGAGCTAGAACCAGTGGTGAATACTTCAAACACTCAACCACCTGTAGCATATAAGAATCGTACAGATAGGGATTACGTTCAATAATCATGTTCTGATTTGGCTTGATTGAGAGCAATGAGGATGAAGCAGTTTGATCATGAGCCGATGAAGAAGTCACCATTGTTGATTGAAGGAAGAAGATGATTGAAGGAAGAAGATGAACAGTTGTAAATCGCCGTGTAGAAAGTTTGTTACTGGTGAAAGAGACAAACGTAATAAAACCCCTTTATATACCGTTGCCAGGAGAGAAAAAGAATCGTCCTCATACGAATGAGATCACTGAAACGTCGCCTGAAAAAGCGCGATGTGACAGGTTGGTTTCCCCCAGGTATACGTCAGCACGCGTGGTTTTAGTAACCGTTCAAATTCACGCGCTTAAAATCTTATCCTCAATTCGTCGTTTGAAATTCAGCTTTGCTCCAAGATTTAGGATAACCCCTGTTGCTCCATAAGATAAACAAAAATTGAATCAACCGCAACCAGAATGTTGGAAAATAAAAATTTTCTTGCAATAGGGTGACAAAAGATAAAGAAATAAAGCAAAATGTGTATTGGATGTGAGTGATGTCTATTAGAAGACATAAAGCAGATGATTCTGGGCAAGAATCGCTTCCTTCAAAGTCAAGAGAGACTTGAAGTGCCTGTGTGGATTCCCGAGAAAATACGATCGAGTGTTTGTAAAGAAACACCGAAAGGCTTCTTTTAGTTTATAGGCTAAGGGCAGCTTATCTTCAAACAAACATCAATACTTAACATAAGATCGATCATTGGTAGAAGTACTTGTGAGACCGATTTGGTCTGCTGAACAAGTAGGTTGGATATAATTTATAGTGACTAATATGTTAGAAATCTCAAAAACAAAAGCAAACTGGATCTTTTAGGGAAGAAAAGCCTTGGTGTTAGACAATTTCATAAAAGACCACGCAAAAATAAAATGAGATTTCATTTGGTAACAAGTAAGATCTTAAATGTAATGATTCACCGTCAATTCATTGTAGGTATTGGATTTTGGGTTTCACTCAGCACGTGGTGTACGTATCTAAGATCACAAACACAGATTTTGTGCAACCGTAAACCTCAGTGGTAAGGACCGAGAGTCTCAAGGGTTACATTGGTGAACCGAAAGATGATGGAGAATGTAAGGAGGGTGGTTAAAGAACCAAAAGTACCTTCTGCTATAATGACATGACAGAGCAGAAAAACTCTTAACTCAGTTGAGAAGAGTAAGGTAGCTCTTGACGTGAGCTGATTGTAACAGCCTGATTGGGAAGAAACGATGGGTAGAGATCGAATCATTAAGGCCTTGCTCAAAGTCGTAGATGCTTTGGTCAACATGCAGCAGCATGCTTCTAGGGACCCTTAACTAGTTTAGATAAAGATAATCATACCTGCCTTAGCTCCAAATTCTGTCGTATTGGAATACTTGAGACCTAATTAAAAGAACAAGCAAACAAACACACCACACAAACAAAACAAACAAACAAACAAATAAAAAATATTTTTGAAGTTTTGAGATTTTCTGAAAAGTAATAAAAACATAAAAAGAAAGTATTTTTGGATTTTTGGAAGTTTTCTGAAAAATAATAAAAACAGAAAAAGAAAATATTTTTGGATTTTTGGAAGTTTTCTGAAAAATAATTAAAAACAGAAAAAGAAAATATTTTTGGATTTTTGGAAGTTTTCTGAAAAATAATAAAAACAGAAAAAGAAAATATTTTTGGATTTTTGGAAATTTTCTGAAAAATAATAAAAACAGAAAAAGAAAATATTTTTGGATTTTTGGAATTTTCTGAGAAATAATAAAAACAGAAAAAGAAAAATAAAGTAGCACAAAACACTCTTTTAAAAAAAAATTAAAATAATAAACAAAATGTACAACCGAAACCTTCTCTTAAAAGAATGAAGCGAAATAAGCCGAACGTTCGGTTCATTTCGGTTCCCTAAAATTCCAGAGAAGAAATAGATCGAGCGTTCGGTTCATTTCGGTTCCCGAAAATTATGGAGCCGAGATAGACCGAGCGTTCGGTTCATTTCGGTTCCGAAAATTCCAGAACCGAAATAGACCGAGCGTTCGCTCTATTTCGCTTGTCTAATTTTTAGTGAGAGATTTGAGGATTCGGTACCGACTCTGCTTCCATCATTCCCAAGCCTTGTAAAATTTTATTGAAACTCGTTTCAGGTAAGGCTTTAGTGAATATGTCAGCCAGTTGATCAGAGGACCGAACGAAATGTACTTCCACGTTCCCATCTTCTACATGGTCCTTAATGAAATGATATCTAAGTGCAATATGCTTAGTCTTAGAGTGTTGCACTGGATTGTGACAAATCCTTATTGCACTCTCTGAGTCACAATAGAGAGGAATCTTCTTCATACTCAGCCCATAATCTCTTAGTTGACTTTGAATCCATATTACTTGAGAGGTACAAGATGTTGCAGCTATATACTCAGCTTCGGTTGTTGAAAGTGACACACAGGTTTGCTTCTTGGACTGCCAGCTAACAAGTTTCCCATCAAGAAATTGGCATCCACCTGTAGTGTTCTTTCGGTCCAGACCACATCCTCCAAGATCAGCATCAGAAAAATCTTGAATGAAGAATCCAGATCTAGCAGAGTACCAGAGACCGAGAGATGAGGTTCGCTTTAGGTAACGGAAAATATTTTTCACCGCCACCATATGAGGTTCTCTTGGATTAGCTTGAAACCTGGCACAATAACAAACAGAAAACATAATGTCCGGTCTACTAGCTGTTAGATACATAAGGGACCCTATCATTTGTCGATATACTGTTATGTCAACAGTAGGTTTTTCCAGAGAAGGTGTTAACTTAGTTCCAAATGCCATAGGAACCTTCACTTTCGAGTCTCCTGTCATACCAAATTTTGTTAGCAAATTCTTTGTGTATGCCTCCTGGTTGATAAAGATACCTTCTGGTCCCTGTCTAATATTCAAACCAAGGAAAAAGTTAATCGGACCCATTGCACTCATTTCAAATTTAGTCTCCATCAACTTCCTGAATTCAGCCGTTAAGCTAGGATTCGTGGAACCGAAGATGATGTCATCGACATAAATTTGAACTATCATTAGATGTTCTCCTTCTTTCTTTCGGAAGAAGGTTGGGTCAACCGAACCTTGCTTAAATTTCGACATTTTCAGAAAGCGTGTTAAAGTTTCATACCAGGCCCTCGGTGCTTGTTTCAAACCATATACAGCTTTATCCAGCACATAGCAATGATCAGGGAATTTCTCGTTCACGAAGCCGGGAGGTTGCTCAACATACACTGTTTCTTCTAGTTCTCCATTCAAGAAAGCGCATTTTACATCCATTTGGAAAACTTCGAAGTTTTTATAAGCAGCATATGCCAGGAAAATTCTAACTGATTCCAACCTAGCTACTGGAGCGAAGGTTTCCTCATAATCTATCCCTTCCTCTTGGCAATATCTGATGGGTTTTGAGCATTCTAACACTTCCTAAGTGTACATGCAACCCTAATAACCTTGGATCTATGTTTGTCTAATAATCATGCAAAGTTGAATTCCAAGGTTATATTCCTATCTAGCATACATGGGGAACATTTTTAACTTGAATGAAAGATAGAATAACTTACCTTGTTGTTGATTATGATCCTTGAAACCTTGTGAGCCTAGCACCCCAAGTGTGATGCCTCAAATGCTTCACACAACACCAAATGCAAAGGAGTAAACTTTGAGAGAATCTTACACTTGCAAAATTGGCTCTAGCCCTCTTGTTTCTTAGTGTAGCCGATTTTGGTGGAGAATGGGTTTCTTATATAGTGTGTCACATCTAGGGTTACACCATGTAAACCCTAATGTGGCATGACTCTTCATTTCCATGACCCATGGGTTTGTAACTCCCATGGAGCATCCTATAGGTGGAACCCAACTTGATAATCCATGGAGCTTCTTAGCCCACTATATAAGATATGGAAGATTTACATAATCTACCCATATATTTAATTAGTTATCTTTTGATCACTTAATTAATTCTAAATTAATTCTTGATCAAACTAATTAAATAATATTATTAATATATTAGAACTTATAATATATTAATAAACCATAAGTGTTATTTCTCTCATTTTAGTTTATCCAATTGCATGGTGCCATGCAACCCAAATGGACCATGCCGGGTCGGGTCAAGTACATACCAGAAATAGTTATGGACTTATACACCTTATCCAACAGTCTCCCACTTGGATAAGTCTAATAACTATAACTGCAATACTTCAGGAACCGATCGGCAATCATAGCTCTTTCAAGGTCTCTCGGAACTGAGAAGATGATGATACGCCATTTAAGATAAGTGATCATATAATCCTCTGTTCTAGATATCAGCCGGACAAATACATGGAACAATGTCTTACTTATTGTCCAGCAGTTTGTTTCCCGATTTCCGATTTGTTTGACAAAGAACTTAATTGAACACATCAACTTAGTTCTGACCGGGCCCGGTACATAGGTCAAAACAAAATCATCGAGGGGCCCATATATCAGCTTCTAATCCAAGAAGGAACAGATAAACTTCGACTCATATGTTTGTTCTACCACTCATTGAATTATACACAAAAGCACGTTTTATAACATCGAGTTACCAATGCGTTAACGTACAATCAATGCATAACCAACTCATAAGTAACAAATCATATCTCTAGGTTTGAAGACTTATATGATATTACCATCTCACGATCACTCGAGATAAATTCCATGAAGTGATTCCAGTGAGCGTGGTTGAGTCCAATGCTCAGAACTTATGAGCACTCATGAGTGTTGTAGCCATGTCCAACAACTTAGACCTCTGCAACCAATCATGACAGTCTTGATTCATACCTACTTCCGACATATGACCGACTGTGGAGGTTCGAATAATATGATATACCAAACATAATTATTCTGGAAGTCAAAACATGCAAAAGAAATATAGTAAACGATCGACAAGAGATAGCAACACTTTACTCATAAATAAAACACCTTTTATTCATCATCTAATGTCAATTACACTTTACAAATTTCAAGGTTATCTAACTACTAAATCTAATATCATCCTTCAGCCCTATGCTCCGAGCATGCTGGAGATGCTTAACCTGAGTCAGTCCCTTCGTGAGGGGATCTGCTGGATTCTCATCCGATGATACCCTCTTTGCCACGAGGAGTCCTTCTTCTATTCGATGTCTGATGAAATGGTATTTTCTGTCGATGTGTCTGGATCTCCCGTGATCCATTGGTTCCTTGGCTAAGGCAACTGCACTTTCACTATCACATAAAATTTCCATTGGCTCTTTAATAGCTGGTACAACTCCAAGGTCTCCAATGAAGTTCTTCAGCCATATCGCCTCCTTTGCTGCCTCGCTAGCTGCTATATACTCTGATTCGCAAGTTGAATCAGCCACTGTCTCTTGCTTGGAACTCTTCCAAGAAATTGCTCCTCCATTTAAGGTAAAGACCCAGCCTGACTGAGAGCGGAAATTATCCCTATCAGTCTGAAAGCTAGCATCACTATACCCTACAACTCTCAAGTCTTCACTCCCACCGAGGGTAAGGACCCAGTCCTTAGTCCTCCGTAGGTACTTGAGGATATTCTTTACCGCAGTCCAGTGTGCCTTGCCAGGGTTCCCCTGATACCTGCTAACCATGCTCAAAGCAAAGGCTACATCAGGTCGAGTACACGTCATAGCATACATGATCGATCCTACAGCCGAAGCATAAGGTATTCGACTCATTTCTGCTATCTCAGCCTCAGTACTAGGGCTTTGTGTCTTACTCAATCTGGCATTACTCTGGATGGGTAACTCTCCTTTCTTGGAGTCCTGCATGCCGAATCTCTTCAATACCTTATCCAAGTAAGTACTCTGACTAAGTCCAATTAGTCTTTTACTCCGGTCTCTCAAGATCCTTATCCCTAGAATATAGGCAGCTTCTCCTAGGTCCTTCATAGAGAAACACTTCCCAAGCCAGGACTTAACTTCCTGCAGAGTTTGGATGTCATTTCCTATGAGTAGTATGTCATCCACATACAATACCAAAAAGCTAACTATACTCCCACTAGCCTTGACATATACACAAGATTCTTCTTCACTCCTAGAAAAGCCAAATTCCTTGACTTTCTCATCAAAGCAAAGATTCCATCTGCGAGGTGCTTGCTTTAACCCATAAATGGATTTCTCAAGCTTACACACTCTATTAGGGTACTCTGTGTTGACAAAACCCTCTGGCTGACTCATGTAAACATCCTCAGCCAACTTTCCATTAAGGAAAGCGGTTTTGACATCCATTTGCCATATTTCATAGTCATGAAATGCGGCTATGGCTAACAGAACCCTAATAGACTTAATCTTGGCCACTGGAGAAAAGGTCTCATCATAATCAACTCCCGGAGTTTGTGAGAAACCCTTTGCAACCAGTCGTGCCTTATAAGTGTGTACATTACCATCCATGTCGGTCTTCTTCTTGAAGATCCATTTGCACCCTACAGTCTTACGACCTGCTACATTCTCAACCAAGTTCCAAACTTGATTGTCATACATGGACTGTATCTCGCTGTCCATTGCCTCTTTCCACTTGGCTGACTCAGGGCCTGCCATGGCTTCCGCGTAACTGTTAGGTTCATCCAGACCTATCAGTGTCTCATCACTGATAAGTGTATCACCTTCCGCAGTAATATGGAATCCATAGTAATGCTCAGGTGCATTCCTAACCCTTGTGGAACGCCTCAGAGGTACAGACTTGTCAATTGGCTCAACAGAAGTTTCCTCCTCAAGTTGAGTGCTAGGGTTTGAAGTTCCTTCACCACTTGACTCTTGAATTTCTTCAAGGTCAACTTGCCTCCCACTGTCTCCTTGGCTTATGAACTCTCTCTCTCGAAAGAAAGCCCTCCTGGCTACAAAGACCATATTCTCACTAGGTCTGTAGAAGAGGTAACCAAAGGATTTCTGTGGGTAGCCGATGAAAATACACCTCTCACTTCGAGGTTCGAGCTTATCATGAGTCTCGCGTCTCACGAAAGCCTCGCAACCCCAAATCTTAATGTGGTCTAGTTTGGGTACTTTACCAGTCCACATCTCATGAGGAGTTTTGGCAACTTTCTTTGTGGGAACTAGATTAAGGATATGGGCGGCAGTCTCTAAGGCATACCCCCAAAATGAGATTGGTAGCGAAGCTCGACTCATCATGGAACGAACCATATCCAACAAGGTTCGATTACGCCTCTCAGCTACACCATTCAACTGCGGTGTCCTGGGAGGTGTCAATTGTGAGACAATCCTACATTCCCTAAGATAGTCGAGGAACTCTGAACTAAGATACTCACCACCTCGATCGGATCGAAGCATCTTAATGTTCCTGCCCAATTGATTCTCGACTTCCTGTTTAAACTCTTTAAACCTCTCAAAAGTCTCTGACTTATGCTTGATTAAGTAGACATATCCATATCTACTGTAATCATCAGTAAAAGTCAAATAATAACGATTAGCATCCCTTGTGGCATGTTTGAAGGGCCCACACACATCCGTGTGTATAAGATCCAACAAACCTTCACCTCTCTCACAAGAACCTGTGAAGGGTGACTTTGTCATTTTTTTAAGTAAGCATGATTCGCAACTATCATCTGACTTTAGGTCAAATGACTCCAATACTCCATCCTTTTGGAGTTGGCCTATGCGTTTCTTGCTTATATGTCCAAGACGACAATGCCATAATGATGCTTTATCCAAGTTATTAACATTAACAGAATCAATACACAATACATTATTTCCTAAGTTATCAACCACAGATACAATTTCATACACACCATCACAAGGTAATGCTTTAAAATAAAGAACATTATTAAAGAAAGCATTAATCGAACCAACTTCATTATCAAATGAAAAGGTGAAACCTTGTTTATACAATACATGAAAGGAAATAATATTTCTTGCCATTTCTGGCGAATAACAACATTTATTCAAATCTAAACTAAACCCACTACTTAGCGATAAAGTATAAACTCCAATCTTGGTGACAGGTAAAGCTTTCCTATTCCCCATGATTAAGTTTATTCTTCCATGCTCCACATTATCACTTCTTCTTAGTCCCTGCAAATCAGAACATATATGAATACCACAACCGGTATCAAGGACCCAAGATTTAGAATGGGGTGAGTTATTAGATAAGATAGTGTAAATACCTGCATGGTTGGGTTTAACTTTCCCATCCTTCACATCTTGCTGGTACTTTGGGCAGTTCCGCTTCCAATGTGATTTTTCATGGCAATAGAAGCATTCAGCCTCTTTAGGGTCAGAAGAAGGAGTGACAAAACCTTTCTTGGTTCCACTTGAAGAAGAGCCATCAAGGGTCCTAGCCTTGGTACCCTTCGAAGAGCTCTTTCTCTTCTTCCCTCTACCTTTCCCGATTGCCAAAACCGGGGCGGAGTTTGGAGTAGGAGTGTTAACAACTGACTTACCCTTAAGACCTGTTTCTGCGGTCTTGAGGAGTCCCTGAAGTTTGCTGAGTGTGACCTCTTCCTTATTCATGTGATATGTCATGCGGAATTGATCATAGCACGATGGTAAGGAGTGCAAAATGATATCTATTGCAAGCTCCTCAGGGAAGTTCACATTAAGCTTCAGCAACCGATCCACATACCTTTGCATTTTCTGCATGTGGCTCGTGACGGATTCCCCGTCCTTCATCATGGTTGTTATGATAGAGCATATGATTTCATACCTCTCTTGTCGTGCACTTTGATGGTATCTTTCCATCAGATCTTGGTGCATTTCAAAAGGGTAGAAGTCCTCATAGGACTTTTGGAGTTCCGTTGTCATGGTGGCCAACATGATGCATGCCACTTTTGTAGCATCCCTTTCATGTGCCCGGAAGTCAGCGATCTCCTGGGGAGTTGCAGTGGTCTCATCAATCTCCTTAAGCTCCTTGTCAAGGACATATTCTTTGTCCTCGTAGCGGGTAATCATCCTGATGTTTCTGATCCATTCATTGAAGTTGGATCCATCAAAAGTGACTTTCCCACACAAGTTCATAAGGGTAAAGGAGCCATTAGGATTAGAGCCAGAAGCAGCATTGTTTGAAGACATCTTAAAGAAGAGAACAAGATTAGTTTAGATATTAAGAGAGTCCTTAATAAAACACCCAAATGTAATATTAAGGCTAGGATCCAATCACAATATATTATAACTTAGAAGAGGTATGCCGTAATCCAAGCTATAACATATTTGAAAGGTAGGTGAATGACGATTCACCAATTTCCACCATGAAAAACGAAATATAAATATTAGGTTTTTAATTGGTTCTTAGAAATTCCTAGATTCTTTTGAGATTCAATGAACTTTTCAAAGGCATGTTTCAATCTCGAGTGTGCCCTCCAAGTTTTGTGACTGGGATACCGAGGATCACAAAACGAGGTGTGAAGTAACCATGCAAATCACTTGGTACCCTCAAGGTTTATCACTCAATCGATGTGCCGGTAAACCACACACGCTCCACCGATGCTATGGTAAACCTTAAGTCACCCTTTACCTACCTTGTTAAGTCCAAGTTAGTGTGCCGGTTAACCACACACGCTCCACCAACGACTTAAACAAAGTGTAAAGTGTAATTTCATGGATTAGCACCTTATTCACATTTTCCTAAAGTAACTAAGATTGGGAATTTAATAAAAGCATTTAGTTACTTTATAATATTCATCATACTTTTAATAAGAATTTATAAGTCCTTGTCTTACCCGTTCGGCTAACGACCCTCCACCGATCAAGGAAGCGGTGGGTGAGAGTGGACACCCATTAAGTTGCCATTTTATAGGCAACAACCTTATACCCCCCTTATAGACCGGCTTCGTGAATGAGGCGTACTAGCGGTAAGACGACTTGTTGTTATACATATATATATATATATATTAGTAACTTATAATATTATAAAGTATAAGGGTTGAATTTTAACTTTTAAAATTCTAAGGGTTGGAACTAAAGTTTTAATCAAGGCTTTACATGTTCCAAAACTTGAGGGCAAGTTTTGTAAACTTCCAAAACTTTTCATTTCTTATAACTTATGAATTAATTGAGTAATAAAAATGAAGACTCTTCATTTTTATAACTCTTGTGTTCTTTTAATGGCTTTAATAAAAGTAAGACTTTTGGTTTTCCATAACTTGAGGACAAGTTATGGACTCCATTAAAACACATTATGATCATGAATTAAACTACCATGAAGGTTACAAACAATTCCTATGATCATCTAATCTTCATAAGTTCAAGAACATGAATATGAACACTTTCAAGAATGAAAAATTACACTTAAAAAAAACTTGTAATTTAACGATTTTTTTTCAAGCTGTTTACACACAAAAAAAAAAAACAACAAACAAACCTGGCTCTGATACCACTGATGGGTTTTGAGCATTCTAACACTTCCTAAGTGTACATGCAACCCTAATAACCTTGGATCTATGTTTGTCTAATAATCATGCAAAGTTGAATTCCAAGGTTATATTCATATCTAGCATACATGGGGAACATTTTTAACTTGAATGAAAGATAGAATAACTTACCTTGTTGTTGATTATGATCCTTGAAACCTTGTGAGCCTAGCACCCCAAGTGTGATGCCTCAAATGCTTCACACAACACCAAATGCAAAGGAGTAAACTTTGAGAGAATCTTACACTTGCAAAATCGGCTCTAGCCCTCTTGTTTCTTAGTGTAGCCGATTTTGGTGGAGAATGGGTTTCTTATATAGTGTTGACACATCTAGGGTTACACCATGTAAACCCTAATGTGTCATGACTCTTCATTTCCATGACCCATGGGTTTGTAACTCCCATGGAGCATCCATGGAGCATCCTATGGGTGGAACCCAACTTAATAATCCATGGAGCCTCTTAGCCCACTATATAAGATATGGAAGATTTACATAATCTACCCATATATTTAATTAGTTATCTTTTGATCACTTAATTAATTCTAAATTAATTCTTGATCAAACTAATTAAATAATATTATTAATATATTAGAACTTATAATATATTAATAAATCATAAGTGTTATTTCTCTCATTTTAGTTTATCCAATTGCATGGTGCCATGCAACCCAAATGGACCATGTCGGGTCGGGTCAAGTACATACCAGAAATAGTTATGGACTTAGACACCTTATCCAACAATATCCTTTAACAACCAACCGAGCCTTGTTTCTTATAACGTTCCCTTCTTTGTCCAATTTATTCCTGAAGACCCATTTCAAGCCAACCACTGAAGCATCCTTGGTGTGGGAATTAGCCTCCAAACTCGATTTCGTTCGAACTCGTGAAGCTCATCTTGCATTGCTTGAACCCAATCAGAATGATCAAGTGCAGCATTAACTGTTTTCGGTTCGACTTTGGAGATAAACAAATTAAACATACAGAATTCAACTTTAGAGAATAATGCAGTTTGTTTCGCTTTCAATTGAGAACGAGTGAGGACTTTCTCAGATGATTCACCAATTATTTGTGCTTTGGGATGATCCTTGGTCCATTTCACTAATGGAGGATAATTTGGGTCATAGGCTGGATCCAATTCTGCATTCACTTCCTCTTCAAGTTCTGATTGATCACCTTCGTCAGTTGTATTCTCTTTCTCCCCCTCGACTGGCATTGTGTAACCTGTGTCAGGGCCAGAGTGATCATCCTTTGTGGACGTCGGATTCTCCCCCTCGATGGGACTATCATTGGGTGGGTTTGGAGTTGTATTCTCCCCCTCGTCTGGACCTTTATAAGTTGGAGATCGAATAGGATCCTCCCCCTCAAAAGACATTCCGGTTTTCTTTGGTGCTGATGAACTCTCCCCCTTGAATATTGAGCCGTCGTTTGGAGAGCCAGTGGAGGGTTGACCACCTGTCGGTTTAGGAGGTTCACTTTCCATTTCTTTGGCAGCTTCATCTATGATCTTCTTGAGATTATCAATTTTGTTGTCTGCTGCTTTCGCCTCTGAGTGTGCTGCTTTCTCTGGTTCATCAAATAACCGAATGTACTCTTCAAACAAGTTGGATATTGGAACCGAGACTTGTCCTGACTCAGGAAATATTTCCCCTAAGGCATCTTCGCTTCTTTGAACTTTCTTCATGTACTGATAATCAAAGGTCACATAATATGTTTCTTCAATTCGTTTGGAGCGTTTGTTCAACACTCTGTATGCCTTTGATGTTAGCGAATAACCCAGAAAGATTCCCTCATCGGCTTTGACGTCAAACTTGTTTCGGTTCTCTTTAGAATTGAAAATGAAGCACCGTGAACCGAATACGTGGAAAAATTTGACGTTGGGCTTTCTATTATTCAGAATCTCATATGGAGTGATTAAGAATCTTTTGTTGAGCAAAGATCGGTTCTGAGTATAGCAAGCGGTTGCAACAGCATCAGCCCAGAAGTATAACGGAAGGGAAGCGAAGCTGAGCATGGTTCTGGCTGCTTCACATAAAGAACTAATTGTGATACACTGATGAGGTTATGCTGCAATTCCTATCTCTGAGCCCTCATCATCAAATGAAACCTTCAAGCCTGTCCCCACAACTAATTGTGATACACTGATGAGGTTATGCTGCAATCCTTCCACATACGCTACTTTTCGAATCGAGAAATCTCCATTTGTTATCATTCCATATCCTTTGATCGTTCCATATGAGTTATTGCCATACTTCACACATCCACCATCCTTTAGGGACCGAAACTCCCTCAGCTCTTCCTTCCTTCCTGTCATGTAACGCGAGCAGCCACTGTCTATATACCATTCATCATCGAACTGCTCGTCACTGATCACCTGAAAATTCAAGCAGATTTAGGAACCCAAAGTTTCTTGGGTCCTGGTGAGTCTTTTACAGAGATAGGAATTGCAGTAGAAACATCAACCAAATAAGTTCGTTTTACTAGAGTCGTTTGATCTTTTCTTTTGATGGTATACACCTTGATTTTAGTTTTATCTTCTTTAAGTTTTGGTGTATTCTTTTGAATCCTAGGGTTAGCTTATCTTTTCTTATTATCGAACTCAAAATCAAGCTTTCCTTTGCCTTTGATATCCTTTATTGAATTTAATTTGCTTTGTGAGTTGGAAGGACCGAATCTAGACTTAGGACCGAAACTTGTCTTAGGACCGAAACTAGACTTAGGACCGAAACTAGTCTTAGGACCGAAACTAGTCTTAGGACCGAAACTAGACTTTTGGTTGTTGGTACCGAAAGTAGGCTTTTGGTTGTTAGCCTTGACGTTTAGACTGAAACTTGACTTTCGGTTCGGCGTGCTAGTTTTGGGACCGAAAGTAGATGTTCGGTTCTGAGATTTGGAATTGTAAGAATTTGGACAGAAGTTTTCTTTTCCATTTGGCTTTTCCTTTCCTTTGTTATTTGATTCTTTCTTAGGAGATGCGTAGTTGGGATTTTGAGATTGCCAATGATGTTTTCGCTCATTCAGATTCTTCATGTATCTTTGATTTCTTAAGCGTTTTTGTTCAGCTAACTCCTTCTGCGATTTGTGGATATTGAAGCTAGCCTTTGGCTTCTCCTTTTGAGTTTCGGTTGTCCTTGTTGGAACTATCGGTTCTTTCTTTGGTTCTTCAAGGATTTCTTTAGTTCCACTTGTGCTAGGTTTGTCGAAACTGGAGGGTTTGTTGATGGGTTCAGCAACGTATCGTCCTTTAACCCTCCATGAAGTTTGCTCAGATAAGCCTACGGTTTCGTCCGCGTTGTCAATAGGTGCTGACCAGAAATAATCGTCACACCCTTCAGCATTGTCTTTGTCGACCAAGATTTTTAACTCTGCCGTTTGTGTTGCAGTGACCCCTGTTACTGCATAGATCGGATTTGGCACAGTTTGAACCTTTTGATAAACCATAGCTTTTTCTTTGAGTTTCTGTGGCTTTTCTTTTGACAGGCAAGCGAATTCAACCGAATTTTCAGATATGAGAGGTTTCTCATTTTCGGTTTCGCTCTTCATAAACTCAGAGCGATCAACTACGTCTTCCACTGAAATTTCGCTCATCTCACTCTCCTCATCAAATTCAGACGTATTATCTAAGTTCATTTTATTTTCCGAAACTAATTTGGCGTTTGACAAGTCAAATGATTGAACAGTTTCGGACTTAATTTTTAACCTATCATTTTCATCCAACAGATTTTTGAGCATGCATTTATGTTCCTTAGAATCAATGAAGGTTTCTATCTTATCCAGTCCAATTTTGTAAGACATGGATGTCTCTTCAGAGGACACTATAGATTCACACTCAGCAATGACCTCATCCTCCTTAAATTCAAGGAAGGGTAAGATCATCTTGTGAATCTTCTTCCCTATTTCACAATTTAAATGCAATTGAGCAATATTAGTATATAAGCGCTTAGCAATTAAACAAAAAACATTCCTTTGTTTTAAAAACTTTAAATTGTCTCTTTGCAAATAAATACTTTCATCTCTAGCCCTATTTAATTCCGCCTCCTTTAGCTCAATCCACATCCTTCTCTCCTCACTTTTTGAAGATACCCTGCTGAGTTGGTCAGTTAGGTTAGAATTCGCTAAGCGAGTTTGCATGAGACTACCACTTAAGTTAGAAAATTTAAATTTTAATTCATTTAATTCTTCTTCATAATCTATTACTGGAACTTTAAGTGATTCAAGGATGGATTGTACCTTTTTGATCAGCCGATCACAGTCGTTGATCTTCTCGCTCACGGGCTTGGCTACAAAGCATTTGTTCTCAGTCAGGTTCGGTTCCTCTCTTGCACTTTCGGTTGATGCCCCAGCTGTGACCATCAAACATCTTCCAGCCGAACCTACATCCTTTGCCACATAAGCCCTTCCATGAGTGGGCTTTCTCACCTCTTCATCTTCAGAATCGGTTGACCAAACTTCAACGCCACCGAACTCATCTTCGTCTGCATTCTCCTGCACAATCAAGGCATTCATAGAACTGTTAGACGCCTTCTTTTTCTTGATCTCTTCCAACTTGTGCATGTAGTACGTCTCATCATCTTCACCATCTCTTTTCTCGACCATTTTCCTTAGCATGCAATCTTTGGCAAAGTGGTTCTTGCCGTGACAGTAATTACAGTCGAACCCAGAGTCTCCTGCAAGCTTGCTCTCCTTCTTGTCTTCATACTTTTGAGAAGAATTTTTTGCTTCATCCTTCACCTTCTCGGAGCTGTAACTTCCCTGCCAGTTTCGGTTTTTGTTGACAGGAAATTTTCTTCGTGCAAACTTCTTTGGATTGGTGACCATCATAGCATACTCCTCGCTTGTAAGGTCACACTCAGACATATCAGACTCTTCTTCTTCTTCTGCAATGCTTTTTCCTTTTGAGACAAGAGCCAGCAATCCCACACCAGAAACTACCTTCGCTTCTTTGGTTACAACACTCTCATGGGACTTAAGTATTCCCACAAGTTTCGCTAGTGAGTAAGATTTAAACTGTTCATGTGCTTTCACGGTTGAAACCACAGCCATCCATTCTGGTCTTAGACCGTTCATAAAGGTTACCTTCTGCTCGATCAACTTTCTTTCTATTCCATGCTTGATCATCTTACTTAGGAGATGATTGAACCGATCGAAAGTTTGTATGAGTTTTTCCTCTGGTTTCTGTTCGAAAACTCCAAATTCTGACAGCAGCAAGGTTTGAATGCAATGTTCTAGATCTTCATCGGTTGAATAAAGTTCTTTCAACCTATCCCAGATTTCTTTGGCCGTTGTGCATGAACCAACCAACCGAAAGGTGTCAGATTGCAAGGCGAATCTGATCATTCTCATGGCCTTCACATTACACAGCAACTTGTCTTTCTCATCCTGTGGCATCTTCTCTACATCCGCCACAAGCTTGTTATATTCCTTTTGGGACTTAACTGTTGTGTTCGTTCCTGAGTGAACAAACGGCCCAAGCGTGATAGCTTCCCAGATGAGATAGCCATTGTCTTCAGATCCAACCACGTAATCTTCAAAGTGATGCGCCCATACTTCATAGTCTTTAGTGTAAAGAATGGGAATCCTGGTAGTGGATCCAATGCTGTTTGAGATGTTGATGGGATTTGTTTGCGAATCTTCATGAGACATGGTGAGCTGCTAGAATCAGATCTGTAAACTTGAGATTAGGGTTTTATCTGAAACAGAGTTGCCGTCGTTAAGAAGAAGACGGCTTCTATTTATTCGATAAAAGCGGAAACCCTAACGAATTCAATACAGAAGGAATGTGTATTGATCACACAGTCTCCTGCTCTGATACCAATTGTTGAAATAATGTTCAATTAGGATCGATAGATTCTAAGCAGACAAACAATTAAGAACGTAATTATGAACACAAGAATGACTTTGAATGTGTCGTATGATTAATGCTTTAACACCTCAGAAGAGCTCGATTAAGAACTTCGACTGTAGAGGTGTTTAGGGTTACAAGACAATTACGATAATAATCACAAACGTTAACCTTTTAATGCATACATGCATGCATTATTTATAGTCTAACCCTACTAGCTAATCACGGATGGACAGGCCCAATCCGGATACAAAACATAAGCTCATGATGCAACACAATTAGACTCAACAGTTCTTCATCTTCCACCTCCTTGATTATACACATATCAAGAACGAATACATATATGTGTAGGAATTGTGTGGTCGACACGACAGAAAGGGTTGAGGATGGCGGAGCAGGTCTTGTATCGGAGATGTGTGTAAGGGTTGGTAGGGATGTATGGGTGATGTCAGATAGAAGATATTGAGGTGGCGAAAGGGATGACATACTTGTTGGCTTCGACTTTTGTATGTGGTCAGGGTTTTTACTTCATACGAACACCATCAATTCCTTGAGGATTAGTGTTCTCCATCGTCAACATTTTGGGTGTTAAAAATAAAAGCTTTGTTAGTGTAAATTAGGAGAAATTGGGGATTAGGGAGACGGGGAAGAGAAACAGGGGAGAAAAGGGGTGGAATTTGAGAGATGTGGTTCTTGTGTGTACCTAGAGACGAAGGTTTTGACCAGTGGTGAATCGACTAAAGGGGTGGAGCGGTTATGGTGGTGGCTGAAAGAAACGAGGGTTTTTTTCGGTCTAGGCTTTAGTAGGTAGCGGTAGTGATTTTGGAAGGGGGGGGGGGGGGAGAGAGAGAGAGAGAGAGAGAGAGAGAGAGAGAGACCTCATATTTATTTATTAATAAAACATTTAATTAAATAGAAAAAAAAAATTATATCATGAGGGCATTTTAGTATTTTTAGTCTTTTGAGGACCAAAACCAGAAACAAACTAGCACAAAATGACCATCAATCCAAAAAAAGTCGGGGTTTGGACCAAAACCCGAAAAAAATGCATGTCATAGGGACCATTTTTACAGTCTTGTCTTTATAATTTTACAAATTGAGTTAATTACCTTTTTCTTTTTAAATTATGGTTATATTTTATATTTTACAAAAACATCATTTTATGTAATTTTACATACTTTAAAAGTTTACGGCTATCTTTGCCGAACCATCATATACAAATAAAAACCATATCATCCACCTCTTATGTTCCAGCTGCCAGCTAGTTTAGCTAGTTTACCGAACATGTGCTAAGCCCTAAACAATGCATATAAAAACAATAATAATAAAAATTTATAGATGTTCGTTTTAACACAAACCAGTATTATTTTGAGTACTCGTTTTTTTATGATGGGTTGTCGTTTTCTTTAAGGGTTTTTATTGTGAAAGTGAGACTTGGTGTTAAAAGTCGGTGAATAGGGAAGATGCAAAGGGAAATGGCATTGTGTTATTCAATGATTACAACCACGCTCCAAATTTTTTAAAATTTTATTGTATTGGTCTTTTAAAGATTTTTTGTTATTGTATTCGGTATGGTACTGAATAAAGTTTGTTAAATTATATTTAGTCATTATGTAAATTAAATAAAAAAAGAAAAAAGAAAAAGAGAGAGAGAGAGAGAGAGAGAGAGAGAGAGAGAGAGAGAGATGTCTTATTATAGATCGATATGATGCATACATGACAAGAATTTATATTAGTTAACAAAATCAGATTTAAAATATATTGGTTTATAAGACAATAGACGATTTTATATATGGTGTTCGATGTGGGGTTTTAAATGGTTCTTTTGACTATCTTTTTCATAATTTTGGACCACAGCAGAAAGTAGCTTTTGCCTAAACTTGGGCTTTGGCTTTTTGGTCACGTAAAAATGACATTTTTCTCCTCAAGATAGGGATTCACGGGTACTTATAAGTTATAATGTATCTTTAAATCTAATGACTTATGAGGCTGGTCTTTTGTTATATGTGTGTATTTTTGGTTTAGCTTATATTTATAAAATTTTGGGTTAGGAAATTGATTTCGATTTGATTTTCAAAAATCAGGGTGGACTTCATGGAACAGCGTATAAATGAAGTATGAAAAAAAGGTTAAAGCACAACTTAAAAAGTGATCTCAAATATCTAGGTATGTGGAAAAGAAAATAAAGAGGCTAATAAAGATGACCTTCGAAATAAAGTCATTGAAGTAGATGGTCGTAGTCGTATGGCTACTTCGGCCGATTTGGAGGCAATGATCACTTACATTAAAGAATTGGGGGACACTTAAAGACTATAAACAATGGATTTAGTGCAAAATGTTAAAATACGTTGGGGGCGTGTGTAATTGGAAAAGAAAGCAAGTTGTTATTTATGGAAATATGGTGGATGGAAAATGGGTCACGAATCCAAAATCTGTTAAAGCCGAGTTCTATAATTATTTTGGGACCAAATTTGGTGTGAATGTCATGGTTAAGCCAATTCAAGAAAGCAACAAAAAAAATCTAATGGCATCTTTCTTTTATTGAAGCTTTCATTTATGTAGGATAAATAAAGTCTCGGTGGTTGAAGAGTGAAATTTTACATATGAGTTTTAGGGTTCACACCCCGACACAAATTCAAAATATTATTAGTGTTCATCGACTGACCTCTCACGTTAGCCTTGTGGAGGGTTGACATAAATAGTTCTGATGGTACAGTTTACCATTTTTTTTTTATTTCTAAGGGATTAAATTAAAAGAACAGTGTGAGATTATGGTAATGATATAACCCCAATGTCTAATAGGAAGTGATCAAGGCTAATGTGGTAAACATGGTGATGCAATTTCAGGAGTCGAGTTCCATCCCCAAATAATGTTACCTCGTATTTCTTTGCCTTTATTTCTAAAGTTCAAGACCCTAAGTTCGTTAAAGATTACCGACCTATAAGTCTTGTTTTTTTTTTAACAAGAAAGATAGTTATTATTATCAATGCACTAGCGAGGAGCTAGGAAACTAATACAAGCTTACACGGGACGGGTCATAACACCAATCAAACCATTTGTATTTTTCATCATTACAAGTCCAGTTTTAAATTTAAAAAAAAAATTTGATTGCAACTTGTTTGCTAAGTCTTTGTTTTACTTGATCTTGTTGTTGAAGATGGCGTTCATTTTTGTAATTACATGAGACCTATGTTGGGAATTTAGGGTTTGTGGTGGAGATCTGGATACCAACTTGGATCGTGATATCACTTTCCGAACTGATATTTCTACCCAATGCCTGGGTTACAAGAAATTCAGCCTAGGATAATCCAAGTGGACACTTACGTTTCTAGGCACAGAAGACGTAAGCCAATATGCTAGAGGATTCTGTGAAAGTCTGATGAAAACGAGAGCTTAAGATCGTAACCCCCTTCTGTAGAGGAAGAGTTGTTTATATATTAAACACGATTAGGGTTTCATTAGGGTTGGGTCGTCATTAGTTGCTTTGGAAGAAATTAATGTTAATCCGGATTTAATGAGGATTTAGGGTTACAAAAAACTAATGAGTTTCGTTAGTTTTACCATAATCACCCTCAAGAAATTGAATTTTCCATTATGTTAGCGGGATCCCAGCCAGGGGCTCTGCCCTTGGACCCCGCTAGGGGCGCGCCCCTTTGGAAACCACGGACCCGGGGGCCCTGCCCCCGGACCCCCGACTAGTCGTCGAACCGGCTTCTGATTCGATCATATACATGCGTGCACTCCGTACAACCCCCGTACATATATTAGAGTACAAATCATAAAGCCCCTTAGCTCACATGTTGGTTCCAGTTACTTAAAATGACATGGTGACACTAAAATCACCAAAAACCTATATAAGAGAAAAAGTGATAGTGTTTTTAATTCTCCACAACCTTGAGGATCCAAGACCAATCAACTTTTCAATAGACTACGGGGACACGGGGATAATCGACCACTATAAGTTAATATGAGATATAACTTCCTTTTCCATATAGTAATCTAAAAATGTGAACTTTATGTTTGGATAAATAATATAAATGAGACAGAGTGTAACCCCATGTTAACACCTTTGCAAGCAAGATTCAATCGTATAGGTAATCTCTCAAGCATGGTCTACTAAATGCACGAGTTGTTAGGAAAATATAACCCAAAATTGTACGAAAGAACAAAAGCATAAAATTCTTGACTGAGGCCTGTGTTTAACACAGTTTCCTTAAAACAAATTCGCCCTATATGGGTGTTTGTTTCCCAGGATACAACAGTAGAAAGCAATTCTTCTAGATTGCTCGAACCCTCACTTGGCCCGGATTATACCTTGGTTGTAGCAAGAGAGAAAAGATGAAGCAGAAGCGTAAGAGAGGAAAAGAGTGATTTCGTTTCATCCGGTGTCTGGAATCAGTCACATATGCATTGTATATATACTACCCAATGTAACCGATGCAATTAAAACGAAATCGTAACTGTCACAATTAAATAAGAAAATTAATCAAGAAATAAAAACCAAAATCTATGATTAATTGCTCTTAATTCGGTTTTGTAACTGTTAACCAAAAGGAAAAAATGCAAAAAAGGTCCTTGAACTTTTCTGGTCGACCGGTGGTGCATTCCTGCCCGCAGGACGCGCGCTCGCACACAAGTTCAGTAGCCCGAAGCCAATTTGGCTCGCATTCGCACCCCCTGCGTGTGCGCGCAAGAGAGAGCCTTGGTTCTAATAAGTCTTACAAAGGTAGCTAGTCTTTGTAGTTATAAACCAATTTCCTTTTCATTTTCCCACCAATGTGGGATGAGTTTTAAACCCACTTAACTCTTTTATTTTCTCTTCCAATTGCCCTACTTTGACAAGTAATTTCTCATTCATTTTTAATCCGTTTTGGACGTGTGATATATCGAAACGTATATATTACGGAGGAGAACACGAATATATAATCAATAACTCGTTTTGATTATATTTAGAGTCCAAAATTTGTGCTCAAAAATGGAGAAAATCCATTTTTGGAAATTAATTAAATTAATTTTCCAACAATCCCCCACATGAATGAAAATTGCTTCAGCATCTGCAATTCCAAGCTGCTTTAGGTAAAATCCAGCAGTTAAATCATGCACAGGATAGGTAGGTTTGACCCTTTGAACCTTCCCTTAAGATACATATTTATTTTACTAGCGGACCAGTAGACTCGATGTCCTTGAACTGTTCTGCCATTTGTGTAAATAATCAATAAATGTCTCACATGATTCTCCTTGACCCAGTTAGGTTCTCATTGATGTGTCCGTTTTGGTCATGGACACTTGCCTGGTTCTGTAAGAGTTCTTAGGAACTTGCCCATTCAATTCCCTTTGAAGCGACCCCACTTCTCTCTCACATAGGTGATTATATCATAATCATTAAAAGCTAAAGCGTGATGATTTACAACTTATCACCAACTACTATAAGCTTAACCTGCATCATTGTTATTTATAGGAATGGGTTGGGGTTGACCCCCACAGTGATCCACATATGTTATATGCAAGTAGGTTGTCCCATTGAACCTAGATCTTGGGATCTCCAGTCAACTAGGTTGGGTTTTCCTTCGCAATAACTTATTCGTTCATGGGTTTTAATCCCATTCCTTTTGACGATTTTGCAACTAACTCCCTGTTTAACCCTTTGGTTAGCGGATCCGCAATGTTATCCTTGGACCTTATGTAGTCAATTGAGATAACTCCTGTTGAGAGTAGTTGTCGAATGGTGTTGTGTCTTCGACGAATGTGTCAAGACTTACCATTATACATAGCACTTTGCGCCCGTCCAATTGTCGATTGACTATCACAATGGATTGAGATTGCCGAAACTGGTTTAGGCCATCCTGGTATATCTTCCAAAAATTGTCGGAGCCATTCAGCTTCTTCTCCACTTTTATCAAGTGTTATAAATTCCAATTCCATGGTGGATCGAGCTATAACTGTTTGTTTTGAAGATTTCCATGATATAGCTCCACCTCCAAGTGTGAACAAAAACCCACTGGTTGACTTGGAGTCTTTAATGTCAAATATCCAATTTGCATCACTATACCCTTCTATCACCTCGGGATATCTTATATAGTGCAACCTATAATTGCGAGTGTATCTTAAGTATTGTAATAATCTTTTAATACTCTTCCAATGTTCATCACTTGGATTACTGGCATATCTACTTAGTCTGCTTATTGCAAAAGCTAAGTCAGGTCTGGTACAACTCATAAGGTACATCAGACTACCAATAATTCTTGCATATTCGACTTGTGCAACTCCTTCACCTCTATTTTTACTTAGATGATGACTTGTATCAATTGGTGTCCTAGCTACAGTAGTATCACCGGAGTTGAACTTCTCAAGAATTTTATCCACATAATGGGTTTGATTTAAAGTAAGTCCATTTGCATTCCTTGTGATCTTTACACCAAGGATGACGTCTGCTAAACCCATGTCTTTCATGTCGAATCTTGCCTTTAGCATGTCCTTTGTTGATTGAACCATTTTATCGTTGCTACCAACGATAAGCATATCATCAACATAAAGGCACAAGATAACATAACCCTCACTTGTGTTTTTAACATAAACACACTTGTCACATTCATTAATCTTGTATCCATTTTCCAACATCACATGGTCAAACTTTTGATGTCATTGTTTTGGGGCTTGTTTCAACCCATATAATGACTTCACTAGTTTGCAAACCATTGATTCTTTTCCTGGGGCAACATACCCTTCTGGTTGTTCCATGTAGATTTCTTCATCTAAATCCCCGTTAAGAAAAGCTGTTTTAACATCCATTTGATGTACTTCAAGATTTCTTATAGAAGCAATTGCAAGTACCAATCTAATGGATGTAATACGTGTGACAGGAGAGTACGTATCAAAATAATCAAGGCCACTTTTATGTCTATAGCCTTTAATTACTAGTCTTGCCTTGTACTTGTCAAAGGTTCCATCCGCTTTCATTTTCTTCTTGAAAATCCATTTATAACCTAGTGGTTTGCAACCTTGAGGTAAATCCACTAGCCCCCATGTATGGTTTTGCAAGATTGAATCCAGTTCGCTTTTAATTGCCTTTTTCCATTGAGGTCCTTCTGAGGAGGTGACTGCCTCTTTGAAAGTTTGAGGCTCTCTTTCAACCATGTAAGTGTAGAAATCATCTCCAAACGACTTCTCCACTCGTGCCCTTTTACTTCTACGGGGCTCTATTTCATCCTCTATTTCTTCTTCATAAGAGGATTCATTGTGCTCAATTAACTTTGAAGCATTTGTCTCAACCTTATGAAGACATGGAAACACATTCTCAAAGAACGATGCATTTCTTGACTCCATTATTGTGCCTTTGTGAATTTCTGTAATTTTTGAGTCATGCACAAGAAATCGATACGCACTACTGTTTTGTGCATATCCAACAAATATGCAATCAACAGTCTTGGGTCCTATCTTAACCACCTTGGGTGCAGGTACCACGAACTTTGCAAGGCACCCCCACACTCGAAGGGATTTGTAGGATGGTTTTATACCTGACCATAACTCGTATGGTGTTTTATCCGATTTCTTTCGTGGGACCTTATTTAAAAGGTAGTTAGCTGAAAGTATAGCTTCCCTCCACATTGAGGGTGGCAACCCATAACTTAACAACATGGCATTCATCATTTCCTTTAAGGTCCGATTTTTCCTTTTTGCCATACCATTTTTTTGTGGTGAATAAGGTGCAGTAAGCTCATGTATGATACCATGAGTTGCATAAAATTCCTCAAACGGTGATACATATTCACCTCCACGGTCACTTCTTAGTACTTTAATTTTCTTATTAAGTTGATTCTCAACTTCACTTTTATACACTTTAAACTTCTCTATAGCCTCATTTTTACTTTTAAGTAAATAGACATAGCATAATTTAGTGCAATCATCAATAAAAGTAATAAAGTACTTATTTCCACCTTTAGATGGAATTGATTTCATGTCACACACATCGATGTGAATTAATCCAAGTGGTTTGGTTGTCCTTTGAATGGACTTGAAAGATTTTCGTGTTAATTTCGATTCAACACAAGTGTTGCATTTGTATTTTGAGTCAATGTGAAAGTGTGGTATGTGATTGAGTTTAATTAAACGACGAAGAGTATCAAAATTAACATGTCCTAATCTAGCATGCCATATATTTGAAGACTCAAGCAAGTAAGTAGAAGAGTTATTCATTTCATTATCATTGTTACTTGGCTTAAGAGCCATTACACAAAGTTTGAACATACCCCTATCAACCTACCCCTTACCCACATACACACCATTCTTGGTTAACACAAATTTACCTGACTCAAACACCAAGAGAAAACCATGCTTGTTCAACAACCAACCCGACACAAGATTCTTACGAATTTTGGGTACATACAACACATCATTCAACGTCAGATCTCTTCCCGACGTCATCTTCAACACAATCTTTCCAACACCTTGGATATCAGAAGTGGCCGATTTTCCCATGAACAGCTTGTCACCATTATCCACAACCTTGAAGTTTCTGAACCATTCTCTATTTGAGCAAACATGACGGGTAGCTCCCGTATCAATCCACCACTCCCTTGGATTGGACTCCACAAGATTAACTTCAGAAATAACCGCTGCAAGATCGATGTCAGACACATCTTTGGTTATCTTGTCCACAACATTTGCCTCCTTAGCCTTCTTTGGAAGCTTTCAATCTGCAGCCCAATGACCCCGTTGGTCACAGTTATGGCAGTTTCCTTGAAACTTTTTCTTAAAAGTTCCACCTTTGGCCCCCAAGTTTGAACCCTTGCCTTTCTTTTGGAATTTGACCTTTCCAGATTTGTTCTTCCCAGAAGTTTGACCATGCTCCACCACATTAGCTTTCTCAGAAGTAGGGGTATAACTACTCTTTTGAGCTATCTTATTGTCCTCTTCAATTCGAAGGCGAACAATAAGGTCCTCAATGGACATTTCCTTTCTCTTATGTTTCAAGTAATTCTTGAAATCAACCCAAATAGGGGGTAGCTTCTCAATCATGGAAGCAACAGAAAAAGGCTCATTCAACCCCATACCCTCGGCATGCATGTCATGTAGGAGGACTTGTAGTTCTTGGACTTGGGACATAACAGTTTTGCCATCCACCATTTTATAGTCAAGAAATCAGGCAACCACAAATTTCTTTGTCCCGGCATCATCAGTTTTATACTTTTTGTCCAATGAGTCCCATAGTTCTTTGGATGTCTTTGTTACACAATACACATTATAAAGTGAATCAACAAGGCCATTAAGAACATAATTCCTACACAAGAAATCAGAATGTTTCCAAGCATCAATCGCAGTTAAAGCTTGCACATCTCCTTCTCCTTCGGTCATCCGAAGAGCCTCTTCAGTTAAGAATCTAGCAAGATTCAATGTGGTAAGATAGAAGAGCATCTTCTGCTTCCACCTCTTAAAGTTCAGTCCAGAGAACTTCTCAGGTTTCTCAGCATGATTGACTGGCATGGTCATCATTGGAGCTCCTTGAGCATTAGGAGTTCCATTAGGCTTTGGTGGTTGGGAACCTTCACCAGTAGTCATGCTACAAAAGGAAGCAAATGTAAAACTGTTAAAGATTAAAATTCAATAACCAGTAAACTGTTAAATATTGTCTGTTTCCAAAAACCAGGTTCTGAAAACCTGTGAAACAAAAGAAATAATCTGAAAACTGTTTTAGAAAACAATTTCTGAAAACGGTAACATATTATGGATGAAATAAAATTAAACAGTTAGATACAAGCAAACAGAAAAGCAGAAGAAACAGAAAATGTCTTAGAAAACGATTTTTGAAAACAGATTCTGCAAGTGTTATGGAGAGGAAAAAAAATTCGTTTTTATAAACAGTGTAAGACGAAGCAGAAACAATTTTTTTTTCAAGTTCGTTTCGCACAAATGATTTGTTTTAAGACTGTTAGGAAAATATAACCCAAAATTGTACGAAAGAACAAAAGCATAAAATTCTTGACTGAGGCCTGTGTTTAACACAGTTTCCTTAAAACAAATTCGCCCTATATGGGTGTTTGTTTCCCAGGATACAACAGTAGAAAGCAATTCTTCTAGATTGCTCGAACCCTCACTTGGCCCGGATTATACCTTGGTTGCAGCAAAAGAGAAAAGATGAAGCAGAAGCGTAAGAGAGGAAAAGAGTGATTTCGTTTCATCCGGTGTCTGGAATCAGTCACATATGCATTGTATATATACTACCCAATGTAACCGATGCAATTAAAACGAAATCGTAACTGTCACAATTAAATAAGAAAATTAATCAAGAAATAAAAACCAAAATCTATGATTAATTGCTCTTAATTCGGTTTTGTAACTGTTAACCAAAAGGAAAAAATGCAAAAAAGGTCCTTGAACTTTTCTGGTCGACCGGTGGTGCATTCCTGCTCGCAGGACGCGCGCTCGCACACAAGTTCAGTAGCCCGAAGCCAATTTGGCTCGCATTCGCACCCCCTGCATGTGCGCGCAAGAGAGAGCCTTGGTTCTAATAAGTCTTACAAAGCTAGCTAGTCTTTGTAGTTATAAACCAATTTCCTTTTCATTTTCCCACCAATGTGGGATGAGTTTTAAACCCACTTAACTCTTTTATTTTCTCTTCCAATTGCCCTATTTTGACAAGTAATTTCTCATTCATTTTTAATCCGTTTTAGACGTGTGATATATCGAAATGTAGATATCACGAAGGAGAACACAAATATATAATCAATAACTCGTTTTGATTATATTTAGAGTCCAAAATTTGTGCTCAAAAATGGAGAAAATCCATTTTTGGAAATTAATTAAATTAATTTTCCAACACAAGTTTACTATGATAGGGGCCAAACAGTTCCACACGATTCTAACTGAATCGTACTTAAGATAGATGATGTCAATATGTCACCAGTCTCATAACTCAACTCCAATACTCGTTAACATTGGTGAAACAATAACTGAGGTTGATATTTCATTGACTTAGGGATATGTTTATATGACTGATCTTATCCCATATTTATGCTTATGTTTGCTAAAGACTGAATCTATCATAGACCTCCAATTATCACATGAATCACCTCGCTAACATATTTTTAAGGGGATCCAATTTCAAAATCTAACAACCACCATTTACTAAGAGGGGCAACATTTCAGGCATAATGACTACTGATATCAAGCCTGCCATTCTCTTTATTGTTCAAAGTGTTTTCCAAGCAACCCAAGCGATTTTTTTGTTCTTTGTGCACCCACCTAAAAAAAACTTGTTATATATGCTCTCAAGTTTATTAAGAAGTATATTAAGGATTTTGTATAGATAAAAAAGAGATAGTTTCCAAGGTTACCAAGAACGATTTTGCATAAGGTAAGCATCCCTTAATTAAAAGGTTTCTTGTTATCCATGAAGATAATTTTTGATGAAATTTCTCAACCAGTTGGTGCAACTTGAGGTTCCAACCATAAACTAATGACCAGATAGCCAAGACAGTTGAACGGGAATAAGTCATATATACAGATCATGTTGGATTAAGGTGTCTAAGGTCCTAACTAAATTGGTATAATGTTGAAGAATAAAAGTAAAGTCCTTTTCGGGTTGCCCTCATAACCAGAAAATGACTTGGATTGATTATAGGAGAGAGATAAACGATCTGTTAATATATCATATGATTAATATATTAATTATAAATAGTAGTGATTAATTAAAAATTAATCAAAATTAATTTGGATATAATTATGGGATAATTAGAGTTAATTAAAGGTGTAAGAGCTAAGTTGTAATTGTTCAATAGTTGAACAAAAGAGAGGATCTAGAACCTCCCTATATAGTGGACGGTTTTGGTGCCCTTGGATGGGGTTTCTGGAAGCCTTCAACTGATAAAAGGAAACTAAATAATTATTGGATTAAAATATTATTATTTTGAATTCAAATCTAGGGGTTCTTTGATTATCCGGAAACTATATAAAGGGGCATACCCTTTTTATTTTCGGCCACTCCATCACCACATAGAGAAATCCGAATTTTTCCATCCTCTCCCATCTCTCCTTCAATCATAGGGTTTCTTGAGTTTTGGGTGTGATGCTTTAGAGACTACCATACTTTTGGAGCTAGTTTTCTAAGGAGAATTCAAGTGTTTTGATTAGCTTAATTTCAATTAAGCAAAGGTATTTGGTTCTACTCATGATTTCAATTATCATAGGGTTTCTAGTTTTTTTTCATAAGTATGTTGCTATTAATTGAGAAAACACAGATTCATTTAGGTTGCATGTACCCTTAAGAGTTAAGTGAAATTTCACATGTACAATGTAATTGTAACCTAAAAACCCTATTAGTGGTATCAGATACATGCTTTTCTATTACTAGTTCATAGAAGATGAAACTTGAAAAACAAACAAAAAAAATCGTAGGGCGCAGCGCGTCTTTCAAAAAATTCGGTTTTCCAGATTTTTTCTTGCCTAATTCGATTAGTAGGTTAATTATTAGTCATTATCTGTTATTTTATCTGATAAAATCTGAACCAATTAATGCTAGATAATTTTGGAACCCTAATTCGAATTTTGAGGAAGTAAATAAGGAAACTAAATATTTGATTATAAGATACTTAAATGGAATTATCCTTAATGGATTTTAATATAATATTTAACTAGTAGTCTAATTAAAAGATAAATATTAAATCCATAATTGGTTTAAAAGATTAATTAATTAATTGTTAATCAAGAAAATTAAATTTAAACCTTGTATTTTCAAAAGGTTTTATAATACACTCTATACATATGTATGAGATTATTAATACTATATGTATCACTAAAAGTCAGTCAAATCAATAGTAGGCCTCATTCACGAAGCCACACTATAAGAGTGGTATAACGAATCGGCCTATAAAATGATCGTTGAATGAGTGTCCTTTTTACTCACCGCTTCTTTGTGTGGTGGAGGGTCGTTAGCCGAATGGGTTTGATAGGACATAATCATATTAAAAGTACAATATATAAAGTACTAGAACCTTCCAAAATCCCACTCTAGTTAGTTAGGAGAAAAATGTGAAATTGTATGTTAATCTATAAAAACACACATTGGTTCTTTATGAATTGTTAGCAGAGCGTCGGTGGTTAACTTGCATACTAGTTGGGGACTACAAAGTTGAGCAATGGCACAAATCAAGTTTATGGTTATTGATGGAGCGTGTGTGGTTAACTGACACGTCAATGCAAGATCATAAATGGGAACGAGGTTGTCACACGGGTTTGCATGGTTATTCACATCTTGTTTATGATCATCGACATCCCATTCACAAATCGAAGAGCATAATCTGAGATTAAACATGTCATTGAAGAGTTCAATGAATCTTAAAACATCTAGGAATTTCATATTAGATTGAAATTGGTAAAATGCATTACCCACCTAAAATAAATTCGCAATTAGATTACGACACCCTCTTCTTAATTTCGAATTGTATTTATGGATCCTAGCCTTGAATATTAATTTGGGTTAAAATATTAAGGATAATCAACTAACTAAAATCTTATCTCTTGTTTAAAGATGTCTAGAAATGGTGATCTCCCTTCTATCTCCTACTCGCACCTTTTTCACGCTCTTTCACATGAACTTCCAACTGAGCAACCCTCACTCCTTTATGGTCTTAAGAGGCTCCAAAGATTTGATAAGAACAAAGCCTTACTTGCATGAAATCATGATGAAGGAACTTTTGTATGTGTGTTTGTCGACAAATTGAAAACATACATTGACATACTGGGCAACATGGGTGGTGAGTTTCCTGTGGAGTTTGTTGTAAATCTGATTCTGATTTCGCTCCCAATTTCTTATAAATAGTTTTATAATGAATTTCCGCATGAAGAACCTCGAGGTTACCCTAATGGAGCTTTCTGATATGTTAAGGGTCGAAGAAGATACCATCGTTAAAAAGGAAACTCTATCTAGTTCCAAAGCTATTGAAACTGGAAATGACTATGAGCAAAAGATGATTTCTTTTCTCTAAAAATTTGACTAACGAAAAAAGCCGATCCAAAAATTGCTCCAAACCGCGATTCAATTGAAGGCTATTACCCTTGCTGTCAAGAGAAAGGATACAGGAAAAGAAGCTACCTTAGATACCTGAATCACCCTGAGATGAAATGTTTCATCCCACCGAATTTGATTCATGTATTCAATACTAATATATTTATTATTCTTGATACCAGATGTGATGATCACATGTGCTCAGTATTGCAGGAACCGAAGAATGAAATCTCAAGCTTGTAGACATCGAACCACTCATGTAACTAGAGAAGGGTCATCTGTTACATTAGTTGGAGAAATCATGTTGAAGCTTCATAGTAGAGTTATGATTAGTTTTGATTTAAACAATTGTTGTTATTCGTCAGAAATGAAAAGAAAAATAATTTCATTTCATGCTTTATTTTGACAAGGATATCGTTATGGTTTCGATAATATTGATGGTACAGTTTCAGTTTATAAGAATGGTGCATTTATTTTTAAAGCTTATCCTTGTAATGGTGTGTATGAAACTATTGTGTGTGTAAATAAACTTGGCAATAATGTTTATAGTATTGATTCTTATAATGATTTAGACAATGCATGCTTATGGAATTGTCGTCTTGGGCACATCAACAAGAAACGCATCGCCTAACTCCAAAAGGATGGTATAATATCCATTTTTGTAAACCTGGAATTAGATACATGAGTATAATTGTAATAAAAGTAATAGATGGTTTTCCTCGATAAAAATGAGTAACATAATGTAAAAGTACAAGTGGTTATAACCTAATGATAAAGTATGAAGAATAAAACATTTTGTGCTAGCCATGACATGGAAATAATGAGCCCATGATGTGGGCTCACAACGATAATCCGAGCGACGTAAAATGAATAATGACAACAACGTATTTTGAAATGCCATGGTGTGGGGATGTTTAGCCACGACGTGGAAGAAAGTAAATTACTTATTATTATTATTAGTGACAGATCGAGTGTTGTCGCCTGAGAATAGTGTCATAAAAACCCTGTCGCGACGTGGCAAGTAATGTACCATGTTGTGGTGGCGAAAACAGGTTAAAAAAAGAACGATTTGTAAACAGGTCATTTCGATAAAACAATCTCAAAATACACTCTAAGGTGTGATTTCACATACATAAACCATATAATTATGATTCTTGAGGAAATTTTTAGATTAGAGCTTCAATTTGATGGTTTAAGGTAAGAATTGCTACTTCTAAACATCTAATTTCGAGTTAGGGATAGATTATGATGCATATGATAAAACCGTAGATAAAGGGTATACATATGAATGATGAGATTAATTTAGTAACTGATGTTATATAGTTTAATTACAGCTTATTCAATTGGTTATGAACTTTGTATGTGAAGAATAGAAGTTAAAATGAAAGTTTAATCTATGGGGCCAAGAACACATAGAGAGAGAGAGAGAGAGAGAGAGAGAGAGAGAAAATGACTTAATGCATTGAGTAATTTTATGGTAAAAGATGATGAAATTGATATTCACAACCGATGAAAATAAACCTCTAAGAGTCTTAGACAAATGAATTAGACATGAGTTATATAAACTTGAGATGATAATATTATTATCTACAGAGATAATGTATGTATATATGAGTTAACTCATTTAATTTACTTAACTATTGATGAATATTAGTTGATTGTTATTAGGGAATCAAAGAAAAGCTATAAGTAAGGAGGTTAAAATCTTGGAGTATCATCCTCATAGGCCATAAACAAGGTGAGTGGTTTTGATCAAGTTATGAGTTTAATAATAATAGATAAAGTTGCTTTCATTAATTGTTGAAACGTTTAGATAAATTATACACATTGTTTATATATATAACATTTGTATATGTTTATGAGAATGAGAATTTGGTTGATTACATGAAGTATCTATGATGAATCCATGAGAGGTGATAGGATTACATTACACTTGAGATCACTAAAAGAATTATTCTTATAAGATTACAAAGACGCAAATGATGGATTGATGAGGAGTAAATTAATCATGTCATGATATATAGTTATTTAATGAGATAGATGATAAAGACCATGAGATTTAAATACTATACCCATGAGAGATAAATGGGTACAATTGTATGATGATTAGTATTATGATAAAGATAATAAGATAATTATGTTGAGTTGTGCAGTATGATTTATTGATTTCTATGATTGCAGGTACAAGTATACATGATAAAGGGAAGGGTGTGATGAAGTAGCCATAGTGTCTTTTATTAATCAAAATTATTATGATATGTTTTTGTTAATTGTAAATCCGACTTGATCTCAATCCTGTATAACTTTATTTTGAAATGTAAGATAATGATTTGTATGTTAGGTTAATGTAATGTACACTCCTTTTGATTTAAAGAAAAATTGGGTGTGCTTTATTTTAGTCAGGTGTTACAGATGGAGTTTTGGAATCATTTAACCTAAAATCAGACGATGAATGTGAATCTTGTTTGTTGGGCAAGATGACTAAGTCACCTTTCAAAGGTACTTGTGAAAGAGGTGAAGATTTGTTAGACCTCATCCATATTGATCTATGTATTCCTTTCAGATTTGCCACTATGGATGCTAATCGCTACTACGTGACGTTTATTAATGATTATAGTAGATATGGATATATCTATTTAATCAAGCATAAATCAAAAACTTTTGAAAAGTACAAAGAGTTTAAGTACAAGGTAGAAAATCAATTAGGCAAGAAGATAAAGATGCTATGATCTGATAGAGGTGGATAATATCTTAGTATCAATTTCAACGACTATCTAAAGGAATATGGAATTGTTTCACAATTGACACCTCCTAGGACACAACATCTTAATGGTGTGGCTGAGAGGCGTAATCGAACCTTGCTAGACATGGTTCGTTCCACGATGATTCGAGCTTCCCTCCCTATATCGTTATGGGGGTATGCCAAATATTCTAAATCGTGTTCCTACCAAGAAGGTTTCTAAAACACCTCATGAGATGTGAAAAGGGAAACCTCCCTCACTCGCACATATCAAGGTCTGGGGTTCTGATGTTCTCGTTAGGTGCGAGACCCAATATTAACTGGAACCCATAGCCAAGAGATGTATTCTCATTGGCTATCCACATAAGTCTTTTGGATACTTGTTCTACAGACTTAGTGAGAATGTGGTCTTCGTAGCTCGAGTGGGAGTCTTTCGTGAGAGAGAGCTCATACTCAAAGAGGACTGTGGTAGTACGATTGATCTTGAAGAAGTTCAAGAGTCATCCAACGAAGGAATCTTTAAAGACACTAGATCTCAACCTGAGGCTAAACTTGTTGATCCCATTGATAATTCGTTACCTCTTCTTCGATCCAGTAGACTTAGCGCACCACCTAAGTTTTATGGTTTCCATATAAAGGCAGATGGAGATATGTTTATCAGTGATAACATAATGGTAAATTTGGAGAGCCGTCTAACTACAAGGAAGTGATGGTAGGTCCTGAGGCTACTAAATGGAAAGAGGAAATAGAAACCGAGATCAAATCCATGTATGATAACCAAGTATGGACTTTGGTTGATCAAGCTCCTGGTCGGAAGACTGTAGGTTGTAAATGGATCTTCAAGAAGAAGACTGACATGGATGGTAAAATACAGACCTTCAAGGCAAGGTTAGTTTCAAAGGGCTTTACTCAAACTTAAGGGGTTGACTATGATGAGACCTTTTTCACCAATTGCTAAGATTAAGTCAATTAGGGTAATGCTAGCCATAGCTACGCATTATGACTATGAAGTATGTCACATGGATGTTAAATTGCTTTCCTTAATAGGAAACTAGCTGAGGATGTTTACATGGCTCAACCAAAAGGATTTGAACATGCCAAATTCCCTAATAAGGTGTGCAAGCTTGAGAAGTCTATCTATGGACTGTAACAAGCATCTTGTAGTTGGAATCTTTGATTTCATGAAAAGGTCAAAGAGTTTGGATTTTCTAGAAGTGAAGACGAGTCTTGCATGTATGTCAAAGCTAGTGGGAGTGTAGTGACCTTCCTAGTCTTGTATGTAGATGACATACTCCTAATAGGAAACGATGTTCCAACTTTTCAAGAAGTTAAATCTTAGCTTGGGAAATGTTTTGCTATGAAGGATCTGGGAGAGGCTACTTACATTCTTGGAAAAAGGACTTACAGAAATAGACATAAACGTTTGCTAGGACTTAGCCAGAGTAAATACTTGGATAAAATATTCAAATGGTTCAGTATGAAGAATTCCAAGAAAGGGGACTTACCCATGAATCTTACTATTAATTTGAGCAAGGCTCAATGTCCAAGTAGTGATAAGGATGTAGATACGATGAGTCGAGTCTCATATGCTTCTGCTATAGGATCAATCATGTATGCTATGATATGTACTCGACATGATTTGGATCATGCTTTAAGGATGGTTAGCAGATATCAAGGTAATCCTTCTTTAGCTCATTGGACTGCAGTGAAAAACATTCTTAAGTATTTGTAGAAAACAAAAGATATGATCTTAGTTTTTGGTAGCAAAGATGAACTTAAGGTGGGTGGCTAATGTGATGCCAATTTTTAAACAGATCGAGATAATAGTTATTCGCAATCTGGCTGAGTATTTCTATTAAGGAAGAGTTCCAAGCCGTAAATGGTGGCTGATTATACTTGCGAATCTGAGTACATCGCAGCAAGCGAGGAAACAAATAGGCCATGTGGTTGAAGAATTTTATTGGAGATCTTGGAGTTGTTCCATCAATCCAAGAACCAATGGAGATATTTTATGATAACGAGGGTGCGATACATCGAAAGAAAATACCACTACATCAAAGTAGAAGAAGGCGTACTTGTGGTGAATCGTGTATAACCAGAGGATAATCCTGCTAATCCTATAACAAAGGGATTAAGCAAGATTAAACACTTAGAGCATAATAGGAGCATTGGGATAAGAGATGATGTTAGATTCTAGATTTTAGTAGTTAGTTGATGTTTTGAAACAATGTAACAATAATAAATTGTAACTGAATGGTGATTAATTAAATAGAGATTTATTTATGTTCAAAGTGTGTGATACCATTTTCCAATTAATTTATTCTTATGTTTCACTTTGCATGTTTTACTTCCAGAATATTAATTTATTCGAAATGCCACAACCAGTCATACTTTGGGAGTAAGTATTGATTTAAGGCTGTTATGAATTGTTCATATATTGTCCATAGGGATTGGACATTGCATAGGGACTGCTATGAGTTCATGAATACTTAGAAAATGGGGATTTTGAGTATTCGTTAAACCCGCGCTTAGAGATTAATTCATGGATTCAATCATGAGTAATTCTAAGACGATAATATCTTCTATTCTTAAAACAGAGATATATAAGTCATACTTTGAAAATCGGTTGTGCATTGGTGTACTCCAACGCATCTCGTAACTGGATGTTATAAAGTGTAATTTCATGCATGATTTGGTGAGTAAAATATGTGATTATATAGTCAAAATTTATTCGTTCCTTTTTCCTTAACAGGAAAAATGATATTTTTGGGCCCCTCGGTGATTTGATGTTGACATTATAGTGTTGGGTCCAGCCGAAACTAAATTGATGTGTTCACTTAGTAATCTAATGATGTCATAATAAATTAGGAAATTGAGAAACATAATCTTGGACAATGATATTAATTCTAATCCATGTCTCGTGTCCAAACGATGTCACAAAGATTGAAGGGATAGTTGATCACTTATCTTAGGACCGACGTCTACTCAGGGTTGGGCAGTGTCTTTAGAAAACACTCTTGACTGCTTATTCGGAGTTATACTTACAACTGTAGTTAGTGAGTTATCCAAGTAGGAGACTGGTGGATTAAGGTGTCTAAGGTCCTAACTAAATTGGTATAATGTTGAAGAATAAAAGTAAAATCCTTTTTGGGTTGTCCTCATAACCAGGAAATGGCTTGGATTGATTATAGGAGAGAGATAAATGGTTTGTTAATATATTATATGATTAATATATTTATTAGAAATAGTCATAATTAATTAAGAATTAATTTGGAATTAATTATGGGTTAATTAGAATTAATTAAAGGTGCAAGGGTGAGCTGTAATTGTTTCATAGTTGAACAAAATAGACGATTTAGAACCTCCCCATATGGTGGACGATTTTGGTGCCATTGGATAGGGTTTCTGGAAGCCTCCAACTGATAAAAGGAAACTATATAATTATTGGATTAAAATATTATTATTTTTGTAACACTCCAATTCAGGTATTATCACAAAAGCCCTTGAAGTTATTAAGTTTTAAATATTAAGCCCCTTGAGTACGTTGGGCGTACTTCATGAGTACGCTTAGCATACCACGAGTAAATGAACGCTGAGGGCCAGCACGTACGTTGGGCGTACCAAAAGTACGTGGGACGTACGTGACGGGTGTGCAAACCCTAATTTCCAGACTTGAGACCTTTATAAGCATCCTTATCTCATTTGAGCTCCACCCTAACCAGCCCTCCTCACCTTCAAACGTCCCTAAAAACCCTAGAATCATTTGAGAGTGTGTTTTGAGCTTAAGGAGTGCATTTGTGGCCATTTTAGTGTCCATTCAAGAAGGAGGAGTTGCTAAAGCAAGCTTGGAGTGGATTTGGGCTTCAAGAATCTGCATCTAGTTCACCTTGAGGAGCTTTTGGAGGTATAAAGCTTTGATCTTGCCATCTTATTCATTAGATCTAGCTAGGGTTTTCTATTTTGTCCCTTTAGTTGGTTTTGGACCTCCTCTTGAGAGTTGAGCAACTCCAGAGGCTGAAAAGGTTAGACCTGAGGTCCTTTGGTCCATTCATAGCATAAAAATGAAGTCTTGATGGGTGTTTTGACCTCATGCATGGATTAAGACCCTTGGTAAGGTCTTAATGGGTTGTTGGGAACATATGAGACATTCAAAGGCATAAAGTTGCCAACTTTATGCCCTAGGACGTCTTAATGAGCTTAGATCTGACTATTGGACGTGAGGAAATTGAGTATTAAGCACTTAATGGAGGAAGTGCTTAATTTGTTAGTACGCTGGGCGTAACTTAGCGTACGCAGCGTGTACGACTCAGGGACTCAGTATGCTGTGAATACCAGGGTGGTACGCTAGGCGAACGCACCACAGATGGACTTGGACTTGTTGTGGGCTTGCAAGCTTTTGGGCCTTGATTTGTCATTGGGCCTGGTCATGTTTTGGATTGGTGGACCAACTTATCTGTTTTAGGCCATGGTTTCTATGGTTGGGCTTTATTGGGCCATGAGGCCCATTAATGATAATTAGACATGGACTTTGGGCCCAATAGCAAAGGAAGACTTTGGGCCATTGTGAAAGGACTTGGGTTTTGGACTCTTCAATTGAATTGTGTTCAGTCCTAACCTTGAGTAATGTTATTATTGTTCAGCACGGGTGGTTACGAACTGTTAGGAGAGCAGCTTTCGGACTCAGCAGACCATACCAATGGGTCTAACGCACCAAGGCCGACCCATTTTATGATATGTAGTATCCTAGTTGAGATTGTATTATGTGGCATGTTAGTTGGTATGAGTTAGGAAGTAGGCTAGTGGTATATATGGTATGTTTGTATGGAAGACCATTGGAGAGCCCATGACACTTGGATGTAAGACCATGTGGAGAGCTCATGGCTTTCCTATTAAAGACCATGGGAGAGCCCATGACACTTAGGTGTAAGACCATGTGGGGAGCCCATGACATCATGGAGTAAGACCCTGGGGACGAGCCCATGATATCCCTATCTATTGTATGCATGGCTTATGTGATATGTGTAGCTGTTATAGCTAGTATGATATGTTGTATGTGGTTTGTGTGTGGGTATGCTCTAGGGAACTCACTAAGCATTAGCTTACAGTTTGTGGATTTGTTTCAGGTACATCTAAGCCCAAGGGCAAGGGCAAGGATTGATGGTGCGGCGTGCACTCTCACTCGGGCATTTTATGGGACACTCTGATATTTTGAAATAAAGTTGTATTTGACATGGTTTTGAAAACAATTGTAACTGGTTTTGTGGATGATGAAAATGTGTTTTGGATAATTAAAAATGAAAATTTTCTTTTGAAAATTGGGTCGTTACAAGTTGGTATCAGAGCCTTGGTTTGAGGGATTCGGCCACACTCTCGGGTGTGTCAGGACTCAAACTAAGGAAATGGTAAAATTGTTTTCAAAAATAAAAGTTAAAAACTTTTGAGACTGGAAAAGAGGAGAGTGGAACACGCGTGATCAGCCAAGCCAAGTAAGTAGTTCCCCAATATGTTAGCCATGTTATACTGATATTTGAGCTATGATAATCGTATGGAACTTGCTATGTGTATGCTTTTAAAATTGTATACGGGTAGGAACTTATAGCCTTAGAATGATTGATTTGGCCTTATTTCCTGTTCCTTGTCCGGTTGTGGTCCTAGGGTAGAATCTTTTATTCGAAAGTCTATTTGATCCTTTTCTATGTATAATTTGCATGCATAAAGGCAACCTATTATGATTGGTCTGTTAGATGTGGGTAGAGCAAATCTTAGGACAGTCTGGGATTTGAGATATGTGGTAGTATTTGGGATATGGTTTATTTTGGACGAATTGGAGTTATCAGGTAAAGCTTTGGGGAAAGGAACAGGTAGGTATGGAAGGTAGTATTGGGCCCGAACTACTGAAAGCACATGACCTGTACTCGAACCAATGCTAGATCTGACAGCTCTAAGGAGGACCGGTATGGAAAGATCCCCTATATAGATGTCCTAATTATTATGATTTATGACATTTTAGTTCAGCATGGTGGTGATACGATTTGGGACAGGGGGATCAGGATCGGGATCGGGATCTGGATCCGGATCGGGCAGCGGTACTGAGCCCATTGACGAGAGGCTGCGCGAGATCATTGCAGCCGAGGTTACGAAGGGCATCCTTGATGCTACCCCAGTGATCTTTGGGACGGTCAAGGAGGGGATTATGGAGATTATGGAGGAGATGCTCAGGTCATTCAGAGCCGAGATTGCTGTGGGCCAGGTCGGGGCCCGAACTCCCTCGTTCTGGGAGTTCAAGGCGTGTGGAGCGCCGGAGTTTTTCGGGGTCAGGGACCCCATTGTTAGCCGATGCTGGGTGATGGATATTGAGAACGCCCAGCGCACGAGTTCTTGCCCTGATGCGGCAAATGAGGGTTTTGCTTCATGTATGCTGGTAGACAGAGCCCGAGATTGGTGGGAAGAGGTGACCAGCCATGTGGGAGCAGTCGGTGTGGCTGAGATGACGTGGGTCGAGTTTCTTCAGCGATTCGATGCAGAGTTTGCACCACCTATTGATGTGCAACGACTTGTGAGGGAGTTTCATGATCTTCAGCAGACCACCGAGACTATGACGGAGATCACCGCCAAGTTTCGGGAACGAGCTTTTTTAATCCCACAGTACGCTACGGATGAGGATATGAGGGGGGCGAGATATTAATCCATGATGAGGGATGATATCCGGGAGTTTGTGAGCTTTACAGGGTATAAAACCCTGAATGAGATGGTGGAGAAGGCCCGTGAGCTGGAAATGGAGTTGGACTTCCGCACCAAGCGGAAGCCTGAGCAGGCACAGGCGGCAGTGGGTCAGGCTAAAAAGCCTAAGACCTAAGACACTTCCAGAAGGGGCCAGCAGGGCTGTGGCCAGTGTGCCAAGTGCGGTAAACCGCACAGTGGGGCTTGTCGGGTGCAGGCTCGGGATGCTATGCTTGTGGCCAATCGGGCCACGTGATCAGAGATTGCCCCAAGAAGGGCTTGATATGTTTCCACTGCAACCAGACTGGCCATAAAAAGGCCGATTGTTCGAGGTTGCAGGGAGGGGGAGGAGCAATGGTGGCGCCCGCACCCGCCACGATGAGGATCACAGATGGCCGCCCTGCTAAGGCGGATGCTCCAGCGGTGAGGAGCCGCGCCTTTCAGCTGACTACCGCGGAGGCTCGGGAAGAGCCAGACGTTGTGGCTGGTATGTATTTATTCTTCTCTGCTCTCTATTTATTTGTATTGCTTATATGTGCATTATGTTTATGTATAGGGACCTTTTTGGTCAATGGTATGTCGGCTCATGTTTTGTTTGATTCGGGCGCTACCCGATCGTTTGTGTCTCTTGAACTTATAAAGAAGTTTTGGGGTGCACCGAGAACTTTGGATTCCCCACTTGAGGTAGAGATTGCTGACGACCACACTGTGAGTGCTGCGAGGGTGTATCAGGACTGTGTCCTGAATGTGCTTGGAGAGAGGTTTTGCGTTGATTTGGTTCCGATACCGTTGCGAGGGCTGAAAGTGACTATCGGGATGGATTGGTTGGGGGCCAATGGGGCCCTGATCGACTGCGAGCGCCAATTAGTGAGGGTTTGAACCCGAAGTGGGGGAGAACTGGCCATACATGGTGAGAGGGCCTCGCAGGGGCCGACCCTCTGTTCGGCTGCAAGGGCAAGGAGATTTCTGCAGCAGGGATGTACGAGATTTCTGGCTTATATCTCGGATACGAGGGTTGAGACCACGACAGATGTGGGCAGTGTGTCGGTTGTACAGGAATTTCGGGATGTTTTTCCCGAAGAGTTACCAAGAGTGCCTCCGGAGAGGCAGGTTGAGTTTCGCCTTGATTTGGTGTCGGGTGCCGTTTCGATAGCGAAGGCACCATACCGACTAGCACCGCCTGAGATGCAGGAGCTATCTACGCAGCTTCAGGAGCCGCTAGACCGGGGGTTTATCCGTACAAGCAGTTCCCCGTGGGGAGCCCCGATCCTGATCGTGAAAAAGAAGGATGGATCACACAGGATGTGCATTGATTATCGAGAGCTGAACAAACTCACGGTGAAGAACCGTTACCCGCTACCGAAGATCGATGATTTGTTCGATCAGCTATAGGGTGCGTCTTGGTTTTCCAAGATTGATCTTCAGTCGGGATACCATCAGATGAGGATTCGGGATGAGGATATATCGAATACAGCTTTCAGGACTCGGTATGGGCATTGTGAGTTTGTGGTGATGCCATTTGGGCTCACCAATGCCCCAGCAGCGTTCATGGATCTCATGAACAGGGTGTGCAAATTGATGTTGGATCGGTCAGTGATCGTTTTTATTGATGATATCCTGGTTTACTCTAAGACCAAGGAGCAGCATGAGCAACATTTAAGGGAGGTATTGGAGACCCTGAGGGAGGAGAGGTTGTATGCCAAGTTCTCCAAGTGTGATTTTTGGCTGCGGGAGGTACAGTTTTTGGGGAACATCATCAACCAGGAGGGTATTTCGGTTGATCCATCGAAGGTTGAGGCAGTGATGTAGTGGGAAGTACCAAAGAATGCTTCCGAGATCCGTAGCTTCTTGGGTCAAGCGGGCTATTATCGGAGATTCATCCAGGATTTCTCCAAGACTGCCGTGCTCTTGACCCGCTTGATCAAGAAGAATGTGACATTTCGATGGGGTACGGATCAGCTGTTGGCTTTTTAGACCATGAGACGGAGGTTATGCGAGGCTCCGATTCTAGTACTACCCGAGGGGTTAGATGATTTGGTGGTGTACTGTGACACATCGATTTCAGGGTTAGGTGCGGTGTTGATGTAGAGGGGACATGTGATAGCTTACGCCTTGAGGCAGTTGAAGCCTCATGAGGCAAATTACCCCACTCACGACCTGGAATTGGGGGTAGTGGTGTTTTGCCCTCAAGATTTGGAGGCACTACTTGTATGGAGTGAGGTGCACCATCTAAACTGATCACAAGAGTTTGAAGTATCTGATGGATCAGCAGAACCTCAACATGCGACAGAGGAGGTGGTTGGATATGCTAAAGGACTATGATTGTGAGATCTTATACCATCCCGGGAAGGCCAACGTGGTGGCCGATGCCTTGAGCCGCAAGGCACCAGGTTCCCCGATTGGGAACTTTTGTTTAAGGATGACCGTGATCTCTCCATTGTTGGACATGATCAAGGAGGCTCAAGTCGAGGGGGTGAAGAAGGAGAACTGGAAGATAGAGCGGTTTCGGGGGCAATATCCTTTGTTTGTTAAGGATAGTCGTGGCCTGTTGACACAGTGTGGCCGAGTATGGGTACCGGTGACTGGAGGAGTGAGGCAGAAGATATTGGAGGAGGCACACAAGTCCAAGTTCTCTATACATCCAGGGGCTACAAAAATTTATAGAGATTTTAGACTGAGTTACTGGTGGTCCTGCATGAAGCGGGAGATCGCCTGGTTTGTGGAGCAGTGCTTGACCTGTAGGAAGGTCAAGGCCGAGCATCAGCGGCCTCATGGTAAGGTTCAACCGCTACCCATTCCCATGTGGAAGTGGGAAGAGATCACTATGGACTTCATTACGAAGTTACCGAGGACAGCAAGGGGTGTGGACGCCATATGGGTGATCGTAGACAGACTGACGAAGAGTGCCCATTTTATTCCGATCTATGAGAGTATATCAGCTGAGAAGTTGGCGGATATTTATGTGCGAGAGGTGGTGGCTAGACACGGGGTGCCAGTATCGGTAGTCTCTGACAGGGATGTTCAGTTTACATCCAGGTTCTGGAAGAAGTTCCACGAGGAACTCGGCACTCACCTGCATTTTAGTACATCGTACCACCCTCAGACAGATGGCCAGAGCGAAAGGACGATCCAGACACTGGAGGATATGCTGCGAGCATGTGTTTTGGATTTTGGAGGGAGTTGGGATACGTACCTTCCACTGGCATAGTTTTCATACAATAACAGTTGCCATGCCAGTATCGACCGACCTCCATTTGAGATGTTGTATGGTAGGAGATGTAGGACTCCGGTTTGCTGGGACGAGGTTGGACACCGAGTCACGGGGAGCACTGAGGTGGTGCTTAAGACTATCGGGCTGATTCCGCAGGTGCGCGACCGGCTGCGAGTCGCTTAGAGCCGTCAGAAAAGTTATGCCGACCGGCGGTGATCGGATCTTGAGTTCCAGGTGGGGGATTTCGTGCTCTTGAAAGTGTCTCCCTGGAAGGAGGTCATCAGGTTTCAAAAAAGGGGCAAGTTAGGGCGACGATATATAGGCCCTTTCATGATTACGGCCCGGGTAGGAAAGGTAGCATATTGCTTGGAGCTGCCGGATGAGCTTAGCCAGATTCACAACACTTTCCATGTGTCACAGCTTCGGAAGTGTGTCACAGACGAGGCCACGGTCGTTTCTATGGACAACATTCAGGTGGACGAGAGCCTGAACTACATTGAGAGGCCCGTTGAGATTTTGGATAGGAAGACCAAGGCTCTACGAAACAAGGAAGTGAAGCTTGTAAAGGTGCAGTGGCAGCACCGAAGGGGCTCCGAATGGACATGGGAGCCGTAGGATGAGATGCGGGAGCATTACCCCGATCTATTTGTGTCTACGGACTTCGAGGACGAAGTCTAGTCCAAGTGATGGAGAGTTGTAACACTCCAATTCAGGTATTACCACAAAAGCCTTTGAAGTTATTAAGTTTTACATATTAAGCCCCTTGAGTACGCTGGGCGTACTTCATGAGTACGCTTAGCATACCACGAGTAAATGAACGCACGTACGTTGGGCGTACCAAAAGTACGCGAGGCGTACGTGATGGGTGTGCAAACCCTAATTTCCGGACTTGAGACCTTTATAAGCATCCTTATCTCATTTGAGCTCCACCCTAACCAGCTTCCCTCACCTTCAAACGTCCCTAAAAATCCTAGAATCATTTGAGAGTGTGTTTTGAGCTTAAGGAGTGCATTTGTGGTCATTTTAGTGTCCATTCAAGAAGGAGGAGTTGCTAAAGCAAGCTTGGAGTGG
Organism: Lactuca virosa; assembly: GCF_052849685.1. Taxonomy (NCBI): domain Eukaryota; kingdom Viridiplantae; phylum Streptophyta; class Magnoliopsida; order Asterales; family Asteraceae; genus Lactuca; species Lactuca virosa. Next base: position 375,456,813 of record NC_136430.1, on the reverse strand, counting down.
CTTTGGGCTTCAAGAATCTGCATCTAGTTCACCTTGAGGAGATTCTGGAGGTATAAAGCTTTGATCTTGCCATCTTATTCATTAGATCTAGCTAGGGTTTTCTATTTTGTCCCTTTAGTTGGTTTTAGACCTCCTCTTGAGAGTTGAGCAACTCCAGAGGCTGAAAAGGTTAGATCTGAGGCCCTTTGGTCCATTCATAGCATAAAAATGAAGTCCTGATGGGTGTTTTGACCTCATGCATAGATTAAGACCCTTGGAAAGGTCTTAATGGGTTGTTGGGAACATATGAGACATGAAAACGCATAGAGTTGCCAACTTTATGCCCTAGGACGTTTTAATGAGCTTAGATCTGACTATTGGACGTGAGGAAATTGAGTATTAAGCACTTAATGGAAGAAGTGCTTAATCTGTTAGTATGTTGGGCGTAACTTAGCGTACGCAGCGCATACGGCCCAAGGGCCAGCGTACTAGGGTGGTACGCTAGGCATACGCACCACAGATGGATTTGGACTTGTTGTGGGCTTGCAAGCTTTTGGGCCTTGATTAGTCATTGGGCCTGGTCATGTTTTGGATTGGTGGGCCAACTTATCTGTTTTGGGCCATGGTTTCTATGGTTGGGCTTTATTGGGCCATGAGGCCCATTAATGATAATTAGACATGGACTTTGGGCCCAATAGCAAAGGAAGACTTTAGGCCATTGTGAAAGGACTTGGGTTTTTGACTCTTCAATTGAATTGTGTTCAGTCCTAACCTTGAATAATGTTATTGTTGTTCAGCACGGGTGGTTAGAGACTTTTAGGAGAGCAGCTTTCGGACTCAGCAGACAAAGGTGAGTCTCCTCACCATACCAATGGGTCTAAGGCACCAAGGCTGGCCCATTTTATGATATGTAGTATCCTAGCTGAGATTGTATTATGTGGCATGTTAGTTGGTATGAGCTAGGAAGCATGCTAGTGGTATATGTGGTATGTTTGTATGGAAGACCATGGGAGAGCCCATGACACTTGGATGTAAGACTATGTGGAGAGTCCATGGCTTTCCTATCAAAGACCATGGGAGAGCCCATGACACTTAGGTGTAAGACCATGTGGTGAGCTCATGGCATCCTGGAGCAAGACCCTGGGGACGAGCTCACGACATCCCTATCTGTTGTATGCATGGCTTATGTGATATGTGTAGCTGTTATAGCTAGTATGATATGTTGTATGTGGTTTGTGTATGGGTATGCTCTGGGGAACTCACTAAGCATTAGCTTATAGTTTGTGGATTTGTTTCAGGTACATCTGAGCCCAAGGGCAAGGGCAAGGCTTAATGGCGCGACATGCACTCTCACTCGGGCATTTTATGGGACACTCTGATATTTTGAAATAAAGTTGTATTTGGCATGGTTTTGAAAACAATTGTAACTGGTTTTGTGGATGATGAAAATGTGTTTTGGATAATTAAAAATGAAAATTTTCTTTTGAAAATTGGGTCGTTACAATTTTGAATTCAAATCTAGGGTTTCTAGGATTATGAGACAACTATATAAAGGGGCATACCCCTTTTATTTTCGGCCACTCCATAACCACATAGAGAAATCTAAATTTCTCCATCCTCTCCCCTTTCTCCTTCAATCCTAGGGTTTCTTGAGTTTTGGGTGTGACACATTAGAGGCTAACATATTTTTAGAGCTAGTTTTCCAATGATACTTCAAGTGTTTTAATTAGATTAATTCGAATTAAGCAATGGTATGTGGTTCTACACATGATTTCGATTATCATAGGGTTTTTAGTTTTTGTTTCATAAGTATGTTGTTATTAATTGAGAAAAGACATAGATCCATTTAGGTTGCATGTACCCTTAAGAGTTAAGTGAAATTACGTATGTAAATGTAATGGTAACCTAAAAAACCCAATTATATCCAACTATTTATTTATGTCACATTCGAATTATTGACTTTGATCCCTGTCACCTAGATCTTATTGAGATTCATTTTGAGGTACGAGGGGACGGAGAAACACAAAAGAATCCATATAATATTTTGGGAATTTTCCATAAACCATTCCCCTATGAATATAGTGTCATCATAATATTTAAGTAAGGAAAGAGTTGGACTGTTATTCTCGACAGTTGCTTATTTTTAAACCCCTATATCTACAGCTTCATCCATGACTAATTTAAGACCTTATACGATAGTGATAAAAGAGGGTCTCCTTAACATACACCCCTTTCATATTTTATTTCTTGGTTAGATTATCATTAATAAGAATAAATACATTTGTTGATTTATTGTCCAATTTATTCACATGGCACCAAATCCCATCATTGACATCATGTTCTCCAAATATGACCAACTAAGGCTATCAAGTGGCCAATTAAAGTTGAGATTGAAAAATAGTATTTTCCTTATCATTTTTATCCTAAGTAATAACCTATTTAATGATGACGGGATCATCTAAAATGTTTCTCACGAGTAAATATGTCGTCTGCTGATTGCTAATTATGGTCCTAATGACTTCTTAAGCCGTTTGGCTAGAGTTTAGGCCTATAAGTCTTATAGGCTGCCCATATAAGATTATTGGAAAATTATTGTTAATTACTTGTGTGAAGTCATTAGGGAGGTCATTAGTTAGGATAAGTCGACTTTCAGAAACATAAGATTCTTGATCATACCTTGATGTTAAATGAAACTATTGGTTGGTATAAGAAGCATAAAATGAAGGGCATGCTTCTCAAAGTTGAATTTGAGAAGGCATACAACTCTCTAAGTGTATGGGGGTTGGTTTATGCGCTTCAAAAGACGGGGTTTGGTGAAAAATGGTGGGGTTGGATCCTAACATGTCTTAGCGCCTTTATAGCTTCTGTTCTTGTAAATGGTTCACCAACCTTTGAATTACAATTTAAAATGAGGTTGTCTCAAGGAGATCCCTTATCTTATTTATTTTCATCATTGCAATGGAAGGGCTTTATATGGTGTTACAAAGAAGTTATAACTCATGATGTGTATTATGAAGAAAATGTGGGAAGTGAAGGATCTCTGATTTCTCATTTCTTCTTTATTGATGATTCTATGTTTCTCGGGGATTGGTTACAAAAAATGTTAGGATCATTGTGCAAATTCTAATATGTTTTTATCTTTCTTACAGTCTTATAATTAACTTAGATACAAATAAGTTTTGCCATACCTGCATGAAAGACAATCCCTTGTTCTTATCTTTTTTTCCGAGTCCGTTGGACGATCCTATGTTCTTCACTTTTTCTTAATATTTATGCTTGTCGTAATGTATTCTTTTTGTTGTTAGATTTCTCATATTTTTCTGAGAATGTTAGAATTATGCTTTCAATTTAAGTTTTTTCTCTTCTAATTCTTTCATTTTTAAAAAGAATTATAGTTTTGAATTTCTATTTTATAACCACTCTAATAAGAATTAATGTTTTGAAATTGTAATTTTTATTTTTTTTTCCATAATATCTTTAAGTTTTTCCAAGAATGTTTACATTCTTTGCAAGATTTATAAATTTGCATTTTCAATTTTTTTCATTCTTACTAAAATGATTATTAAAGAATTAAATTTGCTTTCATGTAAAGAACAATTATAAATTTGTTTCTTAAAAATCCACATTTCATTATTTTGTGCTTTTGTGCCCAAAATCACAATTACAAAAAAACCATTTTACCTTTATATAACCAACTATTTTTTTTAATATATATATATATATATATATATATATATATATATATATATATATATATATATATATATATATATATATTATGTTCCCTTAGGAACAGTAAAGTCCTAAGGGTTTGACATAATTGGTCCTTCTTTTTTACCCATTTATATATATATATATATATATATATATATATATATTATGTTCCCTTAGGAACAGTAAAGTCCTAAGGGTTTGACATAATTGGTCCTTCTTTTTTACCCATTTTGACACTTTTGGTCATTTTTTAGGAACCTTTTAATATTCAAAGTTTTGCCACAAATTTTTATGGAATTGACAACTTTGGTCCATTTTCTAAAAACTTGCTAATTGCAATCCCTTATAGTAAAATTGCCTTTTTTTGTCAACTTTTGTAACACCCAGTTTATTTATTTAATAAATAAATTAATTAATCGATGAATGAATCGTAGCCCAGAAATCAGTAATTATATGGCAGAGTGTTGGTCTCGAGGGGTTAATTGTCAGTTTTAGAAGTTTGGGGTTAAAAGTGTAAGTTCTGGGATTTATTTTGTAAAGATTTTTAGAAGACAAGGGGTATTTTGTAAATTCTGGGCCAAATATGAAAAGGATTGGTGGGGGAGGGGCTGTATTGTAAATCTCGGACCTAATTTGTAATGTATTTAGATGGCATGGGTTAAAAAGGTAATTATCGGATTTAAATTGAAGAAGATTTCCAAATCCAGGGTAAAAAGGGTAAATATTGGATTAAATGTGAAGAAATCTTATGGGGAGGGACCAATTCTGCCATTATGGCAACTTGGTTATAGAGTCGGGTATATAAGTGTAAGGAACCCTAACCCTAAAGGAAGGAATCAGCCGTCACCCTCCTTATGCCTCCCTCGCTGGCCGCCACTCCCGTTTCTTCACCTCCGGTCGCCGCCACTTCCCATTCCCATCCTCCCTCTGCCACAGCAACCCAATCGTCGCTAGGTGCCGCTACATCGCTGTTGCTGGAAGCGAATGAGAAGCCGGAAAGCTGCTGAGAGAGGCCGAGATCGTCGCAGCCGCCGCCCCCGGCCGTCAGATCCTGCTGTCGCTACTCCTTCGTCACCGAGGAACCACGACGTCGCTGCTGTTGGGTTCTAGTCGGAGGCTAGGCGCATTTCGCTGTCGTCGTTTGTTGCTGCCGTTCGGAAATCGCTACATCCCGCCGACGCCTCCATAAGCCACTTGCCACCGTGAAATGGTGGCTGGGTTGGTGGTCTCGTGAAGCTGGGTTCATATTAGAGTGTTGGAGGCGTGTGTTTCGATGGTCAGGACTGCAAGAGGGTCCTTTGGCCGGAGTTATAAAGAAAACCCCACGGTGGTGGTTGTTATCCTTAACCGCTGGCCGCCGCCGGCCACCGCTAGGTCATTGCTTATGTGTGTTTGTATTTGTGTGTGTGTTTCATTATTGAAGTTAGCATTGTAAAATGTATCTAGAAAGAAGGATAATGAAATGAAATGGAAAACCACCACCTTAGGGTGGTGGCCGCCGCCGTGAGCCGCCATTGACCACCACTACCCGAGGTGGTAGTGGATGGTGCCCCGCTAGCAAACCCTAATTGCCCTAGCAAAACCCTAATGGGCTTAAAGATTTATTTTGGGCCTGTTGGGCCATGTTTGGGTGAAAACCCTAACTAGGGTTTAGAAAACCCTAATCTTGAGTAATTGGGCCTTGGACTTATTTGGGCCCACATTTGGGCCATTGGAAATGGATTTATGTATGAAGCCCAAATCACTCCATATCACTTATGTAGTAGAGTAAAGGACTTAATGGATTAAGTCCTTAATGGGTTAAGTAAGAAACACTTAACCCTAATTATCATTTTATGTGAAACCCTAATTTCACTTGGGCTTTGTGTTGGGCCATCCAAGAATAATCAAATGGACTAGAGTAATTAGTTGCGCTTTAGGGTAAGGCCCATATGAAGGATTGGGCCCTATTTGGAAAATTGGGCCATTGATGGGCCATAGTTTGGGCCTAGATGGTTGTATGATATTGGGCCCTTAGAATGAGACATGTTGGACTGGACCGAACAATTGGGCCTTAAGGGAAGTCTATGTAGAGGTTTGGGGCCAATTTGGAAAGTTGGGCCATATGTTGGGCTTTGATCCCTAGTTGACTTTTGGCCTATGGATTGGGCCTTGGGCTTGGGTAAGCCAAGCTAGGGGTAATGTAGTATTATCCAAAGTGTGCATTTATAGTTATGTGTTAGAACCCAATTATTAATTGGGTGTTATTTTGGTGTTGACAGTTCGGGAATTTGTCATCCAGCAGCTGGGGTTGAGTCTGCGGGACTTCAGCAGTATGGGATTGTGTCTACGAGACTTCAGCAGTGTGAGGTGAGTTTCCTTCCATTAGGAACGGGTCTACGTCCACAATGCCGGCCCGTTTAGTTAGCAGTTGTTTCGGACTTCGTTCCGATGCAGTAGTTCAGTGTGCTTGATGTCTTTGTGATTCAAGCATGTCCTTGTGTTATGTGTTCTGGACTTCGGTCTGATGTAGTATGCAGTATATGTGTTTATGCTAGTAGTTTTTATTATGCTATGCTATGTTCACTCAGTTCCGGACTTCGGTCCGATGCAGAGGGCAAGGCCCTGGTTAGTTCCGGACTTCGGTCCGATGCAGTTTTCGGACCTCGGTCCGATGCAGAGGGCAAGGCCTTGGTTAGTTCCGGACTTTGGTCTGATGCAGTTTCCGGACTTCGGTACGATGCAGTGGGCGAGGCCCTAGTTAGTTCCGGACTTCGGTCCGATGCAGTGGGCGAGGCCCTAGGTAGTTCCGAATTTCGGTCCGATGCAGTGGGCAAGGCCCTAGTCAGTTCCGGACTTCGGTCCGATGCAGTGGGCAAGGCCCAGTATGTGCTTTATATGTTATTGTATGGTATGTGGTAGTTTGCGGAGACTCACTAAGCTTCGTGCTTACAGTTTTCAGTTTTGGTTTCAGGTACTCAGTTTTCAAAAGAGGAGCTCGGGACGATTACAGTGCACACACCATTTGTTCAGCCTGGGATGTTTATACTCTGATATACATGACAGTTGTTATATTATTCTGAGATACATTGTTGTGATTTTTCTATGACGTATGATGACTATGGTTTATTACTGATTTAAAACGAAATTTTCAGACTGTATTTTTCGGATGTTACAAGTTGGTATCAGAGCCTTGGTTTGAGGGATTCGGGCACACTCTCGGGTGTGGCTGGACTCAAACTGAGGAATTGGTATGGAAATTTTTAAAAGGAAAATCATTTTTAGAAAGAGAGCTATGAGAAAAGAAAAGAATTTCTAGAAAAAGAAAAGAGTTTTGAAAAAGAGAAAAGGGTGTGGTGCATGCAATCAGCCGAGCTCAAGTAAGTACTCCCAAATTACCCATACAAGTTTATGTTATGATATGAGTATCAGCTTTATGAGAATTGCATGCTAGATTAGGACTAAGGATCTAGGAAGGATGCCTTATGTGCCTATTGTATGAGTATCAACTTTATGAGAATTGCATGCTAGACTAGGACTAAGGATCTAGGAAGGATGCCTTATGTGCCTATGATATGCGTATCAGCTTTATGAGAACTGCATGCTAGTTTAGGGCTAAGGATCTAGGGAGGATGCCTTATGTGCCTATTATATGTGTACCAGCTTATTGAGAACTGCATGCTAGTACAGATTAGTCAGTATGATAGCCAGAGTAGTATATGCTTGATTATGTGTACTCAACGCCCGAATGCTGCTTGCTTTGTGCTTTTAGGAGTTCTAGTTGTCTTTCACTAACTAGTAAATGAATATGTTAAGTTACATATTGCAAGGACTAAATAATTTCAGAAGGTTAGGTCTAGCTCTATTTCGCAGCTCTTGTTTGAGTCCAACCGTTGTAGGGTAGGATCTCTCATTCGAAGAATTATCTAGTCTGAGTAATATGTAATAGTATTCGCGAGCTAGTTAGGGGAATAAAGCAGGGACTTCTTATGCAGTTGATGGCGGAGAATGGGTTGGTGATTACCCTAGGGCAAGCCTAGGATGAGATTAGCATGAGATCAGCAGTAGTAGTAGAAGGGACTTGGTGGAGTCGAGGCAGTACTTGAGGAAAGTACGGATAGATGTGGAAGGTAGTATGGGCCCGTACTACTGAAAGCAGAGGATCCGTACTCGAATCAAGGAAGGCTGAGATGAACCCAGGGAATTTGTAGTGTGTGAGATCCCTCGAGTTTTGATGAGCATTGTGATGTTATTGATGGTATATTACCGAGTATAGTGACGCTACGTGGTAGACCAGATGGTAGTTCTGGCGTCGACGGGGGATCAGGCTCGGACTCTGCAGCCGGGCAGCTTGATGGTCAGATGAGGGAGTCCATTCCATCTATGAGTACGCGCAGTATCATTGATCAGACTCCTTTGATCTTCATTGTGATCAAGGAGAGCATTTTAGAGATTTGTGATGTGAGGCAGGGTGCATTCCGCACTGAGATGGCAGTCATGATAGAGACCCGTACGGTAATGTTTCGGGAATTCAGATTTTGTGAGGCTTCAGATTGTCATGGGGGTTAGGGACCCCATTGTTAGCAGCAGATGGTTGGAAGATGTCACCAACACTTTTCGTACCAGACGTTGTCTCGAAAGGAGACAAGATCTGACTTACTTCCTGTCCCCTGAGGGATAGAGCACGAGATTGATAGGAAGAAGTTGGTAGTGAGTTGAGTGATGATGCGGTTAATGCTATGCCATGGGATGACTTTTAGACCAGATTATGGGCAGAGTGTGCCCAGGCGATTGAGGCGCAACAGTTGGCGCAAGAGTTGTTAGATCTCCACCAGAAGACCGAGACTGTGGCAGAGATCACTGCCAAGTCTCGAGAAAGAGCTTATATGGTACCGCAGTATGCAGCAGATGAGGAAATGAAGAAGGTAAGTTATCATAACATACTGTAGAATGATAGCAGGGAGATCATGAGTATATCGGGGTGCAAGACCCTGAATGATATGACTTCTTGAGCTTGAGAACAAGATATGGACTTGGAGCACATTGGTAAGAGGGAATTAGATCAGTTGCATATATTGAGGTGTCTCGGGAGAAGACCCTAGATTTTGGATCATCTTTTGAGAGACCAACAGGGTTAGATTTAGTACAGCTCATGCGGGAAACTGCACGATAGAGTCTTTCATTCCAGGGGTCTGAGTAAGTGTGACTCTGGGTTATCCTTCGTTTGTGTTTGAATTATACTTCCAAGAAATGGCATATGCCAATTGCATATCGAGGATTATTAGTGGATAGCGAAAGATTGTATCCCAAATCGCGGGATTGGGAGAGTACAACGTCATCTTGGTTTATTCCAAGACTGAGGAGCAGCACGAGAAGCACCTGAGGGAGGTGCTAGAGACTTTGAGGAGGGAGAGATTTTTTTTTGCAGGGTACTCCAAATGTGAGTTCTGGTTGCGCGAGGTGCAACTTCTTGGGCACCTTGTCAATCAGAAGGGTATTCTAGTCGTACCGGCCAAGATAGAGGCCATGAGGCAGTGGGAGATTTTGAGGTCTCCAATTGAGATTCAGAACTTCCTGGGTCTAGCGGGTTATTACCGGAGATTTATTCGGATTTTTAGAAGTTGTGTGATCTTTTGGATTAGCTGGTATTGAAAACGCTAGCAATGGTAAGCGTGGTTTCTAGCAGATTGGTCATGGGTGGTGAGAAGGATTGGGAATTCTTCTAGTTTTGTCTGCTGTAAGGCATTAGCTAAATCAAAGTGGGGGAGAATCATCCAAGGATTCAGATGTAGGAGCAGTTTTGAAACTGGGATAAGTTTTGCATCCTTGTCAGGAAGGAAGGTAGCCTAAGCGGCTGTATGGTTTGAGGATAGTGTGAGATGGAAGTTCGGAAAAACTTGCCAATAAGGAGATCGCGTTCTCGTAATGTTGCCAACAAGCCTTAGGGAATCAGGTTGGGGATTCCAGTCAGGACATGAGTTCAGCTGAGTGTAGGTCAAGCGCATGTTCGATCCATATAGTGTTAGAGTGTTGTAAGTCTGCGGGTGTAGCCGTAGCATTCACTAGCAGCCAGACAGTGTTAGAGTGTTGTAAGTCTGCGGGTGTAGTCGTAGCATTCACTAGCAGCCAGACATTGTTAGAGTGTTGTAAGTCTGCGGGTGTAGCCGTAGCACTCACTAGCAGTCGGATAGTGTTATAGTGTTGTAAGTCTACGGGTGTAGTCGTAGCATCCACTAGCAGTCAGGTAGCGCTAGAGTGTTGTGAGACTGCGGGCGTAGCCATAGAATACACTTGGCTAGTAGACAACATGCGCGAGTTGTTAGGACGCGGAAGGAACAATAGTACCCACCAGTTCGGGTGTAGCAGTAAGGATATGGAAATCCATGGATTGGATTTTTGGGATTATCTGGATGGATTAGATCTAGTTGAGCCAGTGATAGGACTGTAGGGACGCCACTGCAGTTTCGAGACCGAGGAAGCAATGAATTGCTAAAGGTTGCTTGTAATACAAGGCTACAATTGGTCATGTAGCAATCGTGTTTAGCTGTGGGTTGGTAACCTCAGGATTCGACGTGTGGAATCGATCAGTTAGATCAGAAGGCCGCTAGGGCCATAGTGACAAGATAACTAGTAGTTGTTAGTTTCAGAGAAGGATTTCGTTCAGAAGTTGAGTGAGGCGACTAAGTAGGGAGTCCTTGGGGCTCCGCAGTCGGGCGGGAACCCGGTATTTCAGATGACTGACGAATGAATTGAGACCAGGAAGGTCTCGATAGATGTTGGAAAACAGCCATGTAGCAGCATGCTGTTTCAGGAAGTTCAGTGTTCAGGCAGTTCAGTGTTTCGGGCAGTTCAGTGTTTTACGCAGTTCAGTGTTCAGGCAGTTCAGTGTTTTCAGGCAGATCAGTGTTTCAGACAGTTTTTGGTCTCTAGCGGTAATGGTAACTGAGGATCTCATGTATGGTAAGTGTAACAGATTGCTGAGTAATGCTAAGTTACTCACCGCGGGGTTCATCTATAATGATTCAGTATGAGTGGTCTGTTAGGGATTCAGTAATCTAGAGACAGCAAATTTCAGACAGAGTACATGTAATCTTGTTGCGAGGTATTCGTTCACCTGAGGATTTTAGGGCTTTACGAAGATTGGTCACGGCTACCCTGGGAAGCCTAGGGTGTGCTCATGATGGTGACCATGTTACTAGAGTGGTTGGGCGTGTAAGGAATGATTTCGAGGACGAAATCTAATTTAAGTGGGGGAGAGTTGTAACACCCCGTTTATTTATTTAATAAATAAATAAATTCGATGAATGAATCGTAGCCCAGAAATCAGTAATTATATGGCAGAGTGTTGGTCTCGAGGGGTTAATTGTCAGTTTTAGAAGTTTGGGGTTAAAAGTGTAAGTTCTGGGATTTATTTTGTGAAGATTTTTAGAAGACAAGGGGTATTTGGTAAATTCTGGGCCAAATATGAAAAGGATTGGTGGGGGGAGGGGCTATATTGTAAATCTCGGACCTAATTTGTAATGTATTTAGATAACATGGGTTAAAAAGGTAATTATCGGATTTAATTGAAGAAGATTTCCAAATCCAGGGTAAAAAGGGTAAATATTGGATTAAATGTGAAGAAATCTTATGGGGAGGGACCAATTCTGCCATTATGGCAACTTGGTTATGGAGTCGGGTATATAAGTGTAAGGAACCCTAACCCTAAAGGAAGGAATCAGCTGTCACCCTCCTTATGCCTCCCTCGCTGGCCGCCACTCCCGTTTCTTCACCTCCGGTCGCCGCCACGTCCCATTCCCATCCTCCCTCCGCCACAGCAACCCGATCGTCGCTAGGTGCCGCCACATCGCTGTTGCTGGAAGCGAATGAGAAGCCGGAAAGCTGATGAGAGAGGCCGAGATCGTCGTAGCCGCCGCCCCCGACCGTCAGATCCTGCTGTCGCTACTCCTTCGTCACCAAGGAACCACGACGTCGCTGATGTTGGGTTCTAGTCGGAGGCTAGGCGCATTTCGTTGTCGTCGTTTGCTGCTGTCGTTCGGAAATCGCTACATCCCGCCGACGCCTCCATAAGCCACCTGCCACCGTGAAATGGTGGCTGGGTTGGTGGTCTCGTGAAGCTGGTTTCGTATTAGAGTGTTGGAGGCGTGTGTTTCGATGGTCAGGACTGCAAGAGGGTCCTTTGGCCGGAGTTATAAAGAAAACCCCACTGCCACCACCGAGAGGTTGTGGCTGTTGTCCTTAACCGCCGGCCGCCGCCGGCCACCGCTAGGTCATTGCTTATGTGTGTTTGTATTGATGTGTGTGTGTTTGATTATTGCAGTTAGCATTGTAAAATGTATCTAGAAAGAAGGATAATGAAATGAAATTGAAAACCGCCACCTTAGGGTGGTGGCCGCCGCCGTGAGCCGCCATTGACCACCACTACCCGAGGTGGTAGTGGATGGTGCCCCGCTAGCAAACCCTAATTGCCCTAGCAAAACCCTAATGGGCTTAAAGATTTATTTTGGGCCTGTTGGGCCATGTTTGGGTGAAAACCCTAACTAGGGTTTAGAAAACCCTAATCTTGAGTAATTGGGCCTTGGACTTATTTGGGCCCACATTTGGGCCATTGGAAATGGATTTATGTATGAAGCCCAAATCACTCCATATCACTTATCTAGTAGAGTAAAGGACTTAATGGATTAAGTCCTTAATGGGTTAAGTAAGAAATACTTAACCCTAATTATCATTTTATGTGAAACCCTAATTTCACTTGGGCTTTGTGTTGGGCCATCAAAGAATAATCAAATGGACTAGAGTAATTAGTTGGGCTTTAGGGTAAGGCCCATATGAAGGATTGGGCCCTATTTGGAAAATTAGGCCATTGATGGGCCATAGTTTGGGCCTAGATGGTTGTATGATATTGGGCCCTTAGAATGAGACATGTTGGACTGGACTGAACTATTGGGCCTTAAGGGAAGTCCATGTAGAGGTTTGGGCCCAATTTGGAAAGTTGGGCCATATGTTGGACTTTGATCCCTAGTTGACTTTGGGCCTATGGATTGAGCCTTGGGCTTGGGTAAGCCAAGCTAGGGGTAATGTAGTAATTATCCAAAGTATGCATTTATAGTTATGTGTTAGAACCCAATTATTAATTGGGTGTTATTTTGGTGTTGACAGTTCGGGAATCTGTCATCCAGCAGCTGGGGTTGAGTCTGCGGGACTTCAACAGTATGGGATTGTGTCTACGGGACTTCAGCAGTGTGATGTGAGTTTCCTTCCAGTAAGAACGGGTCTACGGCCACAATGCCGGCCCATTTAGTTAGCAGTAGTTTCGGACTTTGGTCTGATGCAGTAGTTCAGTGTGCTTGATGTCTTTGTGATTCTAGCATGTCCTTGTGTTATGTGTTCTGGACTTCGGTCTGATGTAGTATGTAGTATATGTGTTTATGCTAGTAGTTATGATTATGCTATGCTATGTTCAGTCAGTTCCGGACTTCGGTCCGATGCAGAGGGCAAGGCCCTGGTTAGTTCCGGACTTCGGTCCGATGCAGTTTTCGGACCTCGGTCCGCTGCAGAGGGCAAGGCCCTGGTTAGTTCCGGACTTCGGTCCGATGCAGTTTCCGGACTTCGGTCCGATGCAGTGGGCGAGGCCCTAGTTAGTTCCGGACTTCGGTCCAATGCAGTGGGCGAGGCCCTAGTTAGTTCCGGATTTCGGTCCGATGTAGTGGGCAAGGCCCTAGTCAGTTCCGGACTTCGGTCCGATGCAGTGGGCAAGGCCCAGTATGTGTTTTATATGTTATTGTATGGTATGTGGTAGTTTGGGGAGACTCACTAAGTTTCGTGCTTACAGTTTTCAGTTTTGGTTTCAGGTACTTAGTTTTCAAAAGAGGAGCTCGGGACGATTGCAGTGCACACACCATTTGTTCGCCTGGGATGTTTATACTCTGATATACATGACAGTTGTTATATTATTCTGAGATACATTGTTGTGATTTTTCTATGACGTATGATGACTATGGTTTATTACTGATTTAAAACGAAATTTTCAGACTGTATTTTTGGGATGTTACAACTTTGCCCATTCTTTTTTACCCATTTTGACACTTTTGGTCATTGGAATTAAAAAATTTTCATTTTTTAGGAACCTTTTAATATTCAAAGTTTGGCCACAAAACGTTAAGAAAATGACGACTTTGGTCCCTTTTTAAAAACTTGCTAATTTCAAACCCTTTAATTCTTTAGCCATTTTTACACTTTTGATTTTGACACTTTTGGTCATTGGAATCAAAATTTTTACATTTTTTAGGAACATTTTAATATTCAAATTTTGGCTACAAAACTTTAAGAAATTGACAACTTTGGTCCATTTTCTAAAAACTTGCTAATTCAAACTCATTTAATTCTTTAGCCATTTTGATACTATTGGTCCTTACAGTCAAAACTTTTACATTTTTTCATAAAAAAACACAAAAAACGGCCCGGGGCAAAGCCCGGATTTTTCCGCTAGTTAAAATTAAATGTATATTTCATTGATAGTATTTTTTTTCAAAAATAGTTATATTCTTCGATAATCAATAACCAAAGCTATATTAATATGGACATAATATAGATATCATATGTACATGTCATCTGTAGAGCATAGATTATACAAAGAGATTTATTAAATATTTCCAGAAATTATCTGAAAACGAATGATACATTTTTTTAAAATCAAGTGCCATTCAAATTTGCCACGTGTTGTTGCTTCAAATTATTAATTTTAAATTTATTTTATTTTTGAATTAAAATATATTTATCTATTATGTACCTCTCTATATAAATGCTTTATCTTCAACTTTTAGTTTAAACTTCTCCAACTAATAGCAATGGAGCAAGATCCCGACGCGCCACCCAACTTCTGGTTCCAACCAACACTCGCAAACAATCGCCGCCGTACACCGCTCATTGACCCTGTTGTACTGATCATAATTCTGCCCATCATTGCAATGCTCTTCCTCTTCTTCTTCCTCCCACCAGTTCTATTCCATACTTCACATATCCTAAAACCAAGTTCTGTAAAGTCCACCTGGGATTCCCTTAACATTTTCCTTGTACTTTTTGCGATTCTTTGCGGTGTTTTGGCTCGAAGAAATGATGAAGTTTCGTCCTCCGGGGACGTCGCCGATCAGGCGAACGGTTTGGTAGCAGAGAGCAGGAATAGTGCGGAGTCGTCGGGTCAATGGGTCTCGTTTTCGGATCGGAAAGTGGTGACGGGTGGAATGAGAAGTAGCAGTTCGTATCCGGATTTGAGGAAGGAGCCGTTGTGGGAGAACGGTGATAATCGGAGTCGGTTTTTTGATGATTTTGACGTCGATATTTATTCGTCGCCGGTATCTGGGTATTATAACAACCTTGCGCGGCGGATCGGTAGGGAGAAAGGGAAGGCAAGGGAGAATTTGTATCAATCCACGCCTGTTTCCGGTGATATTCATCAGCGATTAAGGCGGAGTGAAGCGGATCGGGGTGAGTTTTCTGAAGTGAAGGAAATTGTTGTGGATACTTTTGAGATTACACCAAGTGCTTCGGATTTTCGGGAACAGGTATCTGTGACGCCTCCTCCTCCACCGCCGCCGCCGCCTTCTGCTTTGCCGGCGAATTCGAGGAGGCATTCGTTCAGAAGTGTTGGACGGAAAGTAATGGTTGAAAATCAGAGGAAAATTGAATCTGATGAGTTGGATAAAGTGAAATCCTATCATCCTCCCCCATCACCCCCGCCGCCACCTCCACCACCACCACCTCCTCGGCAGACGGAGGTGTGGTTGCCGCGATCTCATCATAAGCATAAGAAACTGGAGCGGAAAGTAAGTGATGCTACGAAGGAGATAGCTACAGCCATATCTTCGTTGTACAATCAGAGTAAGAAGAAAAACAAACGGAGATTGAGAAATAGTTCCAGTAGTTCAGATTCATCTCCACCTTCAGTACATTTTATACAATCACCGGATACACAGGACCCACAACAAACGGTTGCGCCACCACCGCCTCCTCCACCTCCGCCGCCGCCTCCTTCTATGTTCCAAAATCTGTTCAAAAAAGGTAG
This sequence comes from Lactuca virosa, assembly GCF_052849685.1. NCBI lineage: Eukaryota > Viridiplantae > Streptophyta > Magnoliopsida > Asterales > Asteraceae > Lactuca > Lactuca virosa. Next base: position 375,441,080 of record NC_136430.1, on the reverse strand, counting down.
CAAACATAAGAAAATTCACTCCGTTACTGCAACAATTCCACCAAGAGTTCCTCCACCTCCACCACCTCCGCCGCCGAGCTCAATCTTCAACAACTTATTCAAATCCGGCGGCAGCAAAAGCAAGCGGTTTCATTCACCTTCAACCGCTCCTCCACCACCACAGCCTCCGCCGCCGCCATCTTCAATCATGAACAACTTATTCAAAAACGGAACAAAGAGTAAGCGTTTCAATTCCTCTAATACTGCTTCCTCACCTCCACCGCCACCTCCACCACCACCGCCGATGACACCACCAAGATACATCACTCCTGTAAAATCAAAAAAAGTGTCTAAGCGTAGAAGTCAACCTCAACCTCCATCTCCTCCGTCTCCACCAAAATTGGAGCCTCGTAACCACAGTTCTACGAGCAAAGGCAAACCTCCCCTTCCAAAACCCACCGCCACCAGTTACTATGAAAGGGATGATTTTCTCCCGAGCGGCTCCCAGTCTCCGCTGATTCCAATGCCGCCACCTCCACCACCGTTTAGGATGCCGGCGATGAAATTCGAGCTCCGTGGTGATTTTGTCAGGTTACGGAGCACCCACAGTTCCGTCTGCAGTTCACCGGATCGTGATGACGTTGATTTGTCATCAACAACGATCGGCACCGGTTCCGGCGGTGGTGATTTAGTTGGGCCCACTTCTGGGCCAGGGCCCTTATTTTTTGCTAGTCCAGACGTCAATGCTAAAGCTGATAGTTTTATATCGAGACTTAAAGATGAATGGAGAATGGAAAAGATAAATTCATTCAAAGACAAAACGGGTTAAAGCCCATTATGAAGCCTAAATTAGAGGGAAATTCCTTTAATACCCCTACGTGGAATTTCGATCATCGACGCTTCTACTGTTTACTCGAATACGTAGTCATGTGAGACTGTACATCGTGCATTGATGGCTATGATTCTCGTAATCTCGTTGATGATCGCTTTAGCATCTCGGAGAAATTGTTAAAGTATGAAGGTTTTGATTCGAAGGCTAATATAGTAATTTCTTGCTGTAGTTAGACACTTAGCCTCCACAAGGTTTTGAAGTTTTCGATTTTGATTATACGTTTTTATTGATTTATTGATGAAGTGACTTAATCCGTACAATCTATTCTAATAAATGAAGGTCTTTTTTTACAACATGTCAAACTCTCATTTAATTTGTTAAATGTCATTTTGTAGTTATTTTGAATTAATTTCTTTTCCACGTGTCATTTTATGTGTTTTTCTATTTTAATAAATTTCATATAATACTTTAATGTAACAATTATAATAATAATAAATATAGTAATAAATGAATATCAATTTAATTAATTGACTTACCTTCTTATTTCAAAATTCTAAAATTAAAGCTCATTAGTTTATTTTGTTTATTTATTTAAATTTAAAAGATAAAAAAAAATCAATTTTAATAATTCATTATTTTTTTTATTTTCTTATAAATCCAAAGTTCTTAAGTATTTAGACATTTATATTTATTTTTTTATAATTAACCCATGTAATACATGAGTCTTACACCTAGTGACATAATAAAATATCATCCATTTGGCTTGTGTTACTTACACATCTTCTCTTTCGACACTTGTTTTTTACATTTTGGTGGATTGAAAATAAACAAATTTAGCAATAGGTTAAGAAAGATGATGATTTTTTACAACTAGGAAAGAGGTCAGCACAAATTTTTTAATTTTTTAATTTTTTAATTTTTTTTTTGCAGTTGCTGTTACATGAAATCTTAATGTTATAATTTCAATATTAAAAAGACAAAAATAGAAGAATAAACGTCTAAAATTTTAGACATCTTGTGTTAGATCATAAAGGGATCGGAATAACAATAAATATAAACTTAGATAGATTCAAGGATCGTGTTTATCAAACACTTTCCAAAATTTATAATTCGTCCCCTTTGTCTGGTGTACACAAATTCAGAAGTGAGATAATCAAAGAATAAACCAATCTGAATTACAGACCTAATTCAAATTGAAAACACAGAATACTTTGTTTGATGTGTTCTTGAGAGATAAAGAAATTATGATATAATTTCGAGTATATGAATGTTCAACCCTTTTTTCTGGAACCAAATAAAAGTTCTTATACTAAAGGGAAAAGTGGTTGAATCGGTTAAACCAAAAATGGCACCAAAACATGATAGTTATTGGACACAACCGATACCTCCATCATCATGATGTCATCAGTGGGTTTTTGGTGGGAAAATGCATGGCTGGAGTCTCACTTGATACAAAAATCCGTTTAGGTTTCGGGGCGCTACCCCGAGACCTGCCAGGGGCGCCGCCCCTTGGACCCTGCTGGGGGAGCTACCCCTAGACCCCACCAAGGGGATGCATCCCCTTCGAACCCTGCACCCAGGGGCGCTACCCTCGAACCCCCATATTCCCGAGTTTACATTTATCACACTGAGTGTGCACCCCGCACCTCCAAACTCGGTTAGTAAATTGAGTTTGACCTATCTCATTATTAATAATAATTACACCAAAATATGTTGATAACACTAAAATCACCAACATCTTGAACAATCAATAATTCAAAAAGATACACC